>NC_090308.1:59312500-59933281 GCF_039906515.1 Pseudorca crassidens | reverse complement strand
GACTTTCTGAAGGGTAAGGAGACGGCTTGGGAAGAAGGAAGAAGTTTGCAGAAAGACAGCCATATCCTATTGTCTGGGAGTCATATGCTCATATTTCACTTTTATGAGAAAAAGGAAACCAAATAAGAATACATTTTTATACACACACACACACACACACACACACACACACACACACTCACACATGTATCCAATGTAAGTGCTTAAAAAAAAACTCTAGGGCAAGACGTAGAGTTGCATTTATTCTGCCCAGTGACCCACTCTTGACATGTGCCTCCACACAGGGGTGACAGCCCTGCAGCACATACAACAGCAACTCATCTGTTCAGATTGTGCACAGAGGGGTAAAGAAGTGGGCTGGCATTTCATGGAGCACCCTCTGCAAGAACCGGGGCACTGCCCTAGGCACTTCACGTGTGCTGTGTAGCCTAATCTTCTAGACAGCTCGAATTCGGTGATCCTCTCTTAAAGATGACAAGCCCCGGAAGGTGCAGTGAATGACCAAGATCAGTGTCCCAGGGCATGTCGACCCAGTGAGTCAAACCCAGTCCTCTTAATTTCAAATCCATTGTTCATTCTTAACCCCTTCTTAATGTTCTATGTCATTAAGAAAGGGTTAAGTCATATTTGTTATACTTTATTGAAGGAGGCAGGGAAGTGTTTGGACATTTTAGAGAGTGAACTCTTTTTTTTTTTTTTTTTTTGCGGTACGTGGGCCTCTCACTGCTGTGGCCTCTCCCATTGCGGAGCACAGGCTCCGGACGCGCAGGCTCAGCGGCCATGGCTCACGGGCCCAGCCGCTCCGCGGCATATGGGATCTTCCCGGACGGGGGCACGAACCCGTGTCCCCTGCATCGGCAGGTGGACTCTCAACCACTGCGCCACCAGCGAAGCCCAAGAGTGAACTCTTTTTGATGGTTCTCTCAACCTGGGTGCTCTTCCAACACTCAGTTCACGAAGGCTTCGAGTTGCTACACTTGTACTCTGTATGTGGTTATTCTTTGCTGCAGAGTGGAAGTTGATACAGTCTTTCTTGGACGACATCCATGGCAGTTTGGTTTCTTAAACGCCAAAATGACTATAATAAATCTGTTTTCCCTTTGAGACGTGAACATAGATGATGGCAAAAAGTAGAATTGTGGTATACTTGGGAAATGCAAAAAAGCTTTCTCTTACTCTGAAAATGAAATTAACATTAAGCAAAGAGTTTAGAATATGGAAACATGGATAAAAGTGTAGTTCTTCAATTTCTTAATTGTTATTTACTATTGCGGACATTTGCTGATATATGGTCTTTAGCCTTGATATATATGTAGATTTGTAAAAATCAGAGTTAACATTGTATTTATCTACCTATAGATATTTCTACTGACAGTTGATTATACCTTTAGTCTGTTGTAGTAAGCATAGTATAAAATGTCAAGTATTTTAAGTGTCTGAAAATGATTGCTGCTTTGGGAAAGAAATTGGAAGTATAGAGTAGGTGTGATGAATGAGTGCCACTGTGTAACAAGGTGTGTGTGTGTGTTCCTCCTACACATTGTTCTAAAGCATAGCCTTCTTAAAATTGGTCACAGATTCCATCCAGGAAATTTTAAAGAAAAATCAAATTTTCCTCCTAATGCTAATACATCCTCTGAAAATACATGCACTTTTCTTATCAAGGAACACACACATTCTGCCTTCACACTAATTAGAGGCGTGCGCTTCCCGTGGGCACACACTGCTTGGGGTACAGCCTGAGCAGAGCCCCACATGCATTGCAGCCCTCGTGGGCGACCTTGCACAGCCATGTGCAGCGGAACTGGCCATGGAGGGCAGAGGAGCCAGGCTTCTTTGCAGGCCCTGTTCTGGGCTGGCTCTGGGAGCTGGGTTCAAAGCAGAGGGTATGATGTAAACTGTCACTGGGCAGATCTGCCTTAGGGAGAAAAGGACAAAGTGAACCTAAGAAAACCAACTCTCACTTACTCTGGTGAGCAAGAGGACCCTGTTACCATGGCCTCCCCAATCTCCTTGCTTTCCACCTCTGGCCAGGAATTCATTCGTGCTTCAGACCAGTCCTGAGTAGAAGAGACATGAAAAAGAAGGGGGAAAAAGGATTCTAATGGAGATGTTGCCTGAGGGGAGGAATCCCTGTCCAAACTGGACAAGAGGTCGGCCACCCAGGAGCAACAAGGGTTGCTGAGAAAACCAGCCAGAGTGAGGAGCACTTAACACCAAGATCCTTTCATAGAGAGAAGAGCCCTTCTCAAAAGGTGGAAGGACACATGCAATCCCAAAGGTCTTGGATATACCTCTAGGAATTTGAGTAGCTAAGGACCCAAAATGAAAGCAAATAGGACTGAGAACCACAATGAAGTTCACTGTTTCAGCGCTCTGGTTGCCATGATGTCGGGGAAGATAGGCTGTATGCCAAGTACTGTGCTATATGCCTTCATATAGTAGAGCAAGGGTTTCAAGCCAGCTAGCTTCCTCTTACTTTCCTGAGAACTCTCCACCTGTTTTGTCCCTTGCAGTCTGATGGAGAGATTCCAGAAACGCAGTAAAGAGAGAAACTATGCACTAAACGACAGTGAGATTTGTAGTCTCCTTTGAAATTTCCCAAGAGTACCCCTCCAGGTACTGCAAATCTTGTCAGCCAGCTGACAAGAACCAGCTACATCATATCTGGACAGATAAAAAGGATTCTTTGGTATCTGTTGTTCCCCTGCTTTTCTCTTCATATCCAATAACTCCAGCCCTCGGTTCCTTAACATCATGGAAGAATCCATCTCTGTGGGGACACACATCCTAATTACCTTCCTCTGATGCAGAGAATGCTTTAGTACAGTCTTCACAAGGATATCTTGTGTAACTATTAATAGTTTGAAGTCTTTGGAAATCTGGAAAAGTATGATACTCTGTGAAGTGAAAAATACTTTTTTTTTTTAGGTATAACTCTGCTCATGCAATTGGGAATTGAAAAGTAAAAGAAATTGCCTCTTATCATACACCATGACCAAGTGGGATTTATCTCAGGGATGCAAGGATTCTTCAATGTATGCAAATCAATCAATGTGATACACCATATTAACAAATTGAAGGAGAAAAACCATATGATCATCTCAATAGATGCAGAAAAAGCTTTCGACAAAATTCAACACTGATTTATGATAAAAACTCTCCAGAAAGTGGGCATAGAGGGAACCTACCTCAACATAATAAAGGCCATATACAACAAACCCACAGCCAACATTATTCTCAATGGTGAAAAACTGAAAGCATTTCCTCTAAGATCAGAACAAGACAAGGATGTCCACTCTCGCCACTATTATTCAACATAGTTTTGGAAGTCCTAGCCATGGCAATCAGAGAAGAAAAAGAAATAAAAGGAATACAAATCAAAAAAGAAGAAGTAAAACTGTCACTATTTGCAGATGACATGATACTATACATAGATAATCCTAAAGATGCCACCAGAAAACTACTAGAGCTAATCAGTGAATTTGGTAAAGTAGCAGGATACAAAATTAATGCACAGAAGTCTCTTGCATCCTATACACTAACGATGAAAGATCAGAAAGAGAAATTAAGGAAACAATCCCATTCACCATTGCAACAAAAAGAATAAAATACCTAGGAATAAAGACTCCTAAAGTGGTAAAACACCTGTACTCAGAAAACTATAAGACACTGATGAAAGACATAAAAAATGACACAAACAGATGGAGAGATATACCATGTTCTTGGAACAATCAATATTGTGAAAATGACTATACCACCCAAAGCAATCTACAGATTCAGTCCACAGAACTAGAACAAACAATCTTAAAATTTGTATGGAGACACAAAAGACCCTGAATAGCCAAAGCAATCTTGAGGGAAAAAAAACGGAGCTGGAGGAATCAGACTCCCTGACTTCAGACTATACTACAGTAATCAAGACAATATGGTACGGGCACAAAAACAGAAATGTAGATCACTGGAACAGGATAGAGAGCCCAGAGATAAACCCAGGCACCCATGGTCAACTAATCTATGACAAAGGAGGCAAGGATATACAATGGAGAAAAGACCGTCTCTTCAATAAGTGGTGGGAATAACAATAAGTAAGTGGGAAAACTGCAAAGCTACATGTAAAAGAATGAAATTAGAACACTCCCTAACACCATACACAAAAACAAACTGGATTAAAATGGATTAAAGACCTAAATGTAAGGCCAGATAGACACTATAAAACTCTTAGAGGAAAACATAGGAAGAACACTCTTCGACATAAATCACAGCAAGATCTTTTTTGATCCACCTCCTAGAGTAATGGAAATAAAACCAAAAATAAACAAATGGGACCTAATGAAACTTAAAAGCTTTTGCACAGCATAGGAAACCAGAAGCAAGATGAAAAGACAGCCCTCAGAATGGGAGAAAATATTTGCAAACAAATCAGTGGACAAAGGATTAATCTCCAAAATATATATACAGCTCATGCTGCTCAATATTAAAAAAACACAGGCTTCCCTGGTGGCGCAGTGGTTGAGGGTCCGCCTGCCGATGCAGGGGACACGGGTTCGTGCCCCGGTCTGGGAGGATCCCACATGCCGCGGAGCGGCTGGGCCCGTGAGCCATGGCCGCTGAGCCTGTGCGTCCGGAGCCTGTGCTCCGCAACGGGAGAGGCCACAACAGTGAGAGGCCCGCGTACCGCAAAAAAAAAAAAAAAAAAAAAAAAAAAAAAAATTAAAAAAACAACCCAATCCAAAAATGGGCAGAAGACCTAAATAGACATTTCTCCAAAGAAGACATACAGATGGCCAAGAGGCACATGAAAAGCTGCTCAGCATCACTAATTATTAGGGAAATGCAGATCAAAACCACAATGAGGTATCACCTCACACCAGTTAGAATGGGCATCATCAGAAAATCTACAAACAACAAATGGTGGAGAGGTTGTGGAGAAAAGGGAACCCTCTTGCACTGTTGGTGGGAATGTAAATTGATATAGCCACTATGGAGAACAGTATGGAGGTTCCTTAAACAACTAAAAAATAGAATTACCACATGACCCAGCAATCCCACTACTGGGCATATACCCAGCGGAAACCATAATCCAAAAAGACATGTGCACCCCAGTGTTCTTTGCAGCACTATTTACAATACTCAGGTCATGGAAGCAACCTAAATGCCTATCGACAGATGAATGGATAAAGAAGTTGTGGCACATATGTACAATGGAATATTACTCAGCTATAAAAAGGAACGAAACTGGGTCATTTGTAGAGACGTGGATGGACCTAGAGACTGTCATACAGAGTGAAGTAAGTCAGAAAGAGAAAAACAAATATTGTATATTAACGCATATATATGGAATTTAGAAAAATGGTACAGATGAACCTGTTTGCAATGCAGAAATAGAGACAGATGTAGAGGACAAATGTATGGACACTAAGGGGGGTAAGGAGGGGTAGGATGATTTGGGAGATTGGGATTGACATATATACACTAATATGTATAAAATGATAACTAATAAGAACCTGCTGTATAAAAAATAAAAATTAAGTTAAAATTAAAAAAAAAAACAAATTTTCCCTTAATTTTCATGCTCTTATATAGTAAAGGTTTTCTTCCTGATTCTCATTTGATTCCCTAATGTGTTCACATGACTTTTTTAATAGCCCTAGCAAGGCAGACACTGTAGATTTTCCTTAATAATTTGCAAGTTTGGGGTTTCTTAGTTGTCTGATAGTCACTCTGCAGAAACAGAACGGCCCTCTCACCCACCCAACATTTGACTCAGATATCGAGACTGATAACACCACACGTGCACCAAGAAGATAGGAAAGGGTTTAGTACTCACATAGTGAGGTTTTCTGGGGATAAAAGGGTGGACCCCAGTAGGTCCAAAAATGACCTCAGAGAACAGTTAAGGGTGATCGATCGGCTTTGGTGTTTATTGTGGTTGGGGGGTGGGGCTGGAGCGTTGTCCACGCGGGCGGGGGCTCGTGTGGTTTGAGCTTCCACCAGCATCAAGGGAGAGAGGACTCAGACTTTCTTGTATATTTTCTTCCAGGTGTGGGGCAAGCAGGGAAGAGGGATTGGTGGGGCTTGAGAGCTGTCAGCAGTCACACATCAAAAATGGAGTCAGACTCCAGTGCGTTAGTCTAGCATTTTGCTTGAGTCATAGCCCACATTTCAAGCACAGACATTTTCCTTTGGCACACTGTGAAACTCAGTCACTTATTGAAAACAAAATGTGTTTGAACAATATGCTTGCAGCATTTATAATCTTTCTTGGCATCAGTTCTGTGCTGAGGAACCCACTGTGGGCCAAGGTGCTTGAGCTCATGCGTACAGAACACTGTGGTAATAGATGACAAGGATGAGTGTGACCCCTCTCTGTTTTAACCTTGTCTTTGTTCTATAAAACTCCATTTAAATGATCTGGATTTGTTGCCCTTGGGTCCTCCTCTCTCCTTCCCACACTTTCTACCTCCCACCTCCACCCTACTGCCAGGACAGGGAATTGAAAGAGAAGTATTCCCTGTATGCTCTTGATAACGGTTTAATTGTCATAAGTGGGGCAAGAAACAATCACTTCTTTTCTAGTTGATGTCCTCCAAAGTAGAAACAGATAATATACAGCAACTCAAAATAGTAGGTCCACCCCACTAAGCTAACTCAGGGTGTATTTTGCATTTCTGTGCATTTGTGTCTCTTTGTTTCGGCAGAAAGTTCCACTGCTAGACGTTTTTAATTTTATCCTGTCCATCTGAGTTTTTCCTTTGCTATGGTGGATGGGCAGCAACTCCTGTTTGGAATATTTCTAATCAGACATCATTACAATTGTGTTCTTTCTTGATCATTGGAATTTCTAAGGGTTGGCTGTGCTCAGAATCATTTCCTAAGGAAATTCTGACCCTTCCTTTAGGTGTTCCATCAAATCATCTCTGAGTGGAGGGAGGTTAACAGTTTATTTAGTAGAGAATCTTGATTAGCTCCTTAGTTTTCATAAGAGGATGTCAGCCTATTGATGGCTTTTTAAAGGACATGAACTTTTCCCCTTATTTAGCAAAAGAGAATGATTACACGCCAGCCTCAGCCTGTTTGCTAGAAAGCTCTCATTAAAAGTTCATTGGGAGGGCTTCTCTGGTGGCGCAGTGGTTGAGAGTCTGCCTGCCGATGCAGGGGACACGGGTTCGTGTCCCAGTCTGGGAAGATCCCACATGCCGCGGAGCGGCTGGGCCTGTGAGCCATGGCCGCTGAGCCTGTGCGTCCGGAGCCTGTGCTCCGCAACGGGAGAGGCCACAGCATTGAGAGGCCCGCGTACCGCAAAAAAAAAAAAAAAGTTCATTGGGAGAAATTATACACATAATGGATTCCCAGAAGATATGCAGTCTGTCCATCTGGCTTGGTGGTTCTCAACCTCATCTATCAGGCCTTAATATAAAAAGGCCACCTTTACTGTCCTGAAATGAAATTCCTAATAATGTAACTTACCCACACAAATTACTCTGAACATTAATAAGAATGTCTTAACCATATATAAAGAACACACAGAAGGAAAGAGAGTATAATGAAAATCATACGTATTTCAGTATGTACATGCTGGAGCAGAACTTTTCAGAAGACAGAATGAAATAGTTGCCTGTCTACAGCTATAGGTAGAATCATCATGCTGGGACAGCTGCATACAGATGCAGAATGACACATGGATGTTTTGCTGACAACTGAGATATCACAAGGGTATGCCCTAGGCGACATGATTTTCTAAAATAGTGAACAACCCTTAGTAAAATTCCGTACGAAACAAAACAGTTGTCTTCTTTTGGTTTCTATTGTGTTAGCATTCTTGGAAAATTCAGTGTATCTTGACACAAAACAAACAAAAAATTGTGTTTATATGTAAAACAGATTCTAGACTTAGAGTTTTATAAACAAGTTTTTCACTTACGTACATCAGGGCACTCAGATATACAGGATTTAGGGCAGTTCTTTGCAGTTGGTGGCTGTCCTGTACATTGCCTGGCCACTGCGCAGCAAAGGCCAGTAGTGTCCCCCTGTCCTGGGGCAACCAAAAATACCTGCATGCGTTTCTAAATTGCTCCCTGAAAGGTTGTCCTGTCTCCATTAAAAACCACTGCTCATCTACTCTAAGTCTTATACCTGGATCAAGGTATCAAGGGAGAAAATCAGAAAAGTGAATGTCTGAATTTTGAAGAATCTCTTTATTAACTTTAAATTTTATGCAAAGTTTATAAAATACATGTACAACGGTATTAAAAGTATCACCAGGTAAGTCATTCAGTGTTAGTCTTAATTTCTGCAGAAAAATTTCCATTAGATCTCAGGGCCTAGAGAAGCTAGAGTTCACTTTAGTATTTTCATCTTTTGTTAGGCTGCATTTCCTTTTTAGTTTTGATGCTAGGAAGCTTAGAGCCATATTTGCAGCCCACTTTTAATAGTTATGAGGATATATATACATAATATATCTCCTCTCCTGACCTCGTATCACTTTTTGTTTCCTATTTTCTCCTTGCTTGAGTTCTGTTTCTAATTTTTAAATGCTTGCATTGATGCCTCAGAGTGAATAAAAATATTTGGGAGCTCTATCTGAAAGTTTTGGTACATTAATGTTATTTGTAGGCATGAAAAAAGTGGTGCTACACCCCATTAGTTCTGCCTGCAAAAATGAGTGTCTGCAGAATCCCAAATTGTTCCATAAATAAGCCATTCTACTTGCTTCCTAAAGTTTTTGCACCCTTATTTTCAGAACTAAAATAAAGAAGCTTGCAAATTTTATAAATTACTATTTTTCATCTTTTGAAAATGAAAAAATCGCCCAAATGTTTACACAAACATAAAGAAGAATGAAAGTGAAAAACCATATTCACCCAAATTCTCACTTACTTACACATTATATGTTATCTTTCTTTTTTTTCCTGGCCTTTGCCCATCTCCTGAGTAATTTAATATAGATTTTTTGTGATTATAACTTACTTTAATGTCTTTTCTGGAAATAGATAAAAGTATATTTATCCATAAATGCATAGTATATAAACAATGCTGCCTTATTATAATACAGTTTTTAAAAAAATTTGGATTATTTTAAATAAATTCATGGGCCTGGAATTACTTGATCAAGAGGAAGAACATATTTTTTGTGAGATTGCCTTCTGGAGGAGTTTTGCAAGAGCTGCTATTGGACAATGAACTTTATAAACTTCTTTCCTTAAAAAAGAATTCTTGAGCCCTCTGCTGGAAACGTTTAGTATTTCTATGGAGTAGTAATTTATGGGCGTTTTACAATTCTAAATGAAAGATTTTTTTTAAACGAAAACAACCTGATAGCAAAAATATATGGCCTTTGTGGTTAATTTCAAGATAAAAGCATAACTAGCCAAACAAAACTTTTGAGAAGATTTATACTGCAAGTCGATATTCCATTTGAGTAGAATAATGATGCTAATATTCAAATGAAGGGCTAATTCAAAGGCACTGAATGTCCTAAGTTAATTTGTGAATATTTTATCTCCTTTGTATACTTCATAAAAACCATCCATTTGTAGTTTGTTCTCAAGTTGAGATCCATTAATTCATCAAGTAGTTAATGAGCACCTACTATGTGTTAAGGACTCACTAGATGTTAGGGCTGCATTCACGGGGGCTGGCAGTCAACAGCATAAGGTTGTACCATATAACATGGGTCTGGATGACGCTATCCAGGAAGCTGGTTAGACTAAACAGGAGGGTCCTGACACCTGAAGAATTCAGAGCCTACGGAGGGAGAAACAAGCAAAGACATCTGGAATGGAATGATGGGGAGGGGAGCTGGGGGGCACAGAATAAGAACCCACAGAGTGTGGTGTCACAAAATCCAAGAGAGAAAAGGCTTCGATGGAGAGGCAGGTTGACTGTGTTGAATGCAGCTGAGAGGTCACAAGGATATCATTCAATTGGTTTCACAATATCTGTGACTGTCAAGGACAGTTTCAGTGGAATGCTGAAGATGGAAGTCTCCAGATTTGATGAGTGGAATGCATTCACGCAGTGAATGCTTTCTCAGAGTGGCTTGAAGAGTGAACGGAAATGCCAGGTCAACACACCATTGCATTTATTGGAAATGGATTACCAGGGGCCTGAATTGTTTGTGTATGGAGCATGGTGAAGCATCTGAGGACGTTCAGTGCTCCAGAAGGTACACTAGTTCAGATAGGAGAAAGAGTAATTGAGCTGTAATACTTTGTAGAGTACTATCTGCATTTCACTTTGCAGGGATATACGGTAATTAAATAGATGTATCTCTTGAAAAGCTGATTATAGCCATGCATCCTTGTGTTAGCATATATCTGTCAGGGTAGAAATGGTTTGGCACAGCCCAAAGAGTACAGGCACTGACCTTAGAGGCAACCAAGCTTGATTCCAGCCTGTGGCAGCTTTGGAGACCTGTTGACTAAATTCCACTATAAGTATCAACTCTGCTAGTTGTTGCTGGGAAAAGTTACTGTTATCACTTCAAATCCATGATTCCCAAATCTCAGATGGATGCACATCCTAGCCAGGCAGTGCTAATTTGTTTCCGTAGAAATTTGCTTTCCTCCTCTCCCTGATAAATTTTTCATTTCTTCTCCTCTCTTTTCAAACCCTTCCCCTCTCATTACCCTACCTTTGGTCAAATACCGCAAGGGAGACTCACCTTCCACTGAGAAAATAGATATAGACAGGAAGATCTTCATCTTTTCACCATTGACTCTCCAAACCTCCATGTTTCTGTGCACTTATTTTGTTGGAAGAAGTAACCTTGCTTTGTCAAAGGTTAATCTCTCCCCTGAAGCTCTGGATCCTACTCCCTCTTTTCCCCCTCAGACATCACTCCTGAATCTTCATTTCTGTCTCTTCTATCATCAGTTTCTCCTTCTCCACTGGAACATTCCCACCAGTATGTAAACATGCTTTATTGTTCTCTCAGAATCCTTTTCTTGTTCTTCTATTCTTCTTCAGCTACCATTTATTCCTCTACTTTTCCTTTGCAGCAGAACTTATGAAAAGAGTTGCGTAAACTTACTCTTTTCCTCATTTTTTACTCACTTTTCCACTCATCAAATCTGGAGACTTCCATCTTCAGCATTCCACTGAAACTGTCCTTGACAGTCACAGATATTGTGAAACCAATTGAATGATATCCTTGTGACCTCTCAGCTGCATTCAACACAGTCAACCTGCCTCTCCATCGAAGCCTTTTCTCTCTTGGATTTTGTGACACCACACTCTGTGGGTTCTTATTCTGTGCCCCCCAGCTCCCCTCCCCATCATTCCATTCCAGATGTCTTTGCTTGCTTCTCCCTCCGTAGGCTCTGAATTCTTCAGGTGTCAGGACCCTCCTGTTTAGTCTAACCAGCTTCCTGGATAGCGTCATCCAGACCCATGTTATATGGTACAACCTTATGCTGTTGACTGCCAGCCCCCGTCTACACTCCAGACTAGGGATCAGCAAACTTTTTCTGTGAAGGGTCAGATAGCAAATAATTTAGGCTTTGCAGGCCATATACAGCTCTGTTGCAACTACTCAACTCTGCTGTTGTAGCATGAAAACAGCCAGAGACAAATATGTAAATGAATGAGCATGGCTATGTTCAAATAAAACTTTATTATGGATACATAAATTTGAATTTCATATTTTTTTTACATATCACAGTATATTATTCATCATTTGGGTTTTTCCCAACTATTAAAAAAAAGATTAAAACCTTTCTTAGACATTAGCACCCAAAAATGAAATACTTAGGAATAAATCTAGCAAAATATGGACAAGATCTATATGAGGAAAATTACAAAACTCTGATAGAAGAAATCAAAGAACTAAATAAATGGAAAGATAGTCCACGTTTATGGATAGGAAGACTCAATACTGTTAACATCAATATGTCAGTCTTTCCTACTTGATCTGTAGATTCACTGCCATCCTAATCATAATCCCAGTAAGTTATTTTGTGAATATTGGCAAACTGTTCCTAAAAGTTCTATGGAGAGAGGTAAAGGACCTTGAAGAGCCAACACAGTACTGAAGAAGAATAAGGTTGGAGGACTGACATTACCTGACCTCAAGAGTTATTATAAAGCTACAGTAATCAAGACAGTGTGGTATTGTCTGGAAAGAATAGACAAATAGATCAATGGAACAGAATAGAGAGCCCAGAAATAGACCTACATAGATATAGTCAACTGATTTTTGACAAAAGAGCAAAGGCAATGCAATGGAGCAAAAATAGTCTTTTCAACAAATGGTGCTGGAACAGCCGAACATCCACATGCAAAAAAAAAATGAGTCTAAACATAGACCTTACACCCTAAACAAAAATTAACTCAAAATGGGATCACAGACCTAAATGTAAAATGCAAAACTATAAAGCTTTTAGAAGATAACATGAGAACACTTAGATGACTTTGGGTATGGTGATGAGTTTTTAGATACAACACCAGAGGGATGACTCATGAAAAAAATAATTGATAAGGTGAATTTCATTCATATTAAAAACTGCTCTGCAAAAGTCAATATCGAGAGAATGGGAATCAAGCCACAGATTGGGAGAAAATATTCACAAAAGACACAGCTTACAAAACTGAGCATATTCTGACCATATAATCTAGCAATCATACTCCTTGGTATTTACCCAAAGGGGTTGAAAACTTAACATTCACACAAAGTAGGCAAATGGATAAACTGTGATAAACAATGGAATAGGATTCAGCACTAAAAAGATGATCTATCAAGCCATGAAAAGACATGGAGGAACCTTAAATGCATATCACTAAGTGAAAGAAGCCAACCTGAAAAGGATACATACTTTGGGATTCCAACTATGTGACATCTTGGAGAAAGCAAAACTATGGAGACAGTAAAAAAGATCAGTGGTTGTTAGGGGCTTGGGAGAGGAAGGGATGAATAGGCGGAGCACAGAGGATTTTCAGGGCAGTGCGAATACTCGGTATGCTACTATAATGGTGGGTACATGTTGTTATACATTCATCCAAACCCAACACCAGGATTAAACCCTAATGTAAACTGTGGCCTTCAGGTGATAATAATGTGTTAATATAGGTTCACCGATTGTAACAAGTGTACCACTCTGGAGGGAAACGTTAATAATGGGGGAGGTTATGCATGTGTAGGGGAAGGAGGTATGTGGGACTCTATACCTTCTGCTCCATTTGTTGTGGACCTAAGAGTGCTCTAAGAAATCAAGTTTATTAATGAAAAATTTAAATTTAAATTTAAAAAATGCAAGTAAAAATTTTATCTTAAACCATTCTTAGCTCACAGGCCACACAAGAATATGTGAAAGGAAACTTTGATCTGCTACTTAGTGTTTGCCAACTAGACTCATATATTTTTGTCTACTTGATATCTCTATTTGGATGACTAATGGCCATCCAATAAGCCACAAACTTAACATATCCCCGAAATGGAACTCTTGATCTTCCCTCCAAACCTGTTTCTTCCTTTGTTTTACTCTTGTCAGTTGATGGCACCACAGTCTACCCGGTTGGCGAAAACCTAGACTCTAAGTGCCATAAGATGAGGAAACTTGTCTTCTTTATGGTCATATCCGTAGTGCCTAGAAAGGTGCCTAGAGCACTGTAGCACTCAGAAAAGATTTGCTGTTTGAAAGGGTGAATTTCTCTGCCTTCAGCTTCTTCATTTTCCATGTGGGGTTAATATTTACCTTGCAGGAATGAGGAGTGGGGGAAGAGTATAAGAAGGAGAGATAACATGTATGACATTACCTCACATGGTACCTGGTACATAGTAGGCAATGTGTGAACACTAGAAATAGGGTCATTATTTGCAAAGTAGGTTTATTTTTTCATGGAATTAACAACAACAATAATAACAATAGCAGCTACAATTTTTTACCCTGTGAAACACGCCAGGCATTATTCTAAAAATTTTACCAGGATTATCTCATTTTATCCTTATGAAGACTTTAAGAAAATAGATAGTAGTCATCTCTCATTTTTTTATACGATGATGCTAAAAACATACGTGTCAGTGACTTGCCCACATTCCTACAGTGGCCCCTAGAGCCATACTTTTACCTCTACTCCTTGTAAAGCAAATGCAAGGAATTCTCCAAATGAACTTGGAATTGGATATTAATGATGTATTTTTTCATGTAAAAAATTATTCTACAGCTTCCTTCAATGAAATGAGGCATCCCTAGCCAAGTGCTCCTACAGTATCCTGTGTCCACGCTATCTCAGCATGGATTACACCACAGCATAATGATTCCTTTTGGCTCTTTGCTTCTGCCTCTACTCAAGCACCCAGCAGTGACACAGTAGTAGCCAACTACAAATGAACATTGGCACCAGCCCTATTCATTCTTCTGGAGGCCATCCATCTTTGGATATCAGTATTTTATTTTAATTTTTATTTATTTATTTTTGGCTGTGTTGGGTCTTCATTGCTGCGAGGGCTTTCTTTAGTTGCGGTGAGCAGGGGCTACTCTTCATTGCGGTGCGCAGGCTTCTCATTGTTGTGGCTTCTCTTGTTGTAGAGTATGGGCTCTAGGCGCGTGGACTTCAGTAGTTGTAGCTCACGGGCTCAGTGGTTGTGGCTTGCGGGCTCTAGAGCGCAGGCTTAGTAGTTGTGGCACACGGACTTAGTTGCTCTGCGGCATGTGGGATCTTCCTAGACCAGGGCTCGAACCTGTGTCCCCTGCATTGGCAGGCGGATTCTTAACCACTGCGCCACCAGGGAAGCCCTGGATATCAGTATTTTAAAGTAATGTTTATTTCTTCTTTGGCCATGCTAGCGTTGTAAGAAACTAGCTCTGTGTGGAGACACCCAGATTCATTAGTAAAGCTTAATGCGATGAAACCTCCCATGTTCATCACACTTGAAAGAGCACTGGTGATAAAAGTGAGTCTTAATAATTAATTTGACTTTTCTTATAACCTGTAATGACCTTCATGTTTCATCATATTTAATTGCTGGGATTGCTTTTTTCTAGTTAGAAACTATCAAAAACTTGTTCTGCCTTTTCAAATAATTAGGCCAAATTTTTAAAGTAATGTTAAGTATATATAATTCATCTTTACACTTTGTTAAATATTTTGTTAATTTAAACACTGAAGAAAACTATGCTGGAAATGACTGTCTGACAGAACTATTGATCTTAGAGCTTTGATGTGCCAGAATTATGCTAATGCAGAAGGGGCTAAAAGAAAATGGGGCTTGCTCATATGAGGGGACCAAGTTTTTTCATACGAAGAATTATTTCACAGTTTCAGTGGAATAGGGCATCTCCAGCCAAGTGTTCCTAGAGCAACTTGTGCCCACCCCTATCTTAGTATGAATTATACCACAGCTTAATAATTCCATCTGATTCCTTCTCTCTCTACTTGAGACCTGGCTCAAGTATTTAATCCATCACCCTTCCACATGCCCCAAAATAGGAAAGGAAGAATGAATAGCAACATCTACAGACCTTCAGGTTGCATTAATGGTAATAAATAAAATTTTTGCAGGACAGCACGTAATGCAAATATAATTACATTCCTAGTAGTGTAATACTAGTGTCCTTATCTATTTAAGGTTTCTTCTTGGCATCTTAGGGCCTGTGCTTCTGCTACCTGCCTGTAACCTTAGAAATTTCAAATGACCCGAATGAGGATGTGTAAACTTGTGAAGGAAGATAATAGAATCTCCAAGTGATTTCCACACCTTTCTTTTTTTTGCTAGTATGTTTTTATTATGGTTTTACCTTTGTGTTTTTTAAAATTTTTTTTAGTTTTTTATTTTTTGCGGAATGTGGGCCTCTCACTGTTGTGGCCTCTCCCGTAGCGGAGCACAGGCTCCGGACGCGCAGGCTCAGCGGCCATGGCTCACGGGCCCAGCCGCTCCGCGGCATGTGGGATCCTCCCAGACCGGGGCACGAACCTGTGTCCCCTGCATCGGCAGGCGGACTCTCAGCCACTGCGCCACCAGGGAAGCCCTACCTTTGTGGTTTTTAACATTTTTTCAAAATATTCTGAAAGTCAAGTCTAGTTTTCTCTTTTTTCATATTCTAATAGAGGGAAAAGTTGATTGCTTTTTCATAAATTGAAAATAAATTAGTATTTTTAAATGTTTGACTTGAGATCTTTTAGAAATTTGTACAAATGTACTATGTTTGGAAGAAAACCGCCTGATAAAATTTTTAACTTAAGGAATCAATAGTCAAATCACGAATTTATTATATACAACATCTAACCAAAAGGTGACCTTTTTTGGGACATATGACTACAACTGTTAGTTGAAATGTCTATTGTGTCCTCTTATTTAACTCTTTCAGCTGGGTAATCCTTGATGAGGATTAGCATGTGACCAGGCTCCCCCATGGAGACTTTTGACATCTTCTAACATTTTCTCCAGGACCTGTATTTTTCAATCCTGTAAATTTCTTTACTAAGTAATTCCTGAGGTATTCTTCTAGAATGTTCAACAGCAATGAACATGAAATAGGATGGACCCTGCCATCAAAGTCTCATAGGTAAAACATAAGGTAAAACACTCTCACATAACTCATTCAGGGCAAAAACACTTAGTCACATGAAAAAGAAATAGATAACAGTTAACATTTGTTACAGATTTATATAAACATATACTGTGCTAAGAGCCATGGTGACGTATACTCTGATTGCCTGCACAATCCATTTCCTCTTTTTTCTTTATATAGAGCTCCAATTTAATTTGTGACAATAGTGCATCTAGCTTTTCTCTTTTTTTTGCTATTAACTTGTGTGCATCTAGCTTTAAAAACTCAATTTCCCAGGTTCTTTTACCGCTTTGAGTAGCCACATGACCTAGACCTGGCAGATGAAATGTCAGTGGAAGTCTGTGTGGTAGTGTTCATATGAAACCTGTTATTTTCTAATAAATAATGACAGACTCAGCTGGTATACTATTTCTGTTTCTTTGTCCTCTCTTTTCTTTCTGCTTTGAGTGCAGATGCAGAACCTGGAGGTGTGGCAGCCTTTTTGTGACCATGAAACTACAGGCTAAGATTGGCCAAGTAGGAAAGTGAAAGGAGCCTGGTTTGTTGGCACTCCAAGCTACCTAATTCATGTTTTGTGAGAAAAATAAGTTCCGAATTGTTTAAACCATTTTTCTTACACAGCCATACACAATTGTTATAATACATATGCATTTTCCTAGTCCTTAAAACAATTTTTTGAGATAGATATTATAATTTAATCATATCATTGAGGAAACTACTCAACTGATAATTGAGTAGTTTTCACAATATCATTCTGCCAGATAGTATAGGAGCCAGGATTTGAAGTCAGGTGGTGTGACCTAGAGCCCATGGGCTTAGTTCATCAGACATCTCTGGTGGTTTGGAGTCCCAGGAGGTTAATCCCAATTGCATATTGGGGTGAAAGAAAATCTTGCAACACTTTATATAAGGAAATGGACTTAGAGTTGAATTTTGAGGAATGGGTAGGATTTTGACATAAAGAGATTGAAGAAGTAGGAGAAGGGCGTTCAAGGTAGAGAAAAAGGTATTGCCTATATGTGGAGAACAATGGGCTGTTGGCTTTAGCAGAGGAAACATAAGGTGGCAGAATTGGAAATAAGTTTTATAAACTAGGTTGGGACCACATCATGAGAGTTTCTGAATACAAAGACAAAAAGTTTGAACTTCTAATATTCATAAATTGGGACCTGATTTATGGAGAACTACTGAATTCTGATCAGTGTCACTCGGATCAAGCATTTCAACAGAGATATTTATGAACATTTCCCCAAATGACAAATACATCTAGAAAGTAGAATTCATATACTTTATTATCCTTATTTGAATTATTATTATTTTTTCTTAAAAATAAAGTGTCTGTTATAAAGTTGCGGTATATGAGTAATTTAGAAAATCCTTTTACTTTAAACAGGCGCCACCTTGTGGTTTAAAAAATCCTTAGTGTAATGGCTTTGAAGCAAAAAACTAAACTGATGGCAATTTCTCATAGCTAGATTTTATGGTTCAAATTCGGTCTATAAGAAGTCTCTTGAAGAACTTTATACAAAAGGTTTTATGTGTCTTGAATAAAAGTTATTTATGCTGTTGTGGCTTCCGTGGTGGCACTGTGGTTAAGAATCCGCCTGCCAGTGCAGGGGACACGGGTTCAAGCCCTGGTACGGGAAGATCCCACATGCCGCAGAGCAGCTAAGCCTGTGCACCACAACTACTGAGCCTGTGCTCTAGAGCCCACGAGCCACAACTACTGAGCCTGCGAGCCACAACTACTGAAGCCCGTGCGCCTAGAGCTCGTGCTCCACAACAAGAGAAGCCACTGCAATGAGAAGCCCTTGCACTGCAATGAAGAATAGCCCCCGCCCACCGCAACCAGAGAAAAGCCCACGCGCAGCAACGAAGACGCAATGCAGCCAAAAAAATAATAAAATTAAAAAGCAAAGTTATTTATGCTGTTGTATTCAGTTTACTTGTTTTGATTTATCAGTTCAAAATTGTGATAATTTGCCATTTTTTCTATGTTACACAGAAAAAACATCCCAAAGAAACAAGTATAAAGAAGAATAAATGTGCTCATTTATTCTTATAAATAGCCTTAGGCCACAGCTAACTTGCACTTACATGAGAGCTTTCAAAAGTGCTTGTGTTCCGGTGTGCAGTTGTTTGTTTGGCTTTAACGTGTTTGATTCCTTCAGGCTACTCTATCCACAAACCCAGAAGTAAGTAATTTAAACATCTCCTAAAGCAAGAAATGAGGAAGATAACTTTGAAGAACTGAGATACAAAAATTTTTTCAAGATGCCAACTCACCTATTCATAAAGCAGGAAAAAAGGTCACACTGAGGCTTGCCATGGCTATTAAAGACAGGCCCTACTAGCGGCTACTCCAAGAAGCAAGGTAAAAGTGAGAGGGAAAATAAAGAGAAGAAAAGCAACAAGGAGGCAGAATTAAAAGGATGCACAGACGCTTGGTGATTTGGGAGAAGGAGCTGAATAAGGCAAGGCAGGAATGCCCTGGGGTCTGTATGCTGCCTTAGCGCAAGCCCGGTGAGGCCTGGGCACTGGCGGAGAGGGCCCATCTCATCGTAGGCTGTGCAGAATCTCACCTCACCTCCTACACTCCTCTTTCATGAGTGTCTGGCCTCGTGTCCTGCCTGAGGTTGTCGCTGGGACCAGGAGCCCCAGTCTCATTCCAGTTTGGAAGGCCTTCATTAGAGATTGTGCAGATTCAACCCTGCTTGGATCGGTGGCCAGACGATACCTTTGGACTGAGTTTTCAAGAGTGCCTCCTTGCGGCAGGGCAAGTGGACCCCTTCATGCCTGAATTCTGATGCAGCAACTCTCACTGGTGTCTTTGGAGACCACCATCTTCAACTACAGTTGTGGCTTTTACCTCTGTTACTTTGTCACCACACCCAGTGTCACCCTGACTACAGCCACGGACCAGTTCTTATCCTCAGTTGATCAAAATGAGTGCAGAGTCTGAGCATTTGGGGCAGGGGTCCGCTGTGGACCTTTCCTCGGTTCACCTGGCCTAGCATGCCACCAGCTGCAGGAAAAGCTTATGTAATGAGATTGTTACCTCCCCAGCTAGTACTGTCCAGCTCCCCTCTTTCAAGTTCAGCCCCCTGTATTCTGTTACCCGGAGGTCAGGTGTGAGTGGGTGGCAGTGAGAGCATACTGTATACAGATGGCCTGTGAACAAGAGGCGCCCGTGCCCCACCCGAAATTGTATCAGAACCTCTTTGTCCAATCTGAAGACACCCCCCTCTGTCTCCACCCAGGCAGGGGAGCATCGCTGAGGAGAGAGGCAATGCCCAGCCCAGTTAGGTGGCTTTAGTGGTTTTCGTCTTCCCCACTGCTTTCTGGACCACTTGGCTTTATGCATCCTGCATTTCCTGATCTCTTTTGTTATTCAGACATTTGTCTTGTCCACTGTTGATGGCTTGTCTGAGCTAAGCTCCTCCAGTCTGATGAGTGACTAGATGTGTCAACCTCCTCCTCCACCACTCTGTGCTCTGAACCGTCAGGGGATACCCTTCCCTCCTGTGGGTGGTCCTGGAAGGATCCTTCCTCCCGTCTCTTCTGCTGTGAGTGCCAGACTGGATGTGGATGGGTATGTGTTTCTGCAGCACTTAAACTTAGTGATCTTAGTTGTCATCCATAAACTGACGGGGAAAGCCATTCCTTCTACAAAAGGCCATTTCACCCAGTTCTTCTAGGCAGCAGATAGATTCACCATACTATACCTCGTGAGGAGATTGGACCTTTGTTATTCTGCCCAAACACAAATTCTCTGGAAAAATATATGAGGACAACCAGTCACCAAAGAGCAACAAAGCTGAATTTAAAAGACTAGTGTAAGTGGAACTTGGAAATGCTGGTTCTGTTTCTATAAGTGAGACCCAGCTTTTCTGGTAGGTTTTTTTTTTTCAAGCCACTCCCTTTATCTTTTAGAAAAACTTATGTTATAATGAGAGATGAAAAAAAAACTACAGAACGAAAAACAAGAAACAAAGACAAAAACAATCCCAGTATGTGTTTCTCTTGTGAGGTTTCTCCAGTTGGCCCGCTGGACGTGTTACACGTGCTATGGAATATTCATCTTGTCTCTCTGTGATATTTGTCTTTGTGCTAGGCATTACCGAGCCTTAGAGGTTATCATGAATGCCAGTTGTGTGAAATAAGCGCAACTGACAGGATTTAAAGGCTAAGACTAGCCTTTCTAATCCATCTATTCCCCATTCTGTGCCTTAGGCCATGCCTCTTCTGTAAGAACACACTGCATCCTTGCTCCTGTAAAGGGAGCTGCAATAATTTCCTGAATGTCAGTCAAAACCTCTCTCCGTGAGGAGTTGGAGAAATTCAGATTTCTCCCTCTGACTAGACAGGAAAGGAGCTATAAAGAATTTTCAGTATAAGATGAGTGTTGGTATTTTTGCCACACGTGCTTAGCTTTTTCGCTTCTTTAATAGTTCAGAAATAAAATGTATCGTCCTTTTCCCTCTCTCCTCTCATGTTAGGCTAATTAATAAAATTAATTCTGAATTTAAAAACATACCTAGAGGACTTCCCTGGCAGTCCAGTGGTTAAGACTCCGAGCTTCCAATGAAGGGGGTACAGGTTTGATCCCTGGTTGGGGAACTAAGATCCTGCATGCTGCGCGCGGTGAGACCATAAATAAAAATAAATAATTGTTTAAAATTCTAGATATAAATCAATTCATCAATAAATTATTATAAGGTAAATTCATCAATATTAAGTGAAAGCTTTTTCTTTGGCATTGTTCTAAGTGCTGGGTATACAAAATGGACCAAGTCCCTACTCTCCTGGATCTTATATTCTAATGAGTGGAGGAACAGAAAATCATCAAATAGACAAATAAATATGTACTATGTTGAGAGATGTTAAGTGCTGTGAAGAAGAATAAAGCAAAGTAAGGAGATTGGGAATGGGGTGGTGGACAGTGGGGTACTGTTTTACATAGGATGGTCAGAGAAGCCCTCTCAGATCAGGTGATATCTGGGCAGAGGTCTGAAGGACATGAGAGAGTGAGTCTCTCTCACGTCTTGACGAAGAGTGATCCAGGCAGAGAAAACAGCTAGTTGTAAACACTGAGGTGCTCAGCATATTCAAAGAACCTTATATGGTATAGTGAAGACTTCGGATTTTTTTTCTTTCCCAATGAGATAAAAAGTCAGAGAGTTCTGAATAACAGAATGACATAATTTCATTTGTGTTTTTAAAGCACCCGTTTGATTCATATTATTAAAAAACAGTGTGAGGAGACAAAGGGGAAAGCAGTTCAACTAGTTAGGAGGCTATTGCAGTAAATCTGGGAAGACAGTGATTTGGACTAGAGTGATAAGGATGGAAGTGCTAGTGAGTGTGATTGGATTCTGGAAATATTTTGAAGATAGAGCTAACGAGTGGCTGATGGGTCAGATGTGAGGTATGAGGAAAAGAAGAGGAATCAAGAATGACTCGGGTTTTAGGGTAAATAACTGAGAGTTGCTGTTTTCTGAAATGGTGAGATTGGGGTAGGAGCAGGTTGGGTGATTGGTGGAGAGGATGAAGAGATCAGTTTGGGGCACGTTGAGTTTGAGCTGCCCATTGGACATCCAAGTGGTGATACAGAATAGGCCATTGAATATCAGAGTCTAGAGTTCAAGGGTGAGTTTGGGGCTGGAGAAACAAATTTGAGTGTAATCAGTGTGTAGATAATTTTAAAGCCATGATATCATCCACGGAGTAAGTAGAGAGAGGAAAGAAGAGATCTGGGGACTGAGCTCTGGGCATCCCCAAAGCTTACAGGTTGGGAAGGAGATGGAAAGGGACTCATTATTGAAGTAGAAGAAACCGAGAGAGGGAGCGTCGTGCTAGAGGGAAGGGAAGAAATCACTCCAGAAGAGGAAAGTCAGTTTTGCTAACTGCTGTTGGCTTGAGTAAGGTTAAATATTGAGAAATGGCTATTGGTTTTAGGGGTCACTGGTGACCTCGATGAGAGCATTTTTAGAGGAACAGTAGAAACAAAACTCAACAGGAGTGGGTTTGAGACAGAGCAGTGCAGAGCAAACAGCAGCATTTTATATAGACAGCTTCCCTGAGGAACTTTGTTAGGAAGGGGAGCATGGACGGATCTGTGGGTTCAAGGGAGGGAAATTTTATTTCTTAAGAGCTGTAATGGCATATTTGTATGCTGATGGGAGTTATCATCCAGTAGAAGAGAACAGATGATGACGCAGGAACAAGAGGGGATGGTATCAGGCAGAGGGAGGTGGGATCTAGTGCACAAGGGGAGTGTTGAGGAGAGGAAAATGTGCTGGTACAGATATGAGTAGGTGGGTTGGTAGACTTGGTGGTGGGAGCCTTGGGAAGATCATGAGGTTGAAGTAAGGAAAGAGACGAGGGCTTCCCTGGTGGCGCAAGTGGCTGAGAGTCCGCCTGCCGATGCAGGGGACGCGGGTTCGTGCCCCGGTCCGGGAAGATCCCACGTGCCGCGGAGTGGCTGGGCCCGTGAGCCATGGCGGCTGAGCCTGCGCGTCCGGAGCCTGTGCTCCGTAACGGGAGAGGCCACAGCGGTGAGAGGCCCGCGTACCACAAAAAAGAAAAAAAAAAAAAAAAAAAAGGAAAGAGACAAGGAGGCGGAGGCTTGAGGAGAGAGGAGCATGGGAGAAGAAATAGAGGGTGAGAGCGAGCTGACCCCATCAGTGTTTTTCAGGCTTCCCTGCATCAGAAGCACTGGCTTCCCTGCATCAAAAACAGCAGTTGCTGGGCCTCACCTGAAAGTTTCTGATTCAGTTAGGTCTGGGGAGGTGCCCAGGAATTTTCAGTTTTCACGAGTTCCCAGGTGATGATGCTGATGCTGGTCCAGAGACTAGACCTTGGGCGTCACTGGGCTTGGGAAATGAGTTAGGATGGCTGGAGCAGCCCTAAAGGCCTCCGGTGTCTGGCAGTCTTGCATGTAAAGTGAATTTCGTCAACTTAGTTGTGTGTTTTTCTCTAGCCCTATTCACCAGCTCAAGAGCTGGCAGCAGTAGGCACAAAGTTGGACCTAACCAGAAAAAAAAGAAGAATTGGTATCACCAGTGTATTGGGGAAGTTTTGCTTCTCTGTGATGCCTTTATATTCTGAAAATGCTATTTCTACATATTTTATTTGAAACATAAAGGATTAGAGAATCTGAGATTGAGAAGGAAAAAAAATGAAACTTTGTGGTTGAAGTTTACTATTGTAGGACTTAGAAGTAAAATGGCTCTGGTCCTGTATTTCAAGGAGAACTGTAAGCCCCATTTCTCTAAAATACCTGTTAACCATACTGTTGCTGTGATTTACTGAAGAATAACATTCTGAAATATACTTTGAAAAACTAAAATTCAGTTCTTTTGTGTTTATAAGATTATATTCATCATTAACTGAATTTGAAGGCTATTATATTGTTCTTTGCAAACGTTCATATCCTCCTACAAAAATAAGTGGTTAAGTATGGAGTTTTATACACCAGATATGAGTATTGGGAATGAGAACTTAGCTGTTAGAATAAGGGCCACAGCTCATTAATCAGAATGGAAAAAAGAGAACTGGCTTCCATAATAAGGAACAGTATTAATTCAGGTATAGTATGTTAAGCAGCAATTTAAATACAGTGTATTTGCATAGTAAGCAAGTATTAATTTGTAAGTAACTGATAGCTTTCTTTTATTTAAAAAAAACAGATTTTGTTGGAGCCAGGCGTGATCCAGGATGTGTTAGCAGCTGGCAGTCACCTACAGCTGTTGGAGCTTCTCAATTTATGTTCCCACTATCTCATCCAGGTATGTGAGCTAGCATCCTGCTAGTATGTCCTGCACATTCCTTCTCCCTGCAAGTACCCCACCGACTGGAGCCCAGTGACAGGTAAAATGGAAGGGAGGGGAGTGGGAAATGTGGCCTGTGGTGGTAGAATTTCTCCAGGACACAGGCTGAGAGGCTCCTAAGAGGGCAGCTGCAGCTCTCATGTCCTACTTCCTGTCCCCGACCCTCCTTGCCCACCTCACTACCCCTGGGCCGCAGAGTAACTCAACAACCACACACAGGGTTCACTACTGGGGGCCTGGGAGATGACGCTGGGAAGGGTCTTGATTTGAAGCAATGCTCTCTGGTTGCAGAAATGCATGAGAAGTTGGTTAGTCATTTAGGATTTCAGTAACAGTAGCTAACATATCATGAAGTCATACATAATTAATTGCTGCATGAACTTCCTGGGCAATAAATGCTGGAGAAATGATGAGTGATCTGTGCATTCTTGCCCTGATTTGCTAGGGTTTCAGGAAAGACTCTGCGAGGGGGAGGGAGAGAAAACTCCCATCCACCGAGCACCGATGCTTCACGTTTGGTCCTCACAACAACGCTGCACATTTTTATAGGCAAAAAAAAATCAAAGATTTGAAATATACCCAGTTTTCCCAAAGTGACATAGCTGGTGAGTGATAGGCCTTTCTGATTCCAAAGACCTTTTTTTCCTTCTTGCATGAAAACCCTTTGTTTCAATAGGAAGATATGGGACATCTTAGGCAGATAGTACGGATGTGAATCTCTTTTATTTTTCAGAGTTAAGTACTAACCCCCTACATTGAGATCCTCCCATTTATTCCACTCGTATGACCTTTAACTTGCATATATTACAGCATTATAACAACAGTGAAAATAAACTTTAAAAAATAATAAATCCACATAATTTAATTCTGTTGTCCTTGTGCACATGACATGTTATTAGTAAGTAGAAAAATCCTATTTTTTTCTGCCTAATTACGTTATTTCCTTCCTAATAATTTCTCTAATTCTAAATATAGCCTTTAGTTCTGTTACTCATTAGGTCATTTCCAAAGCTCTTTCTCATATATCATCTTATTTCATCCCCCCAGCAACCTCAGGAAATAGGAGCCAGTGTCTCCTAGGGAGACAGTGTGAGGAATGTCAGCCATGTTCACCTAAGGAGCAGTTCAAATACAGCATATGAAAGTTTTATCATTATCTCAGCATACTTAATCTAACAGTAAATGTTTAACTATTTTATCTTATTTTCCTTTCTTTTCTCCTCAATATTGTTGGGTGATATGGGAGACCTGTTTTAATCCCTTTCTGCAAGTAACAAATGGGAATAACATAGAAAGGTTACAAGACTTCAAAGGTGTGTGTTTGACTTGTGAAATTGAAATTACTTTTATTTGACATTTCTACATCAAATATTGCAACTTGTGCTTTCAGCATCATCGCCTGTTTCACTTTTTCCATGGCAGGTAATAATTAATGATGTGTGTTGACAAAAGTTTAGTTATAGTGCTAATTATCATGATGCACATTAAAATACAGTATATATACAGTGTGTGTGTGTGTGTGTGTGTGTAAACTTAAACCTATAATTCTCTCTAAATGAGAATTCCAGATGAATGTTGGAAGTTAATGGGTATTTTTCCCTATCCCATCAGATGAACCTGTTGAGATACCAGGTGACTTGTGTGCACTTCGGAATTTAATTCTTGCAATTCATTATTTTGCTGAGGAAAATGTGGCTTGCAAACAGATGTATTTTGTGGACAGTTCATTTATTATTAGCCTGCCTGAGCAGTGGTTAGAATTTTCACTGTCTTTTCACCAATGTTTGCATTTCATTCTCTTATGTAACTTTCCTTTTCCTTTTTATCTGTGATGTTGCAAGATGGCCAACTTGTAGAAGGAAACTTGGACTATAAGGACTAAAGCCATGTGTATGCAGAAACCTTCATTATGTCACTCCTTTTCAAATATATACCCTGCCTCTCTTTTAGGATTATCAAATTACCAGAAGGGGTCAGTCTGCTTTCATATTTTGACATAGTCAAATAACTATACCTATTTATGATTTTTGGTATTATTGCTCAACTGATTTTTAATTTCCTATGGAATCATTTTATTGGGTATATAAAATATTTTCTGTTAAAATGAAAAATCTTCAGTGCTTAAAATGTACTTAGAAATTAAGACCCATCAACCAAGGCTAATATATTCTCCATTCTTGTTCTGTACTTTGCCCAATGAGGAGTTTGTGAAACCGTTTTCCTAAGATGTCTGGTATTGTTTTGTTGTTCTCAAATTACCATTATTTCAGAGATGTGGAGGGTAGAGCTCGGCTCTCAGTAGACCTCCTGCTGTCCTCCAGGGCACGTTAAGAAGCGTATGCCAGGAGAAGTGCTGGGTGGGCACTTCCTGAGCTCCTCACCACACCCCAAGCCTCCCTGAGCTTCCGCGGCCATCGGCTAGTGCATTGACCTGAAGCTTCTTCTGCACATGCCTAGATGCCGCTGCTCCCCTCCCCCCCAGCCAAGGGAAGGGGCACTTTGAGGCCACTGTGTGGGCTCCTTTCTCTTGCTTTTCCTCTGGCAGGCTGCTGAGGGCCGGGACCCCACACCACAGGAGCAGTGCCCCTCTTGTCAGTGAGGACAGCCATCAAATTAGCTTCCCAGGCTGTGAGGTCTTCCCCGTATTCATTTTTGGCTCCAGGCCCTCGAATCAGGCCTGTCATTGAGAACACACATGTTCTCCGTGCATGTTGCTGAGATTAACTGGTAGCCTGACAATGAAAGCAGCTAAATGGTTTGGGGTGGGGTGAGTACAAGGGGAATGGCTCCAGTAATAGCCCATCATCCCAAGATGAGGGATTTACAGACAACTGCTCAAGTTTGCATCCTTTCTCACTTGCTTTGCAATGAAATGCTGTAGGACTCTGTCCTGTGTAGCCTGTCGTGTTATATATCATTAATAACCATGACCTGTCAGACTTATCTGCTGAGATTCAGTCCCAAATAAAGTGTGAATGCTTCTTTCCCTTTTCCTCCCTCTGCTCATCTTCCTTGTCCATTGTGCTTTTTAAAAATTTTTTTAAATTTAAATTTTTTAAATTAAAAAATTTTTTAAAAATTTCATCAGAAAGATGAACCAATTCATTAAAGAGCAATATTTGTGTATAAAAAGGGCTCAGTAAAATGTGTAAATTTTCTTGTTTTTCAGTGTATGCATGTTTACATGAATGTCATTCACTATGTTAAATCTTGTAAAGGAATCTCTGCAGACCATCCTCAGAGAGATGGGCTATGGATATAGAGATTCTGATGTGTCTACTGATTTACCGAGTCCCTCAGATAAACATTACAAACTTTTTGAGTACAGTTTGTTTTCCCAAACTTTGATTTTTTTCTAACCTTTTTAAAAATTAGCTTCTGAACATCTGTACCTAAACATCACACAGGCAATTCAAACCTAACATGAGAAAACCTGCCCTTTTCTCTGTTGATGGTACCATCGATGTGTCAGTTGTCTAGAAATTTGGACATAGTCTCAGGCCCCTTCCTCACCACCGTATCCAATCAATTACCAAGTTGGGTTGATGCTACCTACCAAATATCTCTCAGACCTGATTGTTTTCTCCGTTGCTAATTTTCTGACCTTTCTTTAGACTCTCACCATCATTAGCTATATGTTGTAACAGTTCATAATTTCCTCCTAAGGGGTCTGCTTGTTTCTATCCTCTATCTATGCCAAACTATAGTCCCCAGAGCCATCATTATCTTTCCCAGGAAAGAGAACCAGCATTTATTGAGAGCTTATCTGTATTGAGTGTTTTGCACAAAGATTCCCATTTCTCCTCTGCTAAGCAACCCCTTAAGGCAGGTGAGAGTTCTTTTATTTTTACAGGTGGAGAAACTTAAATTCAGAACTAGGATGTTGATCGGATTTGGAAATGTCTATTAGCTCCCCTAATGACCATTTGGCAGCATCATTTCACCTGCAGAAACTCTCCAAGGCCAGGCCTGTTCTTTCCCAACCTCATCACCAGTCCTCATGCCTTTCCTAGTCTGCTCTGTTCTGGACCCTAAGGCCTTCCTTTCGTGTTGGAACTTGTCATTGGGAGGGAAGACTAGGTGCTAGAGGTCCTGAGTGACAAGCAGAGCCTTCAGTCATTGCCTTCAGATTGTACCAAGGGTCAGGAGTAGGCAACACAGACACACACACACAGACACACACACACACACACCACCCTTCCAAACCGTCCCCTTTCATAAGATCGGGGTACTGGCCACTGGACTTTGTGTTGTATCCCCTGAAAGTGATATATTAGGAGATACACATGCTTTGCTGAAAATGTCTTTTTTTGTAATTAGCTTTCAAAAAAAAAGTTTGTACATTTTGTACTCTCTCCCCCAAATAAATGCTATATCCTATTATTTGATTAGCAAGTTTTCTTTTTGTTTGCCAAGTATCGGCCTTTATTATGAAATGCAATTTAAATATATTGACAAGAAAGAACCCTCACTAGACTTTCTGAATAAGACCACCAAAGGGGTGAATTAACTCCTTTTGATAGGAATATACTTTTAGTATCTACTCCTAGGCAGCAGGTGGCAGTGTGAATCCACCAGAATTCAGTAGTTAATTTAAAGCAAAAATCAGAAAAAATGAAAAGAAAAATTATTTATTTTGCAACATATTAGTTTTCTGACCTAATCAGTAAAAAAGTCATTATTCACACCACACTGGGCAATATGCCTTGTAATTTTTAACAAATAATAGGAAACTGTTAATGTGTTCACAGGAAATACAGTTTTGTCTTGGGCTGCTATGGTCATTTATCACTGCACTTTGTGAAATCACTCATTTGTTCTAATTTGAATGTAAATGACTCTAAGGTTTTACAAATAAGGTGACAGACTCACATAAATGTAATTGCAGGGTTCATCTCCCTCCTTTTATATATCACTCATTAGGTTATGAATTAAATACATCGTATTAAACCAGGGGCATGTCCAATGATGATATTGTAATGGCAAATTACTCTATGCTATTAGAAGTGTATTTTTTATTCATGGACATTAATTTGTCATTAAGCAGCATTAGTTTAGCACTTTTATGGGGAAGACGTGACCTGAAAGAGGAGACGTGCTGCTGTGATGTGAGAGGAAAGGGAGAGGAGTGCTCTAGGTAGAGCATTGTATCACTGTAACGAAAACGGGGGTCGGGGGGGGTTCTATTCTGTTTTCATTTGTTTTTGTTTTCTGCTTTTACAAGCATAAAAGATCATTTCCCCAGATTGAAGGCGTTTTTCTGTTTACAGTGTGCACATTTGGATCGTCTCGTAGAGCAAAGCCAAAATTCTTACTATTAATCATTCAGAAGCCAAGTAAAGGGAGCAGGAGGGAGGAAGTGACTTCCTGCCCTAAATCTCCCTCCTCTCTGACTGATGCTTATTAGTCATCCCTTGTCTTCATTTAGTTTTACACTAAATGGGCTACCATGAGAATTAGTCATTTTCTCTCTTCAGTGAAGGTACAAAGGTTTAAAGAATGTTATTCTCTCATGAGGGTATTAGGAAGAATTCTGGGTATTTCTGGTTTTTTTTTTTTTTTTTACATAAATGGTGATTTTACTGTTCTTTTACTTAGAAAATATTTTTTTCCTTTCAACTCTGAGAAACACAGGATCCTTGAAATAGCTTCGCAGAAGCAGAAAGTATCTGAGTGCTGCTTTTGCATAAATTTCCTCATGGGCTTACTGTGGTTGGAAATTACCCACCCCAGTTAGGGACTCTTGAAGGCAGGGGTCATGCCTTACATCTCTTTATATCTTACCCCCTCCCTCCCATCGCATCACAACAACTCAGTGTCTGTATTGGTCAGCTTGGCCTGCTATCACAGCAACATACCACAGACTGGGTGATTTAAACAGATATTTATTTTTCACAGTCTGGAGGCTAGAAGTCTAAGATAAAGGTGCTAACCTGGTCAGGCTCTGATGAGGGCTCTCTTCCTTGCTTGCAGATGGCCACCTTTTGGCTATGTTCTCACATGGCAGAGAGAAAGAGACAGCAAGCTCTCTGGTGTCTCTTCTCCTTTTTTTTTTTTTTTTTTAACTTATTTATTTTATTTTGGCTGTGTTGGGTCTCCGTTGCTGTGTGCAGGCTTTTCTCAGGTTGCAGCGCGTGGGCTTCTCACTATGGTGGCTTCTCTTGCTGCGGAGCAGGGGCTCTAGGTGCGTGGGCTTCAGTAGTTGTGGCACACAGGCACAGTAGTTGTGGCTCACAGACTCTAGAGCACAGGCACGGGCTTAGTTTCTCCACGGCAAGCAAGACCTTCCTGGATCAGGGTTCGAACCCGTGTCCCCTGCATTGGCAGGCGGATTCTTAACCACTGCGCCACCAGGGAAGGCCCTCTGGTGTCTCTTCTTATGAGAACACTGATCCCATCCTGAGGGCCCCACCCTCATGACCTCATCTAAACCCAACTGCCTCCCAAAGTCACATCGCCAAATACCATCATACCGGGACTTAGAACATCAGCATATGAATTTTGCAAGGACACAGTTCAGTCCATAGCAGTGTGTGTTGAGGGAACGAATGGTGCATCCATTCAGTAATTTGTTTCTTGCTTAAATATTGAAATTTTATATTATGGGAGGAAAATATGTTAATAAGTCAGCCTTACATTAGTTTTACCCATTGAATACAGTTCTTTTGAAGTTGAAAATACTTTCTATGGGGATTGCATTTGGCACTGAAGATCTTGCATATTTTACAGTATTTCTTAATAGGTTATCATTTTTTTAAACTAAGTAATACTACAATGACTTATAGGAGGTTATCTCTTCCAAACAATGTATTATTATAATTTTAATTATTAAATTAGCAGTATCTTCTAAATATATAATATATAGTGGGTGCTCTGAATAGAATAATTTATCCTCAAGGTTGAGAAATTATAACTTATCCTCGTTTTTCTGCACTGCTGAGCTAGTTTTTTCCCGCATTAGATAAGACAAATGATTATACCAACATATATATTGAATATGCCCCTAATCAAATACACTGAGTGCTATTCCACAGTTCACTAGAGCTGATACTCTTGTATTTGGAGAAGGTTAAAGTACGAATTTTGGAAAATATATTACAAACAGTTTAACCTTTCAGATTTTTTTTAAAGTCAGTGAAAATGATCAGAAAGGGTAGAAATGTATCAGCCCTACTAAATCATAGCCAGCTACTAATTATTTGTTCTAATCATGAGCATTTGCTATCTGGCATGGGTGATCCAGAATATCAAAATTTTCAAATATCATTAATATTTGGCTCTAAAATATATCATAAGTTTTTTAGCAGCCATTTTAGGATCCCAGTTAATCTTTTCATATGCTATTATCTTGGCTTTTCTTCCCTAAGCCCACACCGAAGGATATCAGTGACAGCCCAGAGACACACTGGCTGGCCAAGGAAGTCATTTTGGCATTTAAATTTGTTATGTGGGTAATCTAGGGTTCACTATGTCTTCCTTGTTTGTGAGTTTTTAAAGACAAGAAAGATTGTCTTGAAGGATTTTTCTAATATTAGTAATTTCTATTCTAAGCTAACTGTTGTGTGGTGGGCAATTTTAAAATCACTTTCAGCCTATTTTTCTCAAAAATAAGATGTTTCCAATATTTTACTAATGCTAGAGTTCAGAATCAATAAACAAAGCAAACAAAATCAATCTCACTTAATTCCATTATCAATACTTGAAATTAGGGGCATTAAAAGAAAATCTATGTTTCATTTAAGATATTCATCCTCCTGTTCACCCTCCACCTGCAAATATTTCTGCCCATAGTTAAATGTCTGCCCTATTCTCTAAGGCTAAACTGCCTTTCAGCAACTTGATGCATCAGGTACCTCCTGTGTTTCCCATGGTTCCAATGTCTTCTCCACTGGCACCTTCCTTTCATTTTTAGAATAGGATCAATAAGATGGGAGCAACTTTTCTTCTTTTCTCATGATCACAACTCGCTCCTTCCATTCACTACCAAACTGGGAACAGTGTCTGCACTTCCTTACCTCCTATTCATTCTTCAGTCCTATTGAACTCAGTCCTCTGCCTTCATTACTCCTCAAAGGCTGTTCCAATAAAGGTCCCCAAAGCTTCTAATCGTCAAAGGCAGTGGGCCTTTTATGGTCTTTAATGTGACCACTCTACAGCCTTCTGACAGTGGTTATTAGCTCCTTTCTTTCCTACACTTCTGTTTTCTCAAGACTCTCTCCTGTTCTCCTTCTACTTCTTTTCAGTTCCTTTACAAACTCTTCTTCCATCAGCTCTGTGAATATCCCTCTGGGTACAGTGATGCCATGTGGGTGCTCTTCTCTTCTGCTCACCATCACTCTCTTTCATCCACATTTGGAGGATTGCAGTCTCCTCTCCTGAGCGCCAAGCTCTGTGTTCAGCTGTTTCCACTTGGCTGGCATCCACATGCGTCTCAGTTCAGTCACCCAGTCTTACTCACCTGTTCCTCCTCCCACTCTTTGTTAAGGAACCATTATCCTTGTAGTAACCCAAACCAGAAACCTTGGCATAATCTTGTGTTGCTCCATGATCTCATGAATCTCAATACATTCTATTGGTTTAGCCTCTTAAGTTGTTCTCACATATGCCTTCTTGTCTTTCTTCATTGTCACTGCCATCATTCAGATCTGGATTATTTTTCCTAGATGTGCCTGCAGTAGCTCAAATGAGCTTCCTGTCTGTTGACTAAGGCTAATCAATACTTTGCTGTATAACCTAAGTTATTTTTCCGGCCCACAAAACAATTTCTTTCCCTAAAACACAAGCTGGATCCCTGTCTCCTGGTTACAAACTAGGTTTCTAACCTTGTCCTTTTAATTTCTTGTCTCCTTCATGTGCCCTATTCTTACTGTATCCAAGGATATAGCATGTTTTATCATCTCTAAGCCAACTGCCTAGTCAGCATTTCCTCTTGGATATCCCACAGGTATATGACCTTTCTGAGTGTTAACCCAAGCCAGAAACCCAGGAGTCATCCTAAAATATTCCATCTCCTTGTGCTACACATAGGCTATCACCAAAACCTTTCAATTCTACCTCCCTAACTTTTTTTTAAGACACTGTTTTTAAAGAGTAAGTTTTGGGTTCACAACAAATTTGAGAGGTAGCTACAGAGATTTCCCATGTACCCCCTGCCCCCATATATGAGTAGCCTCCCCCATTATCAACATCCTCCACCAGAGTAGGTACATTTGTTACAATTGGTGGACCTACTATCACATCACTATCACCCAGAGTCCACAGTTTACATTAAGGGGCACTCTTGGTGTTTTACATTCTGTAGGTTTGGACAAAGGTGTAATGACATGCATCTACCATTACAGTATCATACAGAATAGTCTTACTGCCCTAAAAATCCTCTGTGCTCTGCCTGTTCATCCCTCCCTCTCGTCCTCACAATGCCTGGTAACCACTGATCTTCTTCTATCTCCACAGTTTCATCTTTTCCAGAACATCATATAGTTGGATTCATACAGTATGTAGCCTTTCCAGATTGGCTTCTTTTGCTTAGTAATATGCATTTAAATCTCCTCTATGTCTTTTCATGGCTTGATAGCTCATTTCTTTTTAGTGCTGCATAGTATTCCATTGTCTGGATGGACCACAGTTTACTTACCCCTTCACTTACTGAAGGACGTCTTGGTCACTTCAAGTTTAGGCAATTACGATTAAGCTGTTACAAACATCTGTGTGCAGGCTTGGATGAACACCCTTAACTTTTTAAATCTCTCTCATTCTCTCTATTTCTAGTTCCACCATCTTAATTCAAATCCTCAATACTTATTTCCTGGGCTAAAGAAACTTCCTGCTAACCAATGGACCTACCTGCCTTCACTCCTGCCTCACCCCAGTGCCTCCTTCAAAACAAGGTTCATTCCTCTTGAAGTGGTTCACAGGTTCCATTTTTATTATGAAACCTCCTATCGCTTTAGCCTTCTTTTTTTTTTTAAAAAAAAAAAACAAGTTACTACCCACATGCTATACCACAATCATTGTGAACTCCATGCATGTTCCTGTGCCCAAACCTCTTTGTATGAAGCCTTCTTCTCCATGGATTATTCTTCCCTCGTTATGCCACCCTATGAGTTCCTCTTTAACCTGCAAGTAGTTTGCTCATGTGTTATAGCTCCTCTTCCAGAGCTGCCTGATAAATCCACCTAGTTGGAGTTGGATTTCCCTCCTCTTCATTAATTACAGGCATTCTTCCAGAGTGCTGATCACACCATATTATTTGTATTGATTTACTTATCTATCTCCCTGTGATATAAGTTCTTGTCCCAGAGTTGTGTGACCTTGGGCAATTTACATAACCTCTTTGCCCACAAATACAGATGTGATACAGATACGATACCGTATATACAATGTACATCTTAAGAGTGTTGGAGTGTTTGTGAGATAGTGCATGCAAAGTATCCTATAGCATAGTATCCTACACGCAGTAGGTACCCTGAAAACCAGAGCCAGTAGAATTGCATGCTTCACTTGTGAATTTCTCTATTAATTCCACAGTTAACCTTCCTACCCACTTCCGTCACTCCTGTCTTTCTTCATTCCTGGAAATGTCACAAACTTTACTACCTACTTCCAATCAACAGCATATTGGACCAGGCTGTTCCTGAATATTTTGGAAATAATAACCATTCTGTAAAAGGTATTTTTCCTCTGTGCCACTTCTCTTAGCTTTTGTAGAAGTGCCTGTATTGTTTTAGAAAAAAAAAGTCACAAATAATTATATGAACCATCACTTTCTCCCTGTCTCTGATAAGTGAAAACATCACACTGAAATTATACTTTAATAAATAGCAAAAATTGATGCTTTTAAAAGCAACATAATACTTGGTGTTGCTACTTTTTTATTTATTTATTTTTTATTGGAGTATAATTGCTTTACAATGGTGTGTTAGTTTCTGCTTTATAACAAAGTGAATCAGTTATACATACACATATATCCTCGTATCTCTTCCCTCTTGCGTCTCCCTCCTTTCCACCCTCCCTATCCCACCCCTCTGGGTGGTCACAAAGCACCGAGCTGATCTCCCTGTGCTATGTGGCTGCTTCCCACTAGCTATCGGTTTTACATTTGGTAGTGTATATATGTCCATGCCATTCTCTTACTTTGTCCCAGCTTACCCTTCCCCCTCCCCGTGTCCTCAAGTCCATTCTCTAGTAGGTCTGTGTCTTTATTCCCGTCTCGCCCCTAGTTTCTTCATGACCATTTTTGTTTGTTTGTTTTTTAGATTCCATATATATGTGTTAGCATACGGTATTTGTTTTTCTCTTTCTGACTAACTTCACTCTGTATGACAGACTCTAGGTCCATCCACCTCACTACAAATAACTCAATTTCATTTCTTTTTATGGCTGAGTAATATTCCATTGTATATAAGCAGCAACCTAAGTGTCCATCAACAGATGAATGGATAAAGAAGATGTGGCACATATATACAATGGCGTTGCTGCTTTTAAATAGGAAGTTTTGTTTTATTGTTTCCCCTGCCCTTCCTGTAAATAAAACTTATTGCTGCATCCTCATATACAGAATTCAAGGAGAAATTGGAAAAACCTTTTATTTCTAGCTCTAGTGCATAGTAGTTGCTTACAAACGCATGTTTGTTTGCATTCCTTCTACATGTGCCAAGAGAGTTCCCTGTGATAGGAATTTTCTGTAATACAGTTGCATGGTATCCTAAGTTCCCCGACTAGGGGAAATACAGGCAGTGCATTTGTTTAACAGAAGAAAGATCTAAGTTAGTCCTTACAAGGAGACTGCTGTCCATATGCCTCCCTCTCTCCAGGTGTCTTTCCTTCCTAGACATCTCCCCCACCCCCTTTCTCACTCTCCCTCCACAAATCTCCTTTAGAGCAGGCTGCCGACCTTTTCCTTGCTGCCTTTCGAGGGACACGTGCTCAGGCCCTGGGAAATGACTGCTTATCTGTGTCGTTAGTTCAGCTTCAGGTACTGTGGCCTCAGCCCCATACACTGAGTATAATGTTTGCCCACTTCAGAGTCTGGGATGAGGGACTGGGGTCATGCATCTTGTTCCGCTGTAAGAATATATTTATGCAGGTTAGAGTCATTTTTTTCTTCACTCAAATGTGTACTCTGTATCAGTGGTTCTTAAACTTGACTCTGTGTGGAATCACCTGAACAGCTGGTTAAAGCAGACTGCTGGGCCCTACCCATAGAGTTTCTGATTCAAGAGGTCTGAGGAGGAGCCTGAGAATCTGCATCCTAACAAGTTCCCAGGTAATGCTGATGTTACTGGTCTGGGGACCACAGTTTGAGAACCACTGCTTCAGATACTCTTGCCACCTCATTCACATCGGTTACCAGCCTGTTAAGTCACTGATATTCAGATTTTGAAAGTGTCATAATATCTAGATAAATTTGAACTGGTCATGGGCTTCCCTGGTGGTGCAGTGGTTGAGAATCTGCCTGTCAATGCAGGGGACACGGGTTCGAGCCCTGGTCTGGGAAGATCCCACATGCCACGGAGCAACTAGGCCCGTGAGCCACAATTACTGAGCCTGAGCCTCTGGAGCCTGTGCTCCGCAACAAGAGAGGCCACGATAGTGAGAGGCCCGCGCACTGCGATGAAGGGTAGCCCCCACCTGCCGCAACTAGAGAAAGCCCTCGCACAGAAACGAAGACCCAACACAGCCAAAAATAAAAAAAAATAAAAAAAAAAAAATTGAACTGGTCCCAGTTATAAATATATGAAAAATTTACATTATATATAAATATGTAAAATATTGATATTATATATCCTGCATAGCATCCAAAATATAAAAAGCCAAAACAATGAAGACTTGAAACAGAAAACCTTACCAGTCTTCATTCTTATGTATAATAATGATTAAGACGAAAGTCTACGTGGATAACTGAGAGATTATTGAAATTCTGCAGAATTGGGCTAATTTTCAGCAGCTGACTTTGGGTAGCAGCACTAAGTAAGGGAATATACCAGAATTACTTCCAGGCTCTACTATTCTTTAAAAAAATTTTAACCTGATTTTGCCTCTCATCGTTCAAAAAAGGTTTGTGATTATTGCAATTTTCGTTTTAAAGCTCCAGTTGCTCAGATGGACTATTTTTGATTAAAGAAAGAAAAGTATACATTAATTTCCTCTTTATAGTCCATAATTCAGTGGTAATCACCTGATGTGCTGAGACAGCTCTAGTAAACTTTGCAATAGCATTTTGCAGCACATCGTGACTGGGGCCAGAATTATTAGTTGTTGATGATGGCTGTGTCTCTGTGCTTCCTTCATACTGGATTTCCAGCTTACTAGAGACTTTCCCAAGGAACAATATAAAATCATTCATGAGCCTTGGATATTATGAATACAGTTGATTATGAAAATGTACTAGTAACCTAATTGTAGAATTCCTCTGTTATACAGCACAAATATATTTAAACAGGCCTTCAAAGACTCCAAGAATTAGAGCATGCTGGGTTTTTTTCTTGTATTTTTGAATTGCTGCTAATGTTTTGTTTTAGTTTAATCACACTGTATCATATGCATATTTGTATCAATACATGAATATATAGTTGCATTCAGCTGTCCAGATATGTTTGTTTGTATACAAATATAACTATATCTCTATAGTTATACAAATAAAATACCTGGTTTTACATTATTTTATCATATCACAAATAATCTGGCCTGCATTGTCAATGATTTGCTCACTTTTTCTTCCATAACTGTTAGATTTTATCCCATCAACTCTAATATAAGATATTATGGAGAAAACTTACAGGTCCCTTTAGGTACATGATATGCATGATGACTTTTTTCCTACATAATTCATCCCAAGGTTTTGGGTTTTGTTTATTTGTTTGTTTCAACATGTTCCAAAGGGCCAGCCCTTCACCACACATCCACAACAAAGCCCTTTATGTTGCTTTCTCTAGTCCTGGAGTGCAGTCCTTTTCTGCAGCACCAGGTCGTGTAGTCATGTAATACCTTGATTTATTACTAGGTTGTAATCCAACTAGGAAACAGGTGGAATCACAACTGGGTATGGTGCCTTGGATATTAATGGCTTGGCTCAGAAGTGGAATTTCTAAAGCTGTATACACTCTTTTTTGCCTTAATTATGCATTCATTAAAAGCTTTTATATCCAACAGAATAAAGTAAATATTTTTTGATCTCCATAGTGTGCTCCCAGAATGTAGATTTGCACAGCAGGGTCTTGATAATCTGAATAAATTGTATTTCTCCAAGGAGTTTATCTTTCAAATAAGGTCATAAAGAAATGCAGCTCCTCCATCCTTAGATTTCTCTGTGTGTCTTTTCTGCTGTGTGTAATATAGAATATGGGAACCAGAGTGCATTATAGTAATACATACTTGGTGATGGTCCAGTATAATGTCTCAATCTATTCTCCTTTTTTATCTCTGGTGAAGTGTCTTTTAAGTACAAAAGAAATGAATGATATTACACAACAACTTTGATTTTTGCTGTTATTTGTAGAAAAACAAAGTCCATATTAGACATTCAGTGTTTTCTTCTCTTTACCCTATCAGTGAGTAAAATTTGTGGAATATGCAAAGCTATAGCTTAAGCACTGTTGGTAGTATTTTTAAAAGGGAATAATAATGAGACAGCTACTGTATGTTGAGCATCTACTATGTGGAAGGTACTTCATATATGTTTTTGGAAGTCCTTATCACAGATCACCTTTCCGATTTTTCTAATGAGATGTTAATCACTTGCTGGGGCTATCCATATGCGTCAGCTTCAGATCACGTGCTTTCCTAAAATCTGTTGGCTTTAAGTGAAGGAGACCACTTTTGATGAGCAGGCCTCATCCAATCAGTTGAAGTCCTTAGGAATAAAAACTGAGACTTCCTGAAGAAGAAGGAATTGTGCCTCAAGACTGTAACACAGAAATGCTGCCTGAATTTCCAGCCAGCGAGCCTTATCTACAAATCTGTGACTCAAGACTGTACCTTCAACTCCTGCCTGAGTTACCAGCCAGCTGACCTGCTGTACACATTTGCCAGCCCACACAATCTTGTGAGCCAATTCCTTAAAATCTGTCTCTCTGTGTATCTCCTATTTTTCTGGAGAGCCTTGACTGATACACTAATGAAATTATTTTAACAACTCTTTAAAACAAAAAAAATCATGTGCTTTTTCTACAACTCCAAACTAAGCAGGCAGCCAGTTCCTTGTCTCCACACTTAGAGCCTAGTGAAAGCGACAGGGAAAATATAAAATTATAAACTCAAATAAACATGCACAACAAGTTGAACTTATAATCTTTCTGAGTCATAAAGAATAAAATGACAATACACCTGCTATTGAATGGTAGCCCCAAAACAGCATACAGTTGTGAGGAGTTTAGGCAATAGCTATTTCTTTTCTCTCTCTCTCTTTCTGGGCTGCCATATGTATTTCCAGAGTGGCTAACGTTCTAGGCGTTTTTAATATTTAAAGATTAAAATATTTAATCAATTTATTTAATATTTACTATTCAAATATTTAAAATATTTGAATAATTTTAGAGGAGCAGGAGAATCAATGTTTTCCTGTAAACTAAGAAGTAAAGGCAATAAAAGTTGACTTTTTAAAGTTCTGATATTCTTTCTTATCTACCCACTATCCATCCATCAAAATTTATAAAGTGCTCTTTGTGAAGACTGAGAGGAAGATCTAAAGAAGTACAGATACAGTCTGTACCTTTATACACAACTAGGGGAAAAAGTACATAACCAGTGGCAAAGGGTTAAGTAAATATTCAAGTATACAAGTAGCTCCTGAAATGAGAAGTCAGAAGAAGGAACAATCCTTCCCGCTGGAGTGGTCTGTCTTGCTTAGGAAGAGGAATCTAATTCCGGTTGTCGTCTTCCTCCCCAACACTGATAGTGCTTGATATACTTTTGGCAAACAGTATAGACATTTATATATTTTTGGTTATCACTAAACACAAAGAGAAGTAAGGTTCCTTTTTGACATTCTAAGAAGGAAAGAAAAATCAACATGTAAAAAGACAGGAGACCCGAGGTTCACTGTGGAAGCCAGGCCCGATGCATCTGGCACCACAAGTGGGTGTTCCCCCATGTTAACCAATTATATAAAAGCCCTGATGGGTAGTTAGCATCAAGAGAGAATTTTCTAAGTTCAGATCAAATATTTGAGAGCACCATTCTCACTTAATTGTGAGCAATCTGTTCATTTTGCCTAACTGTAAAATGAGACCTATACCCAAACTGTCATTTCCTCTTTCCATTTGAAGTCGTGGGGGTGCTTTTTACAAAAACAAAAAACAACTTTTTAAAAACATGTTGCTTTTTAAAATTCATAATCCAACAAATACTTTTTTTTTGGTGGGGGAGTGTGCGGACCTCTCACTGTTGTGGCCTCTCCCGTTGAGGAGCACAGGCTCCGGACGCGCAGGCTCAGCAGCCATGGCTCACGGGCCCAGGCGCTCCGCGGCACGTGGGATCCTCCCGGACCGGGGCACGAACCCGCGTCCCCTGCATCGGCAGGCGGACTCTAAACCACTGCGCCACTGGGGAAGCCCCAACAAATACTTATTAAATTACAGTCTGTGATAAAGCATTGTGATTGGCATTGTACAGGATACAAAAAACATAAGATGTAAAACCTTCTTACTAGTTTACTAGGAATGTTTTTACTTATTGGAAGATAACATGCACGAATAGCTTAGTGACAAGTTCGTTGGTATGTGACAGGAGACTTGAAGTGGGAAGCATTAGAACTTACTTAATAAATAAAGGGCTTCAGATTTATTATGTCTAACTTGGTACTTGGTCTCTATAAGCAGCCAGTACAATAGTTTTATTTAACTTTTGGTTAACATTGCTAAAAATCAAATCATACTGATTTGATTATATGCAGACTCCCTGTATCAGGTTATTTTGTATCTATTTGGAAATAGTTTTGTTTTTTTAAAATTAATTAATTAATTAATTAATTGTCTTTGACGGCATTGAGTCTTCGTTGCTGTGTGCGGGCTTTCTCAAGTTGCGGTGAGCGGGGGCTACTCTTTGTTGCAATGCATGGGCTTCTCATTGCGGTGGCTTCTTTTGTTGCGGAGCACAGGCTCTAGGCGCGTGGGATTCAGTAGTTGTGGCACACGGGCTCAGTAGTTGTGGTTCATGGGCTCTAGAACGCAGGCTCAGTAGTTGTGGCGCACGGACTTAGTTGCTCCGCGGCACGTGGGATCTTCCTGGACCAGGGCTCGAAGCAGTGTCCCCTGCGTTGGCAGGCGGATTCTTAACCACTGCGCCACCAGGGAAGTCCCGGGAATAGTTTTTAAAAAAGATTTCTTGACTTCTGTAACAAGGGTGACTTCTCATTTAGAGGACTCCTCAGAATGTGATGTAATATCAACATTTTATAATAGAACTTCAAGTTTCATGCATGCTATTACATGAGAGGCATAGAAATCACTATCTCTCCTGACCATCTTTATCTGTAGTGAAGTATTGACATGTGGTAATGGAGGTGACATTTTGAAGGGGGTATAAGTGAAGAGCATCAATAATTGGAAAAGAAGGGTTATAATTATAACAGTGAAACACAGCATTGTCAAAATAGTCACATCTTTTGAGTGTTATTACCTAGAAAAATGTGGAATCCTGTTCAATTTGGTTATCTTAGAAGGGGGGAGGAGGGAATTCAGGAAATCAAAATGGCATTTACTTTTATTTTGACCTTGAGAGATATTTCTTATTATCTTGAGCATAGGTCATAGTTTTCCATTCTTATAGTACAGGTTGCTGATGCTTATTTTTGTTTTGTAAGTTAGTAATGCTCTCAGAATTACATGAGCCAACAAGAGAAATAGGTGTTATTAAGGCCATGATTGGCATGGGTATCCTTAGTATTAAAGCATCTTCATCAGATTTCCTAATCTTACCAGTTTAACAAGGACTCTTAGATTTGAGGAAGAGTATTTGTGGGGCAGATTTTGGGGATAGTCTACAGTAGATGCAGTCACAAGATGACAGATATTTTCTGTGTTCCACATAATTCCCCTGCCAGGGCTCTGATTAAACTGCAGTGCTGGATGGTCAAGGGGTTACTGACAGGCTGGGACACAACATGGGTGTGACTGAAACTAAGATAGACTATGTATTAGAAATATGCATTATTGATTCTCAGCTTGTATCACTGTTGGCACACAGCAACACGTCTCTAGGCTGTGGCATACATGAGCTGGGCTGTGGGTTGTGTGCAGTGAACATGCAGACCTCAGCTATGAGGCTGCACCCTTTTCTCCCATTCAAGAAAGTGTATTAGAATGTGAGTCTGGGTGACATTGGTTCAGGGATAGGCTTAAATCTTCTCTAACCTTTCTTTATAATATAAAGAGAGTCTTGTATGGAGTTGCATCACTAATTATTAGTACTTGCTTCTTTGGGATATTGAAAGACACTTGCTAATACAGTGGCCAGTCACTCAGCTACAGATGAGAACCCCACCAGGAGACATCCATCACAAAGGTGGACTTTTTTTGCCTCCCCTGGTTTGGTAAAAGGGCCATAGGGTTTACCCACGCCCCCAAACTGCCCTACTTCCTCCCACTCATGTCCTCACCACCCAATAATTTGCCTCACAAAAGTAATTACATTTGAATGTAAGCCAAAATAAAACAGTATTTCCCTTTCTTGTGCTTTCTTTTCCCTACCATATTCAATAGTTAATCTGGGGAATAACCATTTTAATTAATTAGAGAAATAGGCCACACCAAAAGACTGAATTTGGGGAATATATAAGGTTTAAGAATTACTGCACTTGGAAAACTGGTGTTTATTCCATAGCTGGTATAGTATTGGGGACACATTTTATGGTTCTTCTTCTGTTATTTAACTTGTCGTTCACACCATAGGAAACAAATAGAAGGGAAGAGAAAAGCCAAATAGCCCTAAACCAGAGGAAAATAAATACTATTTAAAAAGATGCCCCAAAGAACAACAATGTATGCACCATAATTCTGAATAGAAACGAAATTTCAAGTGAGAAGCAGTGTGACAGAAATGAAACCTTCTTAGAAAAATAAAAAGATTTTCCTTTCACTCAAGAGAGTTTCTTGTTGCTGAGCTGTAACTTCAATTCAAAACCACTGCCTCTCCCTGGGCACTTGGATTTCTGCGTCACAGAATGTAAGAGAAGGGAGACAATCTCATAACTAGAACAAGGAGAAGATGCAAGTTTGCAAAAAATAAGTTCAACGTGGGCATGTTGAGTTCAGTATAGCTGTGGAATATCCAAGAGAAGATGTCCTCTTATCGGCAGTTGGGAAAATGAATTCAGAGCTTAGGAGAGAGATTTGTGCTAATAAAATAGATGTGAGAGGCATTAACATGTAATCAGTTTACAGCTCAATTGCATGGCTTTTACTCTGGCTGTGCTCCTTTTCCCTGATTTGATGGTGCAGCTTATTTAAGACTTTGATATCTAAAGGGACCACATTCTCTATTTTGACCTCCTTGCATCAGTGATGAATCAGGGATTATGGATGCCAAACAACAATGCTCAAATGTACTTTATTGTTCCTTGCCTGCCAAATCTACTGTCTGCTTTCCATGTGCCAAGCCGTGCAGTAAGTGCTCTTGCTTCATTATCTCCACAATGACCCTATGAACTGGGTGAACTCTCCATTTCGTAAATGGGGAATAACAGTGGATCAGTGACTGACCCAGGGTCACAGCCAACGATAAGAATTTGCACTGGATTTGAACCAGGTCTACCTGATTCTATGGCCTTTGCTCTTCTCCACCAACTTGGGTTGCCTCCAAGTGCCTATGGCTGTTGACAGTTTGTTCTGTTCCTGAATACAATTGTTCTTTCTCTTTCTTTGATATATAAAAGACTTCTTTCAAAAGAGTCTAGAAATATATACAAAAGCATTAATAGTGATTATCTCTGCATGGGGAAATATGAATCATTTTTGTTTTCTTTTCCATACTTTGTACTTCCTGAATTTTATGAAATGGACAAATTTATTACTTTTTGTAACCAGAAACATAATGGCACTACTTTCATAACAGTGATGCTTTTTTTTCCATGCAGAGTATTATGGGTGAGCATTTAATGCAGTTTAACCATTGCTTCCCACCTCCTTAATCACATTAATGGGAATCCTTAAAAGCAGCATTATTGGTGATTATTTTGCTTGCATATGGTCTTAGCCAAAAGAACAAGAAGTGATGATTTTGCTTAAGACTCACATAAACACGTTGGCTCCAGTACGAGGAACGTATATTGTGGTATCAAGACCTCAAGGAAGGTTTTCTTTTTTCCCCCAACTCCCCAGTTTACACAGTGTAACTACCGAGGTGCTAAGTATGCATGGCAAGGGGAACGGAAACCTTTGACATACATAAAAAGCACAGGAGATTTGGGGAAATTATGTTTTTAAGCAGAAGAGAGGAGAAATGAAAAGGTAAAGATAGGGAGCAGACTTTTAACAAATTATTTATTTTTGGCTGTGTTGGGTCCTCATTGCTGCGTACGCGCTTTCTCTAGGTGGAGCGAGTGGGGGCTACTCTTTGTCATGGTGCGCGGGGCTTCTCATTGCGGTGGTTTCTCTTGTTGCGGAGCGTGAGCTCTAGGTGCATGGGCTTCCGTAGTTGTGGCTCGCGGGCTCTAGAGTGCAAGCTCAGTAGTTGTGGCGCACGGGCTTAATTGCTCCGGGTCATGTGGGATCTTCCCACATCAGGGCTCAAACCTGTGTCCCCTGCTTTGGCAGGCGGATTCTTTACCACTGCACCACCAAGGAAGTCCAGGAGCAGACTTTTAACTGCTGTTTTTCTTGTACACGGGTATGTGTCAGTTCAGTTCCCCTTTGCTCTTCACTTAGCCATTGACACTTGTGCATTTAGCCTTAGTTCTCCACTAATATCAAATGCTGTGTTAGATTGGATTTGGGAGTTATATAAAATTATACCCTTAGGAAACAAAAACATTTCAGGACTGTGGAAGCAGGCATTAAATAATTACATTCAAAAGAAACACAGCAGAAAAGAAGCACACTTTTTAAAATTCTGTATTAAATTAATTCTCCGGTTGTCTGCAGTTTTGAATTGGCCTGTATTTAAGTTGCAGGCTTCTAATCAGAAGAAACCCAGTGTCTCTATACAAAGATATAAAGTTGCTTAATAAAGAATATTTGATTGCTGCTACATAATCCAGCCCCAAACTCATAGACGTATACGTCTTTTTGACAGAACGAGTGGGAAAAAAAACACTGTTCCTCAGCTGTGCCTGTCCACCTTTTACTTTACAGAGCTTGCTTGTTTCCGCCTCTGTATGCTCATCTTTCTGTGTGATGCGGCTGGGCGCTGCCCTAGGACCTTGAACCAGGGCTTGCGCATGCGCCCAGGGTACCTGAAAGGCACTGACATCGCTCCCCGACCCCCATCACGCGTCTGTGGGACTGCAGAGTGACTTACTGGGACACTGAAATCGTATCCAGGGTCCTGGAGCAGTTAAACTGGCTTCATAGATGTATTGACCAGAAATAACATATTCATCCCGAGGAGATGGTCGTAAAGTTCGTTGTGGAAGCTCCATGTGCAAGGGTTACATCTTCTTTCCTCCCGTAGTAGAATTTACCAATAGGAAAAAGTAAGATTTGAAGAATAAGTTTAAACATTACTTGAAAAACCTGATGCTGGAGGCAAAATATGTAGTATTCCTTTGATAAAATCTGCTGGATGGGAAGCCCAGATATTTTAATTGAATGGCTATCAGTGGACCCTTAGAAATTGGCGTTGTAATGGATTTTAGTGGTCAACTGTGGTAAACTTCATTTTATAGATAAGTATTTATTCCTTTTCAATTGTGTTGGCCAGTAGAGCTATTAAGAGCCAAAATGTTATGGCTGATTCCGGAAATCATCTAGCTTGACTCCTGTTAGTAATGTAATTAAAGTGTCATCTCCCACCAAAAGAAATAGAATCTAAAGTAAAACAAAACAAAACAAATGAACAAAAGAATCAGGTAGCTGTGGTGATGTTGCAGCTGTTTCTCTGAGATCTGTTTTTACACTTTCTTCATTATACATTATTTAGAACAGCATTGTACAATAGAAACTTAATAGAAGCCACATATGTTAATTTTAAATTTTCTAGTAGCTGCATTAAAAAGTAAAAAGAAACAGGTGAAATTAATGATAATAATATATTTAATCCACTATATTCAGAATAATACCATTTCAACATACAATCAATGTAAAAATTATTAATGAGACATTTTATATTCTATTTTTCTTACTCCTTGCTTTCAGTATGTATTTAACACAGCACATCTCAAATCACACTAGCCACATTTCAAATGCCCAGTAGCCACATGTGGCTAGTGGTTACCGTGTTGGACAGTGCCGATTTAGAACATATTCCTTTAAACCTTAAAATTTTATGGAAACAGATACATTAAAATAGAAAACAAAGATTTTAGAAAGAGTTCTTAATACTGTTAGATTACTAGGAAAAGGGATAAGTATGTTGAAAATACTTAATAAATCAATGGAGTAAAATAGCTATCTGATGGTATTCTGCATTCCTTAAGTTACTAGAAAATATTGTAATAATAATTGCAAGTTGAAAATGAGGGAAAACTAGGATACAGCCCACTCTCAATCTACTTGAAATAGGTAAGTTTTCTATCAACAAACCTGCATGCCCACTATGGTTCTTGCAGAGTTACAAGGCAAAGGTTTCACAGGTGTCCTGGCTCTCTGGGGGCATTATTTTAGAGCTCTGGCTCTGAGTTTGAGAACTTGTAGAAACAGGTAGAATCCCCCCACAATGGAGCATTGCTATAGAAACTCTTTGAAAAGATTGTCATTGATTGCCTGAATTTTTGAGGACAACAAAAAGCAAAGAACAATTATAAATCGTCCATCTCAGGTGGATTCAATATAGAATTATTCAGGACAGGAATCTGTGAGATGTCTTCATTTCCTGAGACTTTACATGTAAAAATCTTTGTTTTAGCTCATTAAGTCAGGATAGGTTGTTTTTAGCTCAAATTTGTACTTAATTTGAAGTTTTAGAAAAAGAGTAGGGCTATAGTTTTTGTCATCTAGTCATGGCTCCCACTCTACCTGCCCTCATATTATCTTTAGTAGAAAACACTTACCACCTGAAAGCTGTAAAATATGGTAGACAAATTGTTTTCTTTGGTAAAATGTTTCTAAAAAGTTGCAAAGTAACATTTTAGCCAGTAAAACCAGAAACCCCTTTCAGTCCCTTTTCTAAGATGTCTTTAAGTATATTGGTTTTAAGAGGGGCAAAGTAAGGAAAAACGTTAAATTCTAGAACAACAGTTCCCTGCCCAGAGCTGTATAATTGCGGATGTTGTTGCTGTTTACATTATCAGTGGAGCGCAGTTCCCTTTCTCCCACTCCTGTCATGCAGACTTGAGGGAGTCAGTCTGAATTTCTTGCTTGCTCTTTCTTGGATTGATTTCTAAGAGATCTTTTCTCCGTTTTTTTTTTTTTTTTTTTTTTGGCACCAGGAATTAAATAGCTTTAATTACTTGGATCTGTACAGACTTGCTGACCTCTTTAACCTCACTTTGTTGGAGAAGGCAGTGATCGATTTCTTAGTGAAACATCTCTCTGAGCTCCTGAAGAGTCGCCCAGAAGACATTCTAACGCTCCCTTATTGTCTGCTTCAGGAGGTCCTGAAGAGCGACCGCCTGACCTCCTTGAGTGAACAGCAGATATGGCAGGTAAGGGCACTCTGCATGGGTCCTCTTTGGGCGTGAAGTCATGATTAAAAGGAATGATTAAATGTTAAAGCGTTGAGGAACGATGACAACTATTTTGTCTGGTTTGGTCCACATTGGAATCGAAGTCTTAGAAGTCAGTGTTCCGTGATGGGCAAGTAACTGGAGAACACCAGCCCTTGAGGCTTGAGGCCTCAGCCCACTCAGCTTAACTCAGGGAATCGCAGGTGAGATTCCTCACACCCTCACTGTGGTTTCCCAGAACCAAAGGTGGTTACATCAGGAAGAGTCAAGGGTTTTTATTCCCCTGCGAAACAGAGTTACTTAAACTGAATATGAGAAGGGTGGATTGTTAAAGTGGTATTTATGCCTATTTAAGACCAATGGAATCAGAATAAATTCTGGGCTTTCCTGGAAACAATTCAGAAACATTTCTTTGTTGCAGCAGAGAGCAGCTGGGACCTTAAATGAGAGGAAGCTCTCCTCCCTTGACGGTGGAAAAATCTCCCTCCTTAGTTCATTCTGCATTCATTGCTATTTTCCGAAGCCCTGCTTTTTCACCTGACATAGCATTCTTTTCAGATACCCTTTGCCTAGCGGACAGGAGGATGTTTTGTGTTTTCAATTTGATTATTCAATTGAAATCCATTTCTGCTCATTCCCAGTGACTATCCTTGAACAATTCACACGGTGTCTTTGGGAAACAGTCAGAGCCCATCTTCCACTGCTTCTTATACTGTCTGTCTTACTCTGAAGCAGTGGCTAAGCCATCCTGTTACTTCTAGGGTGCCATACTTTCAAGATTTTGTGATCATTTGAAAAATATTTATATACAGAATACAAGGGAAAATATGAAGTCTTCTATTAGCTGATAAGGCAATAAATACCTTGTGTCTTATGAAATGACATTCAGAGAATACTTTAATTCTGGACAAAATGGAGTCATAGGTAGCTGTTAATTATCAGCATCTGATTCTACTGATTGCTAATTTTCCCAGTGCCTTTCTCCCTTATTTCTTTCTTTCTTTCTTTTTTTTTTTTTTTTTTGCGGTACGCAGGCCTCTCACTGTTGTGGCCTCTCCTGTTGTGGAGCACAGGCTCCAGACGCGCAGGCTCAGCAGCCATGGCTCACGGGCCCAGCCGCTCCATGGCACGTGGGATCTTCCCAGACCAGGGCATGAACCCGTGTCCCTTGCATCGGCAGGCGGACACTCAACCACTGCGCCACCAGGGAAACCCTCCCTTAGTTCTTTCTTTATCTTACTTTAATCAGCAACTTCCCTCTTCACTGTTGCTTCCACCAGTGAGGATAATAAGGCCTGCAGTGTACTGAGGGCCTTTCAGGCTCTTTGCAGACTTATTAACTTATCATCACAACAGGCCTGAAGGATGGTTGTTATCATACCATCCTCCAGACAAGCAAAACGAGGCTTCAGTGTCTTGCCTCAAGGTTACAGAGCAGAGCCAGCCTTCACATCCAGATTTGTTGACACCTGCCCTCATTTCTCCAGTATTCCACGCTGTCTTGAGAAGAAAATATCAGTGAAAAAATACAAGCCATAAATTATTTTCTGCTTCTTAGGTATTTCTCATAATGGTTGTTCAGGCAGAGGTCAAATGTGCTGGTGAGGGTGAGTTTTTGGTATGAATTTTAATTATCTATGGAAAACACAAATCATCAGAATTACTCTGGTCAGCTCAAAGTGAGGAACTGCCAAATTTTTCTTTCCTTCCCAAAGGGAAAAACAAAGACTTAGAATGAATTCTGTATTTAATTAACCTGATTGAGATGTGAGCCAACCATCCTTGTGGCTTCTCTTCTTGTGGCACAGTTGAAGGCACTGCCCGATATCGACATGGTAATGTACAGATGTGTGAGTGGCCCAAAAATTCCATACTATTCACATAAGAGTTATCATAGGGCTTCCCTGGTGGTGCAGTGGTTGAGAGTCTGCCTGCCGATGCAGGGGACACGGGTTTGTGCCCCGGTCTGGGAAGATCCCACATGCCGCGGAGCGGCTGGGCCTGTGAGCCGTGGCCGCTGAGCCTGCGCGTCCGGAGCCTGTGCTCCGCAACGGCAGAGGCCACAACAGTGAGAGGCCCGCGTACCGCAAAAAAAAAAAAAAGTTATCATAATTGCCTCTCTAAATATGTTACTAATTTTATAATGTAGAATTTCAAAAGGTGCTTTCTGCTGCAGGCAATGTTTTTTTATACCTGGTCCTCAAGAAAGGATTAAAAAAGACTCACATAAATATTATCAATTTAGTCATTCAGCAGGCAATAAGAAACTGTTTTTGCTTTATCTTAGTAAATAAGTAATTCCCTCACACTCAACCCAATAGATAAAAATCAAATCAGTCCAGTTATATTGCTTCAAGTATAGTTAAGTTCATCATTTTTGCTGAGGTTATACTAGTAATGCAATATACCATGGAAGAATCTAATATGCAGCCCAGGGTGCAGATTGGGTATGCCAGAGGATTAGTGTCAGGGTGCTTTATAGAAGTGAAACTTGATGGACAGGCTGGAGACAGATCTACAGAATCTCATTAAATTGCTGAATTGTTCATTACGGAACATTCTCACTGTAATAAAGTGCTCATTGACTTTGACAAATCCCTATCCCATGTCTTAAAGAAGAACAGTGAAACAAGGGGTGTTGGGGAGAAAAATGGAAATTGGCACAAAGTAGGACAAGTAATAGAAAAGCGGATGGAGGGGTAGTGCTGTTTGATTATGTGCAACTGGTAACTTATGTGAGAATGCAGCAAACATACACACACACATCTACTCATGTGGCTCTTCCACTATCTAATCTACTGATAATGTAATCTGAGATATTCCCTTTATTTGGCAAAAGGCCCAATATTTTACTATTCACCAGACTTCATGCAGTTTGGCTCTAAAGATGTGTCATAAGAACCATCAAGTTATCCTCAGGGAACAAACTTTTTTTTTTTTTTTTACTTTTTCCTGCTGTCCCTTATCCAGTCCCTTTCCTGCTAAAATGTGCTGCAGTCCATGATAACCATTCTGTGGATTTGGAAACCTATGAAATCCCCCAAGATCGTGCTTTTTGTCTCCTCTTTTTTTCCATCTGACCTTTTAAAACTTTATCTTGTGTCCTCTCTCACAGAAGCCTTCTTCATTCCCCCTAGACATTTTTTTTCTCCCTTCCATAGCCTGAAACTACTTGGTCTAATTCGTTAACTTCACTTTATATTCACAGGTAATGTAGATACTGCCCCATATACACACTTCTTTTTTAACATCTTTATTTGAGTATAATTGCTTTACAGTGTTGTTTCTGCTGTATAAGAAAGTGAATCAGCTGTACGTGTACATATTCTCTCACTTCGTCCCAGCTTACCCTTCCCCCTCCCTGTGTCCTCAAGTCCGTTCTCTGCGTCTGCGTCTTTATTTCTGTCCTGCCTCTAGATTCTTCAGAACCATTTTTTTTTTTTTAGATTCCATATATATGTGTTAGCATACGGTATTTGTTTTTCTCTTTCTGACTTACTTCACTCTGTATGACAGACTCTAGGTCCATCTACCTCACTACAAATAACTCAGTTTCATTTCTTTTTATGGCTAAAGTAATATTCCATTGTATATATGTGCCACATCTTCTTTATCCATTCATCTGTAGATAGACACTTAGGTTGCTTCCATGTCCTGGCTATTGTAAATAGTGCTGCAGTGAACATTGTGGTACATGTCTCTTTTTGAATTATGGTTTTCTCAGGGTATATGCCCAGTAGTGGGATTGCTGCATCATATGGTAGTTGTACTTTTAGCTTTTTAAGGAACCTCCATACTGTTCTCCATAGCATATACACACTTTGGATATATAAGGACAGAGAAGTCCCCTCAAAAAATCCTTTTTTAAAAAAGTTCAGTTCGATTCAGCTCAACAGTTTGGTCTTAGGGTTCAAGGCCAGCAATTTCTCAGGTTGCAGATGAAAGACACTAAATTGGTTATTGGGCTCAAGGAAAGAGGAGACTAAAAAATGAGCAAATCAGCCGAGGAAGAAACATGGGGCATGAGGTCACTGGCATCCGTGACCTGGCAAATCTCCACTGTTGTATTTTGCTTTTGGGTTTTAGCTTTGACTTGGGATTTGGTTTCAACAGGGCCCTGTTAAATTTCTCTTGTTAGATTCAACGTATATTTTCAGACTACTGAGCCAGGGGGTACTGCTCTAAAACTTAGAGTGAAATCATGAAACAGTTCCATACCACTCCCACATATTAGGTCTGTTTTCATTTCATAGGAAGTGCTGGCTAATCTGTTTTTTCTCAGGAAAGTACATTCTCCGCCTTTTATATCTCAGGTTCTCCTTTCCGAGAATGAGGAGGAGATTACTTTCCATGAGAGTACAGTTTGTAGAAAAACCTGAATATAATGTAAATTCTTATATTTGCTAGCATAGGGAGAAAGTGTGGCTGTCCATCCATCAGTATTTATTGAGCACCTACTAAATGCCCCAAACCATGGAATGTAAGGCAGGGTACAGGTGAGCTAACTCCATTTCCCTCTCCAGGTCTAACCCCAATTGGGAGGGATCCTTCTGAATTTAAACCGTTGTCTAGCTCTCTGGATTATTATTTCATCTCTGAAGAGGCAGAAACAAGAAGGACATTTAAAAATGGATAGTTTGTGGAAGTACAAATGGGTATTATGCTGGGCACAGTGTTAGAAGCTAGATCCTGGGGTAAAAAGCTTTATAAAAGTGTTCAATTATTAGGTTAAAGAGATTTATCTTAACTTTATTTCTGAATGTGGAGTTTTATTTACCTTTAATTATTAATCTATTAACTGCTTCCTACTTTTAGTGAAGAGGACTTATCTTACTTTAAAAAAAATTAATTAAAAATTAATTAATTTTTGGCTGCATTGGGTCTTTGTTGCTGTGCGTGGGCTTTCTCTAGTTGCGGTGAGCGGGGGCTACTCTTCGTTGCTGTGCGTGGGCTTCTCATTGTGGTGGCTTCTCTTGTTGCGGAGCAAGGGCTCTAGGCGTGCAGGCTTCAGTAGTTGTGGCTCACAGGCTCTAGAGCGCAGGCTCAGTAATTGTGGCTCATGGGCTCTAGAGCGCAGGCTCAGTAGTTACGGCGCGTGGGCTTAGCTGCTCTGTGGCATGTGGGATCTTCTGAGACCAGGGGTTGAACCCGTGTCCCCTGCATTGGCAGGCAGATTCTTAACCACTGCGTCACCAGGGAAGTCCTTATCTTTCTATTTTATAAGGATAGTACATATGTCAGTGATTTTCTTCCTTTATTAACCTTGGGTTGAGGGCTCCTCCTTATATTTTGAGTCTAACTTTGCCTGGACTTCAGTGGATAACAGAACCAAACAATTCAGTGGTCACATCACTGATGTCAGACAAGATCAGACCTTAGCATCTGTTAATAACACATTCACTTTATATCTCTAGAGACGTAAGTCACACACTGTTTAGAGTAGTCAACAACCTCAGATGCGGTGATTTTTTTTTTTGACAAGCCCCTCCTGGGCTTTTATCTACTCCACAAACTACCCACCTTAGAGTTTGATTTAATCATTTTCCTCAAAAGGAGTCCCAGAAAGTGAACCCAAACAAAAAGCTACTATCCCTTTATAGTTGGAAAATAGAGGACACTAGTGACGTACTCAGCTTTCGTCTTTTATCTCTTAGATGATAAACTGTCCCAAATGCACATCTGGCCAGGGAGAAGCAAGGACTTCAAACAGTACTGTGTGTCCAACAATACTATCATAATACTTCACATTTGAATATCACATCACAGTTTCCAGAGTGCTTCTTCATCTCGCATTGCTTTGCGCTCCTTTGCTTTGTCTCACAAATGGGAAACTGAAGTAACAAAGCTAGAAATCAAATTCACGTCTTTTAATTCTTGGGTTTTTCCCACTTTGGTCCACAGCTTCTAAATTCATAATAGAAGTGCAAAAATACTTGGGCGTGGTGGACGGAGAGGTGCATCAAATTAATCCCATGACTTTAAGAGAAATGAGGAAGGGTTTGGCCATTCCTGTTCTCTGGTGTAGTGCCTGCAGATTGAAGGGGTAATGGCCAGCTCTGCCTGCCTTCATGCCTGTGTCATGTTGCTAACTCTCTTTGCTCCATGTGCTAAATTCAATCTTTCATTCATTTTAAAGAGTCATCGAGTGTCTACTCCAGCCAGTCGCGTGCTCTCAAGCACCGCTGCTGCTGCTGCGTGATGGGTTCTGGGCAGTCGGTTGCAGAAAGGTCCCATGTGGCCCTGCTATCATGGATCTTACAGAGTCTGATGTGGAACTTTCCACTTGCTATTCTTTCCCCCTGCGCCCGATTCCTTCCCAGTGGAGACTGACCTGTGCCAAATAGAGTAGTGATTTCTGTGCTAATTTTGGCCGTGTTGAAATGATATGGGTGGATTGGAAAATGAAATCCTTTTGTTTGGACATTTCAACACCCCCCAGTGTCCCTTTGCCTTTTCTTCAGTGCTCTTTTCATTGGTAATTCTTGTTCATTGTATGTGTCCTCTAAACAGCTTTGCAAACCTTTGTCAATCCCTGTAGTACAGTCCAAGCCTCAAAGAAATCAAACTGCGGGTGACCATTTAATCAAAAAATTCCGCTAAGTGGTGTCCTCATTCTTAATGCTAGGACCTTGGTAACTAGAAATGGCATAAAATACTGTGACCTGAGAACTCTCATTCCCTCATCCCCCCGCCCAAATTGCAATTTTTCATCATATCTGCACCCTTCCTCAGTTTAATTTCATTTATGCATGTCTCATTACTATTTTTTTTTTTTTTTGGAGAGGCATTTTCTGGGCTTCTTCATGATATCTCGTTTTATTTTTTTACTTACCATTCCTTAAAGTAATTAAATGTGTACCACTTCTCAATTTTCTTCCTGAAACTTCTGGCAATCCCTCCCAGGTAGCTACAGTCTTTGCTACAAATGTGATGAGGATATCTCCATTTCCTTTTTACTAAATGTTAGTGAAGAGAATAAACAGTGGTTTGTTCACATCCCAAATAGTGCTGTGCCTGGAGGATGTTTGATCCTTGGAGCGCCCCCAGCTGGACACTGAGTGTGTCTGCTATTTCAGGGCTTGGTGCTCGGAGCTGCCAGAGTGTATATTTAGGCATTCGTCCTGATCTACATGCAGCTGATTCCTCTGGGAGGACTCATCCCTGAGGAGCTTGACTAGTGGCCTTGCTGTCGTTTGTCTGGAGCATGTGCCTTTGCGAGACACATGACACATTTATTTCAGAGGGACTTTGCTCCAGCTGATCCTGTGTTGTCAAGTAGCTGTGAGGGGCAGTGATTATCAGAAAGTACGGAGACCTGACTTGTATTTATGTGCTGCTGTTCCCATGAGTTAATAGTTCTTTTTCCTTCCTTTTTTTTTTTTCTTAAATGAGCACAACAGAACAACAAGGTGATTTATGAGATATAACATGTTTATGTTCTCTGCTTCTAATTTTCATTGTGATTCATGTTGTTTCCAGACTGATATTTTTGTTGTTGCTACTGTGAGAAGGAAAAAGATGACTGGAAAATATTACTTATGCATTGGTAGCCAGCAGTAATATTGCTGCTACCTGGGTTATCAGGGATTTAAAAATAAAACCCAACTATATGCTAAACATGAGGTAGAAACCTCGAGGCTAGGCATAAAAGTTCATCAATAATAATAGCAGCAATGATAATTTTTACAGTCCTTAGAGAGCTTTATACTTTTTAAGCATTTTTGCACACATAGTCTCATTCAAGTCTCTCATCAGCCTCGTTAAGGTTGATAAGGCAAGTATTACCCAGATTTTAACAAGTGAGGAAATGGAAACTCACAGAGGATAAATGGTTGACTCCCTTCACAGTACGGTTTCAATGTGGGTCTCACTGTATTCTCTTCAAATACTCCAAGTCTCTAAGAAAACAGAAACTCAAAGTACCTGATACATCTTCTCAAAAGTCAAAGTGGTCATATTACTCTATAATGAGTGAACCAGCAGTATATGTTTCCTAATAAATTACCAATTTTCACTTTCACCTGTTGTGCAGCTCTGGGAAGTTGCAAAAATGACTCTAATAAAAGTCATACAAGGAAGTGTTGCTGAGGGTCTTTCTTTATCAGAGCCTGGAAAATTGAGGCCCTAGATGGTTTGTTGAGAAGGAGTGAATGGCGAATTCTGGCAGAGGTAGGGAACCACTTTTCATTCCTTCAGGGTATAAAGTGATAAAGTATAAAGCAGGAAGAGAAAGCCCATGAGGGAGGATCACTTAAAAATCCGATCAAGAGGGCTTCCCTGGTGGCGCAGTGGTTGAGAGTCTGCCTGCTGATACAGGGGACACGGGTTCGTGCCCCGGTCCGGGAAGATCCCACATGCCGCAGAGCGGCTGGGCCCGTGAGCCATGGCCGCTCAGCCTGCGCGTCTGGAGCCTGTGCTTCGCAATGGGAGACGCCACAACAGTGAGAGGCCCGCGTACCGCAAAAAAAAAAAAAAAAAAAAAAAAAAATCTGATCAAGAGATTTAAATCAGTGTGAAGAAGAACCTAGAGCGTGGTTATTTCTGCTGCAGCCCTACAGACTGCGTGGTGGGAAGTCTGCAGACTGTTGTTAGAGTGTGGATGGAACAAATGGAAATGATTCATCATGATATCTTCATTTTATTCCTGAATATTGAAATTGAGAAATTTATGCAGCAGAAATTGACAGCTGGGCGATGGCCTAGATATGGGGTTTAAGAGAAAGGGAGAAAAATATTAATTCATTAGTATTGATAAATGTTAGTCTCTTTCCAATAGAAATGAGCCTGTGCCCCATGTCCTGCATCGCCAAACTATTTCTATAGGAGTCCTTATCAAGCCAGTTGAGTGCTTGCTGGCCACAGTGTTCATGCCAGTTGGCCACGTCAGACCATGGAGATCACCTGTTCTGGGCATTCTAGAGGAGAGGATCTAAACTTAGCCGTGGAACGACCTGGAGGCTCTAGACTTGTGTATATTCCAAAGAGAAGTCTGGGGAAGCCTTGGCATTTATTGTTGAATACTGACATCCTTACACCCTGCTTCTCCCACTCCTGCCTCCAGGACTTCTGCTACAAGTGAAAACAAGGAAGAACATCTCTCAACTCAACACACCTGGAGGGGAAAGGTGGCTATTCTAAGAGAGTAATCGTGGGCAGCCTTCAGAGATAAAGATAATTCTTAGACTTCTTTTGTGTCCACAGTACAGAGTAATGCATTCTCTGTGGTGAGGTTCTCCTTAATCTGACTGCCTCTTTGTTACTTGAGATGCCACACTGGAGGAATGAAAACAGATTTCAATATTCTGGTAGACAAAACATAACCAGGAAGAAAAATTCTCTTAGGAAAAAAAAATATTTGATGGGTTCTAAAGATAAATAGCACAGGTTTTTGCATTGTTCCCCTTTGTCTATAGGAAGTATTTTTTTTAAAAATTTCTTTTATGATTAATTTATTTTATTATTTATTTCTTTATTTTTGGATACATTGGGTCTTCGTTGCTGTGCGTGGGCTTTCTCTAGTTGCGGTGCTCAGGCTTCTCACTGTGGTGGCTTCTCGTTGCGGAGCATGGGCTCTAGGAGCGTGGGTTTCTGTAGTTGTGGCATGCGGGCTCAGTAGTTGTGACTCACGGGCTCTAGAGCACAGTCTCAGTAGTTGTGGCACACGGGCTTAGTTGCTCTGCGGCATGTGGGATCTTCCTGGACGAGGGCTCGAAACTGTGTCCCCTGCATTGGCAGGTGAACCACTGGACCACCAGGGAGGTCCCGACAGGAAGTATTGCAAGTCAGTTCCAGTAAGTGGCACAGATATTACTTATGCGTCAAGAACAGAAGCTAAAAAGAGCTGGGCCAGCTGGTGGCTGAATGCACTTATCTTCTTTGTGTGTGTTCTTGTTGATGAGAAATGCCCACATGCCACCTCCTCTGGCCACACAAGGAAATCAGGTAATTGAAGTAGTGATGGATGGTGCACTGACGTTTAAATGTTTTAGGAGAACCTGTCTTATTAACACTTTAAAACAAGTGAGCATAATATCATTAATTTGATTAATTCATTTGCTCTTAATATAGCTTTTAATTTGTAATTCTAGGTGAATTACAATGTAATTTGGCATTAATTATACTAAATTGACTATAGGTCAGCCAATCACAATGGAAAATTACTCACAGCTGAAAGTAAAACTAGACTTCTCCATCCAGAAAGGATGACGCTTGGTTAAGAGACAGAAAGACTTTAGGCGTCCCTCTGTTTGGCTGTGAGAATGACATTGAACCTGCCGAGAGCTGTAAGTGATTTCTTATTCTGCCCAGTGCTGGGACTGTATACTCTGGAGTGAAGCCCAATAGAAAGAGTAAATAAGAGTAAACAAAGGGGTTGATTTGTCAGGTTGCCAGGTCCCCTGAAGAATCTTTCTGCTCTTTTCATCTCTTGTACAATTTAGGCCATGTAGAGGGGCTGTGTAGTGCTTTCGAATGATGAATTCCACACCTCTTGGATTCGAGAGGTTAGAACAGGTACTGACCCAGGTCGGCCTGCTTTTCATCCTCCTGTTCTGTGAACAGGAGATCTTTTAAATCCCATGTGCTGTCAGTATCCCAGAGCCACTCCTATTTGACCAATATACAAACTACCTTCCGGGCAGAAGGAAGTTGTGCCTTAAAAGCCAGTGCCACTCTGGGAGAAGAACGAAGCCCTCAGGAGATGACAGAGCCCGGTCATCGATAAAGCTTGCTGGGGGCGCCTATGTGCACATGAGAAGTAAGGTGACTACTGAAGGATGGGGTGCTTAAGGAATTGGTGGGAGAACAAGGATGGATTTGGAAAATGCTTGTGTTTTAACCATGTGCTAGATATCTTCCTTTGAGAATTGTCTCCTATAAAAACAGTCAAAATGAAAACTTTGAAATGCTACAGAAAGTCATATGACAGATTTAGTAATATCCTGCTTGAGGTATATTTACATGTAAGTAGAACTATGGGAATTTTGTGCATTCTCAATACTTTTGCTGTGAGCAATTAACCCATAAAATGAGGTCTAGCTATGAGGGGACAAATTTTGCTAAATATTGCATGGAAAATTCCAGGCTGTTTTTTTTGTTTGTTTGTTTTTTGCGGTACGCGGGCCTCTCACTGTTGTGGACTCTCCCGTTGCGGAGCACAGGCTCTGGACATACAGGCTCAGCGGCCATGGCTCACGGGCCCAGCCGCTCCACGGCATGTGGGATCTTCCTGGACCGGGGCACGAACCCGTGTCCCCTGCATCGGCAGGTGGACTCTCAACCACTGCACCACCAGGGAAGCCCCCGGCTGTTTTTAATAATTCTTTTTACTTTGTTAATTATGTACCCTTATCGTATCGTTCCAACTCACATTCTAACAAATAAAATGGCCTAAGTTTTATGTAAAAATTTTGAGTAGAGAGGTTAAAAACTACCCTTTCCCCTGTCTCTTACACATATACAGGTGGGGTTCACACCATACACACGCTTGCAGGTAGACACACACACACACGCACACCACAGGTTGCATGCATATTAATTTTTGCAGCTAAAAAACTTTCCTTCGTTTTGCAATACTGACCTGAATCATAATTACTCTCATTATTGGCTGGTTGATCCTAAGATTAAGGAAGAAAATAGAAGTTAGAACTTATTTTTGCTACTCCAAGTGTATATTTCATTCATTATAAATTTTTAAAGATATTAATGTCTATAGTCTGGATTGTTACTATATGAATGCAGCTGTATATTGTCTCAATTTTCTCCAAATCCCTTTTATGCCAAATTTAGCCTGGCCTATCACAGAAAGTTTTATTCCTTTTCCCCAAATATTCTTCTTGATATCAGCATAGGGTTGGTGGGTTCCAGTCTTTCCTACCCCTGTGGTTCCCAGTATAGCTTCATGTTCTTAACTCAAAACCACCCTTACTTGATCCATACCCTCTGATGGATGAGCTCTTTGAGGTCTTAATGTGGTGTTCTTCGAGAACTGTAAGGATTTGGGGCAGAGGAACTAGTACTGAAGTAAGCAGAGCAGAGGGGTTGAGAGAAAACATTTACAGGGTATTTCTGCCCTCGGTTTTATCTTCTCATCATTTAGAATGCCAGCAGAATGAATGGGTCTGTTAATCAAACAGCACTGAGAGGTTAGGTCATTGGAAGCCTTTTCAGTCATTTTGTGCTTTTCAAGAGTGAATTTGTTAGAATTATGCTGAATACCCACTTAAAGCCTCAGCTGATAACTCTACCTGTGTTTTATAACTCTGCACTGTCAGAACTCATAATAAGTCAAACATTCTTTCAGTGGTACTCATAAGGGAGGTAAAAAAAAAGCCCCACAAATTTAAGAGTAATTTCAGATTGTAAATGAAAAGGAGAGGCACGACTGTGCATTTGCACCAATCATGCCTTCCTTTCATCTGCTCTGATTAGGCCTGGTGCGTTTCATCAGACCCCTCCATCACCGAGCTGTCACTCCAGCCGTCTGTTGATTGAAAACAATCAAGGCTCTGATGGCACAATTATTCTGACCCTTTAACTAGAGGCTGCTGTGATAATGAAAGGTTGATTATGATAGTTTGTGCCTCTTTCAGTTTGCCAAGAAGGTTAATTTGGGCATCAGACGGATATTTAATGGGCGCTTGCTGGCTACACTGAGGTAAATGAGAACGTGCAGTCTTGGATATTGCACGGATATAGTTTGGCTGTCAATCATTGTCATTTGGAGTTTGTGCCTCACACTCTGGAAATCACATTTTATTTTTTCCTTGGGATTTAATTTATTCTGTGCCCTGAGGAAGTTCTTTCACTCGGTGACCTTCACAGCAGCTTTCTCTGCCTTTTTTTTTTTCTTTTTTCAAATGGAGCTCAAAGGCACAACACATCTAGAAGAGCATTTTTCTTTCATTTTCACTTAAAAATGGAAACTTTAAAAATCCATCCTTATCACTGCCTTCCAATAGAGCAAATGTTTCCATCCCGGTTGTGCAGTGGGGAAGTATAAACGACAGGGATACTTTGTCCAGTTTGCTAATGCAGCAGCTCCCTCAGTTGTTCTGCCCTGTTTCTTACACCAACCAGCAAAGCTAGTAAATTCAGAATGGGCGCATATATGGAACTGAAGGCTCCATTCTCCTTATGTTTCTCTCAGCAGCATGTCTCAGAATAGTTTGATGAATTCTTGTTTCCAAGGGCAACATCTGACTCCTTTTCCCTTCTTGGGAAGCATGGGGGAGGGGTTGAGCCAGGGAGACAGATATTTGTCTGCAGGAGTACGAAGGTTATTAAAAGTTGCAAATTTCAATTTGTATAATCGCAGCGCCTAATCTTGTTGCCTTTTGAAGCGTAGGGTAAAAAAGATGCAGGCACCTAATAGTCTTTACAATGTGTAGCTCATTACAACTTCTTTTATGCATACCTTTTAAAAAGAAAAATAAAGGAAACCTTTAGTTCTGTCTCCAAGCTGTGCATAGTGGTCTCCTAGATTAGGCACCTAAGAGCCAGAATCATTGTTCTGCTTTTTCATTTGTGTTGTCTTCAGGTTTTTTTCCCCCAGTGAACATTCAGCAGCATATTTCTATCTAGCCTTGGACGTTTTTTCTCACATGTCAATTGTAAAACAATTAAGTCTATAGATGTTAAAGTGACAGTATCATAATGATTATAATTTTATTTCAAGTGTTCTATTTTCACACTATTTCTTGCTTTAAAAAAAAAGCTATTCGTTTTTGAATGGTAAAGAGAGTCATTAAGCGATAATTCAGTCTCACGTGAAGAGGCTCAAAAAATGAATTGTCATTGAATCCAGTTACTGTTTTTTTGTTTTTTTCCTGCAGTACGCGGGCCTCTCACTGTTGTGGCCTCTCCCACTGCGGAGCACAGGCTCCGGACGCGCAGGCTCAGTGGCCATGGCTCACAGGCCCAGCCGCTCCGTGGCATGTGGGATCTTCCCAAACCGGGGCACGGACCCGTGTACCCTGCATCGGCAGGTGGACTCTCAACCACTACGCCACCAGGGAAGCCCCCAGTTACTATTTTAATGCAGCCCTTATTTAAGCAACAGTGCTGTTTAAAATATTTTAAAAGATATGAGAGTAGGATTGTGTGTGTGTGTATATATATATATATATATATATATATATATATATATATATATATATATAGTCTCACCAGATTCTTCACTGCACTAGACCACAAATGGTTATTTTTGTTTAGCTTTCTGGATAGCATGCATAAAATCACCCTCAGGGGTGCTTAGTAAAATTACTGATTAGTTATGTCTTGTTTTTATTCCAGCAATGGGGAGTAAAAAGTTAAATGGGGAGAAATGTATCAGTCAATCAAGAGAGAGTTTCTTGGTATTTAAAAAATAGTGTGACTTGTCACAGTGGTATCTATATTTTATTTTTAGATTCACTATGTTTACAAATTAATGAGACTTACGCAAAGAATTTCTTCTTGAAGTATAATTCATTCTTTCAAACTGTTTTTGGTCCAAGCCTGACTGGGTTTCTGCCTTCCCCCAACCTGTTGAACCCTTTACCTGTTGTGGAAAACTGATATCCCAAAACCAAGGACTTTCCCTATGTCCTCATAAGCTCTCCACCACATTCCCAGAACTGTGCTCTCACGCTGACTCCGTTCACTGAAACTGCATCTCCTCAGAAGTGATGTCCCCCTTCAGAGGGTCCTCAGAGTGTCTCACACCTCATCTCCCGGCCTGGGCTGGCATTTCCTCTGCTCGCAGGGCTGGCAGTCATTGGACCCAGTTTCTCTTTCCTCTTCAACCCTTCTGTCTCTGCCTTCAAGGTTCCAACACATTGTTCCTCCTAACCTTATGAAGGTGTCTTGGATCTGTGATTTCTCATAATTCCCACAGATTTCCTTCTGGGTGGCTGGCCCTGGGACTGAGATACACACCTCCTCACCAGACAACCTTTGGAACGGCTACTACCTTCTAGTACTCCTTCCCTCACCCATTGCAGCCCCTTCCCCGCTCACAGGTCTTCTGAGATTGTCAAGCCACTGGTTCTCCTGCACTGGGCCCCTCTGCCCACAAACCCATTTTCTGTACACGACTATTATAAATTGGCTCTCTAAGCCACTTCCCCCACTCAAAAATGTGTCATCATTGTGCTAAAAAAAATGTATCTTCTTTGACAGAAGTATCACTTGTATATTATACTCAAAGGTGCTTCAAGGTGTGAATAGAGGATTCAGCGTTACCCACTTACTTATAGAGTGATCAAATGAAGTTGGAGAATGCAATGTGAAGTATTCTTTTCAGGCATCAGTAAGCAGGGTGAAATTCACATAGTGAAGGAGGTCAGTGGTTGGCATGGCATTTATGTGTGTTCTTCGCAACTCACCGAGGGTGTAGGCCCTGGCACCGCAGCCCACCAGCTCCATCCCCTTGATAGTAGAGTCCGGCCTCTGACCCTGTTTAGTCATGGGCTTCAGGTACTGGGTTCCCCACTCCAATTACTGTACTCTGTAGCCCTAAGTTAACGTTTAAAGTGACCTTTGAGGATTCTTTTCTTTTTACTCGGAGGCTGCCAACATTAACCCTTAAATGCAGCATAGGTACTTCCTGAACATCTAAATTCATCACAGTACCACTTGTTTGAGGGATTTGACTATCTCTGTATCTGTGAGCTGGGGCAGCTGCTTGAGCCTGTGAGCTCCTTTTGGTCATTAAAGGTTTCATTTCAGGTGGGGAGTGTATGTGCCAGTGAACCTGTAATTGGTTCATTATTATTAAATCAGTTTATAAAGAAATATTCAAAGGCTTGATGCCCCCAGGATGCTCCAGGGCATGTTTACAAATTAAACAGCTTTTAAAAAAACTATAAAGTTTAAAAATGTACCAGCAATATTTAAAACACCCATGAGGGAAATGGCAACATAAAAAGATGGTTTTTGCTTGTGTCTGAAAATCTGCCTACAATAGACTGAACCTTCCAAAATTGTAGGATTTTTCTTCCCCTAATTTCATACTCCCTGGGTATATTTTACAGGGATATGTTAAGACACTTGAGGTTAAGAGTAAGGCTTGAGATTTATGGTGTTAACAGAGCTTGAAAGTGAATGGCAAGAAGACTGTATATATGTGTACCAATGAGGATCTTCTTTCTCACCAAGTAAGTTCCTGGCAGATATTGGGCACTCAGTAAGGAATTGAGGGGTGGATGAATGAAAAAACTAAAAGAAAAGATTCGTGATTATATCATTTACCCTAGAGCAACAAAACAGGAAGAAAGTAATCAACTCAATCAATTGTTATTTTAGTTTTTTCAAGCCAGATAGCTTAGTTTATACATATTTTTCCTTGCCACTAAGTTAACTGAGTTGAGATTTGAGGGAACTGATGGACATGAATTCGAATATTTTTAATGGGACACTCAAGCCAAGTAAAGAAAGTGAATGTATACTGAGTGTTATACAGAGACAAGTAGGTTTATGTCTGTGTCTCTCTTTTCATTCATTCATGTTTCTCTGACTGGGGTTTAACAAGGCCACACACCTTTAATAACTGCGTTAGAATTACTGAATTTATTGGTGTGGAAATAGGCTTATCATAAGGGCTAGTTTTTAATCTGCAACAGATTATCTGCCATGCTTTTATTATCAGTTTATAGCATGTGAAGTGTTTAATACTGTGTAGCAAATTCCTTATCAACTGCAGAGATCTCTCAAAATTTGTGTCAATATTGTGCAATATTGTGTTGTATAAGAATTGTCTGTGCTGGCTTTATCATGAATTCAGAAGGATAGTTGAGTTGAGGATTAGCTCCATCTCTTGGTGGTGCATTGCATCATATTAATTCTGTTTATTGTCTAAATGTCATAGTTTATCAAGCACTTTCACATGTTATCTCATTCAATCCTATGTTGACCCTATGATGTAAACAACATCATCTTTGTTTTACAGGTGATGAAACTGAGCCTCAGTATATTTGTGTTTTTCATAAATGCTCAAATGTGTTAAGTTGCAGAAACAGGTCTTTTGACATAAAGTCTTGTCTCCTTTTCATTGTGTCATATGCACATCTATGGGCATGTACCAATTAGCGGTAGAAAAAAGCATCAGGATTTCCCTGTCCTTTCAGTTGACTTCACCCTGATAATGCATCCTCAATGCATGCAGTAGCTGGAAAATAACGTGACATGGTGTGACCCAGCTAGGGTCACTTCTACTCCCTGTTGCCAATGGGATACAGCAGGGTTTTCTTCTATTGACCAAATCGGTTTTCTCTGATTTTCCAGTGTTGTTCTGACAATATAAGCTTAATATTTCACTGACCACATTACCTTTTATACCCAGAAAGTCATCATAAATAAATATGCATCACTAATATCTTACTTAGAACTCTCACCCATCAGTCTAGCCTCAAATGATACTCTGATGCTATCAATGATTAGATGAATGAGTATTATCTTTTGGTTCAGAGACCACTGAAGGCAAGTATAGGAAGCTATTTCTAATTGTTCCTGTATTTTGCTCAAGTGTGAGGAGACCAGGAATAGGTTCCATTTTCCCTGCAGCATCTTTGGCATAGGTGACGTTAATTGTTTTTCTTGTCCTGTCGGACATTCTTCCTATATAAAAAGCTTTGTATATTCCAGATATGGGGGTGGTGTATTTAAAGACTGTCTTGAGGTAAAATTTCATGTGAATAGTTTACTAAATATTTTCATTTCTAAATAAAACCACATTCTGGGATTTTAAATAAATAGTACCTTGAAGCAATCACTTACAAACTTGAAATGTGTGTTCTTTGGCTGAGATTATTTTATTTTTATGTGAGCCTGTGTACACATGCACTTTCACATGCCACACACGTGTGTGTGTATTTCTGTTGAGTTCAGAATTACAGACAAAAAAACCATCACTTTGTTTTTGTGAAAAGAGATTTATAAAAACTATTTGTGCTATAGAAATCTGTGACTTGGATACTAGACACAGTGATTAATTTTTTTTTAAAATTTATTTATTTATTTTTGGCTGTGTTGGGTCTTCGTTTCTGTGCGAGGGCTTTCTCTAGTTGTGGCGAGCGGGGGCCACTCTTCATCGCGGTGCGCGGGCCTCTCACTATCGTGGCCTCTCGTTGCGGAGGACAGGCTCTAGACGCGCAGGCTCAGTAGTTGTGGCTCACGGGCCCAGTTGCTCCGCGACATGTGGGATCTTCCCAGATCAGGGCTCAAACCCGTGTCCCCTGCACTGGCAGAAAGATTCTCAACCACTGCACCACTAGGGAAGCCCCACAGTGGTTAATTTTTATTGTCTCTCCCACCTGTAGGAATGTTGGAGGATTCTACTTTATGGTTTTTTTTTTTAAGTTTTCAAACTTTCAATTTAAAAATTTTATTATTTTTAGGTATAGTTGATTTACAATGTTGTGTTGGTTTCAGGCGTACAGCAAAGTGATTCAGTTATACATACATACATATATATATATATTCTTTTTCAGATTCTTTTTCCTTACACGTTATTACAAAATATTGAGTATAGTTCCCTATGCTATACAGTAGGTCCTTGTTGGTTATCTATTTTATATATAGTAGTGTGTATATGAGGATTCTACTTTAAAATATTTCTTTTTGGTGGATCTGTAAGTGACATACATACTAGAGATAAAAGAGACTCTCTCATCAACTCACTTGTTTTACAGATGAGAAGCCAAATGGCTGGTCCAGTGTCGGCTACATACTCTTGCTGTTCTTTGTATTGACTTTTCAAAGATCAGCTCAAATTGGGGGCCAATTCTCGAGGTGGAAAAGGCATCACAGTATACTAACCTCATCTCTTTTCCTATCTTTGTTTTCTCTTCATCTTGACACACAATTTACCTTTTAAAAAATCGCCTTGTGTTATAAGACTGAACCAACTCAGGTCACTTGTATTTGTCCTCACAAATACCTGGAACTTAAATGTGGCATGCCTCAGAACAGGTTCCCTTGTGATTCCTCCATGCCTATGTGTTTATCGCTGTCTACGGGAAAGAGACATCCTTGGTTGCAAGGGCTCCTGCTTTTGATGCTTGGCAGTATGTACTTTTTTGAAAAAAAAAATGTATTAAAGATGGTTATCAGCACTTTTTTGTTCTTTCAATTTTCTATTTAAAAATAATTTCAAACTTATAGAAAAGTTGCAAGAATAAGAATAGTAAAGAACACCCATATGATTTGCTCATTTCTTAAGTAAATTACTTCGTTTGCTTTATCATACGTTCTGTCTCTGTCTCACTATCTAGATATCTATCTATAAATATCTGTAGATATATGTAATAGCAGAATAGATATCTAAACAGAGAGAGAGAGAGAGAGTGCACGCACACATGTGTGCTTTTTTTTTCCTGAGCCATTTGAGGGTAAGTTGTATACATCATGTTTTTTTTTAAACCCTTGAAAAAACCCCTCATAACTGTTCTTTTCCACGGAAATCTTTAGTAAAAGGTAAAAGATTTATACAATCTGAAGAGAAACCAGAGTATTATCAAAGCACAAATTTTTTCTAAAGGTGAAAATAAGAGCATTTGTCAGTCTTCCAGCTTCATAAAATTTTAAATGAACAATGAAAGAATATGTGTTATTATCATATCTACTAAGCTGAATATTCTTTTTAAAATCTGTCAGTTTTTTTTTTCTGACAGTATATGAACCTGGGACCACATCCGATTTGATTCTATTGAAATATATTTCTTAGAGGAAAAAATAGCCTTTGTGTCTTTTATAAGTTTGTAGTCAGCTATAATGGTTAATGTACAACCTCCCTTGAAAAATCTGTTTTACAAGCAAAGTGTTGACACAGTTTTAATTACAGCACTCAAGTGAGCACTGTTATAATTTTTAATATTCCTCCATTGTACCGTTTTCACTGTTCTGGTAGAGCAACATACCCTGATCTTATGTTCCTAGTTTCTGGTGTCTTTAGATAGGAATGTTGCCTTTTTGAACAGAAATCTTTCATTTGGTCTCAAAGAAGAGAACAGGGCTATAAAATTTTGTGCACTTATTTATTAATATGAACTTTCCTCTCTATGTCAGTCATTATTCTGGTTTAATATGTCACTATTTAGAGCTTTAACATGACTCATGTTAAAGAAATGAGATTCTATGTATCAGTAGTTTAACATGGCAAGTCTCAACACCTGTTCACATACAGGAGGGAAACTTTCCACATTTATCATCTAAAGAAACTTTATAATATTAAAAGGGTATCTTGCTAAAGTTTTATGTTTACGTTTATTTGAATTTAAGGCATTATAAAATAATATATGAGATAGTGTACTTGAATGCAATATATAATAGTCAGTGCAACTTCCCTTTGAGGACATGGATTAGAAGATGGTGAGCATCCTTGATCCTCTGTTTGGAAAGGAAAAATTCTGTCTGTGCATTGTATTCATTCTATTAACGCTTTCGCTCATGGCTCCCCACTCTTTGTTGCTCAAGTGCTCTTTAACATCCCAGGCTCTTTGGTGGAGCTTCAGGAATGCCAGGTGGTTGCATATTTGTTCCTGTGCCCTTCCTTTGTTCCTTTCTGAATTTGCAGAACCGTGGAATTTGTGCTGCCTTTTGGGCACTGAGGGGAGACTGGTGCCCTGGCTTATCTTAGTGGGATGACAGGACTGGCAAGGATATAGACACTTGTGCCTTCACGGCATGGGCTCCTGCAAAAGGCAGGGCTCAGTTTGCCCCTTCAGCAAAGCTGTCTGCAACCAGGTTTTAAAATAGGAGAATAATTATAGCTGCCCCGGGCCAAGGGGGCAGAATCAGACTGGGGGCAAAAATACCGGTTCTTGCTCATTCAGCTCTGGCTGAGGAATTCTGTGATGAGAATATCCTCTTGAGTGAAAAAGAATTCTTGTGAACCAAGAGAAAGAAATAGTTACTGCTTTTCAACAGTGTTGTAAGAGCTTTATCTTTTGTCAGCGTTAGTTAAACACATTTGATCACTCATCTGATGAGAACTGCTTTTGTAAAGGGCATTTTTAATATATATTTGCAAGATATAAAGGCAGTTTTGTGGAAGAGTGCATTAATGTGTATTCTTGGATTTGAGATGACTTCATAATTCATATATTTTCCAGGAAATATGTGAGTGTAAAATTTCTTATTGTTTTGGCATTGCTTCAGGGTCACGTTGGGTAGTACACAGACGTATGGACATACATAAGCAGAGGTAGATTTTAAAGCAGTAGCTTCTATCTGGGTGTGTTTGAGCAAGAACAGTAGAGGAATTTGGATCATAACTTGAGGGCTTATAATGTTATTAATGTAACATTCGTTCATATAATTGACATATTTCTGAAATACATATGAGCAGATTATATATTTTAATTGAATTAGAGAAAATTTTGCATAATTTAAAATTATATACTTTTATATTTAGTATTATATATTATATATTCTATTCACAGAATAGCAATCAGTGGGGATACACTGAGAACACTAAAAGGAAGAGATTATTTTCCATATATATATATATTTTTTAAATTTTTATTTATTTATTATTTATTTTATTTTTGGCTGTGTTGGGTCTTCGTTTCTGTGCGAGGGCTTTCTCTAGTTGCAGCGAGCAGGGGCCACTCTTCATCACGGTCCATATATTTTTGAGCCAGGTTTAGTTAACAAGGAATAACCTAGAGTTAAAATACATATTCCAATAAAACGTGAAACAATAATTCAATACTCAAAGGAAGCCCTTTCCCCTAAAGACTTATTCTCTACTTACAAACTCTTTAATCCATACAATTAAATGCATGGTTTTTCTGCAAAAGTAATCCATAAATGAGACTCATTGAAAAATATTGTCACCTATCTAGAAGCAAAGTTTACATTTTTAAAAATCAGACTTTAGTTTTCTAATTTAGAAAATGGACAATACGGACATTAAGTTCGGTTTTGAGTGCTTGGATTCTACCTTAAAATAATTATTGATGGAAAAATAATGATATGATATAATAATGATGTGATATAATGGAAGAACACATTATATAACTTAAAAACTGGATTTCTGGTTCCAGCTTTTCCATTAATCAGCTGCATGACTTGCAGTAAGTCAAATAGCTTGTCTGGATTTTATTTCTACTAGTAAAATTGGGAAGCTTGAACCAAAAGTACTCTAAAGTTTCTTCTTGCTCTAATACTTTATATTTGAGGGATTAACAGATTACTATGTTCATTGAATTGCCAAGAATGTCAAATAGAGGTGACCAGCACCAGTTATGGAGGGAGTAAAACAAGGGCCTTATATAAGTAAGTCCAGTACATTGCATGCTGCCGTGGGGAGTTTTGTGAGCTTATAAGGGCTTTATAGGAAAGCCACAGAGATGAGATAATAAAATAGGAAATTGAAGACTGTGATAGATAGATAAATAAATATATTAAGGAACTGATGTTGTTGGTTCAAGAGAAATATGACAAATAGCCTAAGAATAGTTATAAAGGATTTTCCATTCTGCAACAATTATGCTTAGCCTGCTACGTGCCAGACACTGTTCTTATCAAGAATCTGAGGATGAGATGAGTTGATGTTGGAATAAGCTGTAGCCAATGCTCCTTTTAGGAAGGCACAATTCTCCATCAGGGTAAGATGTACCAGACTGGGTTAGGTAGGGTGCTTGGGAGATCTCCTATAGTCTTTGGAGATGACAGTCCCTGTGTTTCAGATGGTTTAGGAAACATCTTGCCTAATTGCCCTGTTTCCTAAGTACTCTTTGATCTGCCCTCCCAAACTGAATCCTTGATTTCTTTTCCACTGTTGCTGGCTTTGTTACCTAAAGAGTCTGAGATAAAACTTTCACTATAGGGCTTCCCTGGTGGCGCAGTAGTTGAGAGTCCGCCTGCCGATGCAGGGGACACGGGTTCGTGCCCCGGTCCGGGAAGATCCCACATGCTGCGGAGCGGCTGGGCCCGTGAGCCGTGGCCGCTGAGCCTGCGCGTCCAGAGCCTGTGCTCCGCAACGGGAGAGGCCACAACAGTGAGAGGCCCACGTACTGCAAAAAAAAAAACCCCAAAAACATTCACTATATGCTCCATTCCACCCCCACACTCAATTAAAGTATTCTAGAGTTTAGGGTGATGGGGATGTCAGTGTGCCAGAATAAGTAAGATAGAATAGGATATTAGCCTTCCCTGGGTTATGCTTTCTAAGTGTAGTATCATTAAATGCCAAAAGTTCCCAGAATAAACATTTTCAAACATTAAGCCCCCAAAAAGCGAGCTGTGGTCTTTGTGTTCCATGATGCCCTGATGATGAATCAGTCTTCTGTTTATTGTAGTTTCTAAACCTCTTAAAATGGGCTCCAGGGTTGCCTCTACCACCTTGCCCTTAATTCAGCATGGCAATGAATAGTGCTCTGGAGAGGTTCACGGTGTAGAAGTGTTTTTGAGGTAGCCCATTGTTTTGGATTTTCTGTGACATTTCTTCCATTATTTGGATAAGTAAGAGTTATCCATGATTTCAGTGATTTTTCTCTTTTATATTTTCACCAAAGTAAAAACGGAGTACAGTAACACTTTTACTTTTGTTTATGTATTATTGCAGAAGCAAAACTGCAGAGTTTTTATATGACTTGCTTTTATGCTATCAGAATCAGCCATGGATTTATAGAGCCAAGGTCTCAAAATATGCTGTCTGGGCTTCCCTGGTGGCACAGTGGTTGAGAGTCCGCCTGCCGATGCAGGGGACACGGGTTCGTGCCCCGGTCCGGGAAGATCCCACATGCCGCGGAGCGGCTGGGCCCGTGAGCCGTGGCTGCTGAGCCTGCGCGTCCGGAACCTGTGCTCCGCAACGGGAGAGGCCACAACAGTGAGAGGCCCGCGTACCGCAAAAAAAAAAAAAAATGCTGTCTTACCCATAGTAAGAGCTTACCCATATCTTACTACAAAGGAAATATGCTGTCTTACCTATGGTATTAGCTACACATGCCCTATATCTTTACTAAAGCATCCTACTTAAACTTCATTTAATTTAAGCCTTTTAAAATTTGAAACAGCAGACTTCGTTTACTCTTATAAAGCAGCAATTTACAGTCTCATAAATGGGAATCTGTCTAAAACCTTCCTACTCAAAACGTGGTCCATGGACTAGCGGCTTATGCATCACCTGGGAGACGTTAGAAATGCAGGCTTGCAGTCCTCCTCCCCCTCCCTATTGAATCAAAATCTGCATTTTGCCCAGGAAAACCAGGTAATTCATGCACATGTTAGGTTTGAGAAGCACTGGGTTTAAATCTGTAAATAACACTATATCCAGGTGAGATTGGTTCAAAGTTGGCAGAATTGTAAATTATATTTACCTTTGATCTGGAGAAAAGGTAAACCCAACAAGTATGAATGACTTGTGTAGTCTGAAAATATTTATAAATAATAAATGTGTGAAAATTATATGAAAAATGTGAGAAGTTAGACATACTGGCGATAAATAAGATAAACATTATCCCAGAAAGTGCAAATTAAATGTATGTTCACAAAGTAGTTTGTAATACATAGTATTTGGGGAAATTGAACATGGAAACCATCATGATATTGTGACGTAAGGGGTGATAAGTAGACAGAAAGCCAGAAATGAATCAGAGACTGTTCCACTGCTAGTTTGATTCCTTAGAAATTTTCTTAGAGGCAGAGTCTAGTTGTGGCTTGTATATCTTTTATACAGTAAGTGACACTGTTTGCTAGAAAGATAAAGGTAAATCAGAGAGTGTTAAGAGATGGGCTAGAAGATTGATTAGGGCATAGGAAGAACTGATTTATGAGGAAGGAGAAAAGTAATTAAATGGGCAGCACTGTGCTATAAAAAGAGGCTATAGAGACATGAATGTTTATTTGCTCTTTCTCCAGTGTTGTTTTCCTGTAGTATCCATATGCAAGATGCAGAAACATTAGGATATCAGGATGCTAAGAAATTCGTTACAAAACAAAGCAGTACCATCTGGAATTACTCAAATTAGGAGCAATATGAAAGATTAAGTTTCAGAAAATTTCACCTTGTGCATAAGGAGTAACCTTGAGTTATCCCTGAAAACTTTTGAAAGCTCTATGGGCAAAGAATGGAAAATCATTTATTAAGTTGTAGAACTCTAATTGGAACCCATCTCTTGAAACTTCTAAAATTAGGGTGGAGAAAAACCAGGATGTTGCCTGTGGGAAAACTCTCCACTTCCAGCAGAGACTTGGTGATTGATGAGTGACATTTTTCTTCTGCACTATCTTTGATTATTACTGTGTTACCATACACAGGTAATTTTTTTTTCATCAGGTTAGTATCTTATTTAAATAAAAAATACTAGTTTCTAGAAAAACAGCCATAGAGTGTCACTCATCTGCCCTACATTGTGTCTGCCTCCGTGGCATCCATAGGCTACTTGGTAACCAGTGACATTCTTTTTCCATTTCTCTTCACTCATTATTCATTTAGAGATGCAATTCAGTATATATTGGAAGCAAATTCACTTGCTACATTCTCTTCATCTGGAAAACTAAAAAGACATGCCCAAAATATGCCTTGCCTTTTAGAGCCATTTGTCAAATGGATATAGAAACTCTGAAAGCCTGAAATCATCTAATGCTTCAGACGGTTTAGTGATCCTTTTCACAAGGATGAAAACCCAGCTCACGTTTGTCAAGGAGTAGTGGTCTGAGGGCACTACATTTCTTTCTGTCTTCTCTGTAGACATTTTTCCCAGTGCAGTGAATCAGCTGAAAAAGGAAGTCCAGAACCCCAATTCCACTGGTCAGAAAGCAAGTAAAACACAGCAGAATTATTCAGTATTTTCTTTACTTTTTTAATGCTAATTGCTTCAGGTCCACATTTATATTGCTTAGGAGATCTAGTTTAATATAGGTACTGCTAAGAATAAATTCTATCAAATATGTTGACTGGAGATATTAGATATACCTCTCTATGCTGATGTGTGGAAAACTTTGCCAAACTTAAGTCAATTAATTAAATTACTTCAGGTGCTCCATAACATGAATTGTATTTTTGTTGATATTATTTTCTAAACTACTATTCAATTTTGTTATTTATGACTTAATGCACCTGCTTTAGTTTTAAGACATTCTATTTGTCTATAGCCGAAAGTTCTTACCCCTTTCCTTCTTGAAAGAGATCTAGACCTAATCAAAAAGCTTAGGATTACATTCTGCTCTTGTGTCCATAATACAAAGATAATCTCCTCTGTATCCTGTTTTTATGAAAATGGCTCTAACAAATTGCCCGTTTCTTACACATACAAACAACAACTGTTTTCAAGATGAAAACTAGTTGAGAAAAAATAAAATAAATTGATAGGTTGCAATCTTTCTTTTTCTTCTCTTGCTTCCTGATACACCTACAAAAGTTGCAGGGGGGAAAAGAAGTCCTTTTTCTTTCTAAACCTTGCTACTAGTGTCGTATTGATTTTCTTTCAAGTGCATCCTGTGGTCTCAGATGATCACATATTTTCTCACATTACTCATATTGATACAGCACCTTGACTCACAGGTTGACATATGTTGCTTGAACTGATGACATGGCTCACCGTTGACATATCCTGGTGGTGGGGCGAACCAAGCCTCTTATGCATGAAACCTAAGGGAACAGGCTGTTTCACAACCGTATTCTCATTCTTTGAAAAGTAACTGTTGTTCACCTCAAGTGATCCTTTAAGTCTTATCCGTGTTGCTTAACATTGTTCTAATCTCTCCAACAGTGTTTTGAGTTCTTTTGTGTCTCTGCTGATGCGGAAAGGAAAAAAAAAAATCCCTCAACTGGGTATAACAATGTTTGAGTGTTCCGTGGTTCGTAAGAAAAAATAAAAGTGTTATTAAGAGTCTGAAGGAATACATGGCAGCCGGCCTCTGTGCCACGTTGCTTTGGCTTCTTCTTACCTTCGTGCTCTCTCCACCTCCCTGCCTCTGTTTCAGCTAGCTGTGAGGTGGCTGGAACACAGCTGCCATTACCAGTACATGGATGAGCTCCTGCAGTACATCCGCTTTGGCCTGATGGACGTGGACACTCTCCATACAGTTGCCCTGTCCCACCCCCTCGTCCAGGCAAGTGAAACCGCAACAGCTCTTGTCAACGAGGCCCTGGAGTACCACCAGAGCATCTACGCACAGCCCGTGTGGCAGACTCGCAGGACCAAACCGCGCTTCCAGTCAGATACTCTGTACATCATCGGTGGGAAGAAGCGTGAGGTCTGTAGAGTCAAGGAACTTCGGTACTTCAATCCCGTGGATCAGGAGAATGCCCTCATAGCTGCCATTGCCAACTGGAGTGAGCTGGCTCCCATGCCCGTGGGAAGGAGCCACCATTGTGTGGCAGTCATGGGGGACTTCCTGTTTGTAGCAGGAGGGGAAGTCGAGCACGCCAGCGGCCGGACGTGTGCCGTGAGGACTGCCTGTCGCTATGACCCCCGCAGTAATTCCTGGGCAGAGATAGCACCCATGAAAAACTGCCGGGAGCATTTCGTTCTGGGAGCCATGGATGAGTACCTCTATGCAGCTGGGGGCAGAAATGAACTGCGCCAGGTTCTGCCGACCGTTGAGCGATATTGCCCCAAGAAGAACAAGTGGACTTTCGTCCAGCCCTTTGACCGGTCCCTCTCCTGTCACGCTGGCTACGTGGCTGACGGTCTTCTTTGGATATCAGGTAGAACATGCCTCATACGTTGGATTTATTACAAAACACTTTCACTGTGGCATAAATTGACAAGTCAGGCTTTGGTAGTGGTGGCCACGTGTATCTGAACGATTCGGCCAAGGGTGCCATTTAAGCTAATTAACAGTCATTTACTGAGCACCATTCTGTAGAGAGCAGTGTATGGGGGAGTAATTGACCTTTCTGTGGCTTTCTGAGTGATGAGTGGAGTAAAATTTCAAGATGGAAATGAATGGCCAATCACATCTCTTTTTCTACCAAACCTTCTATTGTTTAGATTGTCAGTTTTTGATATTCATGGACTGTATTGCACACCTTGTGGTTTATCCAGGTCCTTGGCTTTTCCTTTCACCCTGGGCTGCCTGACTAGGAGCCAGTCTTTCAAAGACAGGGCAGGCGAAGTAAAAGCCCAGTTAATCCATTTGGATGAGTAAAGCAATGGGAATAGATCCAGGTAGGAGCCATGCTGTGCATTGAGGGAAGGGATTTAAGTTATTGGCTAAAATAATGTTTTTCTGTTATCTGCGAATTGTAGTTACTCATGCCATCCCAATCCTTTATTCCTGTTTACTCTCCCATTCTTCCTGATTATTTGGGGGTTCTGATTATTTTAGTTTACTTGTTTTTGTCTTTGGTTTTGTTTGAAGCCTTTTGATTATGAAAAAAGGAGAGAGACTAGTATAATGAATCCCATGTGCCCATAACCCAGCTTCAGCAGTTATCTACTCGTTGCCAATCTTGTTTCACTCACACCCACATGCTTCTTCCAACCCCTCATAGCTGACTTTTCACTGGCACAGAGGATCCTGTGAGGCATGTGTTATTGACATCACATTATCACCTTGTGTTTCCAATCCTATTATTGGAAAGTCCTCAAATGTCCTCCTTTGAAAGGTTTGCCTATTAGGGAAGAAAGTTGCATCTTCTCTCAGCTGGAGGATACTCATTTTTTGACCCAGATGGATCTCGCTGCATTTCCATGTGAAGGACAAAGAGGAATAGAAAAATCAAACAACTTAATTACCAAGAGTAACTTTGAGATGTTTGTACTCAGACGAAACAATCACTTTTAAGTATACTTATGAAGACTTCTAAGCTTCCTTGAATAATCTTCTCTAGTTTAACATCTGCTCTGACAAAATTCCCCCTTGCACTTAAAGTAAATTCACTGGACTCTGCCCATGTTTCCTTCTGCTCTCCTCAATAACCAGGGATACAGCTGTAGTCTTGGCTGCTCTGGGCAGTGCCTCAATTATTGGCAATTCACTGATTTTTATTGAAGAAACCTAGCTCATGTCTGGGTTTAAGTGCTCAGTAATTAATGAATGAAGTTAAGGTTGGGACCAAGAAAGAGGATAAGTGAGGTGTATCCAACAATTGCTGGTCCTGTATACCAAATACACATTAGATATGAGTGTGTATGTTAATATATGTAGATATATTTAGATAAAGACCTCATTTATCTGGTGACTTATTCCTTTTTCTTTAAGTATATATTTCAGTATTTAAGAAAAAAGCCACCAGGACTGTATCCTGTTAGATTTGTTGAAGAAACCTTAAACTTGGCTGCAAATAAATCCTTGCTATTAGAAGGAACAGATCTGTATTTGACTTAGATAACAAAACAGTGATGGATTTATGAAATCAGTATAATTTATATTTTATTCCAACTTACATCCCTTCCTTTGACTCATTTAGTTTTCATATATTGCTAAGGTACTGCACTCCTAAATTTTGCATTGCATTTTCTAAATTTTGTATATGTTTCTCATAATTAGTTTAATAATTATTCCTTCCTTACTTTTATTTTTGGGCTATACAACTAGCTTTTAAAAAAAGTGCTGGAGTTTCCCTTGCATAGACTTCAAAATACGACTACTTAATACCTTCTTTAGTGAGGCCTAAAGAAAGCACTGAAACTTATGTTAGCCTGGCTAGATCTATCAACCTGGTATCAAGCTGACTTCTCTTTCCATATGGGTCTGTATGTTTCCTTTTCCATTGTATTAAGAGTATCAACTTATTACAGTCCATACTGCTATATCACTTTGTTTTTCCCCTACTATGAAAGGAAATACATTTCCTTTGTTCTTCTTTTGCACTAATATATGCTGCCTGTGTTAACCATACTTAATGAAAACAATCACAATTTTCTCAGGTTTGTTTCTCCCTACTGTGAACTTGAGATGAAAAACTCACTTCCCTGTGTACAGTACAATACCTTTAATTGGAAAGAAGAGGAAATCACCAGTGACATTTCTAATACCTTCAGTCGTCTGCCTCTTTCCTCAGGCTCAGCTTACAAAAAATCAATTGTGAATCTAACCAGGGATAGGGAGGGGTTGCTATGGGCTCCTTAAAAAAAAAAAGACAGGTATATTTCACCCTGACTATCTCTGATTTAGAAGTGTTACCCTGATTTTTTTTTGGAGCAGAAGAAAATGTTTGAGGCTATTCCTTATTCTTTACCAAATAATTAAATATTTCCAGTTTAATTGATGGGGGATTGGGTCATTGGCATCCTTCTGGTATTCTGTAAGCTTTGCCTGAGGTGAAGGTAGTAAGGATTATAGGATGTGGATTTGGGGAGCTTATTTCTGTTCCACAGAACACAAAATGAATGTTTCTTTAGGGACTCAATATTTCCAGTGTGCTCCCTCTCTATACATACCCTCTCCCCCTCACTGTCCATTTTAGGGTCAGGATACCTGGAAACCTGTCCGTGGTTTTAAAAAGGAGACAGGCAAAGATGAATTCAGAAAACTAGGCTGTATAGAGATGCCCATTAGCATGTAATTTAAGATGTTAGAGATAGTCAGACTTTACAGGCTCCTCTAGCATTTGACATCGTGACCCAATTCACAAATGCTCCACATCGTTTCTACTTGAAATTCACAATACTGAAGTAAAATAAGCATTAAATATCCTGCCGTTGTGCTTTGAAAGGTATGCTCTCCATTGTAAGATATTGTTTGTGAACTACTAAAAAGATCCTTTTTTTGTGAGTGAAAATGAATCCTGAGCTCATCTTGCAGAATAACTTACCTTTTCATTTTTGTCAAATGGCAGCAGGATAATGGGAAACTAACTACAAAATCAGTGCTTTAAAACTGCAATAATAAGACAAATGGTACTGCATTTCCTCAAAAGCGGCACTTAGTGTTTTCTTGATTCTCTTGGTGAATGGTACATCTTTATTAAAGTCAGTGCTGGTTCATAGATAAATAAGAATAATTCAGCAAACACACTTCCTGCCCTCTAGGAGCTGACAATCAAAGAGTTTTTCAGGGGCTTCCCTGGTGGTGCAGTGGTTGAGAGTCCGCCTGCTGATGCAGGGGACACGGGTTCATGCCCTGGTCTGGGAAGATCCCACATGCCGCGGAGCGGCTGGGCCCGTGAGCCATGGCCGCTGAGCCTGCGCATCCGGAGTCTGTGGTCCGCAACGGAAGAGGCCACAACAGTGAGAGGCCTGCGTACCGCAAAAAAAAAAGAGGTTTTCAGGTATTTCACTAATGAAAGAACATTTGTTAGGGCTTCTTTAACTCCCTAGAAGATATATTTATTTTCATCTTGATTAAATTTAGATGAAGTTTGCGTTGCCCCATATTAAGTAACTTTAATTTATTCAAACCTACTAAAGGGACTTTACAATTAGAACAGTATAAAGCATCATTAACATTTTAAAAATGCCATAGCTGTAACTTTACTGTGCAAATATCATTTTACTTGCATCTTAAAAAATTGTATACAACATATTAGGAGCTAATGGGGGCATGGCAGAGGCTGACTGTGGTGCTCTGAGGTCACAGATTGAGGGCACATGCAAGTGTGAAATTGGCTCCACTGTGACCAACCAGGAGATGCTGAGCAACTTTCCTCACCTCCCTGAGTCTTGTTCCAGGCTAGTGCGGGAGCCACAAAGACAGGTCCCACGCCGGGGCTTATAGTTTTTTGTTTTTTTAAAAATAAATTTATTTATTTATTTATTTATGGCTGTGTTGGGTCTTCGTTGCTGCACGTGGACTTTCTCTAATTGCAGCTAGCAGGGGCTACTCTTCGTCACGGTGCGTGGGCTTCTTGTTGCGGTGGCTTATCTTGCTGCGGAGCATGGGCTCAAGGCATGCAGGCTTCAGTAGTTGTGGCTCGCGGGCTCAGTAGTTGTGGCACGTGGGCTCTAGAGCGCAGGCTCAGTAGTTGTGGCGCACGGGCTTAGTTGCTCCACAACATGTGGGATCTTCCCGGACCAGGGCTTGAACCTGTGTCCCCTGCATTGGCAGGCAGATTCTTAACCACTGCGCCACCAGGGAAGTCCGGGCTCACAGTTTTTAAATGGATGATTACAGTAAAGTGTGTGGTGTGTGTGGGTGTGATGATAGACAGCTTTACAAGGTACAGAAGTAGTGTGAAGCAGGAAGTAATCAGTGCGGGGGCACAAGAGGCTTCACAGAAGTTTCTGGCACCTTCAGCCTCCCTTGGCCTCAGGTCCATTGGCTGCTTCCCACTTGCCCATTTACCCCTCCCTGTGCTCAGGCTTGGGCTTCATGGTGCAGCCGTTTCAATAACTGTCTTGCCCTCTGGCAGGCACACACTGTTGGGCAAACCCAATGGTCTGCTTTGTGCCTGTACCCGGGCAGCTGAGTCCAGTGGGAGGAGGCCAGCTGACAGGGGGCTTGGCACATGTATCCACTCAGCCTCCAAACCCTGTCTACATCCTGACACTAGGGTCTCACCCACTCTCCTTCACCAGCTGTAATGCCCTCACTCTCCTCAAACTCAGAGATAGAACCTTGCCTCCTGTTTCTCAGAACAAATGGACGTGAGGAGTTTCTGGCAGCAAATCAGGTGCGATGAGAAGGCAGTGGAGAGTATGAGGACACAGAGGGGCCAGAGGTGGTGTGCAAAGGGGCAGAAGGTGGGGAAACACTAGCCAGGAGGGCGCAGAGGAGGGGGAGCTAAGGAAGGAGCTGAGAATATGCTATGGGCAAGGCCAGAGGAGGAGGCGTGGTGTAGAAACCAAAGCCAAAGCTGAAGGGTGCGTGAGACGTGACCAGTACTGTGGGGACATCTAAGTCCAGAATGCCTCCTCTGCAGTTTCAGTCAGGGACTGCTTGGTAATTTCAGTGAAAGCGGTTTTCGGAGAGCGGAAGAAGGTGGAAGCTAGAATGCAGTGGTTGAAGGTGTGGGTGGAGACTGAGGAAGTAACAGCTGCAGGTACATAGGCCACCTTTGCACAAAGCTGGGATTTCATCTAAACTTGGCTCCCTGAACCTGAGCTTACCCAGCAACTTTCCGATTATTGTGCTCTGGGAGAGACTGTGCTGTTTCTAGGTACACACATTCTTCAGTCCGGGTGACAGCCATATTTTTCTTTTTCTTTTTAAAAAATTAATTAATTTATTTCCTGGCCACGCCGCACGGCATGTGGGATCTTAGTTCCCCGACCAGGGATCGAATCCGCGCCCCCTGCGTTGGGAGTGCAGAGTCTTAATCACTGGACCGCCAGGGAAGTTCCCGTATTTTTCACTATAAATTAATAAATAACATTTTGGCTTTAGGAAGAAAAAAGGAGGAAAGATGGAAGGAAAGAAAAAGAAGGAAGTTTGGCTGAGAGAAGAGAGAGTAGCTAAGGAGGAAATCCAGGGTCAGAGGAGGGAACTTTTTTTGAGGATGTGAGCGCATTAAGTACATCTATAGCTAAGGGAAAGGAGAGAGTGAATTTGAAGTGGAGTAGGGGCGTCCTCTGGTTAGTAAATGCTGAGAGCAGCTCCTAGGTACCAGGAATGGGGATAAGTCTGGGGCACAGCAATATTGACCACTGACACAGGGTCCCGAAGAGGCCAGAGGGAGTTTGGGAGGGGTTCAGTCTTGGACAGGAAGAGGAGAGACCCCTTCAGCTCCAGGGAAGGAGGCAATGCTGGATGTGGACCTAGGTAAGCTCAGAGAGGAGGGGCAGGGACCTGCAGAGGGTCCTTGCCATGGAGTCAAGGGAGGGGCAGGGTTGTCTGTGGAGATCGTGCTGTGTCAGGACCAGGTAGAGGGCCTGAGGAGCTGCTGAGAGCAAACAGAGGGAACTGACATGTTTAAAAAAATTGTGTCAGAGCCTACACTAAGTTGGAAACCACGAAATTATGGTATCCCAGTTTGCAAATTTCTGTTCTGTTTTTTGGTGGTGCTCAGCAGAGAACTGGAGAGGGAAAATCCTTGGATTCACTCACGATGGAAGGTTTTTAGGCTGGGAAGAGCCCAGAGGATCCTACTGGAAGAGTTCAGCATGCTGGGATCCCAGTTAGGTGAGGGTCAAGGGCTTAAGGTTTGCTTGAGGGAGAAATAAGTGTGTCGTGTTATGGGAGCAGGTACCGGAGAGGGTCTGTTTGTTGCTCCTGGGAGAGGGTTTGGGCTTCATAGCTTGACATTCCACTTAAAACTTCCTAGTGGACTGGAATTCCACTAAGAGTGAAATCTTTGTTGCTTCAGATCCCAGCAACCAGCTGGCCACAGCAGTTACTTTTTCTTCTCTGTTTTCACTTCTGCCCCAGCCTTTACTACTCTCCATCTGAAAGAGATGAAAACAAAACCATTACATTATTGTACTGAAATGGAAGCCAAACAGAAATGAACTGTTCTACAATCCTTTTAAAAGAGCCCAGTGGTTTGAAGAAAGCAGTCGGATCACCTACATTCTCCAAAATAATTATCAAAGCTTTCATCCTAAACTGACGGCCCTTTATTCCAAAGTAGCACTTGGTTTCCCCTCACACTGCTCCTCAAGAGATGAGGCTTAAAGAGGTGAAATGATTTTTCTGGATCACACAGCAAGTATTTGACAAAGCTGGAATTTGATCTCTGTGTCTCTGGTGTTTGAAAACCATACTTTTTCCACGAAACCTCACAAACCCGTTACAGCAAAGGTCTCAAAACAGGTGCTTACATTGTAAAAAGAACTTCCAAATGGCATGACTGAAAGTAGATGATACATAGAAGAGTAATCATACCTGGAGACTTGTGTAGAATCAGTAATCATTTGACTGTCTTTAATTGTTTAACGGACCATCTTTCTTCGGGCACAGAGCTGAGCTATATAATGTCTTCCTTTTTGTGTTTGTATAGTTTAGTTTCTAAAACATAAACAATAATATAAAGTTAAAATGCATACAGAAACAGTGATAATAATGGAGGAGGTACTCTAAAGTACATTGGTTTAGATGAGAACATTGTTTTCTGAAAGGATTGCATATTAAAATATAGTAGTCTAGTGGCCTTTAAAATTGGTAGTTTAAGTAGTTAAAAAAACACCCATTGGCTCTAAAATTCCTCTCATGGTGATTACAGTCTTTGTTTATATGATCCATTTGTGTCTATCTAGATGAATCTAGAAAAAGAAGGTAGAAAAAAGAGTGAGCTGAATTGCTCTATCTAAGAATAGGAGAAATATATCATTTTCTTTATTCCCAAAGAGGAGAGAAGAAGATTAAAGCTACTTTATGGAAATGGGGAATGGCTGAAGAATTTGGTTGATGGCAGGAAAGAGGAAAAAGGTCCAGCAAGAACACAGCAAAACCAGGACACTAGAGACAGGCAGAGGGGACCCTGAGAACTTAACCCTGCTAGGAGCGTGCAGAAATCTTTGGAGGCAGGATTTCATCTTTCTGCAGAATGGAGAATTGGAGTTAGAGCAAATTTTATTGAGATTTTAAAGGTCAGCTGACATCTGCATTGTGGTAGGTTTTACCATCATTTATTAGTTCACTTATTTAAAATAACACATGGTGCATACCTTACATATTTTGGATTACAAGTTTATATTTGTTCACTCTAGGTGACATAAATATAATTTATATTTTCAAGTGCATCAACCTTTTCTTTATAGATATTTTGTAAATTGGAGACTTCCTTTGCGGCTTTTGAATATATTAATAACCCATCCATTTGCGTGGTTTCCTCAAGTGTGACAGAAATAATATGGATACTAGTTTTAATTTAATGCCTGGATTAAGTATGCTTCTATTCAAGATGCTAATTTAGTAGAAAGATTCTTGGCTTTAATTGTTTATGGAGCATTATTAACACTCCCAAAATATGGACGGTCTAATATCATGTAAAAATAGATAATGAGCCGCAGAGCGGCTGGGTCCATGAGCCATGACCGCTGAGCCTGCACGTCCGGAGCCTGTGCTCCGCAGCAGGAGAGGCCACAACAGTGAGAGGCCCGCGTACCGCAAAAAAAAAAAAAAAAAAAAAAGATAATGAAAAGTTTATTTTTGCATTCATTGTAAATATTCTTATGGTGTCCCTTTTATCAAGGAATATTAATGAGTTTGGCTTTCTTAAAAAATGACTCATATGAACTCACACCTACTGCTTTTGATAATTAGACTATGAGTGTAAAGTTTTTAGTCTTTTGAGAATTGGAGCAGATTTACAGAGGAGATGCTTAAACTATTAAAGAAGGAAAAAGTCTTTGATACTTTATAAACCAGCCAGTAATTGTGGTTATTAGAAAAAAGAACTATAAGGAATCTATTTCAGACTACAAAATTCATTCATTTATTATTTCATACTTATTTTTTCAATATTCCATAATACTCATTTGTGAAAATAGCAAGACATTTTTATAAACAAACTACTACAGTATTTTTTTTAATAAATTTATTCATTTATTTTTCCTGCGTTGGGTCTTCGTTGCTGCGCGCGGACTTTCTCTAGTTGCGGCGAGCGGGGGCTACTCTTCGTTGCGGTGCACAGTCTTTTCATTGCGGTGGCTTCTCTTGTTGTGGCTCTAGGAGCGTGGGCTTCAGTAGTTGTGGCATGCGAGCTCAGTAGTTGTGGCTCGCGGGCTCTAGAGCACAGGTTCAATAGTTGTGGCGCACGGGATTTGTTGCTACGTGGCATGAGGGATCCTCCCGGGCCAGGGATCAAACCCGTGTCCCCTGCATTGGCAGGTGGATTCTTAACCACTGCGCCACCAGGAAAGCCCCACTACCACACCATTGTAGTAAACTTCCCGTATGGATGGCCTCTTTACCGAGTACTCTTGTTCACCTGAAACCTATGAGAGAGGTCTCACTGTCTCCATTTTGCATGTGAGGACATGAACTTGGCTGTTAAATGGCTCCCCCAAGGATAGAGCCATAAAGGAGCTGGGGGTGGAGGCTGACGGCACACATTCTGCTGAAATGAACCCCCTAGACTAGTGTGAAGCTGGCACTGCAGAGAACTCAAGACAGTTTGCCACAATCCTGAGCTGGCTCACAGAATTCCAGCCTGGAGCATCTTCCCTAAGAGCATGGACACGTTCAGTTCTTTGCATCCTGCTCTGTTCCAGTAAGGGTACTAGCGCTGCATTAAGTACAACTCTTTTCTACTGAAGAGTTTCGTGTAGGACTCTCTATTTATCAACAGAGGTGTTTCTATCCCTGAAAAAAAAAGCAAAATTAGCAGAGCCACCAGACTTGACCTACCCTGGCCAACGAATATTGAGAGCTGTTTTTCTAAACACTATTTTATGGACACTGTCAGCATTGGCTAGTTGTTGCTTTTGAACACAACGAGTTTAGGAGTTGGTGACCTCTCAGTAGTGGAGACAGAGGTTGTTTGTTTCGCAGTCACCTGTCATCTTCTCCCTGGCATGCACTCATCCATTTGTCACAGTGTTTTGTGGGGAGTTGAACAGGGAAGCTTAAGAAAAATGCTTTACCCTTGTCTTGATGATAGAAAGCATTTCTCCCTGCTGGTAGCATGGTGGTAACTTTTCATTCCTTCTGGCAGTTTTTAAAGACTTATTTGACTTTGGGGGAACCTGCCGTATATCTTTAAGTCACAGTTCAGAAGTATAAGACAGGATTGTTCATTTTCAATTTTGGCTGAAAAGTCTTAACTTTGACTGTGGCACTTCAAAGTTAGGGAAAACTTGGCTTTAAAAACGGATGCTGATATGAGATGGCATATTTAATGACAGATGTATCTATAGAAAGCTGTTAAGATGCAGATTATCCCCCCTGGGGTGGGGGAGGGAGATCAAAACTGCCAATCTATAAAATATACTCGATAGAGGAAGGCATGGAATCTGTCTTCTCAAGTGCTTTGATTGCAGGGGGCAGTATAGCAGCATGTGGCATCATAACCCAGAGCAGACAAATCAGCTTGATGACTTTCAAAGCCAGGAATACTGCTGCAGGCAAGGGTACTCCAGTCTAGGATAAATTAAAACATATAGAGACTATTATTAATTCCATATCTATTTTTGTATAGTCAAATCTGTATGCAAATCCTTAGCATCTCATTTCAGAAGATTAATCTAAAAGTAAAGAGTGTTATGTGAAGGGAATGTAATGATAAAGCTCTGGAAATGGGTAACATTGCTAGAGAAATGTGGGCTGCAAACGTGGATGCTTTTTTTTAAATTTATCTTTTGTACTGAGAAGAAATGTTTATTTATATGCTCATTTGTAAATTATTTCAAAGGGGGAAAGCAATAGAACCAATTCTTAAGGTTTTCCCTTGCAATCCTGACTTGGCAAAAGTTACAGCACTCGGTTTTTTAGGCACCTCCTGCGGTTTAACATTCTAGAAGTAATCAACCAAATAACTAACTAGGACTTTTATTTTTACCCCCAACTAGTAACCCAATATCTCATTTCTAAATATTGTCATGTGAGTGAAAATTTGTATGTAAGGGTAAGGAATCTAATTACTGAGTGCAGATTAAGGGGGAAAAAAAACTATATTATAAATGCATCTGTGGAAGACAGTAAATAGTAATTCTGAAAAGCATGAAGATAAATGGTGTGCCGTGCTTGGGAGAAGGGATGCGATAGCTGCATTCTAATCCATCGATTATACATTTAATCTATAATGGGCAGAGTCTGATACATATTGTAGTGTAAATATCTTCAAATAGTGTCATAAACAGATAGTTTATTGCAGTAGATATTAATTCTGTCCCATATTTCTAAAACAAGTAGAGAAACTGTCAGAGTTTTGAAATAATGGGGGGAGTTCACCTCTGTTCCCTCTCATTTGGAGAAACGATTATAGGCGAGCTGGACGTTAATCTGGTGGTTATGGCCCAGATCAAAAGCACTTGGCAGTCATTTTAGCCTGAAAACTTGTGAGGTTTCAATAGCTTTGATTATTCTTCCATAGTTATGCTAAGAAAGAATCATTGGACATTCCATTTTTAATTAGATTTAAAAACAAGAAGGTTGGGGGGGAAGCAAACATACCTCTGTATTTATTTTGACATACATTTTGACTCTATGTAGGCATTTCAGCCTCAGCTTTCTTAAGTGTATTATCCTTTTCTTTGGTTTCATCTTTAAAAATGAGACATTTAGTGAGAAATCCAGAGAAGACTTTATTTGAGGGCAGGAAGCTCATTTCTCTCTGTTCTTTGTGGATTTCTTCTGCAGACAAAACTTTCCTTGATCTTGAAAGTGGTTGCAAGCTTCAGAGAGAACTTTAAAAAAAAAAAAAGCCTTCCAGTTAATAATAGCTATGGTCAATTACATGAAAGATATACTCTCCTTACTGGGATTGAATGAGAGAGTAATGATTGGCCTGGACAGATTCCCTCTCCTTTATGTATCCATTAGTACTGATTGATTATCACACTTTAGTTAAGTTGATGCACTAATTCTCCGGGGTCTGGTTGACTTGACTTCTGGCCATGGAGTTGATAGTAGTGACCCATTCAAAGTATTTGAATTGCCAAAGCAAAAATTATAGTGGACACAGTTAAACTGACAAGGAAGACTTTATTCAAGACTATTGCACTAGGGGAGAGAGACCAGAATGCAGTTTGAAATCAACTCCTCTGAAAAACAATAGGGTTTTTAAGCACTGGGGTGAGCTGGTAGAAATATACTGAAGTACTTTTGGAAGAAGGTTGATCAGTGTGATGCGTTGAGCACATTCAGTTACCCTAAGTTTGTAAATGTTTTTCTCTGTGGTTAGGCCATTTGTGTTTGCTGATTTGTACCCATCGGAGTTAGGCTTCTAGCCTCCACAGAAACTGGGAGATAGGAGCATTCTCTTCCTTGATGATAACATCTCAATGGCATGGCTCCCAGGTCTCTGAGGAAGATATTCCTGGGTTGTAAAACTTGCAAGGAGCTTCTTAAATGATTTATATCTCAAAGAGGCAGAGAGAACGAATTTGCAAGTTTTTAAAAAATAAATGCTGTAAGTAAAGGGAGGTCAGGGGCCAGAGACAGGAAGAAGCCTGTCTAAAGTTCAGTTAAGCTGAGAGGAATGTTAAGGCCACCTTGGTCAATATTATAATAGTACACATTTTAAAGTTATTTTTAATTTTTTTATTTTAATTTTCTAGTTGAAGTACATTTGACATATAATACTATGGTAATTTCAGGTTTTACAACATATTGATTCAACATTTATATACATTACCATGAGCACCATGGTAAGTTTAGTAACTGTCACCATACAAAGTTATTGCAGTATTGTTGGCTGTATTCCCTATACTGTACATTACATCCCCATGACTTATTTATTTTATAACTGGAATTTTGTACCTCATAATCCCCTTCACCTATTTCACCCAATCCTTCACCCCTTTTCCCTCTGGTGACCACCAGTTCTCTGTACCTATGAAACTGTTTGTTTTGTTTTGTTTGTTTGTTTGATTTGTTTTTTAGATTCTACATATAAGTGAAATCATACAGTATTTGTCTTTCTTGGTCTGACTATTTTCCTTAGCATAATACCCTCTAGATCCAACTGTGTTGTCACAAATATAAGGATTTCATTCTTTTTTATGGCTGAGTAATATTCCATTACATATATCACATCTTCCTTATTCATTCATCCATCAGTGGACACTTAGGTTTCTTCCATATGTTGGCTGTTGTAAATAATGCTGCAATGAACATAAACATAGGGGTGCATATGTCTTTTTGAATTAGTGTTTTCATTTTCTTTGGATAAATACCCAGAAATGGAATTGCTGGATGATAAGGTAGTTCTGTTTTTAATTTATTGAGGAATTTCCATACTGTTCTCCATAGTGGCTGCAACAACCTAAATTCCCACCAACAGTGCACAAAAGTCCCCTTTTTCTATATCCTTGACAACACTTGTTATTTCTTGTCTTTTTGGTAATAGCCATTTTGACATGTGTGAGGTGGTTTTGATTCATTTCCCTGTTGATTAGTGATGTTGAGCATCTTTTCATGTGTCTGTTGGCCATCTGTATTTCTTCCTTAGAAAAATATCTTTTCAGGTCGTCTGCTCATTTTTCAATCAGATTGTCTATTTTTTGATATTAAGTTGTGTGAGTTATTTATATATTTTGAATATTAACCCCTTATGGGATGTATCATTTGCAAATATCTTCTTCCATTCAGGAGGCTGCCTTTTTGTTTTGTTGATGATTTTCCTTGCTGTGAAAAAGCTTTTTAGTTTGATATAGTCCCATTTGTTTTGTTTTTTTTTTGCTTTTGTTTACATTGACTGGAGAGGCAAATTCAAAAATATTGCTAAGAGTGATATCAAAGAGTGTATTGCCTATGTTTTCTTCTAGGAGTTCTTATGGTTTCAGGTCTTACATTTAAGCCTTTAATCCACTTTGCGTTTACTTTTGTGTGTGGTGTAAGAAAGTGGTCTAGTTTCGTTCTTTTGCATGTACCTGTCCAATTTTACCAACACCATTTATCAATGAGACTGTGATTTACCCAAAGTATATTTCTAGCTTCTTTTTGATAGATTAATTGACAAAAGAAGCATGGCTTTCTTTCTGGGCTCTCTATTTTGTTCCATTGATCTATGTGTCTGTTTTTATGCCAGTGCCATACAGTTTTGATAACTATAGCTGTGTAGTACAGTTTGAAATTAGAGAGTGTGATACCTCCAGCTTTGTTCTCCTTTCTTAAGATTGCTTTGGCTATTTGGGATCTTTTGTGGTTTGTTACAAATTTTAGGATTATTTATTCCAGTTCTATAAAAACTATCATTGGTATTTTGTTTCTTTTTCTTTCTTTCTTTTGAATTTTATTTTATTTATTTTTTTATACAGCAGGTCCTTATTAGTTATCCATTTTATACATATTAGTGTATACATGCCAATCCCAATCTCCCAATTCATCACACACACACCCCTACCACCACCACCACTTTCCCCCCTTGGTGTCTATACGTTTGTTCTCTACATCTCTGTCTCTGTTTCTGTCCTGCAAACTGGTTCATCTGTACCATTTTTCTAGGTTCCACATATATGCGTTAATATACGATATTTGTTTTTCTCTTTCTGACTTACTTCACTCTGTATGACAGTTTCTAGATCTTTCCACATCTCTACAAATGACCCAGTTTTGTTCCTTCTTATGGCTGAGTAATATCTCATTGTATATATGTACCACATCTTATTTATCCATTCGTCCGTCGAAGGGCATTTAGGTTGCTTCCATGACCTGGCTATTGTAAAGAGTGCTGCAATGAACATTGGGGTGCATGTGTCTTTTTGAATTACGGTTTTCTCTGGGTATATGCCCAGTAGTAGGATTGCTGGGTCATATGGTAATTCTATTTTTAGTTTTTTAAGGAACCTCCATACTGTTCTCCACAGTGGCTGTATCAATTTACATTACCACCAAAAGTGCAAGAGGGTTCCCTTTTCTCCACACCCTCTCCACCATTTGTTGTTTGTAGATTTTCTGATGATGCCCATTCTAACTGGTGTGAGGTGATACCTCATTGTGGTTTTGATCTGCATTTCCCTAATAATTAGTGATGTTGGGCAGCTTTTCATGTGCTTCTTGGCCATCTGTATGTCTTCTTTAGAAAAATGTCTGATTAGGTCTTCTGCCCATTTTTTGATTGGGTTATTTCTTTTTTTAATATTGAGCTGCATGAGCTGTTTATATATTTTGGAGATTAATCCTTTGTCCTTTGATTCGTTTGCAAATATTTTCTCTCATTCTGAGGGTTGTCTTTTAGTCTTGTTTGTAGTTTCCTTTGCTTTGCAAAAGCTTTTAAGTTTCATTAGGTCCCATTTGTTTATTTTTGTTTGTATTTCCATTACTCTAGGAGGTGGATCAAAAAAGATCTTGATGTGATTTATGTCAAAGAGTGTTCTGCATATGTTTTCCTCTAAGAGTTTTATAGTGTCTGGTCTTACATTTAGGTCTCTAATGCATTTTGAGTTTATTTTTGTGTACAGTGTTAGGGAATGTTCTCATTTCATTCTCTTATATGTAGCTGTCCAGTTTTCCCAGCACCACTTATTGAAGAGACTGTCTTTTCTCCATTGTATATCCTATGCCTCCTGTCATAGACTAGTTGACCATAGGTGCGTGGGTTTATCTCTGGGTTTTCTATCCTGTTCCATTGATCTATATTTCTGTTTTCGTGCAAGTACCATATTGTCTTGATTACTGTAGCTTTGTAGTGTGGTCTGAAGTCAGGGAGTCTGATTCCTCCAGCTATGTTTTTTTCCCTCAAGACTGCTTTGGATGGGCTTCCCTGATGGCACAGTGGTTGAGAATCTGCCTGCCAATGCAGGGGACATGGGTTTGAGCCCTGGTCTGGAAAGATCCCACATGCCATGGAGCAACTAAGCCCGTGCACCACAACTACTGAGGCTGCACTCTGGAGCCCGTGAGCCCCAACTACTGAAGACTGCACACCTAGAGCTGCAGGCTCCGCAACAAGAGAAGCCACTGCAATGAGAAACCTGTGCACCACAATGAAGAGTAGCCCCCCCACTCGCCACAACTAGAGAAGAGCCCGTGCGCAGCAACAAAGACCCAACACAGCCAAAAATAAATAAATTTATTTTTTTTAAAAAAAAGACTGCTTTGGCTATTCAGGGTCTTCTGTGTCTCCATACAAATTTTAAGATTTTTTGTTCTACTTCTGTAAAAAATGCCACTGGTAATTTGATAGGGATTGCATTGAATCTGTAGATTGCTTGGGGTAGTATGTCATTTTCACAATATTGATTCTTCCAATCCAAAAACATGGTATATCTCTCTATCTGTTTGTGTCATTTTTGATTTCCTTCATCAGTGTCTTATAGTTTTCTGAGTACATGTCTTTTACCTCCTTAGGAGGGTTTATTCCTAGGTATTTTATTCTTTTTGTTGCAATGGTGAATGGGATTGTTTCCTTAATTTCACTTTCTGGTCTTTTGTTTTTAGTGTATAGGAATGCAAGAGATTTCTGTGCATTAATTTTGTATCCTGCAACTTTACCAAATTCATTGATTAGCTCTAGTAGTTTTCTCATGGCATCTTTAGGATTCTCTATGTACAGTATCATGTCATCTGCAAATAGTGACAGTTTTACTTCTTCTTTTCCAATTTGTTTTCCTTTTATTTGTTTTTCTTCTCTGATTGCCATGGCTAGGACTTCCAAAACTATGTTGAATAACAGTGGCGAGAGTGGACATCCTTGTCTTAATGTTAGAGGAAATGCTTTCAGTTTTTCACCATTGAGAGTGATGTTTGTTGTGGGTTTGTCATATATGGCCTTTATTATGTTGAGGTAGGTTCCCTCTGTGCCCACTTTCTGTAGAGTTTTTTTTTTTTTTATCACAAATGGGTGTTGAATTTTGTCAAAAGCTTTTTTCTGCATCTATTGAGATGATCATATTGTTTTTATTCTTCAATTTCTTATATGGTGTATCACATTGATTGATTTGCATATATTGAAGAATCCTTGTATCCCTGGGATAAATCCCACTTGATCATGGTGTATTATCCTTTTACTGTGTTGTTGGATTCTGTTTGCTAGTACTTTGTTGAGGATTTTTGCATCTATATTCATCAGTGATATTGGTCTGTAATTTTCTTTTTTTGTAGTATCTTTGTCTGGTTTTGGTATCAGGGTGATGGTGGCCTCATAGAATGAGTTTGCAGAGGAGTGTTCCTTCCTCTGAAAACTTTTGGAAGAGTTTGAGAAGGATGGGTGTTAGCTCTTCTCTAAATGTTTGATACAATTCACCTATGAAGCCATCTGGTCCTGGACTTTTGTTTGTTGGAAGATATTTAATCCCAGTTTCAATTTCATTAGTTGTGATTCGTCTGTTCATATTTTCTACTTCTTCCTGGTTCAGTCTTGGAAGGTTATGCCTTTCAAAGAATTTGTCCATTTCTTCCAGGTTGTCCAGTTTATTGGCACAGAGTTGCTTGTAGTAGTGTCGTAGGATGCTTTGTATTTCTGCGGTATCCATTGTAACTGCTCCTTTTTCATTCTAATTTTATTGATTTGAGTCCTCTCCCTCTTTTTATTGATGAGTCTGGCTAAAGGTTTATCAATTTTGTTTATCTTCTTAAAGAACCAGCTTTTAGTTTTTTTGACCTTTGCTATTGTTTTCTTTGTTTCTGCTTCATTTATTTCTGCTCTGATCTTTATGATTTCTTTCCTTCTAGTAATATTGAGTTTTGTTTGTTCTTCTTTCTCTAGTTCCTTTGGGTGTTGTAAGGTTAGATTGTTTATTTGAGATTTTTCTTGTTTCTTGAGGTAGGCTTGTATTGCTATAAACGTCACTCTTAGAACTGCTTTTGCTGCATCCCATAGGTTTTGGATCATCCTGTTTTCATCATAATTTGTCTCTAGTTATTTTTTGATTTCCTCTTTGATTTCTTCAGTGATCTCTTGGTTATTTAGTAACGTATTGTTTAGCCTCCAGGTGTTTGTGTTTTTAATGTTTTTTTCCCTGTAATTGATTTCTAATCTTATAGGGTTATGGTCCGAGAAGATGCTTGATATGATCTCAATTTTCTTAAGTTTACCGAGTCTTGATTTGTGACCCAATATGTAATCTATAATGGAGAATGTTCCATGTGCACTTGAGAAGATAGTGTAATCTGCTGTTTTTGGATGGAATGTCTTATAAATGTCAGTTAGATCTATCTGGTGTATTGTGTCATTTAAAGCTTGTGTTTCCTTATTTTCTTTCTGGATGATCTGTCCATTGGTGTAAGTGAGGTGTTAAAGTCCCCCACTGTGACTGAGTTACTGTCAATTTCCTCTTTTATAGCTGTTAGCAGTTGCCTTATGTATTGAGGTGCTCCTATGTTGTGTGCATATATATGTATAATTGTTATATCTTCTTCTTGGATTGATTGCTTGATCATTATGTAGTGTCCTTCCTTGTCTCTTGTAACATTGTTTATTTTAAAGTCTATTTTATGTGATATGAGTATTGCTACTCCAGCTGTCTTTTGATTTCCATTTGCATGGAATATCTTTTTCCATCCCCTCAATTTCAGTCTGTATGTGTCCCTAGGTCTGAAGTGGGTCTCTTGTAGACAGCATATATATGGGTCTTGTTTTTGTATCCATTCAGCGAGCCTGTGTCTTTTGGTTGGAGCATTTAATCTATTCACATTTAAGGTAATTATCGATATGTATGTTCCTTTTACCATTTTCTTAATTGTTTTGGGTTTGTTTTTGTAGGTCCTTTTCTTCTCTTGTGTTACCCACTTAGAGAAGTTCCTTTAGCGTTTGTTGTAGAGATGGTTTGGTGGTGCTGAATTCTCTTGGCTTTTGCTTGTCTGTAAAGCTTTTGATTTCTCTCTCGAATTTGAATGCGATCCTTGCCGGGTAGGGTAATCTTGGTTGTAGGTTCTTCCCTTTCATCACTTTAAATATATCGTGCAACTGCCTTCTGGCTTGTAGAGTTTCTCCTGAGAAATCAGCTGTTAACCTTGTGGGAGTTCCCTTGTATATTATTTGTCATTTTTCCCTTGTTGCTTTCAATAATTTTTCTGTCTTTAATTTTTGTCAATTTGATTACTGTGTGTCTCTGCTTGTTTCTCCTTGGGTTTATCCAGCCTGGGACTCTCTGTGCTTCCTGGACTTGGGTGGCTACTTCCTTTCTCACATTAGGGAAGTTTTCGACTATAATCTCTTCAAATATTTTCTCAGGTCCTTTCTCTCTTCTCCTTCTGGGACCCCTATAATGCAAATGTTGTTGCGTTTAATGTTGTCCCAGAGGTCTCTTAGGCTGTCTTCATTTCGTTTCATTCTTTTTTCTTTATTCTGTTCCGTGGCAGTGAATTCCACCATTCTGTCTTCCAGGTCACTTATCTGTTGTTCTGCCCCAGTTATTCTGCTATTGACTCTTTCTAGTGTATTTTTCATTTCAGTTATTGTTTTGTTCATCTCTGTTAGTTTGTTCTTTAATTCTTCTAGGTGTTTGTTCTTTAATTTTTCTAGGTCTTTGTTAAACATTTCTTGCATCTTCCCGATCTTTGCCTCCATTCTTTTTCCTAGGTCCTGAATCATTTCACTGTCATTATTCTGAATTCTTTTTCTGGAAGGTTGCCTATCTCCACTTCATTTAGTTGTTTTTCTGGGGTTTTATCTTGTTCCTTTATCTGGTACATAGCCCTCTGTCTTTTCATTTTGTCTATCTTTCTGTGAATGTGCTTTTCCTTCCCCAGGCTGCAGAATTGTAGTTCGTCTTGCTTCTGCTGTCTGCCCTCTGGTGGATGAGGCTATCTAAGAGGCTTGTGCAAGCTTCCTGATGGGAGGGACTGGTGGTGGGTAGATCTGGCTGTTGCTCTTGTGGGCAGAGCTCAGTAAAACTTTAATCAGCTTGTTTGCTGATGGGTGGGACTGGCTTCCCTCCTTCCTGGTTGTTTGGCCTGAGGTGACCCAGCACTGGAGACTACCCAGATCTTTGTTGGGGCTAATGGTGGAATCTGGGAGGGCTCATGCCAAGGAGTACTTCCCAGAACTTCTGCTGCCAGTGTCCTTGTCCCCACGGTTAGACACAGCCACCCCCCGCCTCTGCAAGAGACCCTCCAAAACTAGCAGGTAGGTCTGGTTCAGTCTCCTGTGGGGTCACTGCTCCTTTCCCTGGGTCCTGATGCACACACTACTTTGTGTGTACCCTCCAAGAGTAGAGTCTTTGTTTACCGCAGTCCTGTCTTAGTCCTGCAATCAAATCCCGCTAACCTTCAAAGTCTGATTCTCTTGCAATTCCTCCTCCCATTCCTGGACCCCCAGGTTGGGAAGCCTGATATGGGGCTCAGAACCTTCACTCCAGTGGGTGGACTTCTGTGGTATAAGTGTTCTCCAGTTTGTGAGTCACCCACCCAGCATTTATGGGATTTGATATTATTGTGATTGCGCCCCTCCTACTGTCTCATTGCAGCTTCTCCTTTGTCTTTGGATGTGGGGTATCTTTTTTGGTGAGTTCCAGTGTCTTCCTGTCGATGATTGTTCAGCAGTTAGTTGTGATTCTGGTGCTCTCGCAAGAGGGAGTCACCATTGGTATTTTGATAGGGATTGCATTGAATTTGTAGATTGCTTTGGGTAGTATGGACATTTTAACAATATTAATTCTTCTTATCCATGAGTAAATATGGTATGTCTTTCCATTTATTTGTGTTATCTTCATTTTCTTTCATCAGTATCTTATAGTTATCAGAAGTACAGGTGTTTTTCTCGTTGGTTAAATTTATTCCTAAGTATTTTATTCTTTTTGATGCAGTTGAAAATGGGATTTTCTTTATTTCTTTTTCTGATAGTTTGTTATTAGTGTACATAGATGCAGAAGATTTATGTATGTGAATTTTGTATCCTGCAAATTTACTGAAGTCATTTATTAGTTCTAATAGTGTTTTGGTTGGAGCCTTTAAGATTTTCTGTATATAAGTATCGTGTCACCTGCAAATAGTGACAGTTTTACCTATTCCTTTCCAATTTGAATGCCTCCTCTCTCCCCTCCCCCATTGCTAGTGCTAGGATTTCTAATACTGTGTTAAATAACAGTGGCAAGAGTGGGCATCCTTATCTTCTCCCTGATCTTAGAGGAAAATATTTCAGCTTTTTACCTTGGAGTTATGTTAGCTGTGGGTTTGTCATATGTGGTCCTTTTTACAGTGAAGTATGTTCCCTCTATACCCACTCTGTTGTGAGAGTGTTTAACATAAATCGATGTTGAATTTTGTCAAATTCCTTTTCTTCATCTATTGCGTGTTTGTGTTTTTTCCAGTTTTCTTCTTATAATTGATTTCTAGTTTCATACTGTTGTTGGTCAGAAAAGTAGCTTGATAATGATTTAAATCTCCTTAAATTTATTGAGACTTTTTTGTGGACTAATGTGATTAATCCTGAAAAATGATCCATGTGCCCTTGAAAAGAATCTGTATTCTGCTGGTTTTGGATGAAAGGTTCTGTATATCTATTAAGGCTGTATGGCCTCATGTGTCGTTTAAGGGCAATATTTCCTTACTGATTTTCTGTCTAGATCATCTATCCATTGATGCAAGTGGGGTGTTAAAGTCCCCTACTATTGTATTACTGTCAATATCTCCTTCATGTATGTTAATATTTGCTTAATGTATTTAGGTGCTCCTATGTTGGGTGCATAAATATTTATGTGTCATATGCTCTTGTTGGATTGATGCCTTTATTATTACATAACACCTTTTTTGTCTCTTGTTGCAGTCTTTGTTTTAAAGTCTATTTTGTATGATATAAGTATTGCTATCCCAATTTTCTTTGATTTCCATTTACATGGAGTATGTTATTCCATCCCTTCACTTTTAGTCTGTGTTTGTGTTTAGATCTGGAGTGATTCTCCTATAGGTTGTGTGTGTGTGTGTGTGTGTTTGTGTGTGTGTATATATATATCTTATTTTTTTTAATTCATTCAGCTACCCTCTTTTGATTGGATCCCTTAGTCTCTTTACATTTGAAGTGATTATTGATAGATATGCACTTATTGCTATTTTGCTAATTTTTTTCTGGGTGTTTTTATAGTTCTTCCCTCTTCTTTCTTCTTCTATGTTCTCTTCCCTTGTGACTTTCTTTAGTAATATGTTTGCTTTCCTTTCTTTTTATTTTTTGTGTATTTGTTATAGGTTTTTGGTTTTTGGTTACCATGAGGTTCCTGTAGTAACAATCTATGTTTATAGCTGTTTAAATTAATGGTCACTTAAGTTAGAGTGCATTCTAAAAGCACTGCATTTTTGTCCATCCTCCACATTTTATGTTTTTGATGTTATCTTTTACATCTTTTTATTTTGTGTATCACTTAACTAATTATTTTAGATATAGATGATTTCACTACTTTTGTCTTTTAACCTTCATACTAGCTTTGTAGGTGGTTCTTATCCACCTTTACTGTATGTTTGCTTTTACCAGTGAGATTTTTTCTTTCATAATTTTCTTGTTTCTAGTTATGGCCTTTTCTTTTTTGCTTGAAGAAATTCCCTTAACCTTTCTTGTAATGTTGGTTTAGTGGTGATGAACTCCTTTAGCTTTTTTTTTTTTGTGGTACACGGGCCTCTCACTGTTGTGGCCTCTCCCGCTGCAGAGCACAGGCTCTGGACGTGCAGGCTCAGTGGCCATGGCTCACGGGCCCAGCCGCTCCGCAGCATGTGGGATCTTCCCGGACCGGGGCACGAATCCGTGTCCCCTGCATCGGCAGGCGGACTCTCAACCACTGCGCCACCAGGGAAGCCCTCCTTTAGCTTTTATTTGTGTAGTAAACTCTTCAGTTCTGAAAGATATTACTTCAATTCTGAAAGATAAACTTGCCAGGTAGTGTCTTCTTGGTTGTACGTTTTTTTCCTTTCAGTACTTTGAATATATTGTGCCAGTTCCTTCTGGACTATAAATTTTCTCCTGAAAACTCAGCTCATTATCTTATGGGGGTTCCCTTGTAAGTAACTAGTTGTTTTTCTCTTGATGCTTTTAATATCTTCTCTTTAACTTTTGACATTTTAATTGTAATGTGTCTTGGTGTGGGTCTCTTTGGTTTCATCTTGTTTGGGACTCTGTACTTCATGGACTTGGATGTCTGTTTCCTTCATCAGGTTAGGGAAGTTTTTTAACCATTATTTCGTCAAATAGGTTTCCTGTCCCCATTTCTCTCTTTTCTCCTTCTGGGACCCCTTTGTTGTGAATTTTAGTAAGCTTGATGTTGTCCCAGAGGTCCCTTAAACTCTTTTCTTTTTGGTGTTCTGATTGGATGATTTCCACTACCCTGTCTTCCAGTTGGTTGATCCATTCTTCTGCATCTGCTGTTGGTTCCCTCTGGTGTATTTTTCATTTCAGTTATTGTATTCTTCAGTTCTGATTGGTTCTGTTTTACATTTTCTCTTTGTTGAAAGTTCTCATTGTGTTCCTCCATTCTTCTCAGTTTGGTGAGCATCATTTTGGCTATTCCTTTGAACTCTTTATCTGGTAATTTGCTTATCTCCATATTGTTTAGTTGTTTTTCTGAGGATTTGTCTTGTTCTTTTGTTTGGAAGGTCTCTTCGTTTTGCCTAACTCTCTGTGGTTGTTTCTTTGTATTAGGTATATTAGCTAGGCCTCTCCGTTTGAAAGAGTGGCCTTATGTAGGTGTCCTATGGGGCTCAGTGGTGCAATCTCCCCTGCTTACCCAAGCCAGGAACTCTAGGGGTTTCCCCTGTGTGGGATAGCTGTGCCTTCCTGTTTTGTTTGGGCTGTGATTGGTGCAGGTGTGCTGGTGGGTGGGGCTGGCCCCCAGCATGAGTGGCTGCAAGGCCTGGCCATGACTGTTACAGGTGCACTGTTTATGGGACTGGTCTCCAGTGTGGCAGATACCTTGGTGAGACACCAGTCAGTGCTGGATGGAGCAGCTCACTTGATAGGGTGAGGCAGGAGCTGCTTTGGAGGGGCCAGCTGAGACAGGCCGGTTGGGCAGGGCTGATCCTCAAGGGATGCTGGGGCAGGGTGGTTGGTGTTAGCTAGGTTGACTGAGCGTGACAAAAATGGTGCCCACCTGTGCTGGGCCAGCTAGGTGGAAGGAAAGTAAAAAGATGCCTGCCAGCACTTCTGTCCCTAGAGAAAGTTCCACCAGATTGTTGCTCCTTTGGCACATGCCCTAAAATTAGTCAGTGAATCTCCTCATATGGCCCAGGTACTTTTCAAGCTGCTGCCTTTGCACTGGGACTTGGAGTGAGTGAGTTTGTGTCCAAGCCCTTCAAGAGCAGTCTCGGTTTCCCACATCCCTCTGGCTCTCCTGAATATAATCCTCACTGTTTTTCAAAGCTGCACATTATTGGGGCTTGTTTCCTGGTGCAGGTCCTCTGGGCTGGGAATCCCAATGTGGGGCTCAGACTCCTTGCTCATCAGGGGCTACCACCACTGTGGCTGTGATATCCCTCCCACTTGTGGTTGCTGTACCCAGTGTGTGGGTTCTGACTAGGCAACATCTGTGTCCCTGCTTCTCATCTCAACATCCTTAGTTGCAGAAAATCTGTTCTGCTAGTCTTCAGGTCATTCTCAGAGATTTGTAGTTACCGTTCTGGTGTGTTTGTGGGAGGAGGTAAGCTCAGGATCTTCCTACTCTGCTTTCTTGATCCTGCCCCAGTACACATTTTTTAAAATCAAAAAATTTCCCTATGAAACTTATAGTTTGGCTCAATTTTAGATCTTTATTGCAAAATGAGTTGCTCCTTTGTGATACTTATTAAAATAAGAATGCTATTCATTTTACGCTAGCATCTAGAACTCTGTATAGGGCAATATTTCTAAAGATAGATTTTTTGGGGGGGTTCCCATATTTCTGTTATTTTACTACCTAATATTTAATATCTACTAGTGTTATTTTCTCACTGTGCTCTTTTATGTGTTGTTTTATAGTTTTTCCTTTGGTCATAAAAATTAAAGTAGAATCAATAATTTCTAGGTTTTACAGGTCTCAGTGTACACCCCAAATGTGAAAAGAAGTATGAGGACAAATGGGAGAATCTTAGCTAGAATTGTGATAGGATTTTAGTGGTTCTTGGTCTAGCAGAAGGTCTCAAGTCTTTTGGATCTAAGCTGTTGTCAAGAGGGCTTCAAAAAAGTTGAGAATAACAGCAGCTGTTATCTGCGCTGTCCAATATGGTAGCTGGTAGCCAGGTAAGACTCATATAAGAAAAGCTCATTACCTTATTGAGCACTTGAAGTGTGGCTAATCTGGATTGACTTGTTCTGTGTCAAAAATGCACAGGACTTTGAGGACTCAGTATGAAAAAAAGAATATAAAATAGCTCAATAAGTTTTTATTAATTTTATGTTGAAATGGTAATACTTTGGCTACACAGCAGTTCACCCTTATCTGCAGTTTTGCTTTCTGTGGTTTTAGTTACCCACAATCAAACATGGTCTGGAAATATTAAATGGAAAATTCCCTAAGTAAACAGTTCGGAAGTTTTAAATTGTGCACTGTCCTGAATAGCATGATGAAATCTCGTGCCATTCTACTCCATCATGCTCCAGATCCCCAAACATTGACATGGTCTGCTTTTGACATTTAACCATTGACATCATCATGGCTCCATGACCCAGGGTCACCTGAAGCAGATGATCCTTCCTCTGATGTACTGTCAGAAGGTCAGTAGTCGCCTGATGATATGTCACAATGCTTATGTCATTCCCCTCACTTCATATCATCAAGTAGGTTATCATCTACGTCATCACCAGAAGAAGGAGGAGTACAATACAGTAAGGTATTTTGAGAGAGAGACCACATTTACATAACTTCTGTTAGAGTACATGGTTATAATTGTTCAAATTCATTATTAGTTATTGTTGTTAATCTCTAACTGTGCCTAATTTATACATTAAACTTTATCATAGGTATGTATGTATAGGAAAAAACAAAATATATATATGTTTGGTACTATCCACACTTTAAGGCATCTACTGCAGGCCTTGGAATGTGTCCCCCACAGATAAGGGAGCACTATTTTTTTTTTTTTTTTTTTTGCGGTACGTGGGCCTCTCACTGTTGTGGCCTCTCCCGTTGCAGAGCACAGGCTCCGGATGCACAGGCTCAGTGGCCATGGCTCACGGGCCCGGCCCCTCCGCGGCATGTGGGATCTTCCCGGACCGGGGCACGAACCCGTGTCCCCTGCATCGGCAGGCGGACTCTCAACCACTGCGCCACTAGGGAAGCCCGGGAGCACTACTTCTTAATGTGACCACTGGGAAGTTTAAAATGGCATATGTAACTCCTGTTTGCGGTTCTTATTATATTCTGTTGGACAGCACTGGCTCTAGATCTCTTCTGATAAGTAATATATTTTCTTAGATATGGGTTTTCCAAAAAGACATCAAGATATCACTATGTTAGTGCACATAAGACTAGAGCTGTAAAATTACCAAGGTAGCTAAGGACAAGACTTTTCCATATAACTCTGCCCCAGCATAACCTGTACAGAGAGTTGTCTAAGTGCGCTATGCTTGCTCCCACTCCCTCACCATACTTTGCCCTTCATTCTGGCCATGCAGAGCAGCTTGACAAAATTGGGGGCCTCCTGGAAATCTCAGCATACTTGTTGCTTGCTCTCAGCTGGATCGCTTCTGAAATGTTTCTTGAAAATGCAACTGCTTCAACAATAAGCTTCTTAATTATGTCGTGGGTTCACCACGAGGGTATACAAACAGACCCTCAGCAGTAGCTAATTTTCCTTTAATTGTATCTCATTCTCATGTTGGAATATCCCATTTCTTATTCATGAAAGCCTAACACGTGTTAATCCATTACAGGTGGAGTAACTAACACGGCACAATATCAGAACAGACTAATGGTATATGAACCTAACCAGGTAAGACTCATATAAGAGAAGCTCATTACCTTAATTAAAATGAATTTTTAAAGATTGCTACAGTAATTAGGAGTTGGAATGCCAAGTCTGTACACACACATGCAACTTAAACTTACATAGAGAAAAGGAAGCATCTGGTTAAACTTTTTGGTTGCCTTTTTTTTTCTCACAAAACACAGAATTTCAGCTCTTGTTGTTTTATGCTATACTCAATGCTCAACTTTTTCAGAGTTTTGCATAATGTAGGAAAAAGGGAAAATATATTGATGAGTTAAATGCCTTTATTACCATGTATCTCAAGTGGCTGTTCATCATTGAGGCATCATGAGAAAGGAATTGGATTGTCCTGTTGCCACATCCTTTTAGAAGGCCTGTCATTCTAGGAGGGGAACATGCTTATGGTTTCCCTATTCCCAAATAAAGTGATAACTTTTATTTAACTCTATATAGTCAACGTATCCCAGGACAGTGTGTAGGACAAATCCGAAGGAGAAGTATCTGAAGAGTTGGCGCATGTTTTTCATCTAAGAGCTGGGCCTGCGCTGGGAGCATTTTGATGGTGGCTGTCCCTTCTATCCACTTTTCATGCACACTTAATGACTTTTCTTTCCCCCAAAGAAGAACTATTTTTATTCTCTTTTCCTTCTACCAAAGTATCTGTAACTGTGGCACATGTTTGCTGAATTTTGTCATTTCTATGATTTTGGTAATATAAGTATTTTTCATGATTTTGACAATATTCCAGAATGATTTGATTAGGAGGTTTCATCTTCATCAGCTGAAGATAATGGAACACAAAACAACAGGTTGGCTTTGGCACTCTGGGATGGGACTAGCCATCAAATATATGTTCAGAGTGACCTCAGTCTTTTTAGTATTTTTTAATTTTAACAATTACTTGATTCTGAGTTTAGCGAAGGTATTTCTGTCTTTGCAAGTGTTTCCTGATGTCATTAGAGGCTGTAGGTTTCAGAGACCACGTGTCCCTGGGCCGGATGTCCCAAGAGGGATCATTAATTGCAGTTGCTTAAGTTTGGTGCACACGTGGTTAAAGAGGAAGAAGGTGTTAACATTTCTCAGATGAGTTCTGTTTCATGTTTGTACACACATGCTCTTTTTAAAAATTCTGCTGGCATATTGTTTACGGTGGGTACTGGCAAACATCACATCTGCTTGCATCTTGCTCAGAATCTCAATAACTCTATCATTCAGCCCTGGTGCTTATTTCTCTTCTAGGCCTTTGTGGAGAGTCGATAATGCCTGCCATCTGCCACAGAGCACATCGCTACCTGCCAACAGGCAGGCTGGGGTGACCTCTGCTTCCCCAGCACTGATTAGTATTCACACGCTAGCTTATTAGGAATGACCCCACCAGGCCTCTCTGTTTCTTTGCCTTTGCAGCGGTTGGCGGCTCACCTGGCAGGCACGGCAGTGAAGGAAGCTAAAGATATAATCAGGGGATGCAGTCAGGCTTTGCAAACCAGATGGCATCCATAGTCCTGTGGCAGGGGACTGGACTGCTAGTGGAAACATTGATTCCTAATACTGTGATGGGTTGCCTCATTTTAGAAAGCACCTAAGGAAAGCATCATCAGTCTTGAGTTAAATCCACTCATGCATAATGTATTAAAGATATTTCTTAAGAGAATATCTGAAAGAAAGGTTTGACTGTTTTATTAAAGATACATTTAATTGGAAGGAGGTTCTTAATATGACATGTTTAAAAAGGGGGGAGCAGATAAATCCAAGCCTTAAAAAACTGGACAAACCACTTTCTTTTTCTCATGTTAGTGTGTCTTTGAAAGAGAAATTACAAATGAGCCAGTCGATAAGCCAATAGTGAATGGACCAGTATTTATACAAAACTTTCTTTTTTGCTTCTTCCTTTACAGCTCTGTGAACTGAAATTCTGTGTATTCAAACCATCATACGATTTTTCTGGTCGAAATCCAAATTTTTCTCTGCAAAAAGAAATAATCTGTGTTCTTCCTGTATGTTTAGTGTTTATGTAAAAAGAAAATGGTAAGGTTTACTTACCTGACCATTACTTAGCTGAGATTTAAAATTAAAGTCATATTTGATTTTCATCTATTTTTACATTATATTTTAAATAGGAGCCTTATTTGAGAGGGGTTGAGCATACCTTTCTCATTCCTGAGAGTGATCTAGAACCAAAAATTAGAGGTTTCACCATTCCCTAAAGTTACCACAGAACATTGGTCTTCTAACAAAACAGATAACCACGTGCCTGGAAATAACCTTTCCCAATCTGCTGAAGATGTGAGTGTAAATATATTAAAGGCTGTGAGGGGTTTGTTGCTGAATCAAATCTTTTTTTTTTTTTTTTTTGCGGTACGCGGGCCTCTCACTGTTGTGGCCTCTCCCGTTGCGGAGCACAGGCTCCGGACACACAGGCTCAGCGGCCATGGCTCACGGGCCCAGCCGCACCACGGCATGTGGGATCCTCACGAACCCGTGTCCCCTGCATCAGCAGGCGGACTCTCAACCACTGTGCCACCAGGGAAGCCCCGACAATAACTTTTTAAAAGTGCATATTATTGGACATATGTGCCAGGCATTGTTCTAAATGCTTTAGGTGTATTAGCTCATTTACTCTTCACAAAAGGCTTGTCAGGTGGGTACTGTTATCTCTGTTTTACAGATGAGGAAACAGGCACACACAGGTTAAGTAAATTGCCAAGGTCACACACAGATGATAAACTCAGGCATTCTGGATCCAGAGCCTGTTTTGTTATCATTATACTACCATACACAGTATACCTAACCATGCACTTGTACTCTTAAGTCATTTGCAGGAGTAAGTTCTCTCAATTGGGAGAAATAACCAATCATGAAAACTTCTAAATTCCCATATGCTCCCCTTACAAATTCAAAATGCAACCCAAGGAAGAGGAAATGCCTTACGTAAGTTGCAAATAGAGTTAGAACATGTGGGCTATTCTGCACTTGTTCTGAGGCAAGAAGCCCATACCTTTCAAAGTATATAAACAACATTCAAATAGAATGTGATTGACCAACATTAGAGTCCCCACTACTAATGAGGCACTGCTGTTTTCTGCCCTGGAGGTCTCCACTTAACAGAATTCACCTGGGTTTCTTTTTTCTCTTTTTTTGTCTCAGAATAAGTGGATAAGCCGCAGCCCCATGCTGCAGAGGCGGGTCTACCATTCCATGGCTGCTGTTCAAAGGAAGCTTTATGTTCTTGGAGGCAATGACCTGGACTACAATAACGACCGGGTCCTCGTGCGGCATATAGATGCCTACAACATGGACGCTGACCAGTGGACGCGTTGTAATTTTAACCTGTTGACTGGCAAGTACCTTTGATTGAGTAAATCGGGAAAAGCAGAGATTCAGGAAGTTGCCATACTTGTTTTCTTAGATATCTGTAGTGCAGCTGTAAATATTAAGTGCATGGTGGTAGAACAACTTGCTCTTATTACCCAGAAGGGTGTGCATTGTTTATCTCACAAAATCGGACTCAATCAGGTGGCTGAACATCTGGCTTCTCAGGGCCTGTGTTACCTTTGTGTGTGTTTTCACGTTGCCGAGAGAGACGTGTCAGGTCCATTATTGTCTATCAGTATTCATGTAGGAACATTGGTATAAGTAGGAGGAACCGGGTGTTGAAAGAGGTAATGACTCTTTACAGGAGCAATTTATTTTTTACTTCTCACTACTTTTAGTCCTCTTATTTCTTGCGAGTGCAGAATGGTCTTCATTGTTTGTCAGGGTCAAATATCGTTTCTGCCTGTATTCTCCTAAAGACAAAACCTTAGAGATGTTCCGTGCATGGAGGTTTGGCAGCACTTCTGGCCACACAGACCCACCCAAGCATTACCACGGGGTAGCACTAGGTAGGGACCATACTCATCCCACAGGGGAATAAAATGAAAGCAGCGAACAGCTTACCCCTGACTTTTTTTTATGAAGTTGAAAACTTGTCCTCCCTTTTCGGCCTACGTGATTAAGATCCCTTCTAGGCTGCTCTAATAGGAAAATCGCAGACTCGAACGGGTGGGCTGGACTGTTGCCTCGAGACACTTTAATATGCTGAGTGGGCACTCAATCACTCACAGCTGCCGCTACGGAGGCCACAGTGGGGGCATAACCAGTGTGAGAGGTTCAGATGCTTTGTATTGAGCTCCTGTTTTTGCGAAAATGATCTTTGAGGCCCACCTACAAGCACTTAACTCTTAAGTTGCTGAAGTGGTACCTTAGCCCCTTGGTCCCTCGATCTGTGATTCTGTCTGCTATAGGATCCAGCTTATTTATTACCCGAGTCAATCCTGTGTCAGCCCATCAATAAAAAGAGACTATCTCACTCTCTGATGGCCTCCAGGGAAGAATATGTAGTAGTGAGTTATTCTGTCTTCTTTTCTAAGTGGGGGAGGAACCTTTCATCATTTTGGCGTGTCAGTATCTAGGGACTACCCAGGCTGGTCCCAGCTCAGGAACTTTAATATAGTCTTAAAACTGTTGTGTATGTAAAGAAAAGAAGGGTAGTAACTTTATCAATCTTTTCTGTCATTTGTCTTCTTTTGGGGCACACTAGGGGCATGGCTGTTTTATTGGCTTCTTGCGGTTGCAGCCATTACAAATGTAAGCAGTTGCTTAAAAGCATTTGTAGTACAAGAGGTGTTTTGCATTCCTAAAATATACCATATAAACTAATGGCATACAACATAGTATAAAACTTAGTTCTATGTGGATTATTGCTGTATTTAATGCTGTATTTACTAACTTGGCTGGCTATTAAGTGTTATGGCCGGATTCTGACCCAACACAGAGTCATTCTCTGAGAGTGCTTAATTCTTCCCTCTGAGAACTGGGAGACAGTGATTAGTTGAGGCAGAAATCCTGTGGAATATACAAGTGTGCCACAGAGGGAAATTGTATCCTCAGTGGCAAAAGGGTTAATGAAGACATGCAAGGAAATGGATTTATTTTTCCTCTTTTATTCACTTCTCTTTACTTTAGGCCAAAATGAATCTGGAGTTGCTGTCCATAATGAGAGAATATATTTAGTGGGTGGATATTCGATTTGGACAAACGAGCCTCTGGCTTGCATCCAGGTGAGTGGTTTAAGTTCCTTTTGGAGTTTGTTCAAGTGGTTCAGTGAGGTTATTTTTGCAATGCTGCTATTGCAGGGAGAGATGTTTACAGGTAGGAAGAAGATTGAGCTTCCTTTGTGCAGCTAGTTCAGCCACTAAACTTCATCCTGCATCCTAAAGATGCTAACTAATAAATGATGGAGCCCTGTTGAAAATAAAGATGGCAGTGAGCTTTGAAAACATATGTTATACTGGAAATGGGGAAAGTGGAATGCTTTTTCCTTTCTTTTAAACCAAAACATCTAGAAATCTTGGTAATAGTACTTTCACATCTGCAAAACTTTACAAATGTCTCCTTTCTATACCATTTTCTTATTTTCTGTATTACAATTCATTCAACAAATGCCACCTATGAAGGTGGTGTTCTTTCCTGGCAGAAGTGAGTAGTAGTTGTTTACGATTGGAAGCTTGTATTGCTTCCCTCTTAGAACTGTTTTTACTGTGTTCCATAGGTGTTTTTAATTTATCATGTTTTTATTTTCATTTGTCTCCAGGTAATTTTTTAATTCCTCTTTGATTTCTTCAGTGATCCACTGGTTGTTGAGTAGCATGTAGGTTAGCCTCCATGGGTTGTGTTTTTTGCAGTTTTTTCTTACAGTTAATTTTTATTCTAGTAGAGTTGTAGTCATAAAAAGATGCTTGATATGATTCCACTATTCTTAAATTTACCAAGGCTTGTTTTGTGGTCTAGCATGTGATCTATCATGGAGAATGTTCCATGTGCAACTGAAAAGAATGTGTATTCTGTTGCTTTTGGATGGAATGTCCTATATGTGGCTATTAAGTCCCTGTGGTTTGATGCTTCATTTAAGTCCAGTGTTTCTTTATTGATTTTCTGTCTGGGTGATCTGTTCACTGATGTAAGTGGCATGTTAAAGTACCCTACTATTATTGTGTTACTGTCGGTTATCTCCCTTTATGTCTGTTAATATTCACTTTATGTATTTAGGTGCTCCTATTTTGGGTGCATAGATATTTACAAGTGTTAGATCTTCTACTTGGATTGACTTCTTGATCATTATGTAATGCCCTTCTGTGTGTCTTGTACCAGTCTTTGTTTAAACTCTATTTTGTCTGATATAAGTATTGCTACACTGGCTTTCTTTGGATTTCCATTTGTATGGAAAATCTTTTTCAACCCTCTCACTTTCAGTGTATGTGTGTGTTTAGATATGAAGTGAGTCTCTTGTGGGCAGCATATATATAGGTCTTGTTTTTGTATCCATTCAGCCACTCTGTGTCTTTTGATTGAAGCATTTAGTGCATTTACATTTAAAGTAATTATCAATATGTATGTTCCTATTGCCATTTTGTTAATTTTGGGGGGGTTGTTTTTGTAGATCTTTCTTCCCCCTTTTGTTCTCTTGTGATTTGATGACTATATTTAGTGTTATGTTTGGATTCTTTCTCTTTTTTTCTATGTACCTATTGTAGATTTTTGATTACCATGAGGTTTATATATAGCAATCTGTGTATGTGTATATGTGTGTGTGTGTGTGTGCATAGTTTTAAAACATACATGTTGTTTTAAGTTGCTGATCTCTTAATTTCAAATGCATTTTAACAACCCTGCATTTGTATTCCCCTCATGATTACTGTTTTTGACATCACCTTAATCACCTTTTAACACCTTAACTGCTTATTGTGGATATAAATGAGTTTTACTACTTTTGTGTTTTAACTTTTCTACTGGCTTTCTGTGTGGATGATTTCCTACCTTAACCATTTGTTTACATTTACTGATAAGCTTTTTCCATTCATAATTTTTATATTTCTAGTTGTGGCCTTTTAAGTGAAATAGAAAAGAGAAGCTCCTTTAACGTTTCTTGTAAAGCTGGTTTGGTGGTGCTGAACTCTGCTAGCTTTTGCTTGTTTGTAAAACTTTTGACCTCTCCGTTAATTCTAAAAGAGAGCCTTGCTGGGTGGAGTATTCTTGGTTGTAGGGTTTTCCCTTTCATCACTTTAAATATATTGTGCCAATCCCTTCTGGCCTGCAGAGTTTCTGTTAAAAAGTCAGCTTATAGCCTTATGACAGTTCCCTCGTGTACAACTTTTTGCTTTTCCCTTGCAGTTCTTAATATTCTTTCTTTAATTTTTGCCATTTTAATCAATGTATCTTGGTGTGTTCCTTTTTGGGTTAATCCTGTATGGGACTCTGTGCTTCCTGGATTTGGGTGACTGTTTCCTTTCCCAGATTAGGGAAGTTTTCAATTATTACGTCTTCAAATATTTTCTCAGCCCCTTTCTTTCTCTCTTCTCTTGGGACCCCTATAATGCGAATATTAGTGTGATCGATGGTGTCTCAGAGGTCTCTTAAATTGTCCTCATTTATTTTTATTCTTTTTTCTGTTCAGCATCAGTGATTTCCACTACTCTGTCTTCCAGCTCACTGATTCATTCCTCTGTATCATAGAGTCTGTTGATTCCTTCTAGTGTATTTTTCATTTCAGTTATTGTATTCTTCATCTCTGGTTGTTCTTTATAGTTTCTAACTCTGTTAAAAACTTCTGGGCCTCCCTGGTGGCACAGTGGTTGAGAGTCCGCCTGCCGATCCAGGGCACGCGGGTTCGTGCCGCGGTCCGGGAGGATCCCACATGCCGCCGAGTGGCTGGGCCCGTGAGCCATGGCTGCTGTGCCTGCACGTCCGGAGCCTGTGCTCCGCAACGGGAGAGGCCACAACAGTGAGAGGTCTGCATACCGGAAAAAACAAAACAAAAAAACAAAAACAAAAACTTCTAACTTCTTGCTTTGTGCGTTCATTCTTCTCCTAAGTTCTTTGATCATCTTTACAGTCACTACCCTGAACTCTTTCTCAGGTAGATTGCCTATCCATTTCACTTAATTCTTCTTCTGGGGTTTTTATCTTGTTCCTTCACTTGGAGTATGTCCCTATGTTGCCTTGTTTTGCCTAACTTGCATTTAAAATTTTTCTGTGTCTGGTAGGTTGGTTACAGTTCCCAGCCTTGGGTAAGTGACCTTTTTGTAGGAGATGTCCTATGCATCTTGGCAGCACACACCCCTCTCATCACCAGAGCTACATGCTCTAGTGGTGCCCCATATGGGCTGCATGGGTCCTTCTTTTGTGACGGGCTGACTGCTGTGGCTCACTGGAGGATGGAGTCAGGGTCCAGAAGACCTCAGGGCTGCTGTCTGCCCACTGGTGGATGAAGCCAGATCCTGGGCCTAATGCTGGCCTACTGGTGGGCAGAACTGAGTTCTGGGAACTGGTTGCAGGGCCCAGGGGTTCCAGAGCTATTGTCCAATCACTGGTGGCTGTGGCTAGTTCCTAACACAGTTGGTTACAGGGTCTGGGCTGTCCTGAAGCTTGTATTGGCCTGCTAATGGGCAAGGCCAGGGCCCAGCCAGTGTGAGGGCAGGGTCTGGCCTGCTGGTGGAATGGCCAGTTCCACAGGCTGCAGGGCTGTGGTTGTATTGTGGCTCATGTTCACCCCTTGGTGGTTAACAGTGGTCCTGAGACTAGAGAGGCTCACCAGAGGCTGTTGCAAAGGCCCAGGGATTTCTGGGGCTGCCCACTGTGTCCCAGCATCTCTGGGTGGAGGGCCCTAGGGGCCCCATATCTAGTGTCTGTGAACTAGTTTGTAGGACTGTGTCCTGAGCCCTCTGGTAGGCAGAGCCATGTCTGGGGAGCTCTGGGCTCAGGGAGTTTTAAGGCAGCCCTTCTGCTAATGGGTGGAGCTGTCTCTGCTCAGTTAGCTGCTTGGCCTGAGGCATCCCAGCACTGGTACCTAGTCTGTTGGGCCAGGGTAGGGCTGGGTCCCGAGGCTAAAAAGGTAGAGGGAGGATTAAAAAGTGGCGCTTGCCAGCACCAGTGTCCATGAGGTAGAATGAGCTCCCCAGAATGGCCGCCTCCAGTGTCTGTGTTCACAGGGTGAGCTGTGAGATCACTCCAAGATAAGCAGGTAGGTCTGACCAAGCCTTTTTTCAAATTACTGCTTCTGCTCTGGGACCAGGAGTGTAAGATTTCATGTGCACCCTTTAAGAGTGAAGTCTCTATTTCCTCCAGCCCTCGGGCACTCCTGAAAGTAGGCGCTGCTGGCCTTCAAAGCCAAATGCTCTGGGGGCTCATCTTCCTAGTGTAGGATCCCCTGCGCTGGGAAATCCAACACGGGGCTCAGACCCCTCACTCCTTTGGAAGAACCTCTGCAATTGTAATTACTCTCAGCACTGTGGGTTGCCCATCTGTGGGTATGGAACTTGACTAAATCACAACTCCGCCTCTCTTACCCATCTCGGTGTGGTACCTTCTTTATATCTTTAGTTGTAGAAAGTCTTTTCTGGTAGGTTCCAAACTTTTTCATCAATGGTTGTTCTGCAAATAGTTGTAATTTTGGTGTGCCTGTGAGAGGAGGTGAGCTTAGGGTCTTCTACTGTACCATCTTGGCCAATCTCCAGAGGCAGTACACTCTTCGACATCAATCTTAGAGATATTATTTTTAATGTGTCTCTATTTCCTGGCTTCTGGAGTATCCAGGGTTGTTCCTCTGACTCTAATGTCTCCTCTTTCATTTCTAATTTATTTATTTTCTTCTTTGATTAGCAGTTTTATTATTATTATTTTTATTGGGGTATAGTTGTTTTACAATGTTGTTAGTTTCTACTGTACAGCGAGTAGAGTTCCCTGTGCCATACAGTAGGTTCCTATTAGTTATCTATTTTATACATAGTAGTGTATATATGTCAATCCCAATCTCCCAATTCATCCCACCACCACCCCCTGCTTTCCCCTCTTGGTGTCCATAAATTTGTTCTCTACATCTGTCTCTATTTCTGCCTTGCAGACTGGTTCATCTGTGCCATTTTTCTAGATTCCACATATATACATTAATATACGATAGTTGTTTTTCTCTTTCTGACTTAACTTCTAATTTATTTGAGTCCTCTCTTTTTTCCTTGGTAAGTCTAGCTACAGGTTTACCTATTTTGTTTATCTTTTAAAAGTGGGTTTAAGCTTTACTGACCTTTTCTGTTGTCTTTTTATAGTTTCTATTTCATTTATTTCCACTCTGATCTTTGTTGTTTCCTTCCTCTACTAACTTTTGAGCTTAGTTTGTTCTTCTGTATCTAGTTCCTAGTGTAAATTTAGGTTATTTATTTGAACTTTTTTTTCTTAACATAGGTACCTCTATGATCTTCTCTCTTTCAACAGCTTCTGCTGCATCCCATAAGTTTTAGTATGTTACATTACATTTTCATTTGCTTCAAGGTATTTTCTGATTTTTCTTTTGATTTCTTCTTCGACCCGTTGTTCAGTAACATGTTATTTAATCCTCACATATTTGTGAATTTTCCAGTTTTCTTCTTCTGATTCCTAATTTCATACCATTGTGGTCGGAAAGGATGTGTGATATGATTTCAATCTTAATAAATTTAAGACTTGTTTTGTGGCCTAACATATATCCTGGGGAGTGTTCCAGAATATATTTTCCTCAAGTGTACATGGGACATTTATAAAAACCAATCATGTACTAGGGTTAAGGCTACGAAGACTTAAAAATTCAGTATTATGTATGTAGACTATAATATCTAACTACAATATAATTAAGTTAGAACTTAATAAGTTAGTTAAATAAACTCCTACTTTGCTAAATAACTCATCGGTTAAAGAAGTCCTAATGGAAGTTTAAAAAATACCCAGAACTTAAGGATAACAAAAACAATACATAGCAAAGCATGTGGGATACATATAGCATAAGTTAGAACATGAACAAAAAACCCCTCAAAGTAGAAGAGGGAATAATAACGATAGGAAAATAATGAAGTAGGAAACAAAAATACAGTAGAAAAAATTATCAAAGGCACAAATTAGTTCTTTGAAAAATCTTGAAACTCTTTATGGGAGTCTTTAGTTAACTGAAGTCTACCTTGTACTAGAGTTTGGTCCTATCTTTTGGATAACAACAAACAAGCAAACTATTTTCTTTCAAGGAGGGCTTCCAGTCTTTCATCTGTGCATGTATTTGTCAGTCACTGTCTTCGGGGTTTCTTTTTATTTTGTTCTTTTCAGAATTGCAGAACACTGAACTGAGCAATAGGCAGTGATCTGTAATGCTGGGACCCTGGTTTTTAAGTGGTTTGGGACCCTTCATTTGACTACTTACTCAATAGAAGCAAGTTTGGGTTTATTAAAAAGATGCAAATTTTAAATATACGTATGGGTATATTTCTACTAATTGTAATGTTCAATTAGATGAAGGAATAGAAATCAAGATGGAATGGTCACTAATCATATACACTAATTAACGCTTCATGACTTCTGGTTGTTCCCAAACAAATCTGTCCTCAAAAGATGAAGAGGTGAGGGACATGTGTATATCTTAAACCAGAGGATATTCTAGAGTAGCCTCAGAACTACAGTGATTCTAAAAAAGATGTGATTCTTAAATGTTTTAATCAATGCCTATGTTAGTGGAATAAATTTCATCTCTGAGACTGGACAGTAAAATATTCTACTATATTTGCTTTTTTAAAAAATTAGCATTATGAAAAGTTCTGTGTTCCAGTAGTCATTTTGAAGTACCAAATCAATCAGTAATTTTGCAAATGCTGTGTTTATTCCCTTGGCTGGCACAGTAGTCTCACAAAGCACAGATAAATTTGAAAAAGGCTTTTAAGAGCCTTTATTGTTTATAGATAGTAAGTTCATATAAGCATATGGATTGTCACTTAAAGAGATGCTTGGAATGAAAGTCTTCATGGACAAGAGACTTTCATTTTAGTTATTCACAACTGGTTATGGTTTACATTACCATTCATTCTAAACTATGGTTGCACAATCTCAAATACTTGTTTTTTTGGTGACTACAGAACTATTTATTTTGGTTCACTAAAAGTAAATATGTTGATGGTTGGAGAGACTAGCTACGTGTTCAAAAGGAAGCCATTTCTCTACTACTTGCTGGAAGAATATCCAACAGAGAAGAAAGATGAGAGACTGGAATAGTGTTTATGAGAAGATATTGATTAGACAGTAGAAATTCCTGAGTACCTATCAGCAGGATGAAAATTACAGGAAAGAGAGGAGACAAGATGGTGGAGTAGAAAGATGTGCGCTCACCTCTTCTTACGGAAGCACCAAAATTACAAGTAACCGCTGAACAACCACTGACAAAAAAACACTGCAACCTACCTAAAAAGTTACCCTACATCCAAAGACAAAGAAGAATCCACAGCTAGATTGTAGGTGGGACGCAACTGCGATAAAATCCAATCCCATATATGCCGGGTGTAAAATAATTATGCCACAGAAGTTCTCCTACAGGAGTGAAAGTCCTGAGTCCCACCTCAGGCCTCTCCAGCCTGGGGGTCTGGCAGTGGAAGGAGGAGGCCCCAGGAAATGTGGCTTTGAAGGCCAGCAGGGTTTGACCACAGGGATTCCACAGGACTGGGGGAAACAGAAACTCCACTCTTGGAGGGCGCATACAGGGTCTTGTGCACGTCAGAACTCAGGGAAGAAGTGGTGACCTCATGAGAGACTGGGGCAGACTTACCTGCTAGTATTATATTGGAGGGTCTCCTGCAGAGGCAGGGGGCGGCTGACTCACTGCTGGGACAAGGACACTGGCGGTGGTAGTCTGGGGTGTACTCATTGCCGTGAGTCCTCTTGGAGGCCTCCATTTTCTCACCAAGACCTGGCCCCAACCAACAGTCTGTAGTTCCAATGCTGGGACGTCTCAGGACAAACAACCAACAGGGCAGGAAAACAGACCCACACATCAGCAGAGAGGCGCTTAAAGTCTTCCCAAATAAACAGGTAGCTGATAAACACACCCCCTGACATGGTCCATCCCACCAGAGGGATAAGACCAAGCACCACCCACGAGTGGGCAGGTACCAGTCCATGCCACCAGGAAGCCTGTACAAGCCTCTTAGCCTCCTCCACCAGAGGGCAGACAGCAGAAGCAGGAACTACAAACATGTAGCCTGTGAAACAGAAATTGCAATCACAGAAAGTTAGACAAAATGAGATGGCAGAGGAATATGCCCCAGATAAAGGAACAAGATAAAACCCCAGAATAACAAAGTGAAGTAGAGGTAGGCAATCTACCTGAAGAAGAATTCAGAGTAATAACAGTAAAGATGATCCAAGATCTCAGAAAAAAAGAGTGGAGGCACAGATCGAGAAGATACAAGAAATGTTTAACAAAGACCTAGAACTAAAGAAAAAACAAAAGGATGAACAATACAATAACTGAAATGAAAAATACACTAGAAGGAATCAATAACAGAATAACTGAGGCAGAATGGATAAGTGAGGTGGAAGACAGAATGGTGGAAATCACTGCTACAGAACAGAATAAAGAAAATAAGAATGAAAAGAAATGAGGACAGTCTAAGAGACCTCTGGGACAACATTAAATGCACCAACATTCACATTACAGGGGTCCCAGAAGGAGAAGAGGGAAAGAAAGGCTCTGAGAAAATATTTGAAGAGATAATAGCTGACAACTTCCCTAACATGGGACAGGAAACAGTCACCCAAACCTAGGATGTGCAGAGAGTCCCAGGCAGGATAAACCCTAGGATGAACACACTGAGACACATAGTAATAAAACTGACAAAAATTGAAGACAAAGAGAAAATATTAAAAGCAACAAGGGAAACAACGGATAATATACAAGGGAACTCCCATAAGGTTATCAGCTGATTTCTGCAGAAACTGCAGGCCAGAAGGAGTGGCACCATATATTTAAAGTGATGAAAGGGAAGAACCTACAACCAAGAATACTCTAACCAGCAAAGCTCGCATTCAGATTGGACAGAGAAATCAAAAGCTTTACAGAGAAGCAAAAGCTAAGAGAATTCAGCACCACCACACCAGCTTTGTAACCAATGCTAAAGGAAATTCTCTAGGTGGAAAAGAAAAGGCCACAACTAGAAACAAGAAAATTATGAGTGGGAAAGCTCACCGGTAAAGGCTAACATACAGTAAAGGTAGGAAATCATCTGCACACAAATACGATATCAAAACCAGCAACTGTGAGAAGAGGAGAGCACAAAAGCAGGATATTGGATATCCATTTGAAATTAAAAGACCAGCAACTTAAAACAATCTTGTTTATATATAGATGGCTATATCAAAACCTCATGGTAACTGCCAACCAAAAATCTACAATACATACACACACAAAAAAGAAAAAGGAATCCAAATAAAACCCTGAAGGCAGTCATCAAATCACAAGAGAAGAGAACAGAAGAGGAAGGGAAGAAAAAAGACCTACAAAAACAAATCCAAAACAATTAACAAAATGGCAGTAAGAACATACGTATTGTACAGGGTTGAAGATGGTGGAGTAGAAGGATGTGCTCTCACTCCCTCTTGCAAGAGCACCGGAATCACAACTAACTGCTGAACAATCATTGATAGGAAGACACTGGAACTCACCAAAAAAGATACCCCACATCCAAAGACAAAGGGGAAGCCACAATGAGACTGTAGGAGGGGCGCAATCACAATAAAATCAAATCCCATAACTGCTGGGTGGGTGACTCACAAACTGGAGAACACTTATACCACAGAAGTCCACCCACTGGAGTGAAGGTTCTGAGTCCCAGGTCAGGCTTCCCAACCTGGGTGTCCCGCAACGGGAGGAGGAATTGCTAGAGAATCAGACTTTGAAGGCGAGTGGGATTTGATTGCAGGACTTTGACAGGAATGGGGGAAACAAAGACTCCACTCTTGGAGGGCACACACAAAGTAGTGTGCGCATCAGGACCCAGGGGAAGTAGCAGTGACTCCACAGGAGACTGAACCAGACTTACCTGCTACTGTTGGTGGGTATCCTGCAGAGGCGGGGGGCGGCTGTGTCTCACCATAAGGACGGACACTGGCAGCAGAAGTTCTGGAAGTACTCCTTGGTGTGAACACTCCCAGATGCCACCATTAGCCCCAACAAAGAGCCCAGGTAGGCTCCAGTGTTGGGTTGCCTCAGGCCAAACCAACAAGGAGGGAACCCAGCCCCACCCATCAGCAGACAAGCGGATTAAAGTTTTACTGAGCTCTGCCCACCAGAGCAACAGCCAGCTCTACCCACCACCAGTCCCTCCCATCAGGCAACTCGCACAAGCCTCTTAGCCTCATCCACCAGAGGGCAGACAGCAGAAGCAAGAAGAACTACAGTCCTGCAGCCTGTGGAACAAAAAGCACATTCACAGAAAGATAGAAAAGATGAAAAGGCAGAGGGCTATGTACCGGATGAAGGAACAAGATAAAACCCCAGAAAAACAACTAAATGAAGTGGAGATAGGCAACCTTCCAGAAAAAGAATTCAGAATCATGATAGTGAAGATGATCCAGAACCTTGGAAGAAGAATGGAGGCAAAGATAAAGAAGATGCAAGAAATGCTTAACAAAGACCTAGAAGAATTAAAGAACAAACAAACAGAGATGAACAATACAATAACTAAAATGGAAAACACACTAGAAGGAATCAATAGCAGAATAACTGAGGCAGAAGAACGTATAAATGACCTGGAAGACAGAATGGTGGAATTCACCGCCACGGAACAGAATAAAGAAAAAAGAATGAAAAGAAATGAAGACAGCCTAAGAGACCTCTGGGACAACATTAAATGCACCAACATTCGCATTATAGGGGTCCCAGAAGGAGAAGATAGAGAGAAAGGACCAGAGAAAATATTTGAAGAGATTATAGTCGAAAACTTCCCTAATATGGGAAAGGAAATAGCCACCCAAGTCCAGGAAGCACCAAGAGTCCCATACAAGATAATCCCAAGGAGAAACAGGCCAGGACACATAGTAATCAAATGGCAAAAGTAAAAGACAAAGAAAAATTATTGAAAGCAGCAAGGGAAAAACGACAAATAACATACAAGGGAACTCCCATAAGGTTAACAGCTGATTTCTCAGCAGAAACTCTACAAGCCAGAAGGGAGTGGCAGAATCCAACAACACATTAAAAGGACCATACACCATGATCAAGTGGGATTTATCCCAGGGATGCAAGAATTCTTCAATATATGCAAATAAATCAATATGATACACCATTTTAAGAAACTGAAGAATAAAAACCATATGATCATCTCAATAGATGCAGAAAAAGCTTTTGATAAGTTTCAACACCCATTTATAATAAAAACTCTCCAGAAAGTGGGCACAGAGGGAACCTACCTCAACATAATAAAGGCCATATATGAAAAACCCACAGCAAACATCATTCTCAATGGTGAAAAACTGAAAGCATGTCCTCTAAGGTCAAGAACAAGACAAGGATGTCCACTCTCACCACTATTATTCAGCATAGTTTTGGAAGTCCTAGCCCCATGAATCAGAGAAGAAAAAGAAATAAAAGGAATACAAATTGGAAAAGAAGAAGTAAAACTGTCACTCTTTGCAGATGACACGATACTATACAAAGAGAATCCTAAAGATGCCACCAGAAAACTACTAGAGGTAATCAGTGAATTTGGTAAAGTTGCAGGATACAAAATTAATGCACTGAAATCTCTTGCATTCCTATACACTAAAAACAAAAGATCAGAAAGTGAAATTAAGGAAACAATCCCATTCACCATTGCAACAAAAAGAATAAAATACCTAGAAATAAACCCTCCTAAGGAGGTAGAAGACCTGTACTCAGGAAACTATAAGACACTGATGAAAGAAATCAAAAATGACACAAACAGATGGAGAAATATACCATGTTCTTGGATTGGAACAATCAATATTGTGAAAATGACTATACTACCCAAAGCAATCTACAGATTCAATGCAATCCCTATCAAATTACCAATGGCATTTTTTACAGAACTAGAAGAAAAAAATCTTAAAATTTGTATGGAGACACAAAAGACCCCAAATAGCCAAAGCAGTCTTGAGGGAAAAAAATGGAGCTGGAGGAATCAGACTCCTTGACTTCAGACTATACTACAAAGCTACAGTAATCAAGACAATATGGTACTGTCACAATAACAGAAATACAGATCAATGGTACAGGATAGAAAGCCCAGAGATAAACCCACGCACCTATTGTCAACTAATCTATGACAAAGGAGGCAAGGATATACAATGGAGAAAAGACAGTCGGGGCAAACTGGACAGCTACATGTAAAAGAGTGAAATTAGAACACTCCCTAACACCACACACAAAAACAAACTCAAAATGGATTAGAGACCTAAATGCAACTGGACACTATAAAACTCTTAGAGGAAAATATATGAAGAACACTCTTTGACATAAGTCACATCAAGATCGTTTTTGATCCACCTCCTAGAGTAATGGAAATAAAAACAAAATTAAACAAATGGGACCTAATGAAACAAAAGCTTTTGCAAAGCAAAAGAAACTACAAACAAGACGAAAAGACAACCCTCAGAATGGGAGAAAATATTTGCAAATGAATCAATGGACAAAGGATTCATCTTCAAAATATATAAACAGCTCATGCAGCTCAATATTAAAAAAACAAACAATCTGATTGAAAAATGGGTAGAAGACCTGAATAGACATTTCTCCAAAGAAGACATACAGATGGCCGAGAAGCACATGAAAAGCTGCTCAACATCACTAATTATTAGAGAAATGCAAATCAAAACTACAGTGAGGTATCACCTCACACCAGTCAGAATGGGCATCATCAGAAAATCTACAAACAACAAATGCTGGAGAGGGTGTGGTGAAAAGGGAACCCTCTTGCACTTTTGGTGGTAATGTAAATTGATACAGCCACTTTGGAGAACAATATGGAAGGAAGTTCCTTAAAAAACTAAAAACAGAATTACCATATGACCCAGCAATCCCACTACTGGGCATATACCCAGAGAAAACCATAATTCAAAAAAACACATGCACCCCAATGTTCAATGCAGCACTGTTTACAATAGCCAGGTTATGGAAGCAACCTAAATGCCCATCGACAGACGAATGGACAAAGAAGATGTGGTATATTATATACAATGGAATATTACTCCACCATAAAAAGGAATGAAATTGGGTCATTTTTAGAGATGTGGATGAATCTAGAGACTGTCATACAGAATGAAGTAAGTCAGAAAGAGAAAAACAAATATCGTATATTAACGCATATGTGTGGAATCTAGAAAAATGGTACAGATGAACCAGTTTGCAGGGCAGAAACTGAGACACAGATGTAGAGAACAAACGTATGGACACCCAGGGTGAAAAGTGGCAGGGGGTGGTGGTGTGATGAATATGGAGATTGGGGTTGACATGTATACACTGATGTGTATAAAATGGACGACTAAAAAGAACCTGTTGTATAAAGAAATAAAGTTGAAAAAAAAATAACATATATATCGATGATTACCTTCAATGTAGATTAGATGCTCCACCCAAAAGACACAGATTGACTGAATGGATACAAAAACAAAACTCATATATATGCAGTCTACAAGAGACCTTCTTCAGATCTAGGGACACATACAGACTGAAAGTAAGAGGATGCAAAAATGTATTCCATGCAAATGCAACTCAAAAGAAAGCTGGAGGGCTTCCCTGGTGGCGCAGTGGTTGAGAGTCCGCCTGCCGATGCAGGAGATACGGGTTCGTGCCCCGGTCTGGGAGGATCCCACGTGCTGCGGAGCGGCTAGGCCTGTGAGCCATGGATGCTGAGCTTGTGCGTCTGGAGCCTGTGCTCCGCAACGGTAGAGGCCACAACAGTGAGAGGCCTGTGTACCGCAAAAAAAAAAAAAAAAGAAAGCTGGAGTAGCAGTATTCATATCACACAAAATACACTTTAAGATAAAGATTGTTACAGGAGACAAAGAAGGACACTACATAATGATGAAGGGATCAATGCAAGAAAAAGATATAGCAACTGGAAATATATATGCACCCAACATAGGAGAACCTCAATTTATAAGGCAAATACTAACAGCCATAAAAAGGGAAATCAACAATAATACTGGGAGACTTTCACACCCCACTTTCATCAATCGACAGATTATCCACACAGAAAATCAATAAGGAAAACACAGGTTTAAATGACACATTAGATCAGATGCACTTAATTGATATTTATAGAGCATTCCATGCAAAAGCAGCAGAGTACACATTCTTTTCAAGTGCACATGGAACACTCTCCAGGATTGAGCACATGCTGGGCCAGAAAACGAGCCTTGGTAAATTCAATAAAATTGAAATCATATCAAGCATCTTCTCTGACCACAACATTATGAGATTAGAAATCAACTACAAGAAAAAAAAACTGAAAACCACAAATATGTGGAAACTAAACAATATGCTACTAAACAACCAATGGATCACTGAAGAAATCAAAGAGGAAATAAAAAAATACCTAGAGACAAATGAAAATGAAAACATGATGATCCAAAACCTATGGGACACAGCAAAAGCACTTCTAAGAGGGAAGTTTATAGCGATACAAGAAAAAATCTCAAATAAACAACTTGGTCTTACACCTAAAGCAACTAGAGAAAGAAAAACAAAACCCAAGGTTAGTAGAAGGAAAGGAATCATAAAGATCAAAGCAGAAATAAATGAAATAAGAGATGAAGAAAACAACAGAAAAGATCAATGAATCTAAAAGCTGGTTTTTTGAAAAGATAAAGTTGAAAAACTTTAGCTAGACTCATCAAGAAAAAGAGGGACAGGGCTCAAATCAATAAAATAAGAAAAGAAAAAGTTACAGTGGGCACCTCAAAAATACAAAGGATCATAAGAGATTACTACAAGCAGCTATGTGTCAATAAAATAGATAACCTGGAAGAAATGGACAAACTCTTAGAGATGTACAACCTCCCAAAACTAGACCAGAAAGAAATAGAAAATATGAACAGACCAATCCAAAGTACTGCAATTGAAACTGTGATTTAAAAACTCCCAACAAACAGAAGTCCAGGACCAGAGAGCTTCACAGGCGAATTCTACCAAACATTTAGAGAAGAGTTAACACCTATCCTTCTGAAACTATTGCAAAAAAATCACAGTGGAAGGAACACTCCCAAGTTCATTCTACGAGGCCACCATCACCCTGATACCAAAACCAGATAAAGTTATCACAAAAAATAGAAAATTACAGGCTAATATCACTGATGAACATAGATGCAAAAATCCTCAAAATACTAGCAAATCAAATCAAACAATACATTAAAAGGATCATACACCATGATCAAATGTACACCATGATTTACTCCAGGGATGCAAGGATTCTTCAATATATGCAAATCAATCAGTGTAATACAGCACATCAACAAACTGAATAAAAACCATATGATCATCTCTGTAGATGCAGAAAAAGCTTTTGACAAAATTCAACACCCATTTATGATAAAAACTCTCCAGAAAGTGAGCATAGAGGGAACATACCTCAACATAATAAAGGCCATATTTGACCAACCTACAGCTAACATCATGCTCGACAGTGAAAAGTTGAAGGCATTTCCTCTAAGATCAGGAAAAGGACAAGGATGCCCACTCTTGCCACTATTAGTCAACATAGTTTTGGAAATCCTAGCCATGGCATTCAGAGAAGAGAAAGAAATAAAAGGAATCCAAATTGGAAAAGAAGTAAAACTGTCACTGTTTGCAGATGACATATTATACATAGAAAATCTAAAGATGCTACTAGAAAACTACAAGAGCTCATCAATGAAATGGGTAAAGTTGCAGGATACAAAATTAATACACAGAAATCGTTTGCATTCCTATACACTAACAATGAATGATCAGAAAGAGAAATTTAAAAAAAATCCATTTACCATAGCATCAAAAAGAATAAAATACCTAGGAATAAGCCTACCTAAGGAGGCAATAGACCTGCACTCTAAAAACTATAAGATGCTGATAAAAGAAATCAAAGATAACACGAACAGATGGAAAGATATACCATGTTCTTGGATTGGAACAATCAATACTGTCAAAATGACTGTACTACCCAAGGCAATCTACAGGTTCAATGCAATCCCTATCAAATTACCAATGGCATTCTTCACAGAACTAGAACAAAAAAACCTTAAAATTTGTGTGGAGACACAAAAGACCCCAAATAGCCAAAGCAATCTTGAGAAAGAAAAATGGAGCTGGAGGAATCAGGTTCCCTGACTTCAGACTGTACTACAAAGCTACAGTTCAAAACAGTATGGTAGTGGCACAAAAACAAATATAGATCCATGGAACAGGATAAAAAGCCCAGAAATAAACCCATGAACCTATGGTCAATTAATATATGATAAAGGTGGCAAGAATATACAATGGAGAAAGGACATTCTCTTCAATAAATGGTGCTGGGAAAACTGGACAGCTACATGCAAAAAAAATGAAATTAGAATATTCTTTAACACCATACACAAAAATAAAGTCAAAACGGATTAAAGACCTAAATGTAAGACTCGAGACTATAAAACTCTTAGAGGAAAACATAGGCAGAACACTCTTTTACATAAATCACTGCAATAGCTTTTTTGATCCGTCTCCTAGAGTAATGGAAATAAACACAAACAAATGGAACCTAGTTAAACTCAAAAGCTTTTGCACAGCAAAGGAAACCATAAACAAAACGAAAAGACAACCCATAGAATGGGAGAAAATATTTGCAAATGATGTGACAACAAGGGGTTAATCTCCAAAATTTTCAAACAGCTCATGTGACTCAATATCAAAAAACAAACAACCCAATCAAAAAATGGGTAGAAGGGGCTTCCCTGGTGGTGTAGTGGTTGAGAGTCTGCCTGCCGACGCAGGGGACACGGGCTTGTGCCCCGGTCCGGGAAGATCCCACATGCCGTGGAGCGGCTGGGCCCGTGAGCCGTGGCCGCTGAGCCTGCACATCCGGAGCCTGTGCTCCACAATGGGAGAAGCCACAACCGTGAGAGGACCGTGTACTGCAAAAAAAAAAAAAAAAAAAAAAGGGCAGAAGACCTAAATAGACATTTCTCCAAAGAAGACATACAGATGGCCAAGAGGCACATGAAAAGATGCTTAACATTGCGAATTATTAGAGAAATGTAAGTCAAAACTACACTGAGATATCACCTTCCACCAGTCAGAATGGCCATCATCAAAAAAATCTAGAAACAATAAATGCTGGAAAGGGTATGGAGAAAAGGGAACCCTCCTACATCGTTGGTGGGAGTGTAAATTGATACAGCCACTATGGAGAACAGTATTGAGGCTCCTTAAAAACTAAAAATAGAGCTGCCATGTGATCCGGCAATCCTACTCCTGGGCATAAATCTGGAGAAAAACATGGTTTGAAGGGATACATGCCCCCATTGTTCACTGCAGCACTGTTTACGATAGCCAAGACATGGAAGCAACCTAAATGTTCATTGACAGTTGAATGGATAAAGATGTGGTACATATATACAATGGAATATTACTCAGCCATTAAAAAGAATGAAATAATGCCATTTGCAGCAACATGGACGGACCTGGAGACTATCATACTAAGTGAAGTAAGTCAGACAGAGAAAGACAAATATATGATATCGCTTATATGTGGAATCTAAAAAAAAATGATGCAAATGAACTTATTTACAAAACAAAAACAGACTCACAGACAGAGTACAAACTTATGGTCACCAGGGATGACAAAGGGTGGGGGGAGGGATAGATTGGGAGTTTAGGACTGACATGTCCACACTGCTATATTTAAAATAGATAACCAACAAGAACCTACTGTATAGCACAGGGAACTTTGCTCAAGTCTGTAAGAACCTAAATGGGGAAAGAATTTGATAAATAATAGATACATGTATATGTAGAACTGAATCACTTTGCTGTACACCTGAAACTAACACATTGTTAATCAACTATAACTCCAATATAAAATAAAAATTAAAAAAAATATTTTAAGCTCCAAAGCATTGAATAAATTCTGAGATGTGATTTGTGAGGGGGAAAAAGAAAAGAGAATTACAGGTCAGAGTGGTGGAGAAAATAGTATAGATGTTAAAAATATCAAAGTTTAAATTTTTCGTAAGTCACAAATCTATAGTATTCTTGGATTCTAAGTGCACTGCTGGCTAAGATTAATGAAGGTCACACTTAAATAGTTCACAGATTGGTCTGTTAATATCCAGAAGGACTAAAGTAATTTTCTTTGGTCTTGAAAATACCAGCCAATAACCTCTCTCATTAGACTGACCCTTCTGGATTCTAATCAAAGCTTATTTAACTGTCATTTGTAGGATTCAGCCACAAGCCTGTCAAATGTTGAGAAAGCATACTGTTCTATTTTTTTCTACTACTTGATTTAGCACAGACTATTTGATCCATTTCAAGGGCAACCCAAATAAGAGAAAGGCTGAGGTGCTCTTAAACTAATACTTGTTCAAAGATGGAGATTTGGACTTGTTAGTAATACTGACCCATGTAAAATATAAAAAAATAGATTCCTGAGGAAAGTCAGGTGCTCTTCTTTATTCAGTGGGTGTGTAAGCAAACGTCTGGCACAGAGGTTGACTCTAATCTGGACGCTGTGGATGACAAGCAGCAGGTAAAGGAACAGCTGCCTAAGTGTGCAAGTGATTAGTCTGTGTTGCCAGATCACCTCCACTGCTCTTCATTTATGATTACTTCTTTTTGGCTGGAGGATATGCTGCCAAGCCGGCATCTCCTTCTCCCAAATGCCTTCTTTCTGCCAGTTTACAGGGGAGTGTTTTGGAGAAAAACTGCCAACACTTCCTTTCCCATCTTACAGATTAAATAAATTGCATCTGCTTAACACACACAGCCTCTGTTGGCCCAGGGAACCAGACAAGCTGTTTGGACAGTGACCTCAACTGATATTTTGTGTTCTAGAAATGTATTCAGTTGAGGAAGGGATACCACGAATGGCATGAAAACCTTGCTCTTTCTTGGGTTGCAACCTTGAGCCCAAGTACTGGCTCCACCACCACTTACTAGCTGTGTGATCCTGAGCAAGTCATTGAACATTCTTTGTATCTCAGTTTTCTTCTCTGTAACCGGAACAATAATCTTATTTGAGGTAAATATTGAAAGACCTCTACTTCCTTATTTAATGAAATACTAGTCAAAATCCCATTGTAATTTTCCTTTTTCTCACAGGGTGGGGGAGTAATACTTGTCAAATTGATCTTGAAGTTTCTCCAGGAAAGGAAAAATACAAGAAGAACCAAGAAATGCTTGAAAATGAATGGGGGAGACATGCCCTACCCAGTCAAAATAACTAAATGTGGTACTGCGGGAAGGTACATAAATCATTGAAAGAGAGAACAAAGAAAAATTTATATGTTGCATATACTAGAGCTATTTAAAATTAATAGTGACAGGCCATATTGTTCAGTAAATGGGATGGGACAGCTAAATGTCCATTTGGGAAAAAAAGCTACAAGGTTTGATATTTTATTCTAGGCTTTAGTTATTTCCTCCTTTATGAGCTTGGATCCCCAAATCTCAAGGGCTTCTTTCATCTAAAATAATGCATTATTACATTAAAGGCTTAAGAATTATCCACTTAGAGCATGACTTCCCTGGTGGCTCAGTGGTTAAGAATCCGCCTGCCAATGCAGGGGACACAGGTTTGTTCCCACATGCTGTGGAGCAACTAAGCCCATGCACCACAACTACTGAGCCTGCGCTCTAGAGCCCGTGAGCCACAACTACTGAAGCCCACACGCCTAGAGCCCGTGCTCCGCAACAAACAAGATAAGCCACCACAATGAGAAGCCCGCACACTAACGAAGAGTAGGCCCCGCTCGCCGTAACTAGAGGAAGCCTGCATGCAGCAACGAAGACCCAACGCAGCCAAAAATAAATAAATTAATTTAAAAAAAGAATGATCTACTTAGGTGACAGATGAAGGCATGAGAGTGGACAAGATCATTGAAGAAGAGTACCAAGGGGTCTGTGGTTGGAATATTGGGGCATACCTACATTTAGGATGGGGATGGAAGAAGTGGACCAAAGGTGGCCTGCGTCAATGACCAACTTATTTTTTTAAGGTCATAGAACCCAAGGGAGGAAAGGTTTTAAACAAAGGTAGCTCGGTCTGTGCTCTGTGGTTACCTAGATGGGTGGGATGCAGGGGGAGGGAGGTCCAAGAGGGAGGGGATATATGTATGCATACAGCTGATTCGCCTCGGTGTACAGCAGAAACTAACACAACATTGTAAAGCAATTATACTCCAATAAAAAATTAATTTAAAAAAATGAAGGTTGAGGAAGGTCATATGAAAAGAGGTTAAGATGATTGAAGGCTGGAAGGAACATTATGGGTTAGACACGTAGGACATGACCAGCTTTCCTCAAGAAAGAATTTTCCTAGTAGTAAGATTAAACCAGGGGCTTCCCTGGTGGCGCAGTGGTTGAGAGTCTGCCTGCCGATGCAGGGGACACGGGTTTGTGCCCCGGTCCGGGAAGATCCCACATGCCGCGGAGCGGCTGGGCCCGTGAGCCATGGCCGCTGAGCCTGCGCGTCCGGAGCCTGTGCTCCACAACGGGAGAGGCCACAACAGTGAGAGGCCCGCGTACCGCAAAAAAAAAAAAAAAAAGTTTAAACCAGCTTTCCTCAAGAAAGGAAATGACCAGCTTTCCTCAAGAAAGAATTTTCCTAGTAGTAAGGTTAAACCAGAATCAGTGAGGTGACAGCAGGCACACACTAACAAAGGATTCTTTCCATATATGGAAAGAGGTGGAACTCCAGCTTAATGGGGAAATAACTGGGGAAGAATTTCCAGAAGCAACTGATTTCTTTGAACCTGCTACTAAGCTATAATACTCTATGTGCTAGACACTGAGCTGTATGTCACCAATTTCCAGAGCAAAGCTGCAAGGTCAATGTTGTTTTCACTTTACAGGTGAGGATTTGTAAGCCAGCATACAAACAACACGTACTAACTAGTTTGGGCTAGTTACTTAAGCAGTCTAAGGCAGTTTTATTAAAGGAGGATAATGCTACCTACACCTTGACACTGTTCTGAAGATTAAATTATTAAATTATATATCTATGTATATACAAACGTAACATACATATCTATGTATGTACAAACGTGTACAAACACAAACAGAAATGTGTAGAATAGTACTCTGCAGGAACTTAATACATATTCCTGGCACCACACTTGAGAAAAATAGCAATGCGTAAGGTACAGTCATGGTGGCATAACTGAATTTAACTGCAGGCTTTCTTTTATGTGTACCCAGCTTTATTTTGAACAACCACCTTTAACGTACAGGTTTCTCCTCTTCTTTTGTTAGGTATTGGATGTGAGCAGAGAAGGCAAAGAAGAAGTATTCTACGGGCCTACACTTCCTTTTGCTTCCAATGGAATAGCAGCATGCTTCCTCCCAGCTCCGTATTTCACATGCCCTAACCTTCAAACTCTTCAAGTGCCTCATCACAGGATTGGCACCATCTGAAAAGCCAGTGCTCTCTTAACAACCAGCATGAACACGAGGAAGAAAAAGGCCTGACTTTTGGATACTGGGCATGAAAATACTCAGTGCTCAATGCTTCCTTGTTTTGTTTTCTAGATCTTCTATTCAGATAAACATTAGCAAAAAATGAACAGTTTTCTAAAATACACATTATTGAAAACGCTTGTCACGCTTCTCAGTGTGTGTCAATATACAGCACAATATGTATGACTTTTATGGTGGTGTAGCTCAGTGCTAACTTAATGGTCCATGGATCTTTTAAGCATTCTTTGTACACTTTGTCTAATCAGTGCTGTCCAGGACATTACCCTCTTAGTAAGGCAGTTTATTCCACAAGTACTGCCATCAATGATCTTAAAAAAAAATTGTCAGTACTTAATCTCTTTACTACTTAAGCCTGGGATTGTAATTTTTCTTTTAAAAATTTAACATTATACAGCCCTGCTGTATAAGTAGAGGCTCATCATTATGACATCATAAATTTTTAAATGCCATATTTTATTCAAGGTAATACAAATAATAGAAGTACACCAGAACAGCAGATGGAATACCCAGATTTTTCACCTTGGTTGCTCTGTTACCTTGGGCCAGGAGCTTAACTTTACATTGCTTCAGTTTTCTCACTTTTTAAGGAGGGCAATTATTGATTTCCATATTAATTCAGAAGAATGTTTTAAGGATTAGGCAAATGCTCTGAAGTACTTTGCCTAAGAAAAAAAAATGTCACTCAAATTACAAGGTATTTTACTGTTTTAGAACCTTGTAACTGAAAAAGATTATTTTTGAAGTTTAAAAATTACTAGATAGAACTTGGAACACAAGCTATGAGATAAATGATTCTGAAAAGCATGTGAAAGAGACATGCTAATTATGAAAAAGGGAGTTTACTAAAGCCAAAGATTCCTAAACTTGTATAAACACTTGCCTAAAATAATAAGTCTCTCAAACATTTCATCTAAGCTCATTTAGTGAAAAATGACATTTTAAAGCTCAGAAAAAATTAGTTGTACTAATTTCGGTACCATAAAGTGCTCTGACATAAATTTGAACCTAGTATCAGTAGTTCTAATAAAAGTTTTTCCACTTTGTTAAAGGTTATGTCAATCTTGAGCACTTGTGGGATTCTTCTCTACCACCAATACATATTTTATTACTACCATTTTTAATAATGCATGAGAATTTTTTTAGGCTAGGTTTTTGGATTTGCTTTGTCTATAACAAAAAATAAAAAATAAAACAACTCAATAATCGTATTTGAACATAAATTCAACAAGTATAACATGAGTTTTTCCCCTTAATCTTGTTAGGATAAGTCACCTTTATTAAAAGGAAGATTTTACTTTTTTTCCTTAGTTTAATCATTCAGCAATCCTTGCTTAATGGGAAATTGTCATTTTATTCATGTAACCACTTTTAGTAATCAGAAGTGAAAAAAAAAATTTTTATTCCTAAATATAGAATTCACTAACTTTATATGATACCTAAAACATTAATTAAAAAATATATATATATAAATAAAACTTTTGGCTATTTAGATTAAAGGCCGGGAAGGGAGACTAGGGGTAAGAAAAAAATGGTAAATTTTTAAAAGAACAGATTTTGTTTACACAAACAAAAAGCCTTAAGAATATTTGTACAGTTCTGAAAAGTGAAAATTGATAATTGACATTTAGAAGGAAAACAGAGAGTCTATTTAAAAGGTATAAACCATCTAAATTAAGTTTTTAAAATGCCTTACCATGTCAGGAAAATGGTCTCCAGCGTTTCAGAAATCTTTTCAACAAGGACCTAAACAAGAATTTCAGATTTACTAAAATTTTTACTTGACACACAGATTTTCCATCCAGCAGTTTTACGTTATAAAACCTTAAAATCTATTTTTAATCCCAGACTCTCTACCCAATTAATGAAAGGGAAGGTCTAAAAGTGAACTTGCTTGAATGATAAACGGAAAGGCAGCCTGAGATTATTGTAATTTCTGTGTACACTTCTATTTATTTAAAACAAACGAGTATATATTATCAAACCTCTCCTCAGTGAACTTTAATGTATTATTCTGTAATATTACAGAATTGAAGTCAGAATTTTTAAAAGTTTTACATAGTTTCCAGAAACACTTATAGACAAAGAACAGCATCCAAAGTACAGCACCCCTCCCCTAAAAAGAAAAAACTTAGATCGCTTATAATTCGATCCTTCCCTCAAATTACTGATCATAAGAGCTAATTAAGAAAAATTCTAGAAAACAATGTTTGGTCATATAAACCAAGGCCCACTGAAACTATTCAAATATATGTTCTCCATTTAAGTGAACTATCCTACAGTAATTCATCTTCCATTTTTACTCTTCAAAGTTAAAGACCATATTGTATTTATATTTAAATTATTAATTTGAATTTCCAAAAGACTATGAAGCTTCCAACAGTTTAAACATCATTTCAAGATTTTACTTTAAAAAAGAAAAAGCAGTAACACAGATATTAGCAGTGTTCTTACTCTAGGAGGAAAAGCCAGAAAAGACATGAATCTCTAAAATAAAATAATATGTACGTAAAATGCAATAAAATTCCTTAGATTTTTAAGAACAAAATGCCAATTGGTTATTTTTAGGGTGTTTTTCATCCTTTTTCTCTTCTCAGTTTAACCACATGTATTACACTGTATACCCTTCAGCCATTACAATAGCTGAAAAATTAACTTTTCTTTGTTTTAGCGGAGTATAAAAGCAACAGGAATAATAAGATAAAAATTATTCCTGTAGGTAACATGGTTCATTTTTATTTTGGTTTTCAAAGAGTCAATCTGTCATAAAGAGGCAGTTGAATAATCACAGGTACAGTGTAAGTTGAATATATACATTTTTTATTATATCTCATTACTATATACACAAATAACTTAAAGCATGCATATGCCCAGAATTTTTCTAAAAGCACAATCCACAAATGCAATGAACTGGATAACTATCAGCACACCAAAAACTTCAGTAAGCAGAAGTTGGTAAGTTCATTTGGTACTGATTTTGGTAATCTTACCAAACATAGTTTATCACAGAATCAAAATATAAATCTCATATCTTATTAAATATGTGAAAGAATACGCTATTTTGCTAGCTTCCCAAACCAACTGTTTTAAGCAAACAAAGCACGTTATTTATACTAGCATACTCTATACTTGACTGACAAGGCAATATTTTTAACCCTAGGAGGAGTAGGCAGGAGATCAGTTTTTGGAAAATGTAAGGTTTATGTAAAAAGTCTATCAGTCAAAAAGCAGTGGTTTAGTACAGAGAACACAGTTTTCGGTGAGGTTTCTATGATATCTATCTTTTATCTTTGAAACACAAGTGCTATGTTACTGTGTAGGATTAGGGAAGGTACGTTTCCTAAAGGCTTTTCCCAACTGCAAAGGCTCATCAAATTTTTATATGATATATAATCCTAACAAAGGGGAAGTAAAAATAAAAACTGCCAAAGATTCTGTGAAAGTACATGGAAATGGGCTCATGTAATTGGTTAAGAACAAAGTAGGTTTAAAAATTTATGATGAAGCATGGAAGAAGATAAAAATAACAATGCATAATGAAAACACACACATAGTCTAACAACTCACAAATAATATTTTACTTACCCCCCAAAATAGAAAAAGTCAAATATGCTTAGTAAGAAAAGAAAAATATGCTAGGGATAAGTAAAGATATAAAAAGTTTTAAACTTTGAAACTCTTCTAATACAAATGAACAAAGTACTAAACGATTTTTGTGCAGCGACAATACTCCATGTTTTTTTCGTCCCCTATGGAAACCTAATTAAATGTTCAACTGAAATTTAAATCGTAACCAAATCTGTGTCTAATAAAGTCCTTTCATCACCCTGTTGTCTTTCAATCATCTCTTCTACACTCCATCTGATATTTTAAAGAAATTATTTGAGTGGAATAATTACATATCCAACATGTATATTTTAATTTTCTTCCTATTTAAGTGCCTTAAGGTTAGGTTTCTATAGAAATGATGGTATTCTAATTGGCAAACTGAGTGAGGCCCACAGCGTAGAATGAACATGTCATTCAGAGAAAGCAGCTAAGACAGTCTGCTTTCCTGCTTGAGGTAAGTTTGGAAACAGAAGGTATAGCGTCAGATGGCAGAAGCCTCCTGACTGAAGGGCTTGAATGTCAGCTTATTAACAATGGGAAGTAAATGGAGGTCCTTGAGCAGAAAAGTAAGAAGAAGAAAGAAGTATTTTAGGAACACTAATGTCAAAACTATGTGAAGAATAAATTTCAGGAGTCCAGAGATAAGAAGGAGATTATAGTACCCAATAGAAAAATGTTTGGATGCATGAAATGGCAAGAAGAAAAAAATCACAAGAGCCTATAAGGTGATCAAATGAAAAGTGGGGAGCAATGAATCCAAGAAATGTCACGGCTAAGTGACTTGGGAAAGTGGTGTATTCTCTGGGTAGAAAATGAAGGCATGAGCTAGACTGGAAACGAAGATGATAAGGGCAGCTTGACATGTTGCCTTGAGATTTCAGGAGAATCCAACTAGACAGGTTTAGAGAAAAATTAGCACTACAGATAGAAAAAAATTATAAGCTAGTTTTATCAGTTCACTACTACAAGAATGTTGAGACAGAGCAGGTGAAGGGCTAGATCTTACCAGTAGGGACAAGAAAGAAGAACGTGTATGTAGGAAGGAGCGATACTGCTGAGGAAGGGATCAGAAGATAAAAGAAAATGCAATGTCACAGAGGCCCCAAAGACCAAGAAAAATGAGAACACATTCCAGATTTGGCCCAAAGAGAATGGCCTACCTTACAATGGTAGAAGCAGCCTCCTCAGGGATTACAGGGTTTTTAGGGGAAAAGGAACATTAACGAAGCAAGTATAGGTACTCTTTAGTCTGGAAATGGAAAAAGACAAGACTATAGTAATAATTTACGGGTCAGTGAAGATTCTTAAGAAATGGAACAGAGCCATACATATTCTTTTTTTCTTCAATAAAACAGCTTCTTTAAAACTTTACTGATACATAAATTTAAAAATACATATATATAAACATACACAGGTATTGTTACAGACTTTTTCTTGTTACTGATTTTTTTATGTATAAACTTTAGTTATTCTTAGTATCTACAGCTATACACCCTAATGCATGATTCAGCAGCAGATTTTCTTAACCCTTAAAAAGTTTCATAAGCTAAGGAGCAAGATTCTCCAAGATATCTTTATCAATTTCCCTTGGGGGTGAAAAAATATATATATACACACATATATACACACACACACACACACACATAAACTCTTTAAAGGCATCCCATTAAATAGTTTAAATTTCAATTGCTACAACTTGCAAAATAATGCATCATTTATTTAATAAGTCACTATCGTAATGAAAAGAAACTCATTGCTATGAAGTTTTAGTAACCTTAAAGAGGCTTTCATTCATCCCATTTGTTGAATTAAAAACAGTTTATTTGGGGGGAAAATAAACCATTTATATGTCATGAAGTCCTTTAGACTTCACAGATTACAATTAGGAAAGGGCTATTATCTACAGTTTCCTGACTGCAATGCATTTCATTTTAAAAGATACTTCTTGAGTCAGAAAGGGTTGAAATGTTTTCCTGAAGGAATAGTAGAACCATGATAAACACTAGATACTCAAGAAAAAAAACAATAAATTATTTCAAACTTAGCAAACGTGACATGTAAGAAAACATTGAAAAGAAGTGCGATCTTCATCTAGGACGTACCATTAGAGAAAGAGGAACAAAATTAGGAAGTGTTCTTCACCTTTGTGCATGAGATAGAGTGATCATGTCTGTACACCACCAAACAGAACATAGGTCAACAAATACTTTCACATACATTTAAATTATATGATTATAATTATAAATCAATTATCCCACTGATTCCTACCAGAACATTGTGAAATTTAAAAAAGGGTTATTATTCATTTTTCTCCATGAAGAAACTGAGGCTCAGAAAGGTTAAGAACTTGCTCAAGGTCACAAAGCAGAGCTGGGTTTGAGACCCAGGTGGGTTCCCAACACTAAGATTGGAGCTCTTTTTACCAAATAATGCTCATTAGAAAAAGGAGTCAAGGACAAAAGCCCAACTGGTGGAATGAATCTGAATGAAATAGTTAAAGGGTTGAGAGATGAGCTGCTACAGGAAACTAAACTGGCTCCCTTCAAACATGTAAGATGCTAGCTTATAAAAGGCTCTAATTGAAGAGCAAGGAGATAAATCAGCTGACTTCTCAGACCTCTTTTGTTAATTTTGTAAACTTAAAAATTTCCAGAATATTATTTATTCTCTTTTCTTAAAGGCTTTTGTTTATCCTCCTCCTGATCTGTCTTTTAATGACAACTCCAAACGAAAGGATGAGTAGAGGAAAACATCTGGCAACCGTTGGAACCCAAGTATTGATATAAACACTGTTGGCCCAAGTTAAAAAAAAATACATATTATCTGTATAATCATTTAGCCAGATTCAGTCTCATTCCTCATAGAGTTAAGTGTGCTTTGTAAGGATTTTATTAACTTGCCTCACTCATAGTATAAAAAAGGATAACAAATATACTGTTCTATCTCCTGACCACCCCTCCAAAAAAAACCCAGCATAGGGCAGCCAGGTAATTTGAAATAGTATCATAATAAAATATAACTCATAAGAAAACAAAAACAAAACAAATAAATTACTCACAAGGCAGAAAGTCACATTACAGTAAAATGGCCATGGATCAACCAGTACAAACCTGCTTAGACATACACACATAACACTCCCAGTTAGGAAAAGTTTCTTTAGTTTCACTAAAACCTCTTCAAAATAGAATGCAGTTTTACCAAGTTCGAAAGCTCCTATAACATATTTAATTAACTTTTATTTCCTTATTTATATACTTTATACTTACAGGTATGAAAGGAAAAAAATCCTAGAAAGTATTTTTAACAGAACATTATACAATTAATTAAAAGTAGGAGTCAGAATGGTGCAAAGTGACTTTAGATAGTTATAATTAATATTGAGGATGAATCACAAAATAGATTTAATATTATCATCTTGTAGTCTTTGTATCTCATCTTGTCCCACTTGTCCTAGGTGAGATAAAAGTTTGCTATAGGCTTCCCTATAAAGAAAAAAGAAAAGAAGACAGATATATATTTACTACATTTTCCACCATTTTTCATTTAAGTCTTTACAGACTGAGCCTGCTTGAATGTCTACTTGTCTATACACACCATACACGATGTAATTAAAGTACTTTGACTCTTTAACATACTACTTTTGGACATATGAATTGTAGTATGAGTAATGACCCTTCTAAAACAATCTCTTTAGGAAATACAGACTTATACCCCCCCCCATGTTTCATTACTCTAAATAGTCCAGCATTATCTTCAGCTGGGTTGTAATCTATTAAAAAAAAAAAAAAAAAAAAAAAGCCTTGATCTATTTCTGACCAAAACCCATATTATCTAGTTGAGTCACTAATCTTATTCACTGGAACACACTCCAAATTTTTATAAGTGGAAAACAGGCCATTTCTAGAAAATGAATCTATATTTCATAATCATTGTCCAAAAGGATATAATCAAATTATCAAACATACCTTTGTGCAATATTTCTGCCAAGGCCCCATTTCTGCTCTGAACTCTTCAGAGATTGAGTAAGGGTTGAAATCAAGTGGATAACAACCTGTTGGTCCAATGCTGCTACTGTTTCTAAAATGCTGTAAATCTGATAATCATATCTCATACCATAATCCTCGATAAATTTCCTGAAAGTAAAACAAGTTACTTAGAATTACTTCTGGGGCAATTCCTTGGGCTGGTATCTGTATGGCAACAAGCTGTAACCTGAACACAAGAAAGATCATTTCATGTAAGATTACCATAAGGATTTAGATGCCATATGAACACTATTTAACACTTGAAAATAAAGAACAGAAATGGCTTCAGTATGAGCTATGAACAGAGTGGTGGCATTAGGAGAAAGGGAAAGGGAAGAGCTGGAATCCCAGGTGGAAGAATAAGGGGGAAAAATCTAATCTCAGGGACTTTTTTGCTATAGTGTGCATGATGAAATCTAGATGGTCAGGATGTAGAAGAGACTAAAACGGCAAAGAGTCCAGTTTCCTAGTTATTTTGTATATCTTTTAGTTATTGCTAACTCTAGATAAATCAAACAATATCTCTATGAGGAAAGCAAGTTATTTGAAATAATTTTTATATTCTTTAACCGATCAAGAGACTTTAGACCCATAGAAGACCTTTTATTAATAAGAATTATATATTTTAATCCTAAAATTTCCACTCTCTCCCCCCAAGAAAATAAAAGTCACCTAGCTCAATAAATTGTACTTAACAAACATGCAATCTTTGTTCATATAAAATCCTTCCTCCTCTTAGGGTTTTACAGTTTTCATAAATCCAGTATTTATTTCAAATGATCACAATTTAAATAAACTGTAAACAACTGACAAGTGCCAACTATGTGATGAGAAAGAAAACTGAGGAACCAAAAATCTAACACAGAATGAAGGAAATGGACCCAAACTATTTATCACGGTAGTGCTAGGGTAGAGATACATGAAATAAAGGCGAACTGGTGGAAACTGTGAGGAAGAAATACTTAGAAGTACCGCCCTAACAGAAAGCATAAGACTCTATAGGGTGCAAGGCAGGAAAATAAAAACAAAACAGAAAATGTTTCTCAAGTTGCAGTTATTCTTGTGAAGGAACAACAGATCTACAAAGTCTATGCTTCACAATTACATACAATGGAGCTTTCTGGGTCCACAGCACCTAAAGTGAGTAGGAAAACCAGTGACAGGCACTTTCACAGTGGATCCTGAGTAGCATGTTTAGCAGCTCCAAAGCCTGTACACCTGTCATCATGACTCACGTTTCCCACTTTTTCCTCTTAAACACATGCAAGAATCTTCCTTACTAAATTCTCAGGTAATTTTACATCAGCTCACTTATCTTTCTCCTTGGTACTTTTATTTTTTAATAAAACAACATAGCAAAACCACTGCCAAAAATACAATAATTGAAACTACAAACAAGTAGTAACACATTATGTTTTGGATAATTAGTTATTTAAAAAACATGTTGGCTGTCAAATGGCTGGCAATAGTCTTCTTGCCAGTTGGCATATTTTCCAGTTACCTAAACACAGAAGTCAGCTGGGCGGCAGGTTCTCCTCCTGACCCCACTTGGCAGGCTTTGACCATGTATTGCAGGTTCTCGGTGGCCAGCCTTTTAACTAGGAGGAAAATTTACAGCATTACACATTTTGTCTGGTTTGACCATCTGGATCCTCATTTTTATGAGCGCTCTAGATTTAGAAAAACATGTTGTTTTCTTAAAGTATCTACATGCTTTTTTGTTATTTTTCAAAGCGAAACAGTTATGAGCTTTTGTTTTGTTCTAAAGTCTCCCTATCTTCCATTTTAAGAAAATATAAAACACTTAACAAATCTATTTTTTACAACCCTGTAACTGAAAAAACACATGTGAAGATAAGTCTTTCTGTTAGAAAAGAGCCCATATTCAAAAACACTCCCGTATCCTAACCTTGCAAACACTGTTACATACTGATTAAAGATAACCTTTAATAATTCAGCTGATTTAGAGACAAGCAGGTTGATTTTTTTAATTCATAAGCATATTCTTCCCACTAACAAACATATATGTAGAAAATTAGAAACAGTTTACCTTCACTTAAAATTAGCAATATATATATATATAAAATCAACTATTTGTGATGCTAATTTTGTTTTGAAAGAGAGCAAAGTTACAAAAAGAACATTTATGTTCTTTCAGTATTTAACCAAATCCTTTACAACTGTGCACTTGTACATAAAAACGGCAACAACAACAAAAAATCAACAAAGAATGTAGAAAATTCACCATGTTCCAAATGCTAATACATTTTTGTTATGCTGTTTTTGGAACATTAAATATAAGTAGCTGGGGAAAAAATTACTTTCTCTAAGAACAAGGAAAATTTAAGAAACTGTAATCCACTATGGCAAGAGTCCAAAACATGTGATGCACATGAAGTTAAATTAATTAAAATGAAGTAGCAGATAATGTTTTCCATAGCACGACGATAGTGGATAAGGAAGATATAGCATACTTGTCTTTATTGAGCAAATAAGTTCTCATATTAGATGTAATCCTAAAGCCAATATAACTGTTTCTTTTTAAAGATGTTTTCTTGAAAAAAAACAAAAACAAAACCCACAAGTTCTTCTGTGGAAAAAGTACCAGAACATGAAGAAATAGCCTTCACAAAGTATTAACAGTAAGCATTGTTTTTTTTAAAATAACAGCTTTATTGAGGTATAATTCACACATAAAAACCAACCTTTTAAAGTGTACAACTCATTGGTTTTTAGTATATTCATAAGAACTTTGAAGTTATCACCACTATCTAATTTCAGAACATTTTCATCACCTCCCCCCCAAACCTTACACCTATTAGCAATCTTTCCCCATTTTCTTCCTCCCCCAGTCCCCGGAGGCACTGATCTTTCTGTCTCTACGGATTGTCTATTCTGGGAATTTCATATAGATGGAATCATACAACATGTGGTCTTATGTGACTGCTTTCTTTTCACTCAGCATAATGTTTTGTTTTTGTTTCACTTAAAAAATTTTATTTATTTATTTTTGATTATACAATGCAGTGTTATCATCAACTATAGTTTCTAACCTATCCTTTAGAGTCTTAGACCTTATTCATCCTATAACTGGAAGTTCATACACTTTTTTTTAAAAACACTTTTATTGGAATAAAATTGCTTTACAAATGGTGTTGTTAGTTTCTGCTTTATAACAAAATGAATCAGTTATACATATACTTATGTTCCCATATCTCTTCCCTCTTGCATCTCCCTCCCTCCCACCCTCCCTATCCCACCCTTCTAGCTGGTCAAAAAGCACTGAGCTGATCTCCCTGTGTTCCGCGACTGCTTCCCACTAGCTATCTATTTTACATTTGGTGGTGTATATATATCCATATACACACCACTCTCTCACTTTGTCTCAGCTTACCCTTCCCCCTCCCCATGTCCTCAAGCCCATCCTCTAGTAGGTCTGCGTCTTTATTCCCGTCTTGCCCCTAGGTTCTTCATGACTTTTTTTTTTTTTTACATTCCATATATATGTGTTAGCATACAATATTTGTTGCTGTCTTTCTGACTAACTTTACTCTGTATGACAGACTCTAGGTCCATCCACCTCACTACAAATAACTCAATTTTGTTTTTTTATGGCTGAGTAATATTCCATTGTATATATGTGCAACATATTTATCCATTCATCTGATGATGCACACTTACGTTGCTTCCATGTCCGGGCTATTGTAAATAGAGCTGCAGTGAACATTGTGGTACATGACTCTTTTTTGAATTATGGTTTTCTCAGGGTATATTCCCAGTAGTGGGATAGCTGGGTCGTATGGTAGTTCTATTTTTAGTTTTTTAACGAACCTTCATACTGTTCTCCATAGTGGCTGTATCAATTTACATTCCCACCAACAGTGTATGAGGGTTCCCTTTTCTCCACACCCTCTTCAACATTTATTGTTTGTAGATTTTTTGATGATGGCCATTCTGACCGCTGTGAGATGATATTGCATCGTAGTTTTGCTTTGCATTTCTCTAATGATAAAAGATGTTGAGCATTCTTTCATGTGTTTGTTGGCAATCTGTATATCTTCTTTGGAGAAATGTCTGTTTAGGTCTTCTGCCCATTTTTGAATTGGGTTTTTTTTTCTTTTTTTTCTTTCTTGATAATGAGCTGCATGAGCTGCTTGTAAATTTTGGAGATTAATCCTTTGTCAGTTGCTTCATTGGCAAATATTTTCTCCCATTCTAAGGGTTGTCTTTTGGTCTTGTTTATGGTTTCCTTTGCTGTGCAAAAGCTTTGAAGTTTCATTAGGTCCCATTTGTTTTTATTTTGATTTCTCTAGGAGGTGGGGCAAAAAGGATCTTGCTGTGATTGATGTCACAGAGGGTTCTGCCTATGGTTTCCTCTAAGAGTTTGATAGTGTCTGGCCTTACATTTAGGTCTTTAATCCATTTTGAGTTTATTTTTGTGTATGGTGTTAGGGAGTGTTCTAATTTCATTCTTTTACATGTAGCTGTCCAGTTTTCCCAGCACCACTTATTGAAGAGGCTGTCTTTTCTCCATTGTATATTCTTGCCTCCTTAATCAAAGACAAGGGGACCATATGTGTGTGGGTTTATCGCTGGGCTTCCCATCCTGTTCCACTGATCTATATTTCTGTTTTTGTGCCAGTACCATATTGTCTTGATTATTGTAGCATTATAGTATAGTCTGAAGTCCGGGAGCCTGATTCCTTCAGCTCCATTTTTCTTTCTCAAGATTGCTTTGGCTATTCGGGGTCTTTTGTGTTTCCCTACAAACTGTGAAATTTTTTGTTCTAATTCTGTGAAAAATGCCAAGGGTAGTTTGATAGGGATTGCATTGAATCTGTAGATTTTCACAATGTTGATTTTTCCGATCCAAGAACATGGTATATCTGTGAATCTATTTGTGTCACCTTTAATTTCTTTCATCAGTGTCTTATAATTTTCTGCATACAGGTCTTTTGTCTCCTTAGGTAGGTTTATTCCTACGTATTTTATTCTTTTTGTTGCAATGGTAAATGGGAGTGTTTTCTTGATTTCACTTTCAGTTTTTTCATCATTAGTGTATAGGAATGCAAGAGACTTCTGTGCATTAATTTTGTATCCTGCTACTTTACCAAATTCATTGTTTAGCTCTAGTAGTTTTCTGGTAGCATCTTTAAGATTCTCTATGTACAGTATCATGTCATCTGCCAACAGTGACAGCTTTACATCTTCTTTTCTGATTTGGATTCCTTTTATTTCTTTCTCTTCTCTGATTGCTGTGGCTAAAATTTCCAAAACTATGTTGAATAACAGTGGTGAGAGTGGGAAACACCTTGTCTTGTTTCTGATCTTAGTGGAAATGGCTTCAGTTTTTCACCATTGAGGATGATGTTTGCTGTGGGTTTGTCATCCATGGCCTTATTTTGTTTGGGTAAGTTCCTGCTATGCCTACTTTCTGGAGGGTTTTGATCATAAATGGGTGTTGAATTTTGTCAAAAGCTTTCTCTGCATCTATTGAGATGATCATATGGTTTTTCTCCTTCAGTTTGTTAATATGGTGTATCACATTGATTGATCTGCGTATAGTGAAGAATCCTTGCATTCCTGGGATAAACCCCACTTGATCATGGTATATGATCCTTTTAATGTGCTGTTGGATTCTGTTTGCTAGTATTTTTGCATCTATGTTAATCAGTGATATTAGTCTGTAGTATTCTTTTTTTGTGACATCTTTGTCTGGTTTTGGAATCAGGGTGATGGTGGCGGCCTCACAGAATAAGTTTGGTAGTGTTCCTCCCTCTGCTATATTTTGGAAGAGTTTGAGAAGGATAGCTGTTAGCTCTTCTCTAAATGTTTGATAGAATTCGCCTGGTGAAGCCATCTGGTCCTGGGCTTTTGTTTGTTGGAAGATTTTTAATCACAGTTTCAATTTCAGTGCTTGTGATTGGTCTGTTCATATTTTCTATTTCTTCCTGGTTCAGTCTCAGAACATTGTGCATTTCTACGAATTTGTCCATTTCTTCCAGGTTGTCCATTTTATTGGCATATAGTTGCTTGTAGTAATCTCTCATGATCCTTTGTGTTCTGCAATATCAGTTGTTACTTCCCCTTTTTCATTTCTATTGATTTGATTCTTCTCGGTTTTTCTTGATGAGTCCGGCTAATGATCAATTTTGTTTACCTTCTCAAAGAACCAGCTTTTAGTTTTATTGATCTTTTCCATCATTTCCTTCATTTCTTTTTCATTTATTTCTGATCTGATGTTTATGATTTATTTCCTTCTGCTAACTTTGGGTTGTTTTGGTTCTTCTTTCTCTAATTGCTTTAGGTGTAAGCTTAGGTTGTTCATTTGAGATGTTCCTTGTTTCTTAAGGTAGGATTGTATTGCTATAAACTTCCCTCTTAGAACTGCTTTTGCTGAATCCCATAGGTTTTGGGTCACTGTGTTTCCACTGTAATTTGTTTCTAGGTATTTTTTGATTTCCTCTGATTTCTTCAGTGATCTCTTGGTTATTAAGTAGTGTATTGTTTAGCCTCCATGTCTTTGTATCTTTTACAGATTTTTTGCTGTAATTGATATCTAGTCTCATAGCATTGTGGTCAGAAAAGATACTTGATATGATTTCAATTTTCTTAAATTTACCTAGGCATGATTTGTGACCCAAGATATGATCTATCCTGGAGAATGTTTCATGAGCAATTGAGAAGAAAGTGTATTCTGTTGTTTTTGGATGGAAGGTCCTATAAATATCAAATAAGTCCATCTTGTTTAATGTATCACCTAAACCTTGTGTTTCCTTATTTATTTTCTTTTGGATGATCTGTCATTGGTGAAAGTGGGGTGTTAAAGTCCCCTACTATGATTGTGTTACTGTCGATTTCCCCTTTTATGGCTGTTAGCATTTGCCTTATGTATTGAGGTGCTCCTATATTGGGTGTATAAATATTTACAATTGTTATATCTTTTTCTTGGATTGATCTCTTGATCATTATGTAGTGTCCTTTTTGTCTCTTGTAATAGTCTTTGTTTTAAAGTCTATTCTGTCTGAGAATTGCTACTCCAGCTTTCTTTTGATTTCCATTTGCATGGAACATCTTTTTCCATCCTCTCACTTTCAGTCTGTATGTGTCCCTAGGTCTGAAGTACGTCTCTTGTAGACAGCATATATACAGGTGTTGTTTTCGTATCCATTCAGCCAGTCTATGTCTTTTGGTTGGAGCATTTCATCCATTTACATTTAAGGTAATTATCGATATGTATGTTCCTATTACCATTTTCTTAATTGTTCGGGGTTTGTTATTGTAGGTCTTTTCCTTCTCTTGTGTTTCCTGCCTAGAGAAGCTCCTTTAGCATTTGTTGTAAAGCTGGTTTGGTGGTGCTGAATTCTCTTAGCTTTTGCTTGTCTGTAAAGGTTTTAATATCTCTGTCAAATATGAATGAGATCCTTGCTGGATAGAGTAATCTTGGTTGTAGGTTTTTCCCTTTCATCACTGTAAATATGTCCTGCTACTCCTTTCTGGCTTGCAGAGTTTCTGCTAAAAGATCAGCTGTTAACCTTATGGGGATTCCCTTGTATGTTATTTGTTGTTTTTCCCTTGCTGCTTTTAATATATTTTTTGTATTTAATTTTTGATAGTTTGATTAATATGTGTCTTGGCATGTTTCTCCTTGGATTTATCCTGTATGGGACTCTCTGGACTTGATTAACTATTTCCTTTCCCATATTAGGGAAGTTTCCAACTATAATCTCTTCAAATATTTTCTCAGTCCCTTTCTTTTTCTCTTCTTCTTCTGGGACCCCTATAATTTGAATGTTGGTGTGTTTAATATTGTCCCAGAGGTCTCTGAGAGTGTTCTCAATTCTTTTCATTCTTTTTTCTTTATTCTGCTCTGCAGTAGTTATTTCCACTATTTTATCTTCCAGGTCACTTATCCATTCTTCTGCCTCAGTTATTCTGCTATTGATCCCTTCTAGAGAATTTTTAATTTCATTTATTGTGCTGTTCATCATTGTTTGTTTGCTGTTTAGTTCTTCTAGGTCTTTTGTTAAACGTTTCTTGTATTTTCTCCATTCTATTTCTAAGATTTTGGATCATCTTGACTATCATTATTCTGATTTCTTTTTCAGGTAGACTGCCTATTTCCTCTTCATTTGTTAGGTCTGGTGAGTTTTTGCCTTGCTCCTTCATCTGCTGTGTATTTCTTTGTCTTCCCATTTTGCTTAACTTACTGTGTTTGGGGTCTCCTTTTCGCAGGCTGCAGGTTCGTAGTTCCCATTGTTTTTGGTGTCTGCCCCCAGTGGCTAAAGTTGGTTCAGTGGTTTTTGTAGGTTTCCTGGTGGAGGGGACTAGTGCCTGTGTTCTGGTGGATGAGGCTGGATCTTGTCTTTCTGGTGGGTAGGTCCACATCTGTTTGTGTGTTTTTGGGTGTCTGTGACCTTATGATTTTAGGCAGCCTCTGTGCTAATAGGTGGGGTTGTGTTCCTGTCTTGCTAGTTGTTTGGCATAGGGTATCCAGCACTGTAGCTTGCTGGTCGTTGAGTGGAGCTGGGTGTTGGCATTGAGATGGAGATCTTTGGGAGATTTTCGCTGTTTGATGTTATGTGGAGCTGGGAGGTCTCTGGTGTACCAATGTCCTGAACTTGGCTCTCCTACCTAAGAGGCACAGCCCTGATGCCTGGCTGGGGCACCAAAAACCTGTCATCCACACGGCTCAGAATAAAAGGGAGAAAAAAAGAAGGAAAGAAAGAAAAAGATAAAAAAAAAAGGTATTAAAATAAAAAACAATTATTAAAAAAAATTTTTTTAAGTAATTAAAAAAAGAAAGAAAGAACAACCAAACCAAAAAAACAGATCCACTAATAATAAGCACTGAACACTATACTAAAAAAAAAAAACAAAAACAGACAGACAGAACCCTAGGATAAATGGTAAAAGCAAAGGTATACAGACAAAAATCACACACAGAAGCATACGCATACACACTCACAAAAAGAGAAAAAGGGGAAAAAAAAATATATATATATATCGTTGCTCCCAAAGTCCACCTCCTCAATTTGGGATGATCTGTTGTCTATTCAGGTATTCCACAGATGCAGGGTACATCAAGTTGACTGTGTAGATTTAATCTGCTGCTCCTGAGGCTGCTGGGAGAGGTTTCCCTTTCTCTTCTTTGTTCCCACAGCTCCTGGGGTTCATCTTTGGATTTGGCCCCGCCTCTGCGTGTAGGTTGCCTGAGGGCATCTGTTCTTCCCTTAGACAGGATGGGGTTAAAGGAGCAGGTGATTTGGGGGCTCTGGCTCACTCAGGCCAGGGGGAGGCAGAGGCACGGAGTGCGGGCGAGCCTGCAGCAGCAGAGGCTGGTGTGACGCTGCAACAGCCTGAGGCGCGCCATGTTTTCTCCCGGGGAAGTCATCCCTGGATCACTGGACCCTGGCAGTGGCGGGCTACACAGCGTCATGGGAGGGGAGGTGTGGAGAGTGACCTGTGCTTGCACACAGGCTTCTTGGTGTCTGCAGCAGCAGCCTTAGCGTCTCATGCCTGTCTCTGGAGCTCCTTTAAATGGCATTCTTAATCCCCTCTCCTCGTGCACCAGGAAACAAAGAGGGAAGAAACAGTCTCTTGCCTCTTCGGTAGCTCCAGACTCCTTCCCGGACTCCCTCCCGGCTGCCGTGGCACACTAGCCCCTTCAGGCTGTGTTCACGCAGCCAACCCCAGTCCTCTCCCTGGGATCTGACCTCCGAAGCCCGAGCCTCAGCTCCCAGATCCTGCCTGCCGCGGTGGGTGAGCAGACAAGCCTGTTGGGCTGGTGAGTGCTGCTCGGCACCAATCCTCTGGGCGGGAATCTCTCTGCTTTGCCCTCCACACTCCTGTTGCTGCGCTCTCCTCTGTGGCTCCGAAGCTTACCCGCTCCGCCACCCTGTCTCCGCCCACGAAGGGGCTTCCTAGTGTGTGGAAACCTTTCCTCCTTTCACAGCTCCCTCCCACTGGTGCAGGTCCTGTGCCTATTCTTTTATCTCTGTTTTTTCTTTTTTCTTTTGCCCTACCCAGGTACATGGGGAGTTTCTTGCCTTTTGGGAGGTCTGAAGTCTTCTGCCAGTGTTCAGTAGGTGTTCTGTAGGAGTTGTTCCACATGTAGATGTATTTCTGATGTATTTGTGGGGAGGAAGGTGATCTCCACATCTTACTCTTCTGCCATCTTGAAGGAAGTTCATCCAGCATAATGTTTTAAGGTTCATCCATGTTATAGAATGCGTTAGTACTTCAATCCTTTTCATGGTTGAATAATATTCCACTGTATGGATTTACTTCATCTTGCTTATCAATTCATTAGTTGATGGACATTTGGGTTGTTTCCATTTTGGGGCTATTATGGATAACACTGCAATGAGCATTAGTGTACAGGGTTTTTAAAAAAATATCTGTCATCTTTATTTCTTTAATTGAACTGAGCATTTCTTAAAAAACTGGGTTATCCTTTTTTAGTGTTTTAAAAAAATAACCATTTTATTGTCATATAATTTATATACTATACAATTCACCCATTTAACATGCACAATTCAATGGTTTTTAATATAATCACAGAATTGTGCAACCATCTGCTTATACCTCCAATAAATCTATCATTCTCTCACCTATTGCCTTTCAACCACAAACTCCACTGTTTTTGACAGCACCCTCAAGGTTGAACTTTTTCACAGTTTGTTGCAAGTCAGTTCCTTTGCGAGAGATTCAGAGTTCTCTATTCTATGGTTTTCTCCCACTCCCAGGCAAAACTCAGAGGTGTAGCTCTGGTGCTGGGGACAGGGACCATGGTGTCCACTACTTTCTGAGTGACATACCCACTTTAGGTGCTGAATGCTTCTGGAAGGAGGGGTATTAGCCGCAGGTCCTCTCGGCATGGAATCTCCACTTCTAAACTGGAGCAAGGACAATCAGTGCCCCAGTATTCTCATTGGTGCCATACTCAGTATAGTGTACCCATCCCACGAGTGGGGGCTGAATGGAAGATTGAAGGCCCCACTTCTCACCCACACTCCCCTGGAATACAGCCTTACCATCAGATAGCTAGGAGGCAGAATGAGAAACACTGATATCCTGCCTCTCACAGGAAGACAGCCCTCCTACTGGGAGCTGTGGGGAGACGGAACTCTAGTTATTTAATTTACCAGTCTAAAGCAAAGTTTCCATCTTACTGAGCTAGGAGCAGAGAAGGGAGTAGTCTTGGTTCAAATATCAAAGACTTGCTGTTCCTACCAAGACTTCAGTATATTTTCTCAAATAATGTTTCTCCATTTGTTTTATACCCTCAGGACCACTTCCAGAAAATTGAAATGCTCTCTTTTAAATAATTTTCACCAGTTTTTCTGGGGAGCAGGGCTGCAGAGCTCCTCATGTTGTCATGCTGGAAGTGGAACTCCTGAAGCTCTGATGTACAGGTATTTTGAGTGGACATATGTTTAAAATACTCTTGGACACGTATCTAGGAATGGAACTGCTGTGTCATTTAGTAACACTACTTTTCTACGATTTTACACACTGTCCTTCTAAACACTGAGACTTCAAGGAGAGTCAGAATTTTCTCTGAGCCAATCACACAAACCTGTGTTTAACACTGTTTCTTCCGCTTACAAAGACGGCCATGTGGAGACAGAGCATTCTGTATGCCTTCTATTTGGAACATGCGATGCACCACTAGCTAAAGATGAGCAGCAAAATTCCCCTCCCAAACCCTGATCTCCTTCGTGATAAATATTACTCTCAATGAAACAAGGGGCTAGTTAAAATGCTATACTGTCTGCTCTGTCTCAGATTTTGTACTGTATAATACAACAGGCTTTCACTGAAATTAGAAGTATGCAAATGTTTTCAAAGAAGGTAAAATTTCTAAAGAAGAGTCTGGGGTCTATCTCTGGATATTCTTCACTGAAGAGGTGTTATTATCAAGTAAGGGTATTTTATATTAATACAACATTTTCCACAAAAGCAAGCTTGGAAGCAGAGATGAACATTTTAAACATCAAAATAATGTGGATTAAAACAAAATATGCATCAATTTTTGAGATAGAACATTTCAAAGAGCTGTTTGAGCTTTCAGCTACCACTTTTCTGCCCTCATATTCTTTAGGATATACACTGTACTCACTTATCACAGTAGTTAGAAGTACTTAGGTAGAAGCATGTGAGAAGCCTGCCCCAAACAATCACGTTATAATGACAAATACACAAACAAACACACACACACACACACACACACGCACCCCATCCTATTTATACTAAAAACCCCTTCAGGGGTTTCCCTGGTGGCGCAGTGGTTGAGAGCCTGCCTGCCGATGCAGGGGACACGGGTTCGTGCCCCGGTCCGGGAAGATCCCACATGCCACGGAGCGGCTGGGCCCGTGAGCCATGGCCACTGAGCCTGCGCGTCCGGAGCCTGTGCTCCGCAACGGGAGAGGCCACAGCAGTGAGAGGCCCGCGTACCACACACACACACACACACAAAAAACCCCTTCAGGATAGAACTATAGCCACTATTCTGCATATTACGAATAAGCTTATTAAAGCATGCTACTCACAGGGAGGACTAAATACGTAATATTTTAAAGCAATCACTGGCAGTAAGGCTGATGAGACTGAAAACGAAAGGATCAGTGATCTGATCTCTTTGCCCAGAGATCAGCTTACATATTCTAGCAGAAATCTGAATAGGAGAAAGTATGCTGACCCTTCACCACTTGATATTTAAATAAGTTGCATTTAATACTGGAGTCTGATTGAATAAAAATTAAATAAACTTAAACTATTTGTCTGGGAGGAAAAAAAAAACCAATTAGACTGAAACATGTCAGTTTTTAATCATTTTATCATTCCCAACCTCAGCTATTGGCTGGAGTTTGTTCTTTAGCCATGATATAATCAAACCGATATAAAATAACCATATATTTTTGTAAATGTTGATTTAACTGATAGGAAAGAATACACTCTTAATTTGTGAACATAAAAGTATAACAAACACAAACTCGTAAACGAACTAACCTTGAGGTTCACTGACCAACACCAAGCATTTTAATACTCCTGGGAGGAGCAGTTCAACCTCGGAAACATCAATGTTAGTTTCCTTAACAAGTTGGAGGATGAAGGCCAGAATGGATGCTAAGCGAGGAGGGAGCAAGGATCCTTTAAACTCAAAGTAGGATTTCCTGAAAAGAAGCATAATTTTATTTCTCCTTCTCTTTAAAGTTTTAATAGAGCAGAATCAAATGCCATACACTTTAAAGATACTGGCCTATTTTAGCTCCCAAATTAGTAAAACACAATTTTTAAAAAGTATGTATATTTTACCATGTTTTCTTCAAACCTAAGATTTTTGAAGCAATGACTGCACATCCTTTTGGCGTGCTATAAGGGCCAAAGCAGAATACAGATACAAACAAAATATAAAGCAACCTGGTCTTAAAATATACTTAATACACTTAATCAAAATCTAATAAAAATCTAACTTTGTAATATAAGCTTGATCTCCTCTATCAGCTCCTCAATGATGCAACATTTTCTCTAACATCAAATTTGCGTAAAGATTCTCTCCTCATATTTATTTACTTAGGGATTTGAAGGGTGGTCTTATATTTCCAAATAAATAAGAGGACTATACTAGAAATCATCTTCCCATTCCAGCCTACCTCCTTCCTTCCCTTATGAAGTAAAAGAATCAGAGAGGTAATTTAGGATATAATATCTTCTCTTAAAGCAGGACAATTTTTAGCATTCGAACTCAACAGAGGTCATAAAGATAATTTATCTGATTCATTTTTGTATCTCTACCTCTTAGAACAGGTCTCAGCTCATAACAGGTGTTCAGTATACTTTTTTTAAATGAATAAATGAAAGTGAAAATTGTTCAGTTTCTAAAAAGTCAAGACAATATGAATAAGTGTCAGATATAGCTAAATCTAAGCTAGACATCTAAATATACTTGCAAAGCAATAATAATTTGCCAAAATGGGGCATAGAAATCACTAAAGATTATAAATTCCTTAAGGGCAGAACTATGCCTTCATCATTTCTACTCTATACAATGACTTCCAACAAACATTACATATTACAAAATTCATTCACTCTTTGAGTGGCAAGGGCCTTTTATCTGTTTTGTTTAATAATGAATTCCCAACGCCTAGAAAAAAGATTTATTTAGTACATGGTGTGCCAGGTACAAGTCTAAGAACAAGAATATAAGATATGGTTTCTGAAAGCATGGGGTTCACTGTTCAGTGGAAAAGTTAGATTAAAAAAAAAAAAGGACAATTATAATACAGTGTGACAGGTGCTTTGAAAGATAATCCCAGAATTCTTAGGAATTCAGTAGAAGAGGCCCTAAGATGGGGAACTCCAGGAGTAGAAAAGCTTGGAATAGAGGAAGTCATAGGAGGCAATCTCTATTTCTTTCCTGAGTGTTTAAAAAGACAGAAAAAGGAATTGTTACGTGTTTAGGTATTCAACTAGAAATCATAAGAAAAACATTTTTTACTGTATACAAAGTAAATAGGAAAGTCAAGGAAAGCAGCCAAGATCCTAAACACTGGGCTTTAACGGCTTTAAGACCTTAAGGATTCAATTTCACTTCAGCACTTGTCGTTTGGTTTGTACTAAAATTACCTATGCAATGTCTCAAACACAGTGGTAGCGTACTATAATCTTGTTGGAAATTCAGACACAAGTTAGGCAAAAATATCATGATTCTGTGAATTGAATCATCAAGAGCACGTGACTCCAGAAGAAGGAAAGCAGCATCATGGTACACTGAGATATTAGGTGTAGGTCTCATAAAGTCTAGGTAGTATTTAGCCCAGAGGGATGGCATTTTAATGGAGAAAATGGTATGAACAAAGCTGTGAGGTAGGGAGATGTAAAGCATTTTGGGGGGTGATAATTAAACCCATCTCATTAGGGCTTGTAACAATATATGATGCCATATGTATTACATTTGGAAAAGTTAAGTGACAGATCACGGAGAGCTAAGGAGTATGGAGTTTACTCCACAAGTCAAAAAGGAGTGAATAAAGGTTTGAAGGTAGGGAAGTGTCATACTGGAACAATATTTTAGGAAAAGTAATCTGGGGGAATTGTTTAGGTGGGACTGGAAGAAAAGACAAGAGATAAGTGAAAGTAGTTAGGACACTGGCAATAGTCCAGGTATAATGTGATAAGAGAAAAGACATGTGAAAAGGGAAGGAAACAATCATTTGCCAAAGGCTGGAAAAGAGGAGGGAACAAAGAATGTAAAGCTTTCAAACCTGAGTAACAGAACACTAGCAACACACAGAAAAGGTCAGAAGGCAGAACAGATCTTAGACATGGGATTCTGTCATGTGAGGTGATGGATAACATCAGGACATTAAAGCTACCAGATCATTAAAAACACAGGAAAGAAAACTAGACAAGAATAACCTATATCACCACAGCATCTTAAAGTTTAAAAACTAATTTCATGTGAAGCTAAATACCTCATGAAGACAAAAAAAAAGATAATTTCTACTGTTATAGTTAAAAGATATTGGAGTTTAGTAGAAAACCTAAGAAGTTTCATTGATTCATCTGCCTAATAATAAACTGAGTTATTAAGACAGAGTAGACTAACAAAAATAGGACTTCATATTGCTTCCTTTTTCATATTAGCATTTATCTTTTCACTTAACCATCTTTTATAAAATACAATTACTTCATTTTGTACAGTACAAAATACAATTAGTGTTTATCTGATGAAAATATATATATACCTTTGGGACATGTATAAGAAAAATAATAGCTACATAGAGAAAACAAGCAATATAAAGAGCACTGTCTTAGGCTGACAAGTCATTCTGGTAAATTCTTAGATAATGCTTCTCAAAAAAGTTTCTAAACTCAGTATCCTAAGGATTGCCAATACTTTTGAGATGCTTTGTTATTTTTTTATAGAGAATAATAAATTGTGAATACCACCTATTTTTAATATTTAGATGTACCTTATGACTTGTACAATGCATTTCTTTAGAGATGACATCGGTGGAACAGTGGTTGAGCTTCTCAATGCCAACAAAACAGGATGTTGTCCAAGACCTAAAACATGTGGTGAAGCTGGAAGAAACCGCCCGATATACTGCTCAATAACATTCCCTAGTAACTGAGTCAAATAGGCATTTGGATTTTGAGACTGACAACACACGATACACATGCCCTACAGGAGAAAAAAAAAAGAGAGAGAAATACTAAAAGGTAACATTAAAAAAAAGATTTAGGAAGTTACTAATTTTGTCCCAAGCATTTATATCATTGTGTAACTTATCACAATCAACAAGAACAACTTCCATCATCAACAGGTAATGTTTGTATGAAGCTCAGGGAGCAGCTGACCTTGGGTAACACCTATGCAGCGGTACCTAACCAAGCATACATGTATTGGGGGCACACCCAGAGGAGGCAGGGGAGAAGAGCAGGAAGACAGATGAAGCTTCCTTCTGCCTCTCATCTTTAGAAAATTTCACCACCACACTCATCAGCTACATATATGTGTATTACAAAGTTATAAAATACATTTTAGTCTATTTTTAAACTTATGGTACTGCTCATTTTATCTGAGTAAGACTATAAAATGTAGGCTAAAAATTTTCAATGTTAAGAAATGTGATAAATTTTAAAAAAATAACAAAAGGAGAGAAATGCAGAAGATTAAGACTCAGAATAATGACAATTTATTTTGAGGTTTTTATATGTCAGGCATTGTGCCACATGCTTTATATTCATTATTCCATTTAAATTTTTCAAAAAACAGCCCCACTGACTTAGTGTTATTTTATCTCTGATGTTACAGCTGGAGAAATTGAGGTTTAGAGAAGTTAAGAGTTTGATCAAGGTCATACAGAACTCACAATGTCTTGTTATATGTCTGCTGATTTAATCCCTTCTATTTATATAGAAGTTAATGAGATACTTTCATATGGACTGCAGTATTTGATACTTACAAACAAACCAACACCCTGAGAAATAAAATTCTTTCCTGCTAATATTACTAAATATTGCATTTTACTAAATAATCACCAACAGAGCAACAAATTATGCTCTAAAAGTTCATTAATAATTTGGTACTTTGTGATTCACAATGTGGTTTTTCCAGAGGAATAATCAGAAATGACTGTCATGTCTCCATTTTAACTTTAAATGGTATTTACCCAATAGGAGATTTTGAAAGTTTATTTCTAATGAAAAATAGCACAGAGCTGTTAAAAACATAAGCACTTGAATAACAATTGAAAAAAAAAAAACAAAAAACAATGGACTCCCCCACCCCTACAGAAGACAGATGAAGAAGAGGAAAAGCTGTTTGAGGAAAAGCATGTTATATCAGAAGAAGATAAAGTAATAAATGGATATTTTAAAAAAAATTCTGAAGAGGAGAGCTTATACCTTTAAGAAATTAAAGATATAGCTCCAAGTCAGTTCTGCCAAATGGATAATTTACCAAAATTTTCAACTTAGGAAGTTTATAAGAATTCTTATTAAGTGGACTGTTTTGGTTTCAGAGGGCCGCATGGAGCAAGCACTCCACACTGCTATTGACATAAGCAGCCACCATGGAATCTAGGAAGTGTTCTATTTCTGTTACTCTACAGCACATACTCAGCAACTTTGTGACTGGAGATCCTAAATGTTTCTAAAATCTGCTGTGCACCTGTATACCCACTGCCTTAGTTCAAAACCTTCAGATAATGAACTACTCACTACCTTCCAAGTCTCCAATCTAACCTCCACACCAACCTAAACGTTGACCAGAATCACCTTTCTAAAAATGTAAATATGGTATGTCACTCCCACTTTTTTGCCCCAGATCCATCAACAGTCCCCATGTATTACAAGAACAAGTCCAAACTTCTTAGTATGCCACACAAAACCCTTCACTATGTGGCCCCTCCTGTATGAGCCTCCAGCCACACCAGAATTATTTGCTTTTTCCCCATGTGTCATATTTCTTATAGCTTATACCCTCTACATGCTGTTCCCTCTGACAGGTACAGTCCTTCAACTCCTACCCTCTCTGCTCTTTAACACCTAATATCCTTTACTACAGCTATCTTCTCTTGCATTTCCTCATCCCAGTCTGGCTGACGGATAGCTGAGGCCTCTAAGGAAAATACTGAGCACACTGCTGGGAGTGTCTCTGCTGGTTGGTCTCTTCTCTCAACTTTAAGTTTCTTGAGGGTGGAGCTTTTACCTCTTCCATCTTTGTATTCAGAGCCCAAACCAAAAGGAATTTTAAACCTGTTCAATGGAAGTGCAACACCACACATGTACATTAGGATTACAATGTATGGTTTAGATATCTGCAATTAGTAAACTGTTTTAAGGCAGGTGTCAATTTTTTTTTTTTTTTAACTTTTAAGTAGGCACTTACTATACCTGGAGATACAAAGGAAGACTCTTCTGAATTGCAGTCAACATAGGTGCAGGCAGCTCCTTCTCTTGCTGTAATACTGTATGTGGCAACAGTAAACAGTCTATGATCCGGAATAGTAATTTTTGGGCTTTAGAGGTGGCAAAGATCTGTGCCCATGATTTCACAAGAGTTCCTAACACAGAAGAGCAGTAAGAGAAATTATGGTTATCTTCTAACCAGAAAATTTTGTCATTCCACTGAAAAAAAGTATATTTATAACACGTAGGACCAAGTTAAAGTTGGCAATAGGAAGAAACATGTATTAAGAGTCAAAAGACTTACGCCAAGTATTTCGCTAAAGAGACAACTCTCTGAGTTCTGGGCCAAGAAAAACATACATTTCCTGAGCAACTGGCATTTAATACATACACACAATGTGTGGTTATACATTATGTGAATATATAGATTGAATGTTGCAATTAACCAGATCTCTCTTTTTGCTTTGGTTGCTAGGAAACTCAGAGGCAAATTTATAGTTCAACTTTAAGAACAATGTAAGATCATATATTATGCTTTTATGTATATATTCACTTTTCCCTGGGTTTCATCATACTACTCTCCATTTTATTGATACCCTTATTTCTTCATATTTTACATTTAATTTACAGGCTGTCTCAACTCAGTTTGCAACAAGAAGAGGTATAACTAAATTTAATTGTTAAAGCAGGAAAAATGATTAGCTGTAACATCTTGAAGCAATCACTTAACCTCCTGGAACTTCAGTTTTTATAAGTTTCAGTTATTTAACATGAGCAAAAAATGAATTTAAATTTTGATTCAAAAGAAGAGAAACAGGGCTTCCCTGGTGGCGCAGTGGTTGAGAGTCCGCCTGCCGATGTAGGGGACATGGGTTTGTGCCCCGGTCCAGGAAGATCCCACATGCCGCGGAGCGGCTTGGCCCGTGAGCCATGGCTGCTGAGCCTGCGCGTCCGGAGCCTGTGCTCCGCAACGGGAGAGGCCACAACAGTGAGAGGCCCGCGTACCGCAAAAAAAAAAAAGAAGAGAAACAGACTTCTTTACTACATGAAATATATTATGGTTGCTTTGATGATGGGAGTCTGTCAATTGCTACATTTAATGATAGTAAAACTTATCAAATGAGCATCTTTTGTTTAATAAAGTAATTAAGAGCAGATATATACTTTCCTTTAGAGTATATTACTGCAATTGAGGTCTCCTTTACTGAAAAATATGAATTTAAAAGGAGAACATTAAGTACTTGTCCAAACAGCAATGGTACATGTGCTGCATAAACTGTTATATTTTATTCCACCTTAGAAAAGCAAAAAAGATGATAAAATTCAAAGTCACTTCCATAAAACAAAAAGTTTAAAATTCAAGCTCTGAAGGAAAACAAAAATATGCTTATAGAAGGATATACAGATGTTTTTTTAAAAAAAGAACTAATAATCACTTCTAAGAACAACAAACAGCAACATTAATCTTCTGTTGTAAAAGGAAATACAATAATCAATCATAAAGAAACACAATGCTCACTTAGCAATATTTTAAATAATGCTGGCTTCTCATTCTTTCAGTGAGTGAGAAATTTGAGAATGACAGCAATGTAAGAAAAGCTCACATTCTAAGCAACATTAGTATACCAGTAAGACAAACTGCCATCACCACCAACATTTGAAATGATTCATATCACTCTTAAGAGTCACACAGGCATTAACTTATAAAGAGCAAGGAACTTCCAACCCAAAATGCATCATCTACCCTTGTATTTTATCTTGTGCAATGGTTAAAACACTTGGCTGAAGACCTTAAGTTTTATGAGTTCAGAGAAAGTAGAGATGACATATTTGTTTTACTGCAATATCAAGCCCCTACTTTGAAATTTTCAGCAAAGAACGTTCGGGTGTGTAGGAAATTAATAATGCAAAGAAAAAGAAAATTTTTAAGTAAAAAAACTTTGAGAAAGGTTTAAATACACAGAGTGGCTTTGTAAGAAACCTAGTGTTTTTCCTGGCTATAAACTATGACTTATTTACTGATAAAGCTGAAAATATAGAAAACTTGTGGGGAACAACTCCCACAATTCAAAGAGAGCCACACTAGCTTTTTTATTTTTATTTTTTTAACATCTTTATTGGAGTATAATTGCTTTACAATGGTGTGTTAGTTTCTACTTTATAACAAAGTGAATCAGTTATACATATATATATGTTGCCATATCTCTTCCCTCTTGAATCTCCCTCCCTCCACCCTCCCTATCCCACCCCTCTAGGTGGTCACAAACCACTGAGCTGATCTCCCTGTGCTATGTGGCTGCTTCCCACTAGCTATCTATTTAACATTTGGTAGTGTATATATGTCCATACCACTCTCTCGCTTTGTCACAGCTTACCCTTCCCCCTCCCCATATCCTCAAGTCCATGCTCTAGTAGGTCTGTGTCTTTATTCCCATCTTACCCCTAGGTTCTTCATGACCTTTTTTTTTATCTTCCTTAGATTCCATATATATGTGTTAGCATACGGTATTTGTTTTTCTCTTTCTGACTTACTTCACTCTGTATGACAGACCCTAGGTCCATCCACCTCACTACAAATAACTCAATTTCATTTCTTTTTATGGCTGAGTAATATTCCATTGTATATATGTGCCACATCTTCTTTATCCATTCCTCTGTTGATGGACACTTAGGTTGCTTCCATGTCCTGGCTACTGTAAATAGAGCTGCAATGAACATTTTGGTACATGACTCTTTTTGAATTATGGTTTTCTCAGGGTGTATGCCCAGTAGTGGGATTGCTGGGTCGTATGGCAGGTCTATCTGCAGTTTTTTAAGGAACCTCCATACTGTTCTCCATAGTGGCTGTATCAATTTACATTCCCACCAACAGTGTAAGAAGGTTCCCTTTTCTCCACACCCTCTCCAGCATTTATTCTCTGTAGATTTTTTGATGATGGCCATTCTGACTGGTGTGAGATGATATCTCATTGTAGTTTTGATTTGCATTTCTCTAATGATTAATGATGTTGAGCATTCTTTCATGTGTTTGTTGGCAATCTGTATATCTTCTTTGGAGAAATGTCTATTTAGGTCTTCTGCCCATTTTTGGATTGGGTTGTTTTTTTGTTATTGGGCTGCATGAGCTGCTTGTAAATTTTGGAGATTAATCCTTTGTCAGTTGCTTCATTGGCAAATATTTTCTCCCATTCTGAGGGTTGTCTTTCAGTCTTGTTTATGGTTTCCTTTGCTGTGCAAAAGCTTTGTAGTTTCATTAGGTCCCATTTATTTATTTTCGTTTTTATTTCCATTTCTCTAGGAGGTGGGTCAAAAAGGATCTTGCTGTGATTGATGTCATAGAGTGTTCTGCCTATGGTTTCCCCTAAGAGTTTGATAGTGTCTGGCTTTACATTTAGGTCTTTAATCCATTTTGAGTTTATTTTTGTGTATGGTGTTAGGGAGTGTTCTAATTTCATACTTTTACATGTACCTGTCCAGTTTTCCCAGCACCACTTATTGAAGAGGCTGTCTTTTCTCCACTGTACATTCTTGCCTCCTTTATCAAAGATAAGGTGACCATATTTGCGTGGGTTTATCTCTGGGCTTTCTATCCTGTTCCATTGATCTATATTTCTGTTTTGTGCCAGTACCATATTGTCTTGATTATTGTAGCATTATAGTATAGTCTGAAGTCCGGGAGCCTGATTCCTTCAGCTCCATTTTTCTTTCTCAAGATTGCTTTGGCTATTCGGGGTCTTTTGTGTTTCCCTACAAACTGTGAAATTTTTTGTTCCAGTTCTGTGAAAAATGCCAGTGGTAGTTTGATAGGGGTTGCATTGAATCTGTAGATTGGTTTGGGTAGTATAGTCATTTTCACAATGTTGATTCTTCCAATACAAAAACATGGTATATCTCTGCATCTATTTGTGTCATCTTTAATTTCTTTCATCAGTGTCTTATAATTTTCTGCATACAGGTCTTTTGTCTCCTTAGGTAGGTTTATTCCTAGATATTTTATTCTTTTTGTTGCAATGGTAAATGGGAGTGTTTTCTTGATTTCACTTTCAGATTTTTCATCATTAGTATATAGGAATGCCAGAGATTTCTGTGCATTAATTTTGTATCCTGCCACTTTACCAAATTCATTGATTAGCTCTAGTAGTTTTCTGGTAGCATCTTTAGGATTCTCTATGTATAGGATCATGTCATCTGCAAACAGTGACAGCTTTACTTCTTCTTTTCCGATTTGGATTCCTTTTATTTCCTTTTCTTCTCTGATTGCTGTGGCTAAAACTTCCAAAACTATGTTGAATAAGAGTGGTGAGAGTGGGCAACCTTGTCTTGTTCCTGATCTTAGTGGAAATGCTTTCAGTTTTTCACCATTGAGGATGATGTTTGCTGTGGGCTTGTCATATATGGCCTTTATTATGTTGAGGTAAGTTCCCTATATGCCTCCTTTCTGCAGGGTTTTTATCATAAGTGGGTGTTGAATTTTGTCAAAAGCTTTCTCTGCATCTATTGAGATGATCATATGGTTTTTCTCCTTCAATTTGTTAATATGGTGTATCACATTGATTGATTTGCGTATATTGAAGAATCCTTGCATTCCTGGAATAAACCCCTCTTGATCATGGTATATGATCGTTTTAATGTGCTGTTGGATCACACTAGAACTCTTACATATTAACTTATTTTCTACTCTATGTATATACTAAGCCTTAAAAAAAAGAATTGGGATCATTATAATATATATTTTTAGATGTATTTATAGTTAGAAAGTAACTTTGCTCATTTAGTAACATTACAAAATGCATTATATACTATTAGCTAGGTTTATAAAATAATTAAGTTCCAGAAATATTTATTTAGTATATGGCATCTTCTACAATGGAGAAGCTCTTTAACCACTGTATCCTCAGTTCCCAATCCAGTGCCTGACATACTAAATGAACTAAATACACTCACTAAATGTTCTTATTTGTCCAAAATACAATACGACTATGGGAATAAAAAGTTCTAAAGATACGGCCACTAACCATAAGCAAGTTTAAATTTTTGTGGGGGCGCACCAAGTAGACAGATAATTATAATAAGTGGTAAACTACAAAAAATGTCAGAGCAGAAGGACAGATGAAGCACAGTCAGGGAGAGCAGTTCTTCCTGGGCTGGACCCTGAAGGATCATGGGTAGAATTTCAGTTACAAAGACCAAAGGGGATGAATGATCCCAAGAAAGAAGGATGATCAAAAGGAAAGGCATGGAAACAGGAAAATTAGATATAAAGAATGAGGGGGAAAAAAAAGATATAAATAGGAGGAAAGTGGAAGATACTACTGAGAGATCAATCCTGCTTTCTCAGAAATCACCTAGCTACAGTGAAGACCCCAGACACCTTAATCTGGAGGGGTTTTGTCAACAGTTCGCACCTCCCACTAGCAGCCTTGCAAGCAAAAAGCAGAGGATCCTCAGGGAGGAGCAGGCCAGGAGAGCAAAGCACAGTGTTTCCGTGGTTAGCTCTCTTTCCCTCAGGTGGATGTGATATTCCAACCCCAGCACACCTAGAAGAGGTTCTAACTCTCAAAAGTTTATATTTGCTCTTTCTCTATTTTGTTCTAAACTTTGTACATGTAGAAAACAGTAAATTATCTGTTCCTAATTTCTGCTGACTAAACGGGTAACACTGTAGCAGTGTACTCTTTTCCCAGTCTCTGAGATCTAGACAAAGGCAAAGAATACAGTATCCACCTGCCACTAAATCAAAAACTCAACCATATAACAAAACAAAGAAGGCCCTCAATTCTTCATAAGGAGAATCTTGACACGGGTCTATGTATCACCAATCCAAATGATCTTGCAGCTCCTGATAAGACAATCACATATTTTGTAAAATACAGACATACTTCTGAAATCATACATTTAGCTTAGCAAAAATCTAATAGCAACTAATAAATTATAAGCTTAACTGCTATGGACCTAGAGTCTGTCATACAGTGAAGTAAGTCAGAAAGAGAAAAACAAATACCGTATGCTAACACATATATATGGAATCTTAAAAAAAAAAAAAAAAAAAGGTCATGAAGAACCTAGGGGTAGGACGGGAATATAAAATAAAGATGCAGACCTACTACAGAATGGACTTGAGGACACGAGGAGGGAGAAGGGTAAGCTGGGACAAAGTGAGAGAGTGGCATGGACATATATACACTACCAAATGTAAAACCGATAGCTAGTGGGAAGCAGCCACGTAGCATGGGGAGATCAGCTCTGTGCTTTGTGACCACCTAGAGGGGTGGGACAGGGAGGGTGGGAGGGAAGGAGACGCAAGAGGGAAGAGATATGGGGATATATGTATAGGTATAGCTGATTCATTTTGTTATAAAGCAGAAACTAACACACCATTGAAAAGCAATTATACTCCAATAAAGATGTTAAAAAAAAAGCTTAAATGCTGAAATACATGTTAATCTACATCTTACTAAATTAAATTTATAATAAATTCTCATTTATGTTTCTTTAAAATTAAAATGACCGAATTGCTACTATTGCTTTCACTACATTCTACATCATCCATATTTACACATTTTCACATTCTCCTTTATCTTTCACAACAAAGATAAAAGGTTTCAGACAGCCCAAATCAGGTTTATTCATATGTTCACAAGATCAAAGGGAACAGATACAAGGTTTTGGCCACAGAGAAAAAAAAAAAAAAAACCTTAAATTCTGTATAAAAACTTCTAAGGAAATCCTTCTCATTTCCCTTTATCCAGTCCCTAGTTTTGTAGCAACATGGTTTTAGTGAACAAAGATATTCAAATTACTGACTTCCTAAAGAAGAATGAACTCTGTTGTTACAGAACAGACACATTCTTTTTGAAAGAAGAAAACATAGTATTGTGAGAAACAAGATTTGAAGCATATGTATCTTTAGCGCTGTAAGAGATCCTTTCCTGACCTCCTTCATACAGAGCAGACCATAAAAACAGAAGAAAGTGATGGCTTTCTGATGTTTTAAATTCTAACAAAGCATAGGTAAGCACTGAAAAAAGGTCCCTTTTAATTATGCAGGCATTCACAAGGTTAGTGATTCAAAACAGACTATTGGTAGCAAACTGGAGTTGGTATATTTTCTGTATTGATCATAATGAATTTTAATATTAACCAAGCATAACAAGAAAAGTTCTGAAAGGAGGTGGAGCAAGACAGAGATACACTTGAAAGCCAACATGAATTATTTTAAACTAAATCACTGTCTTTCAGATCATTCTTAAGACTGTACAGACAGCAGTGATTTAGCTAGTGTGTTAGTATATTCCTATCCATCACGATACTATAGGCTCAACCTAGGGAAGTTTTAATAATGTCAGGAATACATACCCATTATCGTATAAGTCAGCTGCAGACCTGCACTGGAAATTTTTTTTCCCAGATAAGGTTTTATATATTTTAATATTTCACCAAGGTATTCTAAGGACTTTGTGACCATGGCAGATTTATCAGAAAGTGTCGGCAGATTCCCGTAAGTTATACCAACAGCCTATAAATAAGGGAAAACATGATTTAGCATTCCAAGTTTTATATAATACAGATTTTGAAAAATAAACATAATTTCTCTTTCTACACACACACATGCACACACACATCACTTACATTTAAGCCTTCATCCTTAACTTTCCTGTAAATGTTCATAGCAATTAAAATCCAGGTAAAGAATTATCTGGCCTTTTATAATTAAAATAATGGTTAAAGGAAAAATTAAACAATCAGTTCACCAATAATTATGAGTCAGCAAAGTATTAGTAAAAGATACCCAGAACTGATATACGAGAAGCTTATAACCAAATCACATCAAGCATTCCAAACAGGTTGGCTCACCATATCTCTAGGACATGACTGGGAATTCTAAATCCCCAAATTCCTACAAAAAAGACCTACAGATGAGGTTAACAGACTCTTACAAGTGAGACCTCCATAAATAAAGTTCAGCTTTATGATATGAATTGATTTTTTTCCTAGAATTTTCTTTATAAGCCATTAGATGCCAGCTTAACTTTCTCAGAGGAAAAAAAGGATGAGGTACAAAGGGTAGAAATGGCAAAATGGGGAGGCTGAGGAGAGAAATGTGAGGTGAGGTAGTAGAGAATAATGGTGAAGTGAGAAGAGGAAGGGAAATAAATGAGAGGATGAGTTGAGGGAAGGTGAGAATAAAGAAGAGTTGAGAAGTCACTAGAAGAGTCGAGATATGGGGATATATGTATAGCTGATTCATTTTGTTATAAAGGAGAAACTAACACACTACTGAAAAGCAATTATACTCCAATAAAGATGTTAAAAAAAAAAAGAATAAAGAGAAAACTGGCTAGAGATGGGTTAGAAGGTTTGAGGAGAGTAGTAAAGTTTCCAAGCCATTACTGGGAACTTAACAATGAATTTCAATTACCCAAATTGGACCATGAATGGCACCAGTATGCACGGTTATGTGATTTTTCTCCTGCAGCTCTCAGGAAATAACACAAAGGAAAGAAGGCAGGTGGTTGTACTGATCCAAAGTTGAAGATTTGCAGGTGTAACGATAAGACAAAGGATGGAAGACTGTGAGCGTGTTGGTTAAGGGTAGTTGAAGTGAGGCCTTCAAGGGGTTCAGTTAAGGTAGATAAGGAAGAAAGTGAGACCTTGACAGAATGTTGTGCTTGGAGAAAAGGGAGAGGAAGGTCATAATAAAGTCACTCAGAGAAAAGGAAGGAAGGCAGTGATAGTCAATGAGCTTTCAGATGCTCCAAGTGATGCCATGGTTCAGTGATTAGTCATGGCAGTAGGTGGATGACAGCAGAAGTGAAGATCACTGAAAGACTACTGGAGAAGTTTTGAAATGAGGGCTCAAGGTAAGTTATCCAAGGTGATATTAAAGTTAGCCATGATGATGATAAAATGTAGAATGGAGGAAAAGATAGGGAACCTAGTGAACTTGGAAGATTGGGAGGTAGACAGCTAAGAATAAGAGATATACTTGATGAATCCCCTTTTCCATTTAGCTCTCTGCCCTTGGTTCTCTATACTTCTTTCCCTAGACCAGAAATTCTCAAACTTCATCTCAGTTCCCCTTCACACACTTAAAAATTGAGGATCTTAAAAAGCTTATCATTTGGGCTCTATCTATTGATATTTATATTACAAATTACAATAGAAATTTTTAATTTATTCATTTAAAAAAATAATAATTATGTTAATATACCTCATATATTTTTAGTGAAAAATAACTTTCTTTTCCAAAACAAACCAAAAAAAATACTGATAAGTGGCACTTTTTTTTACATCTTTGAAAATCTCTTTAATGTCTAGCTTAACAGAAGACAGTTACATTCTCATATCTGCTTCTGCATACAAGCTGTTGCAATATGTTGCAGATAAAAACAGTTAAGTCAATATTTCTGTCAATATTAGAAAATTAAGAAAGACATACATATTTAATCCATACATCAAACAAGAGATCACAATGGAAACTGAAAAATATTCTAAAATACAAAATAATGAAGATATTGCAAATAAATCTTGTGGGATGAAGTTAAATTTGTGCTAAATGAAGAATTTATAGTCTTCAATTCAGATATTACAAAGAACAAGCCTCTGAAAATAAATTTTCTAAGTATAAATGTAATATAGAAAAAGAACAGTAAAGTAGAAGAGTGAAAAATCATAAAAATAAGAGCAAAAAAAAAAACCAATTAAGTCTCAGAAATATATGTAGTTGGAAGAGGAAAAAGTATTTTAATAAAATTTTCAGATAATTGTGGGAATTCCTCTTTGATATTACACCAAAACTTGACAAGTGGTATTTCTTAAAGGTTAGTTGTAATATGGAATCCAAAATCATGTCAATGTATGTTCTGTTCTCTGCTACGTTATAAGCCATTGGTCTGTCTTGTGCTTTGAATGAATGTTTTCCACACATGCATACTTTCTAAAAAGCCTGTACTTGTTACCTGAAAAATTTTGGTTCATTGAGTTATACAGCTTCCCAATTTGGACAACACATTTCATTGTCCATATTTTAAAAAAATCATATTTGTTAATATCACCAGTGTTGTCAGAAAGTCTTTAATTATCAAGAAACTCTCAAGCTCATGATGACAAATACAAATGTTCCAAAATTCTAATTTTCTTAAAAGCTCAAATTATGTTAATATCAAAAAAATGCTGTCAGTTGACTTCTTTGAAGTGATAGGCTCATTTTTAAGAAAATATTTGCCAAATACCCAAGTCTGAATAACCATACTTTGTCAGTTGTTCTTTCACGGTAAAAGCGGTCAGTTCAGCTTACAACTCAATCACATAAGTGGCTCTCACTTAGACAACAATCTTGCTTTCATATGCATCAAAAGTACTTTAAATATATTTCCTATTGTCATTCACAGAATACTAAAAGGGCATGTACTCAAGGGTGAAAATTTATTAAAATTAGTAACTTTACTGCTTCATTAATGATACTCTTAAGTCAAACTGTTTTTTTTCCCCCTCTGTGATTGCATGGCCTTGAAAATTATACTGACTACTAGTATAATCTTGGGCCATGGTGTTGATTTCTGCTACAGCTTTTACGCTATTTGTACAAACACCAATATAGTTTTGAGCTCAAAGAACCCCTGAAAAGTATTAGTGACTCCTAGAGGTCTATGAAACAGACATTTAAGAACCAGTGCCCTAGATTTCAATATTTCTCTGTTTAGCCTTAACCTCCCCAGACTATGAGACGTATATTTTTCAGTGCCTTGACTATCCTCACCTTCATGTCACACTATCATTTCTGTGCAGAGAAGAGTTAATATAGCAGGGGCCAATGTCATTACCCTTAAGAGGCCTATTTGCACGGTTGGTCCTTGGTTGGTTTTTGGACCCTTGGATTTTCCCCATCATCTCCCAATAAGAATGGCTCACTGTGCCTAAACAGTTTGTGCAACCAATACAGTTTATACTGAATATCTGCTTTCCTTCTGGGAGTCCGGATTTTTAAAAGTGCCAAACAAACAGGTCCTAGGTGACCAGCCCCCATTAAAAACTCTGGGCACTGAGTCACTAATGAGCTCCCCTGGTTGACAGATTTCATAGGTGTTGTCCCAATTCCTTGCTGGGAGAATTAAGCATCTCCAGTGTAATATCACTGTAAGGGGACTCTTGGAAGCTGTGCCTGGTTTCTCCAGACTTCACCCCCGAACTTTTTCTCTTTGTTGACTGTACTTTGAAACTTTTCACTGTAATAAGTCATAGATGTAAGTACAACTATATGCTGAGTTCTGTGAGTCCTCCTAGCGAATCATAATAGCACCTGGGGTGGGGTGACCATGAGCACCCCTGACACAACCTCAAACTAAACAGGTTTAAAATTGGACTTCTCACCTACTTCTGCCCCACTCTAAATCATGATGTTCCTATTTCTCCTTAAGGTCATCATTTTTCTGGTTAAACACAGTATTTATTTCATAATCATTCAAAAATCCCAGAGTGCAATCTTCAATTCCTCCTAAACTCACTAGCTTCTGGCATTAGTGCTCCGGCACCTTTAATTTACTCTATTGTTACCAATTTTCTTAAAGTCATTTGATCAAATCAGACCTACTTAAAAATTTATAAAGCCTGTTCACAGGATAAAATCTAACTTCTTATACCAAGATGCTCTGAATTCTTAACCTACTGATTGACCTATCAACTAACTGACATTTAGCATATACTGTCTTATATTATTATTTTAGCCTTTGTGTATGTCTTGTATTCTCAGACAAGTAAAAGTTCTCTAAGATCAAGGACTAGTTCTTTTGGTTCTTCAAATCCCCAAGAAGTCCTCACATAATACTATCTAGCATTTAGCAAACAACTATTATTTAGTGAGTAGTTAAAAAGCAATTAATTTGGATAGGATTAAATTAGGAGAGCCTTCGAAAATGATCAGTGTAGTGCATGACTTCTACTTCCCTTTCTGGTCCAGTATGGTCCCCAGCATAGGTGCTGAATTAATTAATGATGGAGATCCAATCAACAACTAAATAAAAGGCTCCAGAGAAATATGTATTTTATATCTACATCTACTACTACGAAATATTTTTAGGATTTATATGACATCTCTAACTGTAACAATTGTACTTTAACTTAACGAAAACCAATGGAAGAATTCACATTTATGGAAAGAGCTTATGGATTGTAAGGACCTTCGTTGCAGTTAATACCAACTACTATGTGGGAAAATAAACTAAGTTTTACTGTGACTAGCTTACAAAAACACTAATCCAAGCACATTAACGACCTCAGGCTATAAAACAAAGACTATTACATAAGACAGATTCCTACAAAATTAATAATTAAAAATACAATGTTGAATGGGACTATTTATTACAGAGGCAAAATAAAACAAATGGATTGGTTTTTAAATCCCCAACCATGCTATGATATGAAGTAGTTGGTGCTTATGCTGCATACACTAAAATTTTACTGTAAAATTTACACTGTTCATTACAGGGTGGTAAACATTAAGTTGGAACTATTATGGACCATATACAAGGAAATTTAAGTACCTGAAGAATATTGTTATCTAACAATTTCAACAATAAGATACTCCTACAATTTAGATCAGACTTGGAGTTAAGGTTTTTATGTGGCATTCTTTACTCTTATTATTTTTTATTACACGTAATTCTTCTGCTGTCCTGAAGAGTGAGTTGTGCTATATCTTAGATTCACATTTTTATTCCTCCAGAATTTTATAATAGCGGCAACCAGTAATATGATTCAATTTAAAATAATTCATTTTATGGAAAAACTTTATGAACACTTCAAGATTTTTGGAAAAATAATTGTAACTGATCTGAACAATTATATTAATGAATAAAAAATACCTCGAGGAACAGAACAAGTGCTTTTTTAGGGCCTTCTTGCATAGGTAAATATTCAACTTGAGCCTTTGAGAGAATATTCTTTACTTCTGAGAGTTTAAATAGCAACCTTGTCAGTTCAGCCAACTGTTCCATGTAGTCTTTTTCTGTTAAAATAAAATATTTATATAATGTTTATAAATTTATGTTTTATATATATATATGTATATACACACACACACATATATATGGGAGAACAGGGAACGTATCATTCTTCATTTATGACAACGCTTTCTTTTAAAATTAAAATTTCTACATTATTAAAAACTTCTAAGTTTCTCTCACTATGAGAAGGCTTTATTTAAAAACAAACAAATGAGTACTTGTGAACGTCCTAGTCCCAAAAGCTATTCACGTAAAGCCAACTGATTTAATAATATATAAAAGTAAATTTGGAGCATGTTTTCAGTCCAGCCTTTGTGGGATTTATGAATGGCCATAAACAATAGGTTTAGGATAAGGCACGCCCTACAGACAATCAGAACTGTTTGGGATATTAAAAACAAAAAAATTACAAGGAAATGGGATGAAATTATTCATAATTGGATATTTTTCTTTATAGGGTGTTAACAGTGTGATATCTGGTTATTTACTTCATATTTCCACTTTTTTTTGTGATCAGTTTCTTGAAGGTAAAAAAATAGCTCGTCATTTGAGAGCAAATTTTTGTTCCTAGCTTCCAAGGAAACAAGTTCTTTTATCTTTATAGGAGAGAAATTTGTCCTATACAGTTACAGGAAAATATCAAGAAAAAGAAATAGGCTGCAAAAGGAAGTAAATTTCTGTTCATATTAATACCTATTTACAAATACATTTTTTATCTTTCCTATTAATTTACATAATGAAACAGGAAATTTTAAACATACTTAGCTATCTAGAAAGCAAAACACCTGCAATACTTACCAACTGCCTGTTCAGTATTTAAATCAATGAACGAGTCATCTGGCACATAAAGGTTTTTTATATACATTTGCAAAATGCAACGGATCCATGATCTTATAGTTAGGGCTTGAAAAGATACACAGCCTGAATGAGAAAGCGCTTCACATAACATGCTGTAAAAATAAGTTGATGGATATTAAAAAGAGAAACCAAAACAAAACCCTGACAATGTATTCCCTGAGTACAGAGATTCAGAAATAAAGGAAAACATTCTAATATCCCCCAGTTCTTGGCCTCACTTATTTTACAAACACACTAATGCAGACATGCATTGCTGAAAATAAACTCTACAGATACACACAAAATGATATTTTAGACAAATATTCTTGCTTTCATTTGTAATGCCCTAGTTTTTAATTTTCCTTTTCCCACTGATGGCATACATATAGGCTAATGCCAAAGGAGAAAGGGAAAGAAGAACATGGTTAAAATTAGAAAAACAAGGAAGGGGATTAACTAGCTAGGTGAGATAATACTAAAGGAAGTGGCAAGTACAATAAAAAACAGTGGCCCTTAGAGTAAACAGAGAAGGGGTCATGACCAAGAAAAAAGGTAAAAAGACAAAATACATTTCTATGTGGCTCTCCTGACCAATCCCGTTCCCATCCCTTCCTTTCCTGCTCCCCCACCTTAATAATGACAGGAGTCATTATTAAGGAATTCCAAAATAACATCTGAATGAGATTAAAAAAAAATTATCTTACAAAGTCAAAGCCCTAGTTAAATCTGATTTCTAATCATTTTATAAGTGAGGATAGAGAGAATGAAGATGGTCTTCACCTAATTATAAATGTTATGTAAAGTTAAGACGCTTGAAAAATACATATAAATTCGTAACTCTAAAAATACTGTTTTGAAATACTTTGAATATAAGTTATCATAAAAAAAGAGAACACAAAACAGAAGAACTCAGATGGGTCATTTATTACTTATACAACCTTCCCAACGTTACTTACCAACTTTGCATTTCAGTTCCTTCAACTGTGACTAACACACAATATTATTTTAAAAACTGAAATCCTTTCAGATAATTTCAGCAAAAGTATTTAATAAATAATATAAATAAATGTTTGTTGTTATTAAAGAATTCTTAAGCTGGAAGGGATCCTGAAAGTAATCCAATTGAAGGTGAACTCCCTTACTTTACAACTGAAAGCCAGTGAGAAAATGATTAATGACTCTGCTTAATGAATTCCTTTTGAGAAGAATACCTCTCTTCATTTTCACTGACTGGCAGGCAGCTGGGATCAGACCTACACTGGTCTCTTAGGTTTGTGTATTTATTTTATTTTCCCTCATCTTGATATTCTTATTTGAATTGTCCTGATTATTCTATACTATTTCTATTATCTATTGCATATTTTTTCTGTTGGGGTTCCTCAGATCTCTTATGTAATATGGCAGGAGACACTTAAAGATATGGAAACCAAAGTTCAGGGTGGGGATGTCTCTTGTTCATGACTACACAAAACTCAAAGCTTTAAACATCTAGCTGTGAAGAGGAAAGCTATCATTAAATCTAAAACTACAGTAATATAAGTGTCTTACATATTCAGCAATATTAATTGTATAATTTCTTTCACAATGGTGAGTGAAGAAAGGTCTTTTCAGGATGAGGATGAGGCAGTCCTACAAAAACCGTTTTGACAAAACAGCAACAACACTGTTTTAAGAAAGCTTTCCTACTATTAATACTGTCAAAATGCTGATACACAGAAAAGCAACAAACTGCCCAAGTGAGAGTATATATAGTAAAGATCAGTTTTTATTGTGAAAATTCTTACCTTCCTAGTGAACTCATCTATCGTGGGCTTACATTAATGTGCATACCTGAAATAAAAACACTTACCTATTTTGTAGGAAATGAGTTAAATATCTGGCTACAACTTGGGGCCAGACGATATCATCCCAACCAAAAAGTTGTATCATTGATGTAACTGGCTGAGGCTGAAGATCTGATGGAGCTGTGCTGGGCAAGTCCATTGCCAGCAAAGTAAAATCTGGATTTAAAATGAGAAAAACTCACAGTGAGAATTTTTTAACCCCCCCCAATTATATCAATAGTGATTTTTAAAAAATTAGCACTAAATAGTAAAATGTCACATTTTAGAAACGTACAACAGAAAGCTAAAACTGAACTAAATTCATGTTGTCGAAGAAATTTCTGTGGCGATCATCTGGATCTCCAAGAAAGGGTCTAGAATAATCTATCTCAGCATCATCATGATGAATCTATAATGGCCCTCTCAAATGGCAAATTCCACACCTGATGTCTCTGCTTATGTGACTCTCCCATTCAAAAGACCCATTACAAAAATTATTTCTAGCATCCACTCTTCTCCAATTGAGTTAATTTACTCATCACCTGCCACAGACAGAGTTCTTCCTCACCTTGGACACTGGACATTCTCTTCTAGTAAAAAGTGATCTTCTACAATCAATCAATGATACTCCACTTCCCTCAGAGCTCACAAAGCCTAGGAGCTAGAATTCCTTAGGTCACCATGGTAAACAAATGTACTTTATTTTGTGATTTCCTGGGATTCCCCAACTTAATCTGCACTATATCACTATATGTTTATCAATAAATTGCTTCTTAAGTACTGCTCCTATGCAGCTCTCTCAAATGGTGGCTATTTATTCTCCCACACTCTCGTACACAGGACCCACATAAGGTGAGCTTACTTCTTGGTCCACATGGCTGCTTCTATACCATTCTCCCTTCCCCCTCCCTTTGGCTTTGAGTCTTAGGTCATCAGATTAAGTCACCAGCACTAACTCTCCTTGTTGCATTTGTCTACCGTTTCCTCCTTCACCTCCTCTCATCCCTTGAAGATTTTAGCTCACTATCATCCTTTCTAACTGCACTCCTGTCATAGTCCTTGATGATTTTTCTTCCAATCTCCTGGCACTGAACTCCTCTCCTACAGTGAGTCTATCTTCCATTCTACTTTAGCCATTCACTCCCATGGTGATACAGAGACCTTGGCACTACCCATAAGTACAATCTCACCATAATTTCCACTTTGAAGACCCCTCTTTCTGGCATCGAACTACCTTTCCAACTCTCCTCCTGTAGGTTCCCAAATCCAGCAATCCTTTGATTCCACCAGGACCTACAATTCATTGATCCTACAAGTTTTCCCCTTCCTTCCCCTTTTTAGGCAGCTTGATTACATGGTCCATTATTATACTGATTTTCATATACCATCAACTCCCTTGCTTCTTACTTGATTTTTTGTACTTTCCTGGAAAAAACACCATCTGTTTAATTACATCCTTGGTCTTCTCCCCACATGCACCTACACCTACACAGTATAAATGGCTGGTGAACAACCATGCTGACTGATCTCATTTCAAGTTTATGACTACAAACTTTAAGTGGACTCTTAGAGTTGGCCATCATTTCTACCACATTTCTCTAGTCCATTCAGTCTTTTACTCTCCTAGAGGATTACTGCATACCTTCTTTCCTTGCTCCATCATAAGCCAGCATCTCCTCCCCATCTTCACTTTCAGCTAATGACCTTACTACGTCACAGAGAAATGAGAAACGTCAGAGGAGAACCACCACATCTACCCAGCAACCTCCACCTGGGCCCATTTACTCTGCCTTCTCTTCTGCTACTACAGGATATCTGAGGCCAAGTCCTCTATGGGATCCCATTTCTCTTGGGCATCAAAACACAAGTGAGTCTCTTGCCACATCAAGTTTTCCCTCACTCCTAAACATTCCTGTCAGCGTTATAAATATGCTGAAATTTCTCCCATGTTGTTAGAAAAAATTCTCTGACCCCATTTCCCTCTCCAGCTAACATCCCCATTTTTCTACTTCTCTTAGACAGTGATACTCAAAAAGATTTACTACATTTGCAGTCAGCGATTCCTCTTCTCACATCTTCTCTTGGATATCTTCAATCAGGCCTTTGTCTCTACCCACTACAGCAAAACTGCTCTTGAAGGTCATCAGTGACCTCCATCCTACTAAATCCAAGGACCGATTCTCAGGCCTCATCCTACTGGACCCATTAACTGCATTTGAAGTGTTGATAACTGCTCCTTCCTTGAAAAGCTCTGTCATTTGGTTTCCAGGGCACTATACTTTCTTGGTTTTCCTCTCACCTCACTGGTATTCCTTTGCAGTCTCCTTTCTTGGTTCTTCTTTATCCTACAAATCTGAACATGGGAATATCCTAGGGCCCTATCCTCAAACTTCTCTTTTTACTGGTACTTACTCTACTAGTAGTCTCATCCAGTTCATAGCTTTAAAGACTATTTATATATACATAGTTTCCAAATTTAAATCTCCAGCTTAGACCTCTTCCCTGAACCCTAGATTCATTATCCAGGGGTCTAACTCAACATCCCTACTTGAACTTTAATGGACATATTAAAAAAAAATGTCCAAAATCAAAATCCTAGTCTTCACTCACAAAATCTGCTCCTGCCACAATCTTCCTCATCTCAAACAAGGGGTTCTCCCTTTATCTGTTTTGCTTACCATATCATACCCACTTAGAAAATTCTGTCAGCTCTACCTTCATATTGGAAATCTGACCACTTCTCACCACTTCTACTGCTACCACTGTAGCCCAAGGTGCCCAGCTCTGAGCTGTTACAATAGTTCCCTATGTGGCCTCCCCATCTCCCGATAGTCTTTTCTCCAGCCAGTAGCCAGAGGGATCCTATCACTCCTCTGCTCAAGACCCCAACAGCTTCTAATATCAGGGTAAAAGCAAAAGTCTTCACAGCTACGTACAGGGCAGAACACAAAGTAGTTCTCCATAACCGCTTGACCCCATCTCTGACTACTCTTACTCCTTTTCTTATTCCACGAGAGCTTTGACGGCTTCCTGTAGTTCCTCAAACACACCAGACACACTCTTGCCTCTGGACTTCTGCATAGCTCATAGCTGCATAGCTGCATATTTCACCTCCTTCATGTCTTTGCTCAAATGGTACTTACACAGGTTTTCCTGACAATTCTGTTTAAAATTATAACTTGCCTCTGGCTTTCCCTATCCCTATATTTTCCTATATTTTTATTTTTCTCCATAGCATCTCACCATCTGACATATTACACATTTTACCTACTGATTTATTTATGTTCTCTCCCCGCCACTAGACTATAAGCTCCATGAAAACATGGAGCTTATACATGAAAAAAAGAATTGCAGTCCTTTTTTTTTCCCATTGGTATATCCCCAATGGCAATAAAAGTGGGTATTCAATAACCTTTTTTTAATGCAGGAAATTTCTCTCTCCTATGAAGTCTTTATTTCAAAACGAACCCAAAACCCACACATATTTTGCTTTATATCTATATACTGTTTATTTTCAGTGCCTAGGACAGCACTGACTCAACTTGTATAATATAATTTTTGGTAACTAACTGGAAGTTGGGATGATGAATGGAAGAAAGATAAGTCATATTGGCTAGTAATGACTGCTTTGGTTAAACTGAATATCAATATTTATTTTCACAGACATTACACTGGTTGGAAAACCGTTGCCCTGTCACAATTCTTCAATCTATGTATCACTGTAAAGTCTTAATTATGCAAGTGTTACCAGAATTCAAGGTCTTTTAAAATTTATATCATGCAGTCTTTCTGTTGTGCTTTTAGCTCAGCTTTCCTCATTCACACCAGGGTAAAATAAACCTTGGTTTAGATCTTAGGTTTTCAAAAGTGTTAATATTTAAATACATTAAATACCTTCATATAAATTGCACTTAAATACATGCAGTCACCATATTGATCTCTCTCTATTCCAGTATTTCTTAACATACATTGGGTAAAATATCCCTTTGTGAAAGATAATGACTTCTTTTTGGGAAAGTGCATATATGCACATATATGCAAATTCTTGCCTATAATTTCATCTGATTCAGAGTCCCTTAAAGCCTAAGGACATGTCCATAGGCTAATAATCAAATTAAGTAAAAATTACAACCTAAAATAGAATCTAATGAAGTCAGAACAATAACATTCTCTATACTCCATGTCATTCTGGGCTCATCTGCTTGATGTTGAAGTGGAATTCATGCTACATCCTTTATTGCTCTTTATTCAACTTCATCTTATACTAGATATCTGAACATACAATTTGAAAATAAACTACTCGAACTAGAAGAAATCAAATGTTGCCTTACTTTCCGAATAATGCATGCATAAGAAAAGTTCACGTACATTCAATATTTTTAAGGTTAAAAGTGATCTTTTGTTTTTAGAAAATGATCACTTAATTTTTACCTTTACTAAGAGGAAAATAATAAACAAGCCAAAGGTTCCTAATTTTAAAATATGTACCTCTTTTCATCTTTCTGGTTGACAAAATATTTATTGCACCATAATAAAATAAGGGTTTGTTACCAAGCAGACAGAAGAAAAAACTGACAGTCTGCAAAATGAGAAACTAATTAGCAAATTAACAACGCTGACCTGCAGCTGCATCCGCGAGTTGTGAGGGAGGCACTATCTGTGACATTCTCTGACTCTTCAAAAATGAAAAGAAATGCCTCCATAGTGCACTGGCAACTGCAGCAAGGTGGCGCTCTTTAGCCGATAATGAAGACTGCACAATGAGGTCCACATTCTCCCTCTGAAGTTCCTGACACAATTGTTGATGCATACTCCTAAAAAGAAATAAAAATACAGTTAACACCCGACAAATACTCACAAAAATTTTTCTTTAAATACATTATTGGCTTTTAACATTTACACCATGTGAAAACTGAAGAACTGTTTTATATAATTAAAACCTTTATGCCAAGACATTATGCATTTCTGGTTATTTGATGGATGAATGATGGCATATTAAGCACCATAGAGTTAATGTTAATTACTAATGTCAACCATTAATTATATGCTTTTTAATATGGCATATCCAAATAAGAAACAGGCAGCTTCAGAATGAAGGTTTGCATTTTGCAACTATGCAACTATGACAAGTGATTTTACTTACAATCTAGACATAAAAACAAAATTTAAAACCATTTCTCCTGTGAGCTTTAGGGCATGATGTACCAAGAGGACAGTGAGTATTTATGGCTTATGCGTGATATTTTAAACTAAAATACTTTCCTTGTTTAGAGCAGACACAGGTGTTGAGCTAGTATATAAAACTGTGCTAGATACAACCTTATTATCAGTACATTGGTCCAAAAAGATCTATAATCATTTTCACATAGTAGAAAAAAATAAAAAATAAAGTTATTCTCCATAAATCCATAAAACATGAATTCAATACTGTCTCAAGTTTCAATTTATCATTTACTCACCTTTTTTTCCTATTGAAAATTTAGATATCTCTAGACCTTAAAAGAAACATAAGAGGGGTATATACTAAAAGATTTTTCTAGTGATCTGGAATAGAAGGCATTTATGCAATATGCCCAGCAGTTAATAATATTATTTAAAATTAAATGTGCAACCGTGATATTATTCCTGTTTCTGTTTATATTACTGCCATCTCAATTGAGGGTAGACACAAATGCATGAATACCATCTTTAGATTTGCTTTCTTCAATTAAAGAGGAAGCAGTGAAAACCAACCAGTGGAGCTAAGGCAGAAGGCGTCCTTCAATAATGGTAGTATTCCATTAAGAAAAACGACTAGTACTTTAAAAAAGAAGGAAATATTACATTAATTCCAACACTCCTGATGTTTTAAATCAGTTCATCTAAGGGAAGTGGACACTCAAAATAACTATATAAAATACAGAACTAGTGCATGTAACTAAAGCAATTCCACAAAAAGATCAAACTGGTTGCAAGACCACATCTTCGTACTTTTCCCATAACTACACAAAAGTAAAAATTTTAAGTATAAATTATGTAACACTAGGACTCTGTGCCTCTCTACATTGGAATTCTTAGATGATCATGAGATACTACTTAATGCTACTTGAAGTACTGAAAAATAAAACAAGTGTACAAATGCCTGGGGAAAGAATATCATAGTAAGCAAGTCTCATAAAAACTAACCAAATATCTGCTATGTTCTCTTTGTGTAAAAACCTGCCTGAGATGCTTTCAACTTGAACTAGTGACTAAAGAACCATTTCAGGTCCTTTAGCTTTGAGTAAGATGAATATCAAATCACTAAAATCCATTAGGCAACTAATTCATCTGCCTACATCCACAAAGCAAAGTTCATGGGTACATTTCAAGACACTGGAATCCAAGTAAAATAATACCACCATTTGTAAAACCCATCTATAGCTTTTTCAAAGTACATTGGTCTCAAAGGATAATAAATAACATACTGTATCTGGGTAGGATGGATTTTACTCACTATTTCTAAATAAAATAAGCCATTTCTTCACTCACTAAAATCTATTCCCCAGGAAGGGGTATTATTTCTGATCATCCTTTATTTTTATTTTTTTAATTTTAATTTAATTTTATTTTTTTGCGGTACGCGGGCCTCTCACTGTTGTGGCCTCTCCCGTTGCGGAGCACAGGCTCGGGACGCGCAGGCTCAGCGGCCATGGCTCACGGGCCCAGCCGCTCTGTGGCATGTGGGATCTTCCCGGACCGGGGCACGAACCTGTGTCCCCTGCATCGGCAGGTGAACTCTCAACCACTGTGCTACCAGGGAAGCCCTGATCATCCTTTATGATGCCAGAAATTCTTTAAGTAAAGATCAGAACAATTCTGTACGATGGGTATCATTTAATCCTCTTTATAGATGATGAAGATGATAATAACATGCCCAAAGGTCACATGGCTAAGAAGAGTTGGCCCCATAATCTGAATCAGAATCTGACTCTGAAGCCCCTACTTTTCCCTTACACACTAAGACACACACCCTTATATGCTAAGATGCACGCACATGCGCGCACACACACACGGTTTAAATATTGATCAATTTTCTTCTCTCCCTACTTGGGTTAAGAAATTTTAGTAAGCCTAAGAAAAGAAGCTAGACAAGCCACATGTAGCTCTTTGCCTCGTGAAGAGGCAGGGGCAAATGTTTTGAGTAAAAGACTAACTTAACATGGGTTAAAATCATTTTGGAAATACACAGATGTGGAAATACAGATAACCAGCCCACTTATGTTCTAAAAGATGCAATACATTATAGCAGAAAATAAAATCTGCTGAACATCAAGTTATTCAAATTGCAGCTCTTATAGTAGAAATAATAGCAACATCTAGCATTTATTGGTATTTACCATGTGCCAAGCACCATGCTAGTTATTTTGTAAGCATTGTTTCTCACCCCATGTGGTAGGTACAATTATTATTCAAATCTTATAAATGAGGAAACTGAGGCAATAGAAGTAACACTTGTGTTGGGTAAAGCTGCTGGTTATTAGCAAAGCTACTGTGAGCTGGGTGACCTTGAAAAAAAAATGAGTAACCTCCCCAATTCTTGCTTTCTAAAGAGTTAAGATTAGGAACAATCATTTATCATCCACCCAACAGGGTTATTGTGAAGATCACATGAAATAATGTCCTCAAAAGTGTTTAGGGGGGGACTTCCCTGGTGGTCCAGTGGTTAAGAATTCGCTTTCCAATGTCAGGGATGCAGATTCGATCTCTGGTCGGGGAACTAAGATCCCACATACGGTGAGGCAACTAAGCCCACGCGCCACAACTAGAGAGCCCACATGCCGCAACTACTCAGCCCGTGCGCTCTGGAGCCTGCACATCACAACTAGAGAGCCCATGTGCCGCAACTACTGAGTCCGCGCGCCACAACGAAAGATTCCGCATGCCACAACAAAGATCCCGTGTGCTGCAAGTAAGACATAATGAAGCCAAATTAAAAAAAAATAATAAAAGCGTTTAGGAACCTATTGCTACACTATGAAAACACCCAAACTTTTACATACCTAGTTATCCAGGTTTTCATACGCTTCTATTTTAGCTCTGATATCCTGCCTCTTTTGGCTTACCTCATTAAGTTCAAGCACTTTCCTGTTTCCTGTATCCAATTGCTCTTGTGCCCCACTTTCCAGGATTTGTTTTCCTGTTTTTATCTTCATGTTACTTCCTGTTGTGATTTCACATATTCACTCATCCATCTTGCCCTCAACCTTCCCACCCTCACACAGACACACAAATGTACTGAGGCATCTATCACATAAGACGCACTGAAACCTGCAGCATCTGACTGCTGCTATCTGCCAGCCTGGTCTCTGAGGCATTGTTCCTCCCTAATAACCTGGACAGGGTTCTGGGAACACTTATTAGACTACTACATCTAGGTTTTACTTCTCATCTTTGTATGCTCTTGCTTCTCCTATAACTGGTAACTATAGAACAAGGTATGACATACTGTACATCATTTTCCTGGTAGTCATAGTTGCATATGTAATACTTCTAACATATTATGCCTCAAAATGTAAAGAAAAGTCGTCTATTGATGGACCTTGCACCACATAGAAAAAGCATAATATAATAAATGTGAGTGATAAGAGCTAACAGAAAGCAAGGGATTAACAACAATTAACAACTGAATTCCTTTTTTAGTTCTACTGCAAAACCTGCCAACTTTCTTCAATCTATATTAGTAAAAAATATAATGGGAAGTTCTAAGTTAAAAAAAGTTGTTCTAAACCACTATGAGTAATTACTCCAAGTGCCTGATTGATCTAACTAATGGAAAACTGGATGGGAATCAGGATACTCTACAATTTTTAGTTTCAGCTAAATTCACTAAAAAAAAACCTTAGGTACTCTGGATCTTCTTGTCATTCTTATTCACATCTATAAAATAGGGCTATAATCTGCTCTACTACCCAGAAAGAATATAACATAACCAAAGTAATGACATTACCAGAAAACAAAACAAACAAAAAAACCCCAAAGTTTTAAAGCTAGAAGGTATCTTAAAAATCATCCAACCCAATCCTGTCTTCAAAAAATAAAAACAAAACAAAACAAAAACAGACTCCAGGCATACAGAGAATAGTGCAAAGCCTCACTAGGAAATGATAGTAGCTTAAGTTCTGACCCCCAATTCTGTGCATGCCCAATGTTCAGGGAGAGGCAATAAGTCAGAAACCAAGCTGGCAAGCAGCCGCTCAGGCACACCCAGCAGTGTCTCCCTGTAATGGCACCTCAGTGCATTTGTGTGTATGTGGACGAGGAGGTGAGTGGGTGGTAACAACTGAGTGAATAGGTGAGATCCAGGCAAGGAGTTTGCTGGCTGTTTTGACTATCGAGGGATTATAACAAATAAAAAGCCCAGTTCTGGCAATGATGCTTCTGGTCACATATAATGCACCATTAAGGCATTAAAAAGGCTCCTCAAGAGGTACGGAAAATTATCCAAATGAACTTGTCTAGGAGAGAGCCAGCTTGTGACCCTGGAAAACAGACTTAGTTTTTTCATCTGTTAAATGGGAATAATACCCTACTATCCTCCACAGAGCTGCTCAAGTTTCAAATCACACCACTTAGGTAAAAACAATTTGTAGACTATAAGGCAAGATAATATTTACTTCAGTCTCATTGCTACTGATTCTAATTCCTAATAACCACGTTCATAGATGCAGTAGAGCATTATCTAGAAACACATGGGCTTTAGAGACAGACACACCAGAGTATAAATCCTACTCTCTCAACTACTAGTTGCATGGCCATTTCCTCAACTGCTGTAAGAATTCTTAATAAGAGATATTCAATAAATGGAATAATTATTATTATGGCCAGAGAATCAAAGACTGTTTATTGAGAATATATGCGCCTGCCCAATTCTAAGTTTTTGACCTTTATTAACTAATTTAATCCTGTACATACTATTATTTCCCCCATTTTGTAGACAAGAAACCTAAATACAGAAAGGATAAATCATTTGATTGGGTCATACTGTTAGTAAGCAGCAGAGCCAAATTTTGAAGCCAGGCAGTCAGGCTACCATGCCAACTCTGCTACAGCTACTACCTCAAATACCATTTTACTACCCAAATAAGTAATACATGTCTTAAATGTCATACTGCTATATGCATTCATTCATTCATATGCTAAGCTCCTAAAAGAGGCAGTTACAAAGTAGTATAACATCCAATCCTAGTGGCACACCAGATGCACACACATTCAAAGTTTAACACTTCTGGGGAATGTAGACTATTCTACAGGGATTCTAAAGGTCAAGGACATACGATCATTTAAAATTTTCCTGTGGTCCACAATTGAGTTAATTTTTAAGACTGAGGAAAGAGAATAAATCAGGAATCCAGTGTTGAGCCTAGCAAACCAAGCATGCTTATACCAATACCGCCTTATGGTTTTATAGAATAACACGGATGAAGTACTTAAGGTAAGGTAGTTTGCCCCATCCCAAAAATAGGGTATAGCATGAAAATATATCAATAAAAAGTGATTGTTTTTAGGAATTACCCTTATAATTGTATTAGTCTTATATTTATAGATGATTATGGGTCTCAAATGACTTAAGTGTTTCAGTGATATTTCACTGCATTTTATGGTACACTAATAACAAGGATCTACTTCAGTAGTTATCAATCTTGACTATTATCAAAATCATCTGTAGAGCTTTCTAGAAATACTAAAGTTCTAGCCTCACTGAAGATCCTACTGCATCTTCAAGTTTGGCCCTAAGTATATTACTTAAAAAAAAAAAATTCTCACTCAGTGGGTCTGGGGAGGGGCCTGAGAATCTACATTTCAAGTAGGCCGATTTTGCAAGCCCATGGACCACACTTCAAGCAGTTACCTTCCTGGCTTTTCTTGCCTACAAAGTGGGAATAATAATAATACCTATAGGATTAAATTAGTTAGTTAAAGTCAAACACATAGAACAGGGCTGACACACTATTCTAAATGAACAGTCTTTGATTTTCTGGTTAACAGTAATAGATACTCCATTTATTGAATATGTCCTATTTGATTCTTGCAACAGATGAGGAAATGGTCATGCAACAAGTAGCCCATGAACCACACTGAGTAGCAAGACTATTTGTAATTCTGTACTAGAGGAGGCTGATAATCATTCCTCTACTCTGCAGGCTTAAGTGTAAAACAAAGTACAGGTTTATATTAATTTAGAAAACAAAGATCATTGAGTGCAGCAGAATCAAATGGGCATGGAAATGATTCTCAGAGGACAGGTTAAGGACAAAAAAGGTGAAAAAGAGGAAATTTAAAGCACAAAGGCATATAAATTCCATACATTTACTCTCTAATTCAACACATATTAGACATGGTCTAAGCAGTAGGGATACAAAGTTAACACAACACAGCCTCTGCCCTTCTGGAGCTTACATTTTAAAAAGAGACAGATAATTAAACAAACACAGATGTGGAACACCTCAGGTTGTAGTGAACTTTATGGATAAAAAGAAATCAAGGTATAGGGATAATGAGTAATGAGGGCTAATATTTCAACTAGGATGATCAGGAAACACCTTCTCATAAGGTGACATCTGAGCAAAGACTTAAATCACTAAGGGGGAGAACCACATGGATATAGGCGAGGAGAGAATTCCAAGGAGAAGAAACAGCAGTGCATAGGTGCCTAGGCTGATGGTTTCATGGGCTCAAGAACAACAATTAGGAGGCCAGTTGGCTGAAGCACAAAGGGTGATAGAAGGAATAGCAGATGAATTCAAAGAGGTAGCTGGGTTCCAGATCACGTAGGGTCTGGTAAGCCATGATAAGAACTTTAGATAAAATCAAAGTGGATAACAAGCCACAAAAGCAGAAGAGTAACATAATTTATATCTTGAAAGGAACAAATGAAAAAGCAAGGTGTTTGGGGAAGGAAAAAAAAAGTAACCACTCTGGGCTTCCCTGGTGGCGCAGTGGTTGAGAGTCCGCCTGCTGATGCAGGGGACACGAGTTTGTGCCCCGGTCCGGGAGGATCCCACATGCCGCAGTCCGGAAGGATCCCACATGCCGCGGGGCAGCTGGGCCCGTGAGCCATGGAGAGGCCACAACACCATGGCCACTTAGCCTGCGCATCCAGAGCCTGTGCTCCGCAACGGGAGAGGCCACAACAGTGAGAGGCCCGTGTACCGCAAAAAAAAAAAAAAAAAAAAAGTAACCACTCTGACTATAATGGAGAATTTTTATAATAGCATTAGAAGGCAAAAAATTTTAGAATAGAAAATAGGGCCATATTTGTTTGGTCACATATTCTCCTCATTCACTTCACAGGAAGTTACTCAATGCCAGTCACTGTATGGAATGCCAGAGGTACAGAAATAATTAAGGTACAGCCTGCTATTAAAAAAAATAAAATCTAGACCTCATTCTGAAGGTAGTAAGGAACCACTGAAGGATTTTGAACTGAGGAGTGATATAATGAAAACAGTGCTTTGGGAAAGATTAATCTAGTAATGGCAAACAGTGGGTTAGAATAAAAACTGACTAGAGACAGGAGAGACTGATTATGAAGCTTCTATAAACATCTAGGTATGAGTTAATGTGCAATTTGATCTACTTTACGAAGAAAAAAGAAAGCTAACGGTAATTATTTGGCATTTTGTGAAGGAGAAGAAGGAGCAATCTACGTTATTGCTAAGTTTTGGGAGAGGGAAACAAAGTTAGGAGGGACAGTTAATGACTATACAAGGAGAGTATATTTTGATTTGAAAACAGAAAATTTAAGTAACAAAATCCCAAAAATTTTTGGAAATCTAGACCTAGAGTCCAAGAGTACATTCAGACTAAGGAATCACTGTGCCCGGTAGCTCAGCTCATTTTAATGTCTATTAATTACATGAGGTACTGTATTAGATGCTATCAAATATGGTCCTTGCTCTCAAAGAACGTACAATAAAGTGAGGAGACAGAGGTATCTACAGAGTATTATAATGTACACAAAGGGAACATTTGGTCCAACTAGGGGTTTGATGAGGGCTTCATAGAGTAAACACACCATTATCAGATTATGAAAGTTAGTTAACTGAAGTTTTAGTTAACTGAAATATAATACAAAAAGTTTCAGAAAGTTGTAGTAACATAAGTAAAGCATAGTGACATGAAATTGCATGGTATATGAGGGGACTCACAAACAATTTACAACATTCATAAACAATTTAGTATTACCAGAAGATGAAAGGTCAAGGGGCAGAATGATGGAAACTGAAACTAGAGTACTGATGGAGACCAAGCCATGGAGGGCCATGACATCTAAAAAGTTAGAGCTACAAGTAAACAATTCTTTAAGGCAGAGAGAATTAACAGAGACAAAACCAACCTACATACCCAACGTATATCTTCCCATAAATGTTCCCAATATAACCTGGAGCTTATAAGCACTACCTTAGACATACATGCATTTAAACACCCTGTGTAACTGCACAGGGCAATGTTACAATATTATTTGTCTTTGAAATATTTTCATTAAAAAGCCCAACCTCTTAAATATGTGTATGTATGACTTGGTACATATACAGTTAATCGTTGAAAAATACTGGGGTTTATCTGCGTATAATTTATAGTTGGTCCTCCAAATCTGCAGTTCCTCCACACCCAAGGATTCGACCAACCATGGACTGTAGTACTGTAGTATTTATTACTGAAAAATATCCACGTGTAAGTGGACCTGGACAGTTCAAACCCACATCGTTCAATGGTTAACTGTACAAATAGCCATTCATCACAACAACCTTTTTATATTTTCTGCCGACGTTTGAATGCTATCTTATGCTCTAATTTAATAAAACTGAACCCGACCTATAACCATTCACATTATTAGCACAATGTAGTGCAAATGCTCTTAGCAAATGCGTGCACTACTTACTGCACTATCTTAAGTTGAACTTTTTTTTTTTAATGGTCTGTTTCTGCCATTTATTCTGTGTTTGGGGGAACAGTTTAGCCAATGATCAACAAGTAATAGTCCTAAACTTACCAAAAAGACTCAAAGAAACAGTATCATGCTGGATATTAAGACTGAAGTTTTACAGCACCTCAAGATGCCTTCAAGGAAATGGTTGAGGGTAAAGACCACATTAAGGCTTGGTTGAAGTCCTTTGACATTAAAACTGCGAGAAACTATACACAGATGGATGTCATGTCTTAGGGACGAGAGCAATCATCACCTGACCATGACAACTCATTTCCAGAGGGCTAATGCTAGAATAACCCTGGACTGCTTATATTCAGTTAGGGCCTTTATTTCCAGGAACTCATCCTCCAAATTTAATAGCAAGTATGTGGGTACAAGGTGATAGATGAAAGTAAGACAGGGAGAGAATATGGGCTCAATATAAAGTAAGGCAGTTTCCAAGTTAGACGGCTACCAGAATACCGGGTGGGTAAGATCATGAGTTATGATCCAGGATCTTTGTCCTTTATGTTAGAGGCACTCAGAGGTAAGATCCTCTCTGTAAGAAGTCTCACAATAAAATGTACACATCTTTGATAAACTATCTAAAGTAATACTGGTCTTTAGGGAGGATGGGAGGGAGACTCAAGAGGGAGGAGATATGGAGATATATGTATATGTATAGCTGATTCACTTTGTTATAAAACAGAAACTAACACACCATTGTAAAGCAATTATACTCCAATAAAGATGTTAAAAAAAATTTAAAAATAAAGTTATGCTGGTCTTTTGGGATTTCAAATATGGTTCTCTTCCTCTTTAACTGTAAGTAGATATGTATAATTGAGCAAGCATACATGCATTAGATCTTATCTAAAATGGTGTTATGTATAGAATTCTCATATGAGAAAAAGGAGCAGGGGAGCCTTATGAATTGGTGGCTGAAGGAGGAAATCAGAATATATTTATTTGCAATAACAGCATACCTCACTTATTGCACTTTGCAGATACTGCATTATTTTACAAACTGAAAGTTTGTTGCAACTGCATTGTCAGATGATGGTTAGCATTTTTAGCAATAAAGTTTTTTTTTAATAAAGGTATGTACGTTATTTTTAAGACATAATGCTATTATTGCACACAATAGACTGCAGTATAGTATAAACAACTTTTAGTTGCACTGAAAAACCAAAAAATTCACGAGACTCACTTTATTTCTATATCCACTTTATTGTGGTGGTTTGGAACCAAACCCACAATATCTATGAGGTATGCCTGTATAGGTAATAATGTGAACAGAATATTTATGGAAAATGCCTTCATTATGGAACACAGATCAACAATCAAACTTAGCAACACGAGAGACAATAATTACTGGTGATATTAAACACACCTCAATTTTTAATCTTCTTCCTCCTCTTATTTTTCCCTCTCTCTCTCTCTCTCACTCGTTTACTCATTCACTCTGGCTCTTCCACCATTCACTGAATACTGTGGTAGTTTCAAAACATGGCCGCAAATTCTTTGGCACTCCTTGCATCTGGGAGATCTGTGACTACTCTGACCAACAGAGTGCAGTGGACGTGACCCTAAGTGACTCCAAGTCTTGGTAGTAAGAGGCCACAAAGCTTCTTCTTTATTTGCTAGGAAAACTCAGTCTTAGTGCCCTGAAATGCTATGTAATAAAGTACAACTACTCTGAGAACACTCTCTGGAGGGGCCATAGGTAGTACTCGAGTCAACAGAACCAGCTAAGCCTGTGCTTCAGCTATTCTAGCTCAGATGCTAGACACGTTAGTGAAGAAGTCATCTAGGAACCGGATCCTCTACCTTCAGCTGGTACAGTCTCCAGCTTTTTGAGTTACTCCATATAAAAGAGCCCCAGACACAGGGGAGCAGCGAAGAGCTATCCTTGGCTTTCCATATTCTTGACCTACAGAATCTACGAGCATAGTAAAAAAGTTGTTTTCGGGGTGTTTTATGCCACTATGTTTTGGCATGGTTTATTACGCTCTAAAGAACAGGTACCAACTATATACTAAGTACTATGGTAGAAAGTAGGAATTCAAAGATGAAAAAGATACAGACCTGACTCTAGGAATTCACATGTGAGGAGGAGGAACAAAGACTTTATTTCACTAAAAGTATAAACAAGGGGTGGTATCTGCAATGGTGCAAAGGCAGACTTAAGATGAAATAGCTATGTTTCAAGCCTCCTAGGGACCATCTGCAACACTCTCAGATATTCCAGACGTGTTTTAGGACAAATGAATTGCAAAGATAAGGATCATTTGAAGAAAAACTACTTTAGTTTCCTAACTATCCAGCACAGAACACCTACAGCAAGCATGTACTGAGACATTCTATGGATATTATCATATTTACTCTCAATAAATTTTATTCAGTTCTGTTGCTTTCCCATTTCACTAATAATTGACAGCTTTTTAAAGCGAGTTTCATTTTAAATTTCCCTAGATATAGGGTAGTATGTTTGTGAACCTATGAAGTTCATCTTTTAAAACTAATTAATAAAGGCACCCTTCAAAAACTAGCTTAATTCTTACCATCCCAATAGCCTTTTCTGAAAACAACAGTATACAGTCAGCTGTACCCTCTACCTACGGCTGCAATTATTATACCACATCTTACTAAATGTGTTTAGCTGAAATGTGGGAGAACGTACTTTGGTTCAAAAGAATTCAGGATCATTTTATTAAAGGTAAAGACCCAAACATTTTGGGGGTCAAATATTCCACAAGTAAGCTAGGGCTAAATTCCATTTGTGAGTACTTTTTCCTAATTGGTGGTAATAAATTCCTAAAAAGAAAGGGTCAAATGGTAATGTTGACTGATTCTTAACTACATTAACCCAAATGTTCCTGTCACAGTGAAATTTGCTCTATAATTTACCTTAATGGACTAGGTATATCAATAAATATTGAAGATATTCAGTCTTTTTTTCTCTTCCAATTAAATCAAATCCAATTCTATGTCAGCAGATTGTTCCAATGTATAATTATAATAACTAATGCAATGGGAAAAGTAGTGTCCCTTGATAATAATTTTTCTAAAACCTCTTAGGCATTCTGCATCCTCAATATTTCTCTTACACTCAAGAAATGTAGTAAATCACAAAACAAGACACTACCGACCATTGCCAATTGTGATAATGGATCTAAAAAACCTCATCATCAGCTCCACTAGTGACTACATTTTCAGGTTTCAAAACTCAGTCAAGCAAAAGAGTTAAGAAGTACATAGGGATGTTTAAGAAAGAATATTCTTTACCAAAAATACAACCAAACCCTTAACAGAAATAATAGCTCAGTCACTATTTTAATATAATGAAAAGCCTGGGGTTTTAGAAGTCTGTAAACCCCCTGAAATTATGTCTAGCGTTTTGTGTATATGTATTTATTTTTATGACGAGAGAGACTACAGCTTTCACTCTCAAAAGGGTTTGCCTCAAATGAATGAAACCCACTAATTAGATCCTGTCTCTTTTCCATTCCCACTACATGCTTCCTCTAGATTTCCAACCCCAACTCCTCTTCTCCCTCCTTTTCATTTCCTCACTCTGTGCCTCTCCCGTCCTCAACAACCTAGGTGTAACCTGTGTATCAAATACACTAATTTAAAAGGAAAGCTTAATCTGAATTCTATACAGAAAAAGCTGTTACTAGTCAATGTATAAGATCAATCATCAAAATAAATAAATGTATAAACTTCTTTGGAACAAACCTGTATTTAACAGTCCATAAATTTCTTAGTTTTAATTGGTAGTTATTCCAGATACCTTAGTTACACATGAATTTCTTTCCAGAGATGCCATTTGCCATGTTTACTATAGCTCTTTAAAAGAAAGGAAAAGATAGAGGGGAAAAGAGTTTTCCTAAGATTACTCCTTGAGTCAATGATCTGCGGGGCTTATTATGAAGCTCCATTACTAGGGTTGAGAGCCTCAAAGGCTTTTGTTTTATCACTAATTTCCTTTTGCAAGGCTTCAGCATATGAGTTGATTTATCTGGTCTGCAGGTTTAGGGCTTGATACATTGCTATTTGTATATGACAGGTTTCATCTGTGTAGCACCAATGATAATCTTTATCTGCACATCAAAAAAGCTCATCTCCTGATGTAAAAAAAAAATTATGCATAAACTGGGGTAAGCAATGTTAACGAGTTGAGTAAAATACCTGTGATATCTCATAAAATGGAACCAAACTACAGGAAGATCACCAATTGTGTATAAATGTGCAACAGGGCTAAAACAGCAGATACAGCACCAAAAAAGGAAGAATTGGAAAGACTCTTGCTTACAGAGATAAAATAGTAGGGCTTTGTTAGCATCCTATGAATTTTAACTAGAAATAGTTACTTACTTCAAACAAGAAAAGATGAAGTTTTATTACCAAAGAAGAAATATTTCAAAATAAACTTTAAAATAGTCCCCATTGTTTTTAACCACCAGAAGAAAATTAACCCCTGAAATTTACTCTTACGGGGAAAAAAAGTTTAGATTTTTGTTACTGTGGTTCTTAATTAAGAAACGTTTGATAAAGCTTAATGTCTTTATAGGAAAGTAACTTTAGAGAACACAGAAACAAAAAGGTAGCCAAAGGTAAAACTGCTTTCCTTTCAGAAATGATAATCAGCCTAAAAACACCTGTGTACAAGATTCTGAAAGGCGGGCACAGCCTACATATTCTAATAACAAGGTTATTTCCCAATTTCCAGCAGATGACATAGAACACATTCTTTTGAGAAAAATCAGTATTTTTCTTTGTGAAGAAGGTATACATCGAGTTAAAGAGTGTGTTCCTGTAATTCATCATCTTTCAGAACATGAGGTTACATTATGCTTCAATCACTCCCCACTCCTACTGTTCCCAGCATTTGGTAATATAGATATTAGAGCTAATTTTCTGTCATTCAGGAAGAACTGCTGCATCACTAAACTTGTATCATCATCACCTCTGAAACACAGTAAAAATCACTGTTAGAACCAATGGTTTATTAGATCGAACCCACCATCAACAATGTCAACTCTGCCTGGTTGTGTTAACAGGAAAATGTTTTACGAGTTCTACCACTGGGCATCAAGTTAACTTCCAGCACTAGCTATGCTGTAAAACCCTGAACGTAATTTATATGGTGACCCGCCTGTGTGGGAGGCAATATCTAGGTGAAACTTCTCACGGTCTGACAAAATGCTTTGATTTGCACCATTCAGATGACTGAGCAACAAGAGTTTAAGCAATCACCACCAATAGCCTTTATCTCCAAATGCACCAAAAATTTATTACTTTATGAGTACAACCTATTGCTTTTAGAGCTAGACTTGATAGAATAGAAATGACTGGATAAATATTACATTTTCAACTGGTACACATCTGTCCATTAGGTTTAAATATTGGACAAGCTACGTGTTTAAGATAAACATCAGTCTTAGCTGATTCCATCACACGGTACATTTAGAAAGACTCCAAATGTTTCCATAGTAACTTTTTTGTGCTTACACATAGCTGCGGATACATGTTCATTGCCAATTAGGAGAAAGTAAACTGAGAGGCCACTGAACCCTTCTTAAACAATCTACCTCTGTCTTTTACTTAGCACTTAATACAGTTTGACGGTATTTACACATCTATCACTGTGTTACGTAGCAACCGAATAATCACTCAAGCAGGATGGAACATAAATACATGGCTCACCCACCTATCTTAAATACTAGTTTACTATTCAGGCCTTCTTAGAAATTTTAAACTAGCCTAGATTTCATACTCATGGCTGTGAACAAAGGGAAAGTTATTTAGCTGGCGACCTCTCCATCCACCTGCCCGAGATTTAGACACCTTTAAAAGCGGCGAAGGGTGTTTCTGATCTGTAGATGAAGAGCACAGCTGTCATGATTACTGCACTACAACTTTTAAATATCCTTTCTAGCATCATGGGAGGGATTCTATGGACATAATCTTCAATGCCTTTGGGCTCCTGAGCAACTACAGTAGCCTTGACTAACGTGATTAACTCAGTGTTACTTTCTACTACGTTCTAATTTGGTTCGCTTAGATACTGCAAGGTAAATAGTAGCTCCAGTTTGGTGATGAAAAAAACAATGGACTTAGAGGGGTTAAATAACTTGATCAATAAATAACGGCAATGGAGTTGTAAGCCAGATGTGTCCGACACCAAATCATTTTCCTCTATAAGCCATACTAAGGATCCCTAGTCAAGAAAAGATTGTAGTAATTAAAATCTTACACCTGAAGGTTTAAGTACATACCTAATAAAACAGTAAAAGAAAACTTAAACACACATAGGATTATTTATAATAGGAATATCTTTATAATACTCATAATCACCAGTCTTTATTCACTAAAGAAATATACTACTAATCAAGGGATCATCAGGCAAAATTACTATTGGCTATTAACTATGATAGCTGAGCTTTTTTCCTTAACTAAGGTTTCCAGCCTTGCTTTCATGCATTTTGTTTGCCACACTAAAAAATAATTGCAGAGTGCACAATGGATATAAAGCAAAAACTTACTATTTAGAAATAAGTCATACTATATTCCATACACAAAGCTATTTGTTACAGTACTACTAGAAGAGACTTAAGCATTTAACTTGGAATATCTAGCAAGATCTTTTAAGCTGTTTCTCTTATCTTGTTCTTCACAATTAGAAACTAGAAAATCCCACTTGTCTAAAACGGAAAAAAAAAAGGTCGTCTGTTCTAGGGTTAACAGATGTTTTTTGTAAGATTTTAGGTAAGATTAACCTTTTGCTCACAATAGGACTGGTTATTGGTTTTATTTTTTTTACCATCTTTAACTCAGGTAAAAATCAATATAGAGTGAGACAAAGGGCTCTAGAGGGTGTGGCTACACCAGCTTTTGGTTTGGCTCCTGCACAATTCTACAACATGCTGAGGCTGGGAAGGATTAGCCTGCTTGTGTTGGGTAAACCGATGATACTCAATAAACAGTTTCTGTTGTAAACCCCTTAGGACGTGCAAAGCCACACTAGTTGGCAACAGACCAGATAAGCTGCAGAACCAGCTGTAATCTCATTTAGACCTGAGCTGATCCTCCTGTCCTTTCATTCCACAGGATCAAAGCAAACCACTGAGGAGGCAGCTGTATTATAGCGGCTCTGTTTGGTGGATGCAGCAAACATTTCATAAATTCCACTCCTTGAAGCAAGTCTCTACCTAATCTACCCAGAGCTAGGACAATCAATGAATTTCTGAATTCATTAGACTGATTATTACAGGGTAACAATTTTCTCTGGAGAAATGTGATGACTGCCTGCCAACTTTACAAAGCAGTTCGTTTCTGACCATTGGTTTTTTTTCTTGAGGAGTCCAAAATGTCCCCCACAACAGCAAATAAAACTGGTTTAAAATTTCTTAGCTCATTATCTTTAATGCATATTAACAAGCAAACAATATATGATGCCGAATTCCTCCCGCTGTTGTAGCTGACTATCACTCAAATGCATCCGAGCTTAACAGTGGTCCGTAATTCCACGTTCAATGCCATGGGGGCAGGGAATTCCAACTCTTACTGTCGTACCATACCATGTGTTGGCCAAAAGTGATATTCAGAAAAAATTTATAGAAAAGGTTTCTGAAGTTCATTAGAAAATATTATTTAACACTTATGTGTAACTTTTCTATAAAACAACACAACTTTTAAAGCGTTCCAAAGTGAGAGTATTGTGTTTCAAATAAGTGTTTCTTCCCCCCTTTCAATAGAACAGACACTGTACTACCTCATTTTACTGGAAATTTCCTTTAATAGAAATCCAGATTTCAAGTTATGATGCTTTAGAAAGTAGTCATCACTCCCAAATTTAAGAGAATACTAGCTGGATGCATAATGGGCATTGAGAGAAGGTAACAGGTCACAGATCATTCTAAATTGTAAACAGGAAGGAAGTGAAACCCCAAACAGACATGCACAGCTATATATAAAACTTAAAAATAATCAACTAAAAATTTAATGCTGAAGGACAATAGTTGAGAGAAATCCTATGGAACATCTATTCAGGGAGTTGGCAAAAGTTTTTGGTAACTATTTAAGGCTTGTGGGCCACATACGGTGTCACACATTCTTGCTATTTTACAAAGTTTAAAAAACATAAAAACCATTATTACCTCAATGGCTGTAAAAAAACAGGCCACGGGCCAGATTTGGTCAGCAGCACATTCGTTTGCCAACCTCTTCTAGTCCAAATCACTCATTTTACAGGTGAGGACACAGACCTTCAGAAAAATGAATTTTTTTTCTTGAAATAATCTTTTTTAAAAATATATAAATTTATTTATTTATTTTTGGCTGCATTGGGTCTTCGTTGCTGCACGCGGGCTTTCTCTAGTTGCAGCGAGCGGGGGCTACTCTTTGTTGCGGTGTGTGGGCTTCTCATTTGTGGTGGCTTCTCTTGTGGAGCATGGGCTCTACGCACGTGGGCTCAGTAGTTGTGGCACACGGGCTTAGTTGCTCCGCAGCATGTGGGATCTTCCCAGACCAGGGCTCGAACCAATGTTCCCTGCGTTGGCAGCCGTATTCCTAACCATTGCGTCACCAGGGAAGTCCCCGAGTTCTTTTTATTATTAAGTGTCAGCATTGGAATTCAGATCTACTGAGTCCCACTCTGGGATTTTTCTACTGCCTCCCAACATTTATTCCAAATTGCTTCGGAAAAAAAAAAAATGGTGTGAAGAATCTACTGTACTTCAGAAACATTTGAAAAAGGTAAGCAGGAAAGACTGGGACTTGTCAATCCACACAATCTACCGAAGTGACCACACACTAACTGATTCAATCACTTCCAAGCTAACAAATTCTGCATTGAACGATCCGCATCTCTCCAATCCATTCTTCAGACATAAAAGCGTCCCAATTAACATAATCACTTAATAACAGCAAAAATAATAAATATCGAAACCTTAACTCTTCTAATATTTGCAAAATCCAGATTTTGTAATAATAACACCATGATAGGAAACCGCAAAACTGTATAATTATACTTTAATTGTATTGTGAGGCATGCATTAATCACAAAGTTTAAGTACCAAGGACAGAATTATAATAATTCTGTAAAACAAATTTAAGCGAGCTAAGTAGGTCAGAACCACTAACATGCAACAGGAGACCTCCGGGAATTTATCAGTTAATGGCTATTTATGTGCAAATGAGTGCCCTCCAACCCTCCAAAATCCTGTGTAGCTGAAGGGTATTTCTGTTAACCAGGAGCACTGCTTAACTGCCGAGGCATAAATTAAACCATTTTATTGGAATGATTTTTAATTCCTCTACTTTCCTCTTACCACGTTGCCCTCTACCTTTCTGGAAGCACAATTTACAGAACATATTTAAAAGAAGAAAAAAAAAAAGGTGGCTGGAGAGTTTTCAAAACTGGTCTCTCTTGTCCTCCACATGTACATGTACACTACACACTGTCAGTAAAATTAAAGGAAACATTTCATAGACTTCACATCCTCCAAAGGGAACTTACATTGTTAAAAAACTACAAGTTTCAATAAAAGCACTACATTAACGCACTATTTTACAATGAATTAAAATAAAATTCTGTTCTATATCCTTATATTTTTATCTTACAGAGCACGAAGAAATTCAATGCAGTTTGCATCATTTTTGTCATAACATCAAACTACATACCTATCAAAGTATACTCTAAGAAGTGGGAAATAAGCTTTTTCTCTTTAACAAAACAAAAGAAAACAAAACCCTTAGTGCTTAATTTCTAACTTGTCTCAAAATACAGTGAAGCATTTGGGTATGGGAAAGCCAGAATAAAATTTTTCAATGTGACATAAATACGGTTAAAAGAAACCACTGAACATCTGTTATCAGGATCATGCCAAACTTACTCAAGTACAGATGTAGCATAAAGTTAGATACTTTCTAACTTCTAGATTTTGGGTGAAATAACAGTTATCTAAATCAACCCTTTATTAATATAGTGGCAATTTAAAAGTTTCAACTTGTGCTACCATTCCCTTTCTTTCTCTCCCATTATTAATTGAAAAAATATAACTGAATACTAAGTAAAAGACATGTAGAAACCAAGATAAGACACAATATCTTTAAAATTACAGTATTTTATAGCGCAGGTAAAACCTCAGCACTTTAAGCTAGAGTCAAAAAAAATGTAATACTTGTGGGAACTCTATTTTTTTTTTACTTTTTAAATTTTTTTTGCGGTACGCGGGCCTCTCAGAGTTGTGGCCTCTCCCGTTGCGGAGCACAGGCTCCGGACGCGCAGGCTCAGCGGCCACGGCTCACAGGCCCAGCTGCTCCGTGGCATGTGGGATCTTCCCGGACTGGGGCACGAACCCGTGTCCCCTGCATCGGCAGGCGGACTCTCAACCACTGCGCCACCAGGGAAGCCCGGAACTCTCTATTTTAAACATACAACTAATAAAAGTTTGTGGTAAACTCCTTCAAAAAGATAAGAAAAAACATTCCACTCATCTTTCCATAATTGAATTTTCCAGAGTTGTAAGTAAATTATAGCAGAGCAGATGATTATATCAAGTTTGCTTCTGATTAGTATGCTTTGGAAACATATCACTTCTGGATTCACAGAGCGATCATCAAAGGTATCAAGTGCTCCACTGGACAATTATGTTTGCATATGAAATAAGGAACAGAAATCTCCAGCCTAATGCCATGTGTTATACTTAAATGCATAATATATATGTCATAAATTAAGATGCATTTATAGCCTGAAAACATAATTTCATTGCAACTGTCTGCTTTTAGGAAGAAAAATATTAACTACAAAAGATAAATTCTCACATAAATGTAACCATCTCTTAAAGGTCATCACCCTACTTCAAAAGGGAACTCTCAGAAGCTATAAAGTAAGGGTTCACTTGGCTCTCCACCCCCCCCCCACTACCCCTACCCTTTTTGGTTAGGTACAATACAGTGTTTATGACAGAGTCTTCTAGTCACAGGCAGATTTTCTGTCAGATCTCTATGTACCAAGCACTGCCCTAAGGCTTAATTAACCCTGCCCATAGATAAACAGGACCTTCTCTTATTGCAGAGACAACAGATACCTAGCCCGCTTGCTGAAGGAGTACCAAAATTAAGAGGTAGGTCTCATATTTAGACTATCTCCTTCAAAACTGCGTAACAGCATCACACAAGGAAGAAGACTGTGCAGGTATATAAAAGTCATTGAAAGTTACCAATATCTGCATTTACATGGCTGAAATAGCAGACAAAATGACACAATATTAAAGTTTTCTGACATCCTTAGGGTAATGAGATCAACACCACCATTGAGGGAAATCATAGACCACAGAGTAAATGAAAACTTTTAACACTCTGGAAGAAGCCGCCAAACCTAAAATTTCCATAATTGCTCAAAACGTTGCTTGAAATTATTGCCTGATTATACAGCACCACCCTGGGTCAGCCAGATCATCTCTTTTCATTATTCCCTCTATCATTTAGTCCTGACTTCAAAACTAATGCTCTTTCCTACCATAGTGTATTTTTTTAAATTACTTTTAATTTTTAAATTCTATTTTTGTATCACTAGTCTTTTTTTTTTAAACCACAATAGCTTCCTATTCAGTTTCCTTACCTTTTACTCCATCATGCCAGAACCACCGAAGACTTATTAAGCACGGTATGTTAGTCACTTTAGCTGGATACCTAGTGCTGAAGATAAAAATAAGACAAATTCCCTGCCCTCAAAAAGTATCATTCTAGTGAAGAAGATGGACAAAGACAGATATGGCAATTCAAGTGATAACTGCTCTGGAAGCCACTCGCTCTGCCTGGGGAGCCTGGAAACTCTTCACAGGGGAAACTGCATATCCACTTACACTTGAAAGGAAATAAGCTTTCCAGGCAGAGAAAGAATCCAGGAACATTTCAGGTAGGGGGATGAAGAGGAAAGGACCAGGTCAGATTTTTTTTTCTCAGGGAGTTTATGATTCAGTCTGGGGGAGAAGAGCACATGTGTTTAAAGAACTGCTCTCATACTGTCTCTCTACTTAAAACCTATAGTCGTTGACTTCCTCCTCACCCACATCTATACTCTTGCCCCAGTTTCGAAGCCCCTTGTAATCTGGTTTCATCTTCCTACCAAAGCACGTATCCTCTTCTTTCATCAGACTAGATTCTTTACCAGCACCGCCCCTGCCCAAAAAACATTTAACCCATTACTACTTCCAGTTCTTGTATCACTCTCTGATTCTAGCATTTTTCCCTCCTTCCTTCCAACAAGTTATATAATTGCTATGCTTATACCCCACCACTTTCAAGAGGTCTTTCCTATCCTTCCTCCTGGCAGTTTCCTTCATTACAAGTGTAAATTCTTCTCCTTTAATACTCAGTTCAAATGCCACCTGTTTCAAAATATCTTTCCTACTCTCATTCTATCTCTTTTCTTTCTTCTTTCTACTACTGATTAATTACAGTAATATCTTATGATATTCATTACTTATTAATTTTCACTTTTTGAGCTACATCACAGTTATATACATATTATTTACTAAAAAATAATCTCCCTAAGAACAAGGTCTGTATTTTTTGCACATAAAGAAGTATTCTGCACTAGTAGAGCTCAATAAATGTTACTGTATGATCCTATTTACTGAATTACTACAACATCTCACTAATGTTTTCTTTAATATTGTGTGTGGTATCCTGTATCTCCAACTAGAGAACCTCTGGTGCCTCTCTCATGTTCTACCCAGGACCAGGTAAGGACAAGTCCATATAAAGCATCCAAAAAATATTTGCCTAGATATTCATCTACCCTCCACCCACTCAACCCACTTAGTTACAATTTATTTGTTAATTCTTCAAATTTTTCTTCCCTGCTAAGGCACAGGAAAATGAGAACTCAAACTGACTGAAGTCCCTGACATACAAGAAACTCTCATTACATATGCTGTTTAGTAATGAATTATGACTTGGTTATTATGTGTCTATCTAAAAAAATAACATGCAAAAAGTAGCCACCTCAGTATTTATTGACTAACTTATTTTTTCTAATATATAACTAAAAATCACCAATTACCGGCCAAAGTCAAAATATTCAATAATATTTGTAGCACTGTGAGTTGGTGCTTAAGAAAATTGTTTCCTTTTGTCATTCTTTTTTGTGTTTTTATGTTGTGCATGCTACATAAAACAGGGGGATAAAAACAGCTCTATGTAAATAAAAGAAAAAAAGCCAATTAAGCAAATTTTAGTTTAATTATGCTGGCAGTGTAAATCATATTTCCATTTATCAACTTTAAAAAGAAAAGCAAATTTACCAAAAAAAAATATTAAAGCATTCAATATATAATTGACAGAATTAGAAACGCTGAAGTAATCTAATCCAACTCTTTACCCTTCAGATGAAAGAACTGAAATATGGGGCCAGCCTGAGGTCCCACTGAAGTTAGGGTACAAAAAGATCTATCACTTCACATCCCATCTCAATTTGCTTCTTTACAGAAATTTAATTTATTCTTAAACCAGTGGTCTCTCTCCTAAAATAAATGTAAGTACTGTATTAATGAATACTTGAGGACATTCTATAGAATGTATTTAATATGCAAGACCACAGGTGAACATGAACAGGTAGAGATTTCAACCTATTTCATTAATTTTGAAACTTTGTATTAAACATAGATAAAAGAACTGAAATGAGAATGAATAAAGGATTCTCTAACTTCAGTGATTCCAAAATAAAAGGTATAAAAGACAAAAAGAGAAATAATGTATATGAAAATTTAATCTTTTTTGCTCTACCCCCTCCCCCGCCCTGGCGTCATTATTCCAATGAGATTAAATATATCCACCTGCTATGGACTGAATTGTATCTTCCCAGATTCCTACTGAAGCCCTAACCCCCCAGTATAGCTGTATGAGGACCCTAAGGAAGTAATTAAGGTTACATGTGGTCATAACGTTGGGGCCCTGCTCCAATAGGATTAGGGTCCTTATAGAAGAGACACCAGAGTCTCCCTCCTCCCCCAACAATGCCCCCTCAAGGAAAGCTCATGTGCGCACACATTAAAAAGGCCTTCTCGCTAGGAAAAGAACTCTCACTAGAAATGGACCAGGCTGGCACCTTCTCAGACTTTCAACCCTCAGAACTGAAAGAAAATAAATTTGTTGTTCTAGTCAATCTGTAGTATTTTGTTATGGCAGCCTGAACACCCTAAGACACCATCTGCCCAGCATTTTAAAGAGTTTATATATTTAAATGATATAAGCACCTAGTGCCTACTAGTCCTAATCTAAATGAAAAATGTAGAATAGCATCCAAAAATATAAGACATGACTATACTGGTCCATATGAAAATAATGGGAAAATTGAACCATGTTTACTATCTCTAAAGTAGGCAAAATGAACTTGTCTTCTGGGAAACTGGGATTTATAATTACATCTTGTCACAAAACGTCCACTGCAATATAATTGTGAAAAGCCTGGACCATTAGTCTGACCCAAAACATGGAACTTCTTATATTCTGGAGACCACCTACCATTTTACATGTGTGGTCTTCAGAATATAAGAAACTCCACACATATATTGGATCAAACTACGATCCAGGCATTTCAGAATTCGGAAAAGAGCAACTGTGGAGATATAAAACTTGGAGCCATTAAATAGCTGGTTTTCACTACACTGTAGCTCTATGAATGTAGGATACAGCTTGGTGTACACAGAACACTTGTTGGTTCAGTACTGAGACACAGAAAGTATTCAAGAAATGTATGCTGAATTACACTGGAATTCCTCCCAGGAAACCAAAAGAAAAAAACCTGCCAACTGTTAAATATGTGTATGCATATAAACATAAATACATATATATTTATTTTTTAAAGATTATGACATTTATATACATAAAACCCTTAAAACTTCTATATATCCAAAAGGAAATGTAAAATGCGAACTTCAATATATTTAAAACATACATGATGTTCCTAAGTTGATGTATTCAATCTATAATTTGCTATGGCAAATTAATATTAAAAATCAAACGAGGTTACTTAGTGAGAGGTCATTAGAACAATTCTCATTCAGGGTTATAAGCTTTTCAAAGAAAAGTTCATTTTATAATGAAATTGCTTTACTCTAACAAGAAAAATAATTTTTCTTTCCCTACTTTTTTCCTGGGGGCATTCCTCTCAAAGCTCATCATCATTCTAAATATTTAAATCTGGAATGGTGGCTGCCTGGACTAGATGTACAACTGTTTTCCAACCCTTCACTATTTTATGCTGGATTCTCCATTTCTTGAACCCAAGATATTTCTTGTTCTTGGCTAAATCCTTCATTTCCCTGAAGGACACATTGTCTGGCAGTATATCTCAAAAGTATAAAACTAGAAGAAAAAAAGCAAGTGGCACAGCTGTATGCAACATCTCTGGTATGACAGCATTTATGTAAACTTTTGAACATGCACAATGCAATACTACATACTGGTTTTGGATTCTATTTTGTCATGTTAAATTATCAAAGTTTGTTGTCCTGAAAAGATCAAATGTTTATAGAACATTTAAAAAGTGGGGGGAAAAGATACATTAAGGTTTCAGAGAAAGGGATCAGGAAAAAAAAAAAACAACAGATGTCGGAAGAAAGAAATGTAGAAAAATATACCAATGACATAGTGCTGTAATTAACAATTCACTAAAGACCCTTACATATGCTTATAAGTGGCTAAGTTTTTATTTTTTATTAGTAAAAGGAATATGTTAAAGATCTCAGAAACAACATTGAAAACTTTTGAATGAGTATCTATCCACCTAAGCACAAGCTGCTAAAGACTTATAATGTCTTTCTAATTCTTCTGCTACCAATCAGCTCTGCAACATGGTGTGACTGACTTATTGCCATATAATCACATACTTTATTTCGTATAGGGCAATCTCAGAGAAAATTCTGTAAGTGATATAGAAGAGTTTTAAGGAGAGCCTCTTCAGCATTTGGTTATTGATCACAGTGTATTTCTTTGCTTATATGTCGGCCTCACTATACTGGGACACTTGAGAGCAGCGATCTCTATTTTCAGCATCTCCGTTTTCTCCAATACCAGCACAAAGTCTGCCACAGCAGGTACTTGCTGGGCACTCAATAAAGGTGGATTGACTGAAAAGTATACTTATTTCTGTTTCATGCAAAGGCACAAAATTAATACAGCCAGAATTCTCTAAGCCGTAAGAAAAAAAAGGGTGGGGGAGACACTACTAAGAAACTAGAGTTAATTTATGCTTTCACTTCAAACATAACTGGTATTCTTTTCAGGGACTACCACTGAACCAAACATTCAGAATGGAGCTCTAAAAATCTTAATTTAGAGTGGAAAACTCTGTATCTTAAAATTTACTTGTAATATACACTCTTTCACTTCACTTCTCTGAAATCAATGGATAAGCAGTAATGATAATAAAAGCAATCATCACTTGGGTACCCTGCTAGACACTTGACATATATTATCTCTTTTGGTCTTCAAACCAGTTCTTTAATGTGCATTATTACACACATTTTACAGATTAGAAAAATTGAGGTTCAAAGAGAATACATGACTTACTGAAGATTAAAGTGAAAGAAAAGTGGCAGAGTCAGAATTAAAATTCACATCAGCAACCTTTTGAAAAATACAGCAATTTTTTACTATAAGCAAAAGACATTAATTATTCCAAGTATGATCTGTACATACTAAATGCATGAAGTGGAAATGTGCTCTGCTGGTTTTGATGCTGGATATATTAATAACTCACAAAATTGAACTACAACTAATATCCTGATTAAATAAACTGAGTAACCCAAATTTTCAACGAGGATCTTGGAAAATCAGATGGTTACAAGAGCCAAGCCAAGTTAAAACCATGTATAGCTCCTAAATGTTTACTGGGGCTAAATAAATTAAGGTTTATTATACAACAAGATACTACATAGCCTTATACAATGTGTATATGTAGAGAGATGTCTTTGATATCTCTTTCATTAAAAAACTAAAGTTGTAGAAATTTCCAAGGTATAAAATCCCACGTTTCCCACTTAAAATAAGAGGTGGTAAAAGAGGCAGTGTGGATAAAAGGAGAAGCAACAGCAGTTTAGAACAGTCTACAAAGGATTAATAGTAGTTCCCTTTATGGGAGAGAGGTTGAGGAGAGGAATGACTTATTTTCTGCAGCATACAATTGTATATTATTTATATTCTTTACAGGATACATGAATTTTGATAAAATAAAACTTAAAAAGAGAGGCATTAAAAACTCTCTCTCTATAGCCTTCCAGTGCTTTAGAAGTTATACTGAAAACTTTATTTTATATTCTGTATTAATAGTAAGAAAAACAGGGCTTAAAGAAAATAGTAGGGAACATATGCTGACAAATGCAGGAAAATTCTTTTTTTAAATTCTGGGAGACGAAAGCTAATTAACCCTTTTACCTGTCACTTCACCCCAAACTCTAGAAGCTTTCTATCTCTAGTTTTCTATAGAGCTACAGTTTTGTTCCAAAGGGGACAAAATTTTTATGTTTATAGTCTAAGGTTTTCTCCTACTAGTTAAAAATTTGCTTCTATAGAATGTATGTAATTACGTATACATAAACCTTGAATGTAATTAAATCATGGCTCCCAACGTTTTTTTAAAAAGAACTATGTCTAAGACTCTTTAAATGATTTGGTTTAAAATATAAAGTATCTTCCACATATAATTAAACATGTCCATGAAGATCAAAGTCTCATTTATGATGTTGTAAGTGGCACCTTTAGAGTTGTGTGGTACACAATTTGTAATACAACAGTTCCCAAGAACCCTACCAAGAAACACATAAAGACATTCATCACAGCTTTGTATCTAATGGTGAAACTTTCAACACAGTATACGTTTTCACCAAGAAATGATCAAGTAAACTATGGTATATCCACACAGGGAAATATTATGAAGCCACCAAAAATAATGTTGCAAATGTCACTGATATGGAAAGCAACTGATGATAGATTAAGTGAAAAATCAGGCCACTAAACACTGTTTAACCCCATTTTTTGTTCTAAAAGTGCATATGAATAGGAAAAGTCTAGCAGGATGTAACAAAATATCAATAGCAGCTCTTCCCCATGATAAGTGACTTTTTAAAAAAACTTGCCTATATTTTCTAAGTTTTATATCACAAACATATAAAAGCCTAATATTGGGCTTCCCTGGTGGCGCAGTGGTTGAGAGTCCGCCTGCCGATGCAGGGGACACGGGTTCGTGCCCCGGTCCGGGAAGACCCCACATGCTGCGGAGCGGCTAGGCCCGTGAGCCATGGCCGCTGAGCCTGCGCGTCCGGAGCCTGTGCTCTGCAACGGGAGAGGCCACAACAGTGAGAGGCCCGCATACCACAAAAAAAAAAGAAAAAGCCTAATATTTGATTTTTTTTTTTTAAATCACAACTGCAGTAGTAAAATGAAACAAAAGTGTTCTTCACCATAGGGTTTTGCTGGGTTTTGTTTTGTTTTAAATCATTTGACTTACAGGAAAAACCTTTTCCTTCCATCCTACCCCCTCCCTAAGAGGGAGATTTATGCAGCATAAGCTACATAAGCAGGAGTGTATTTCACCTTGTATCACTTTTTATTAAGTATCTTTGAAACTGTGCTAACACTGTGGTTGGTAGTCTGAATTAGATTTTGAAGATCAGTTGTTAGTAAAGTGCTGTTATTTATAAAAATACGTAATTGAGAGATCAACCAACCCAACTAAGGCCCCCTGAACAAACACTATTCCAGGAAGAGTATACTGGGCTTTCTTGCTCTGAGGAGTTTCACTTCATAAATGGATTAACTCTTGGTTAACTAGAAAATTCTGGAACAACGAATTTCCCAATAACGATTTTTTTTTAAAAGCAATTCACTATGACGTATGCTCTAAAATACCCCTTCCTTTGCATCCTACCACTGACAGTTTTTCATCGCCAAAGAGTTCCAAATTCCTGGAAGTCTACAGAGGATGCTCTTTTCTTTGGTATCTTTTACTGGTTTCCAGGAAAATGCCAGTAGGAGGCAGCAACGACTGGTGGCAACAGCGGCGGCTCCACTCTGCACAGTAGTTAGCTACTGGCTTCATTCCTCTGTCATTACAGAAGCAAGATGACACTGTTCTCTAATCCAGCCAAACCTGATAAGTACCATCAACCTGTCACTTCCTACATTTCAAATTCTAACATCACAGCATCAAAGAGTTTTTACATTTCGATTTCTTTTGCTGGCAGCAGCCGGTAGCCTCTCATTCTCCCACGGTATTCTAATGCTGCATTTGCACACCGGGGTTACTCCCAGACTGAATAGCAGGTCATCTCCTGCTCACTGAGCTCATCTGTGGCCCATGTGCTAGGCAATTTAGATCCAATCAGCCCTTATTTAGCTCAAGAGTAATGAGCAGCATAGTGACACAGACTTAAGCCTGACCCTCAGGATACTGCTCATCAAGCAGTAAAACTGTGACAAAATCATTCATCTTCCACCCGCTGGCAAGAAATAATACTCGCACTCACTGTATTACTTTTCAAGATAAAAAAAAAAAAGTCCTGAATTTTCATGATGTGAGACATTAATTTGCAGAAAGCTGAATTCCCTTAAACCTCCCTGTTGCTATGAGCTCACCAGGGGGAAATAGGCCTTAGGAGACTGAAATGGAATAAAGAAAATTGCTCTAGCTTTCTTTTCATTTTAAATAAGCCTTAAATCTGACAAGAGATATACTAAAGAGAGAAAAATATATATCTTGTAAGGTAAAGAAGAAACAATTGAAATTAAGAGTTCCAAAGGCTAGTTTCACTCCTTATAAATGTTCTCAATTTTGTTAAACTATAAATAAAATTAGAACCAGAGCAATCACTCACCCTTCTCCACAAGGTAGATGGAGAAAGTTAAGGAAGAGTTCCCTATAGGCCATCTCATGGCAAAAGTAAATTCATTTCATAAAACAAAAATGTACTCTGATGTTTTCTAAGAAACACATCTTAAAACAACTTTAGAGTAATTACCAGAAGATGGTGTGGATAGCTAGGAACATTTTTAAAGTACAATAAATCTACTTTTCAACAATTTATAGTGCCTTCTGAGGTCTTATTAATCTAAAAATAATGGGATAATTAAGAGATCGGTTTCCTTCTCTCACTGATACATCACATCATTAAAAAACACGTTTAGTGGCTTATTGTACTATATTAAACATAAATACTTAAATTACTTGCCTCCTTGCTTGTTTCCTCTGAGTACTTCCCTTTTATAACCAAAGACCACAATGGTAGTCTATCTACCGAGTTTCTTAAGACTGGGTCCACCTACTGAAATTGCAATTTAAGGTCTTTTTATCCATTCCACAGTTGGAAAAGAGTTAACTTTAACAAACCCATCACAAATGGGATTTGCCAGTCTTCAATATATTTATTATAACAATCGATCTTTGGTTTAAGAAACACAGCCCTGTGTGGCACCATGAAAGAGGACAGTGGCAATGCCTTCCTATAAACTTACTGCTGAATTTCATCCAAAGCTTCAAAGATCTGGGTGGTCTAAATACTTATAGTGAACCACGGGGTTCAGACAAGGAACCACAGTGACATAAGTCAGATTGAGGAAAGTAGCTTTTGCCACATCCCAACGTCTTTTGATTTGTTACCATTTTGCTAAAAAGAAATATTCCAGTGCTTGGTACAGAAAATAATCATGGCATTTCTTTTCCCCAAGCTCATCCACTTGCAAAAGAATGAAATGTATATTTCTTTTGTCCTTGTCATTTTATCCCAATGTTCATCCCAATTTTTTTCAGTGTTCTTTCACCACTGTTACCTTCCTTTTCCTAATTCTGAGAGGTGGAATTTACTGTTTTCATTCAAACTTTGAGAACAACTATGAATCAGAAGTCATAAAGCTCCATTCATCTACTTCTTCAAAGTAATCTTGAAAAAAATCTATAATATAAAGGTCTATTCACCTCTTACTTTACTTTTGTAATTTTGCAGATGGGGTTAAATATTAGATCTGACCTAGATTATAACTGGAGATTACAAGACTAGGGGCACAGCAGATAGAAAAAACAGAAGATTAAGAAAAGTGGGTAAGGGCTTCCCTGGTGGTGCAGTGGTTAAGAATCCACCCGCCAATGCAGGGGACACGGGTTAAAGCCCTGGTCCGGGAAGATCCCACATGCTGTGGAGCAACAAGGCCTGTGAGCCACAACTACTGAGCCTCTGCTCTAGAGCTCGCAAGCCACAACTACTGAAGCCCATGCACTACAACTACTGAAGCCTGTGCACCTAGAGCCTGTGCTCTGCAACCAGAGAAGCCACTGTGATGAGAAGCCCACGCACTGCAACAAAGAGTAGCGCCTGCTCACGGCAACTAGAGAAAGCCTGCGCGCAGCAACAAAGACCCAATGCAGCCAAAAATAAAATAAATAAATTCATTAAAAAAAAAAAAAAGTGGGTAGGACTAAGAAGTCCATGGACACTTTGGTACCTTTTCTTTGTACCCAGCATTCTGAAATTCACACAGATGTGCTTTGCTATGAGTCTAATTTCTTCCATTGTGCTACAGTCACTCAAAAGGCCCTTTCAGTAAGGAATCTTCCACTCCAGGGAACTACTTTAAATTATTTTATCAATTATTTCCTCCATTCCATTATTTCAGTTCCCTCTTCCAAATATCTTGCTTCCAACCCAATCCAAATACAGAAGATCTCTACTTTTAGATTCAAAGTGTTCCTGTGGACCCAGCCTCGATGGAGAGGTTCTGGAACCTCTCAAAAACAAGGTAAAAGCTCAAAGGCCCACTTACTCCACCTGTTTCCATATTTTAGTAGGAGAATAGTTTGGTTATAAATATTGACTTGGCAAAATAAAATAAACCTTTCAATTAACTGAGATGGATGATGAGAAGATGACAGGAGTCTTCCTGTCATCCTCCAGAAGTCCCTTCCACCCACTGGTGCTTAGAAGACAATAAGCACAGAGTTGAAATTCAGATTATGTGTTAAATCCATAGCCTGGCTGTACAGATACTGTTCTCTACTTTCATGTGGATGTCGGCAAGAATTGGGGACAAGTATAAATCATTATCAAATAATACTGAATCATTGAAGTAATAAAATATGAAATGGTGAAAAAGTGATGGTTTCAATAAACACTTACATAAGTATCCTTCTATTTTCTGTCTTTCATGTAATAAATACATGAGTGTATACCATATATGTGCACTTAACTGGTTTACGGATGTACGCCAAGTGCCTATAATAACACCTGCTATCGTGATAGGCACTCATAAATATTAGTTGGATTTGCTGAATAATTTGTTTAATGAATTATGTATCCTCTGTAGAAAAACAATTACAATACAAAGTAGAAAGCAATAAAGGGCATTAGAGAGAAAGTATTACGGAGATTCAAAGGAAAGTGAGATTATTCAAGATTGGGGACACATGGATAAGCATACGTTGCTTGGAATGAAGGATAACATTGTTCACATAAAAATAAAGAAAATGTAAATGAAGACAACAAACATATATTTAGAGATTATTATAGTCCATGGTCTGGGTAGGTGCAGCATCTAAGTCAGTACTGACTGAGAGCTCTGCTGCTGTCCACTGCAGCAGCCACTAACTACCTGTAATCAGTGAGCACTTGATATGTAACTAGTGTGACAGAGAAGTTGAATTTGTCATTTTATATTCATTAACTTAAATTGTCACACACAGCTAGTGTGTATGGACAGCAGAGACCTAAGCAGATTTTCACAGAAATCCTATAAGGTAGGGGCTGTTTTACAAACGTGCAACTGAAGCTTAGAAAAGGTTAAGTAACTTCCCAGGACTGCACTGTTGGTAAGTAGAGGAGGGATGATTTGATCTCAGGTTTATTGACCCTAGAGCCCCCGTTTTTATACTACGCTGCAACAGGAAGAACTCTCAAACACTTCCTTAAGAAGCAGAGGAAAAAAGCACAACTTGCTATTGGGGATTTGTCTACTATTGCCCCAAATCCTGACTGCTCCCATGTATGATGCTCCTACATGAAGCTCTCTGATTCCATCTCTAGCTGTGATCTATTTACTACTAACTTCTGAAACCACCTTTTCCTTCCCCCAAATCCCTCTAAATAAGGGGTTTTTGTTTGTTTTTTTCTTTTCCTGTACTCTGCCACTCCATCTCTTTGTCTACTGTAACCGGCACTGACCATTTCTGACTTCTGATCTTAACAACTGCTTTCACTCCTTGAATTTAACCCTTTTCTAATCATCACATAACTGCAGCTTATTCAGTCCTCAGATCTGGCTCTACTGTCCTGGCCATGCTCTGGTCTGAACCCTCAACTGGTTTTGACAGGAAAATATAAAAAAACGGTAAAAAAAGACTTGGAGATTTCTTGGTAATTAGTAGTCCATTTGACTAAAGTAAAGGAGAACCACAAGAAAAAGTTGCAGAAATAGGTAAAGCCAGACTGTGGATAACTTCGAAAACCATGAAAAGGAATTAGACATTTTCTCTGGGTCTATGAGGATGTCATTAAAGGTGTTAAAATACAGAATGACATAAGCAGAATTGCTCTCCAAGAAGGTAAATGTGGCAAGAGAATATGAGATGAGCAAAAGCACAAATGAAAAAATAAATAGGACTTCATTAAAATTTTTAAAATTTATGCTGCAAAGGACGTTAAGAAAGTGAAAAGATAATCCACAGAATGGGAGAAAATATTTGTGAATTATATATCTGATGAGGGACTTGTATTTAAATATATTAAGAATTCTTATAATTCAGTAACAAAAAGACAAATAACCCAATTTAAAAATGGGCAAAGGGTCCAAATAGATATTTCTTCAAAGAAGACATAATGATCAATAAGCACATGAAAAGCATGTGATCAGCATCACTAGCCACCAAGGAAATGCAAATCAAAATCATAATGAAATACCTACTACCTCACATCCACTAAGATCACTCAATCATAAAGACACTTAGCAACCAGTGTTGGTGAGGATGTGGAGAAACTGCAATTCTTATACACTGGAAGCGGGAATGTAAAATGGTGCAACGGGGGCTTCCCTGGTGGCGCAGTGGTTGAGAGTCCGTCTGCCGATGCAGGGGACACGGGTTCGTGCCCCGGTCCGGGAAGATCCCACATGCCGCGGAGTGGCTGGGCCCGTGAGCCATGGCCGCTGAGCCTGCGCGTCCGGAGGCTGTGCTCCACAACGGGAGAGGCCACAACAGTGAGAGGCCTGCGTACCGCAAAAAAAAAAAAAAAAAAAAAAAAAAAAAAAAGGTGCAACGGAAACAGTTTGGCATTTCCTTAAAAGTTTAAACAGAGTTATCACATGACCCAGCAATTCTACTCCTAAGTATATACCCAAGAGAAATAAAAACATGTCCACTCAAAAACTTGTACACAAATGTTCACAGCAACATCATTCATAACAGCCAAAAAGTGCAAACAACCCAATGTTCATCAACTGATGAATGGATAAATAAAATGTGGTATATTCATACAGTGGATTATTTGGTAATAAAAAGAAACTACTGACACATGCTTTAATATGAATAAACCTTGAAATTATTATTCTAAATGAAAGAAACTAGTCACAAGAAATGATGTGTTTTATGATTCCATTTATACAAAAGGTAGGTGCAGAATAGGCAAATCTATAGAGACAGAAAGTAGATTAGTGATTGCTAGGGAAGAGGGGTTGGGGAAATTGGGAGTGACAGCTAATAGGTACAGGGTTTCTTTTGGAAGTGACAAACTGTTCTAAAATTGTGGCAAAGGTTGCACAACTTTGTGAATGTGCTAAAACCATTAATTATATGGTATGTGAACTTTATCTTAATAAAGCTGGTCAAAAAGTGAATTGTATAAGTGATATACCTCAAAAAAGCCAATTAAAAAAAAAAAGGTGGTTTGAAAAGGGAAGGCACTGGAGGCAGGGAGATTAGGCAAGCATTAATAATGGTCTAAAAATGGAGGAAAAGGTAGTGAGAATAAAGAAGGGATAATAAAAGAGAGCCTCCAAAGACATTAAAAAAAATTCTCTCACTCAACTAGATATATAGAAAAAGGAAGGACATACATACATGTCACATTTCTACCTTTAAAAAATTACTTTTCTTTTTCTACAACAGCTCATTACCATCTTAGTAACACAGAATCACAATTTCCAATAGTTCTATAATTGTTGAGGCAATGTTCATGTTCTCTACAATCCTGACTTTATTTTTACAACAAAGAACCTGATTCATTTACCCATCAAAAAGCCATTTCCTAAACGGCCACTATGTAAAAGGTACTATATTAGGGATGGGTTAAAACCATCCAAGGTAAGTCCACACACACACACACACATACACACACACACACACACACACGTCCGCTGAGGTTTCCCGGCATAAAGTGTAGTACAAAGAAACAATTATATTATGGGTTCTTTTGAAAATAATAATAATGATAATAATAGCAACATCTAACATATATTGAACACTCACTAATATGCCAGGGACTATGTTAGCCACTCTACATTCCTGATTACATGTAATCCTTAAAGGTTTGTGCTATTATCCTCATTTTACCAATAAGGTTGAGATTTGGACACATAACTTTTCCCTTATAATACTTTAAAAGAATCACTTTGTACTCAGGCAAGGAGAATTCATACCTATGTAACAGATCTAGTTGGAGACTAAATAAATGACCCAAAATATTAACTCCTATACATGAAAAATTAAGTAGATAACTTATGTTTCAGCAAAATACAAAAATGGTACACAAACATTGCCAAGTTATCAGGGTGAGTTGATATTACTGCATGAATTTATAAAATATGTAACATAAAAGGGCCATAGTAAACACACTGTGCAAAATTCAAGCCTGGTAAAGAGCAAATAAGCAAACAAACAAAAAAGCTAATTCATAGTATATATGTAAAAATCTCAGTTGAAAGATACATGAAATATTTAATGATGAAGAGAAATATTTACATTTTATATATTTCCAAAATACTAATACTAGTACATCCCCTTAGAGATGCTTTCTCTGAAGCAACCAAAACCGGTAGATTGGTCACTCTTAGTGGACAACACAAATATCTGATTTTTCAAATAAAAACTGGAAATATATTTTTCCATGGAGCATACTCATGTGTTCTCTCTCAAATTATTAGAACATTGCCCTAAAAATTTGCATAAAATCAAATCAAAATCTGCATCAAATATATTTCATATATATAGTATAAATGATGTACATATGTATATACATGACGCACATATGTACATATACATAGATATATGTGCATATATATACATGATGAAACAGCAGATCAGCAGATATTTTGGGCAATCCAGGATACACTAAACAAACTTGGCAAATAAATAACTCATAATAATTTGATTACTTAAAAAATCACATTAGTTTCAAAGTTGTTTTGTAGTAAGCCATTCTTCAATAATTAGAAGCTGTAATCCATTATACTAACAGAACACCCAACAACAAAAGGAGGAAAAGGCTTGCATGCTGTCAAGAGTCCCCTTTCTATTTTTCCTGAAAAATCATGTAAATTATTTGGCAATCAGCAGAGCCTCACAAGAATATTTCCCCTTGTACTACCTCCTTCCCTACCTAGAAAATTCCCAGTTATCTCTCCAAAGGAAAGATTAAAACAAATTTTTTTTTGTTTAGAATAAATGATACCATACCGATAAAGGTTAAAATAACTATTGAGCGTGGAAAATATTTGAGGGGAATGATATACAGTTTTTCTGTGCACATGTGTATGCACACGTGCACACACACACCCATCCCAAATGTCAAAAAAGATGTATAACAAACAGATGAACTTGCAAGTTCATGGAAAAAGAAGAAAAGGATTTAAAAATATATGTACTTTCACAATGTATTTTGAAGCCAGGAAAAAGAATCTGAAACCTTTTAAGGAGTTGCACTTGAGCACGTACAGTATCAAAAACAGGTAATCATCCCTTCTGAATTATTTCTTAGTCTCCACATTTAACATCTTAGACAAGTTTTCAGCTGCCTTTAGACTTCTTTGAAACTAGGCTCTTGTTTAATATAAAATAGGATGTCAGTTGATCAATATCCATTTGGCTTAAATTCATAAGTCCACAACCCCCCTTATGTGGTAGAACAAACAGGTACAAGGCCTGAAGATTTATTGTTTCTTTTTAAATGCCGAATGATATTTGCAGATGCCAAAGGCATTTTGAAATCACTCCACCCCTACTTCAGTACAAATGAAAAAGGGGGATGGGGAGGAGAGAGAATCTCATGAGGCCTTGTATGTCAAGTTTTTGCCCAGAGCTAATTTTCATAGCTGTGTTATAAAACCCTGAAAATGGAGGTTTATAATGGAAATGCTGACAGACCCTTAACTATAGCAGCATGAATGGATATAATTAAAGAAAAGCTTTTGGCTACACCTAACTCCACAAATTAAAGACTGCCATTTTTATATTAACCTCAAATAACAGCCAAGTGAGAACTAGAAATGTGATTTCAGAAAGGGAATGTGAAATGTTAAAGATGACTGCTCAAACTATTTGACTTTCGGAGTTTTAAACACAGAGGCATTTAGTTAACATAACCAAGTCAGTATTTTCATAATGTTACCTAATCAGCGATAAAGAATGCTCTGGTGAGCCAGCAGCTCCAGTTAGCAGAAAGTGGCATATGAAGTTATTATTTCTTAACAGCCTAGAGGGAGCCGCTTCTCCCTTTAATCAGTGATCTTAGATCCTTCCTACTTATAATTTCTCTGTCATACAGTTATAAAACTATTACCTAGTTCAACACACACAGGCACACATCCTGCACACACATTTATGCAGGGACCGGTACCTTATTCCCACCTGAATTACAAAACAGAAGAGATTGTTAAGGTAAAGTATTTCATTCTTTCCCTTGTCAGGGATGCAGCCAGGAATAAATATCATCAATCTATGTAACCCATCTTCCCTATCTAAGCCAAAATTCAAAGAATTTAGCTCTGTTCTTAACGTAAAAGGAAAAACAAACCCTATGCTTTAATTTTTAACAACTATTCAAATTATTTTTAAACTTTCTAATAGTATTAGTAGAAAAAATATTATAGGATACCTAAAAGATGCCTATGAAAAGATCTTCAGTGAAGTTTCAGATTTTGGGTTAAGAAATTAGGAACACATCTCTATGATCAAATACCTAGAGGACTTTTCTTGTGTTTCCCCTCCCTGCCTCCCTTCCTTCTTTCTTTCTTTTTAAGGTAAACAATTCTGAATGATCTCTGGGGCCCCTTTTCCCCCAAAGATCCCAAACTAAAAGCAAGACTGTCTTGACAATATCTGCCTTGGAAGGAAGTACTGAAGACTGATATAATAAAATAAAACTATGCAAGTCACAGTCCCTCTTACTATATACCGCAATCAGTCTCATTGAAGGACTGTGTGCAAATTACTATGCAAGCTTCAGAAATTTAAAAGATGGTAGTGCCTAAACCATGACAGCATTAATAATGACCTGCACATTACTACACCATTCTTATTCACACATTGATCTCATACTGCTCGATAACCTTGGCAACAGAAGTTCTACATGATTTCACATTCTCTTACAGCAATTGTTTTTGATCATAGTTGACCAGTATAAAGCAAAACCAAAAATAAACATCTGTACAAGGAATTAAATGTTACCAACATAAATGGTTGTGTCCTTTTTTTCACTGGTTAGTCCTGAAGAACAACAACATACTCCTTGCCCCCTGGTCAAGATGATACCAAATTACAATCTCAAACCAGATCTCGTTTAAAAGAAATTATTAATACAAATGTAAAGTTACTCTCACCTTATATAATTGAGAGCTGTCATTATGCCTCTTGATTCTGACCTCTGTACTTCTGAATACATGGATTAACAGAGATGCATTATAGTTTACAAGGTACTTGGCAAGCAATATTTTCGCAACACTCCTGAGATGCTCTAATGCTAAAAACTTCTACTAAATTGAATTTAAACGGCAAAAATTTGATTTTTTACCAGAAGTGAAATTTAGATGGTTGAAGTGGTGCTAATAATAAATCAAAGATAAATTACTATTATAAATAAAATGTGATTTACTTGTCTCCACGCCTCTTTGTGATTTATTTTTCCAACTAATGACTCCTTAAAAAAATATGTAACTTGCAAAATTATAAAAACAAAGTAATCAAAAGCCCCAATAAGAAATTACCCTTTTTTTTTTCGCAGCAAAAATAAAAGGTAAAAGCACTCAGAAGTATACATGAGTAGTGGTAATACTTTCAGGTTTGTCAACAGATTTCATTCATCTAATTACTTCCTAATTTATAAAAACTGTAGTGGTATGGTTAGTGTCTGTTTAGTCATTTGTAAACTATTATAAAGACAGTGTAAGAAGGCAGCTATGGTATAGGGGTTAGAGTCTGAGGGGTGATTCTGAAACAACTGTGTTATTTTAGGTAAATTACAAAAAGTAAAAAGTCTCCATGTTTCCATTTCTTCATCTATAAACAGGGATGACAGGATTGGTAAAGAAATACATGAGATAGTATTTATAAACTGTACATCTTTTAAGAATACAAGAATTATTCTTGTGTTTCTAGTTACTACTTTTGAAGAATGACCAAAAAAGTTCCAGTTAAGGGCTTGAAGACAAAAAGTCAGTAAATAAAGAAAAAGTAATTTCCTATTTATTACTTTCACTGTATTTCCATTTTTAAAGCCTCTCCAACCTTCAAAATAAATCTCCTTCTCCTATTACCAAGTTTACATTAACATTTTTAACAAACTTCTGTGTTTATCTTGGAATGCATATTTTCTAAATATACTCCATACACTAATCTAAAAATGAGAAAGGAGGCTTTCTCATACACGATCAGGGAGACTGAAATTGGTGCAAATTTTTTTAAATTAAATGGGACAATTAAACGGGACTGGAATATCCACCCACATTTAAAATGCACATACACAAATTCACTCTTAGGAATTAATCTACAGATATACCTTCACAAGTACACAGAGAATACATATATAAAGATGTTAAAACTGTGTTTATAATAACAAAATGGTAAATAATATAAATTTCCATTATTTGGGGATAGGCTAAATAAAGTTTGGTGCATCCATATAATAAAACACTAAGTAGCCATTAAAAACAACTAGATAGGTCTCCATATACTAACATGAAAAGCTGTCTAGGAAATATTAAGTGAAAAAATGAAGTTGCAGAACAAAGATCATTTCTTTTGTGTTTTAAGCCTATGAATGGGAAGAAGTCTGGAAGGTTCTATAACAAACCATTTTAATCTATGGAGTAGAAACAGAGCATCACTGAGGTTGGACCGGAAAATTCTTTGTTGCGTGGGCTGTCCTGTACATTGTAGGCTATTTATGTAGCAGTGTCCTTGACCTCCACCCACTAGATGCTGGGTAGCACCCCTCATACATGTGGCAATCAAAAACTTCTCCAGACACTGCTCAATGTCCCCTGGGGGAAAAACTCACCCCTAGGTGAGAACCATTGAACTAGAGAATAAAGGAGTGAAGTTGGGGAGAGGAACTTTTACTTGTCACCTTACACCTCATTTTTTTTTTCTTTTACCATTTTTACCAACACAACATACTACATTTGCAATTCAAAGAAAAATTTCAGGGACTTCCCTGGTAGCACAGTCGTTAAGAATCCACCTGCCAATGCAGGGGACACGGGTTCCAGCCCTGGTCTGGGAAGATCCCACATGCCACAGAGCAACTTAGCCTGTGTGCCACAACTACTGAGCCTGCACTCTAGATCCCATGAGCCACAACTACTGAGCCTGCATGCCACAACTACTGAAGCCTGCACGCCTAGAGCCTGTGCTGTGCAACAAGAGAAGCCACTGCAATGAGAAGCCTGATGACCGCAGTGAAGAGTAGCCCCTAATCTCTGCCACTAAAGTCCATGCGCAGCAACGAAGACCCAACACAGCCATAAATAAATAAATAAATAAATAAATGTTCCTTAAAATTAAAAAAAAGAAAAATTTCACAACAAAAGAAGATTCCTCCACACTGCCCCACTGCTCTCCAAACTACTGGATTGGACCTAAAGTTCGTTCAGGTTTTCTGAACAAACTTTTTGGCTAGCCCAATACTTTGAAGAACCTCAAAAAAAAAAATAGGTTCCTCCAAATTTCTAACTAAAAAATTAAATAGTATTTGTAAGATATGAATCTTTGTTTAAAAAAAACATATATAAGAAACAATACAATTGTTAAGACAAATAAAAAAGACTTGTCTATCTTTAATGGAAAAGGTAGAAAGATATATGGATTCTGCCACTTGGTTCCATGACTGCATATTCCCAAGATGCCCAAACTCTCACATCATTTTCTACTCCTTTGCCCAGACTGCAGCACTATCACCAGGATGGTTTAGACCAGCTCCCTCCTCTTCCTTCTTGTTTTGTATATTCAGACAAATATAAACAAACAAACCAAAAATGGTACCAGAAATATGGAAATTCCTAATTCTGCCCCAGAAGCACAGGAAATTCCTAATTCTGCCCCAGAAGCACTACTTACCACTTATTTAAAAATTGAACAAACAAAATGAATTTGGCACTTGGAAAAGTATATCATCTGCTAATAAACTCTACTAGACTAAGAAAGAACAAATGTACTTCGTGGAGAAGATCCAGAATCAGTAAAAGCTTCTTCTAATGAAGTTGGCTATTCATTTACTTATCCATTTATCTAGCCATCCACCTAAAAATTTGATACAGCTTACATTGGGGGATAAGGGGAATGATTATCTGATCAAGAACTAGAGTACATAAATATAAAAACTACACAAAATCTAAAGAGTGAAAACCCGTGGATTAATCTGTATGAACACACAGCCCAACATAAATTAAGAAAATTAGTAATGAATTAGTAATTAGTAATGAATTAGTAATGAAACTCATAATGAATAAATGTCCAAAATTCGGAAATTTCATCAAGTTTACTATCTTTGAAAAACAGATGCCACTTTTGTAATGTGCAGCTAAGAAGAGGGACGCAGTCTCTTCGTTAACTTCAGACATGATATTAAATAAAATCATATTTTTATACCTAACTTTTACACAACTTTTTAGTGACAGTAACTAACTGCACTGAGCGGTAGTATCTAACTTCTCAAGAACATGTATTTAAAGGTGAAACTGTTATGTAGAAAGGGCCTTATAGGCAATAAATGTCATAATTACTGTTCTTATCCATTATTGTTTGGGTCGGAGGGTATCCGCACATTTGCATAATTTAAGTGGATCTGAGAACAGTAAGTTTTGTATAGATGATTGGTGTTATAAATAGAACAATCCTATCTTGTCTTTAATAAATTTATTTATTTATTTTTGGCTGTGTTGGGGCTTCATTGCTGTGTGCGGGCTTTCTCTAGTTGTGAGTGGGAGCTACTCTTTGTTGTGGTGCGCAGGCTGATTCTCATTACGGCAGCCTCTCTTGTTGCGGAGCTAGGTGTGTGGGCTTCAGTAGTTGTGGCACGTGGGCTCAGCAGTTGTGGCGTGCAGGCTCAGTAGTTGTGGTGCACAGGCTTAGTTGCTCCACGGCATGTGGGATCTTCCCAGACCAGGGCTCGAACCCGTGTCCCCTGCATTGGCAGGCGGATTCTTAACCACTGTGCCACCAAGGAAGCACCGAACACTCCTATCTTAATCTTAGAATAAACTATTTCAGCTGGAAGTGTTGTACTGGCCAAAGAGCTCGTTTGGGATTTCCTGTAAGATCTTTTGGAAAAACCCAAACAAATTTTTTGGCCAACCAAATATTTCATGCATTTGAGGTTGCAACTCTGCAGCAAAATATTTAAAGAGACTTACTTTTTTTTAATGGTATAATGTGGCCAAAATCTCCTTACGCACACAAAACTACGTATGTTTCAATGAAAGCCACATCAGATTTGAGCTCATGGTCTTGCTTAGAATGTCTGAAATATCCCTCTGGATAATAATGCTCTTCTAGGAGAGGCAGAGAGGAAAGAAGGGGCCAAGAGGCATGGCTCTTGGACTACACCAGAGCTATGCTTGATTTAGTTTAGTTTTATGTGTTTGCACATAAGCTTTCTTTCAAAGAAGCACTGTTTGAAAACTACTGATTTATGTTACATTGCAGTAAAACTCCTTTAACTCCTCTCTTTACAACTGAATTTCATGAGTATGTCAAAAGGAAAACTTTAATACAGAATCAACACAGGTGATGATATAAAGCAAATCAATAAATCAGAACGTTACTGGAAAACATACCTGATTCTGGCCAGAACAGCTTGTAGAAAGCTCAACACTGTCCTAAGTTCAGATTCTTGACAAGCTCGTAGAAGCATACTAAAGCCATCATTAAGCAGTTTTTCATGGGAAGGATGCAAGCAATGGCTAGTCTCAAACACTTCTTGAACACCATCAATATATATGGAAAGAAGTGACCAGAGAGTCTGTTTTTGTCCCATTTCATCATTCTTAGATACCAAGAACTCCTTTGCTTTCTCCCGGAAAGCACCTGAAAATATCTCAGCCAAAACACTGATGTCCAGGTTTTTCTGGGTGTACATCAAGAGGAAGGCCATCTGACCCTTCCAAATGAGAGGAGATGTTATAAAGGCAGGCTTGAGGAAATTTAGGAGGCCTAAAACATGACTTGCTACATCTTCCACCTCTGCCACACATGCTAACAGTAGAAAAAGGCTGAAAAAGTTTTGCAGACCAACTTCAGTTAGTTCTTCCATTCTTTTTTGATGGAATTTAGAATATATCCTGTAAAACAAAAAGCTGAATTAATAAAATTGTTTCATTCACAAAAATGCATCTTTCAAAATAACATTTCACTCAATACTCATGACAGTCTCATTACTTTAAATTGTTATCTATTTCTACATTATGGTGCTATTGTGTCACTTTCCCTGCTTAGAAAACAACCTCACAGAACACCACTGCCCCCACTTACCTTCACATTTCTCAAGGATGCAGCAAGCATCTATAAGTGAATCAAAGGATTCAGTGGCTTTCCCCAAAGGACAGTAAAAATGTTCTTTTCATATAGTACATGGCTTTTCCTTTTATTTTAGTCCCCCCATTACCTTTCTTTTTAAATTCTTATTGACAAATAAAAAAGAGTACATAATCCTTTTAAGTACAACTTGTTGCACTTTATAGAAATCTTAACAGGGCAATTTTATGTAACAATTTTCCTTAAACCCTTTCTCCATCTACCCTTCACGAAGACTTGGCTCTTGCTGTACTTATATGTTAAGACATAATTTAAAGCTCCGGAAAAATTATTTTTACCTACTTACAAAGAAAAATTGTTAGTGCTCAAATATCCAAGACTAGCCATTTAAAAAGCTGCTGTCAATACTATTTAATACAATTTAAAAGTTGATGTACTTTTCTTTCATCAATTAAGGGATTAGAATTGAAAACCATTTTGAATCTTACTTATGGATTGTTAAATTTCTTTGTAACTTCTATAATTGGTTTATTCAAGATAGAAATGATTAATGCTTATGAGAGGTTAAATGTTTATCTATAAACAATGAAGCTGATAAGCTCTTGAAAGTAAAGATCTGCTTAATTATCTTTATATCCTCCATCTTGCCCATGATAGCGCTTGGTAGAGAGAGACTTGTTACTGAATTCCAATTTCTTTTGGCAATAAAGTTCTGAGTATTATGTCTTCCATAAAATGATTTAAGATTCAAAAACAAACTGGCAAACAGAACAAAATAAAAAAACTACTGTTTGAGCTACCTAATTACTTGGAGGTTTAACAAAGACACTACCATTAAATATATATATATATATTCTAAATAAAAAATCCAAACTGTATCACCATAACCTTGCAAGAATTATTCATTGTGTGAATCAAACAGGAATTTCATGTAGTGATTCTTGAGAAGTCTCTACCTAAATTAAAAAGTATTCTGCTGTGAGAGCTTCCACCACATAAGCTGAGCAAGTGGTAGAGGGCAGTCTACTGCACAGAGGGCTAGAAAAGGGGCTAATAGGCAAAAGAAGTAGTACAAGGTTAGACAATTAAGAATATGGAGGTTCTTTAAAAAACTACAAATAGAACTACCATATGACCCAGCAATTCCACTACTGGGCATATACCCTGAGAAAGCCATAATTCAAAAAGAGTCATGTACCAAAATGTTCATTGCAACTCTATTTACAATAGCCCGGAGATGGAAACAACCTAAGTGTCCATCATCGGATGAATGGATAAAGAAGATGTGGCACATATATACAATGGAATATTACTCAGCCATAAAAGGAAACGAAATTGATCTATTTGTAATGAGGTGGATAGACCTAGAGTCTGTCCTACAGAGTGAAGTAAGTCAGAAAGAGAGAGACAAATACCGTATGCTAACACAAATATATGGAATTGAAGAAAAAAAAATGTCGAGAAGAACCTAGGGGTAAGACAGGAATAAAGACTCAGACCTACTAGAGAATGCACTTGAGGATATGGGGAGGGGTAAGGGTAAGCTGTGACAAAGCGAGAGAGAGGCATGGACATATATACACTACCAAACGTAAGGTAGATAGCTAGTGGGAAGCAGCTGCATAGCACAGGGAGATTAGCTCGGTGCTTTGTGACCGCCTGGAGGAGTGGGATGGGGAGGGTGGGAGGGAGGGAGATGCAAGAGGGAAGAGATATGGGAACATATGTATATGTATAACTGAGTCACTTTGTTATGAAGCAGAAACTAACACACCATTGTAAAGCAATTATACTCCAATAAAGATGTTAAAAAAAATCACACCCATTTAACAAGCAAAACTTTCAAAAAAGAATAGACAAATGTGATCAAAAGTTTATTTTACCACACCAGAAATGAAAATGGCATACTCCTCAAATGAGAACATCAGAGTTATTTGGTTCTATTATATTCTGGTTAGTTTTCATGCAAGAAAGCAGGGCTTGTGGGACTGGTGGGCTCCAAGAACACTAAGTTTTATAGACTGAATCTACCACCTGCCAATGTATGATTTGGAAATGTTTCTTATTTCTATAATTTTTAATAAAATACATGCAAAGAATTACATAAAACATTACAATTAATTTTGACAAGAAAAATAACAGTTCTCTTATATCCCTGCATTTAATATGTGGAATTTCAAACTTTAGGACTGATGAGATAAATAAGAAGCTAAAATCCTCCCCAAGTTATGTATACTAGGTTTGTTCCTTACTGTAACAAATTGGCAAGATCAAAATGCTCCATAATTTGCTGTCCTACATTAACGAATACATTTAAAATGTAAACCATAAAGACAAACAAGCACAAGTTAACTTAAAAAATACAAACAGTAAAACTTCTCCAAAGATGTAAGTGAACATTCATGACAAAGAAAGATATGGCACATACCTTCCTTTGACTTGTTTCCAAGGATGAGGGCCATTGTTCTTCATTGCTTTCTTAAGAACTTTTGCCAAAATGCAAAGGAAAAAAGTGTAACTACTGCTGGATTTATACAGGTCATGATCTTGTTTATCACAACAGCAGGTCTTCACCATTTCTAGCATAGACAAGGGTGACTTAATGACATATGTAAGGCCTTTCAAAGGAAGCCTAGAAATACTGAAAGAACTATTCTAAAAGCAAAAGACAGAAAACAAGTATTAAGTCTCTGAATAAATAAAAATGGAAAGCTGTAAATCCCAATTAGCTCACTAGAAGTTTGACTCTTCTTAATCATAAAAATTACACAGCCATTACCGCATATTCCCCTAAAATAAAAATTCCATTCAAGCACAGAACACCAAGGGGTATTCAAATTCCTGGATTATCCTCAAAATGCCTTTTTAACCGTTAGTTTTTTCAACTTTGGATAGCAACAAGATCCATACATTGCATTTGGTTGACATGCCTCTTAAATCTTTTATTCTATAAATTTCCCAATGTTTTTGTCACAACATTTATCAGGTAATTTATTGTGTGGTATTTCCTAGATTCTGGATTTAGCTGCTTGTATCTTCCTAGACTCATTAATATATTCTTTCATCCTCTATCTTTTCTGTAAAGTGGTAGCTGTACCTAGCAGACTGGTCAGATTCAGGTCAAGTTTTCTGGTGAGAATCTTTCATTGGTAGTACTGAGTACTTCCTATTTCAGTTAGCAAAGAGGCACATACGTTCTCACCGTCTTTCTTTTTGTGATGTTGAGACTGATCGTGCTGTCAGCCTGATCTATCCATTTCAGTGATCCCTGCAGTTTGAGCAGCCATGGATGATCATCATCCAGATGGCTTATTTCATCGGAGGTATGGAACAGAGATTTTTTTTTTTTTTTGCGGTACGCGGGCCTCTCACTGCCGTGGCCTCTCCTGTTGCGGAGCACAGGCTCCGGACGCACAGGCTCAGCGGCCATGGCTCACGGGCCCAGCCGCTCCGCAGCATGTGGGATCTTCCCGGACCGGGGCACGAACCCGTGTCCCCTGCATCGGCAGGCGGACTCTCAACCACTGCGCCACCAGGGAAGCCCTGGAACAGAGATTTTTTTATCATTCCTTCTAAACTACCTCATCAGAAATCTGGTACTCTAAAATATAGTTTATATTTTCATTTATTTACAGTTTCCAGAATAACAACTTTTCTAAAAGTACCATAAACTCAAGGATTTAAACTTCCCTATGCCCAAATTTACCCAGTGTTGGGCAATGGGAGCTCCTTAAAGTTGGCTCCTGTGCCCTTCTGACATGACTCCAGCTTACTTTGATACCTTCCTTGCTTTCAGGTATGACAAGATACTCTAGACTCATCTTGTATACATTCTGCCTGAGAATCAGAATTGGTCATTTCTCCCACCAGCCTGACAATGTGCTTCAGAGAAAGGTATTTTTCCCATTTTTAATATGCTCAATATGTACAAACCCAAACTTGTAATTTACTTGTAAATCCTCCATATCTATTTTCCACCTTGACTGAGGGGTTCCCTTTGTATTTACCCAGAGAACCAAATGTTCCAAATCTTCTCTTCTCTCCACACACAAGTAACTCAGTCTTTTAAATGTACCTTTAAAATTTTATCTTCCAAGTTTGTCCTCTCCTTTTAAAATCCACTATCCCTATTTTAGTTCTCACTCACTGCATTATTTGCTTCTACTACTACACTGGACTACTAACTCATCTGTACCCAATTCCTTAATACTACTTTCAGAAAAAACTTTCTCAAACACATACCTAATGTGTCACATCCTTGCTTTCCAATGTCTCCTGAATAAATCATAACTCAACAATTATCTTTAACCCTTCATAATCCAGCCCCAGACTAACTTCTCTACCTTCCTTATCTCCCGTATCTCTCCATAATCACCTCAGACCCATCATTCAGAACTATTTAACACAGTAGGAATAAATCATGTTTTTCATGTCTCTTTACATTTGTCCACACTATTCCTTTTGCTTGGATACTCATTTTCTTATGTACTTGGAAAATTCTACTCATTTCCCAGGTCAACTTAAAAAATTATGACTTCATAAAGTCTTCTACAAGTCCGTAAACTGGATCAGATACTCCTTCCTTTAGCCTTCCACAGTATTATAACTTTTTTCCTACAATATTTGTGCTTCTGCCTACTAGCCTATAAGCTACTCAAATGCCAAGACTAGTTCTTATTCAAGATAGCACTAACTGTTCAATGTGTTGCAAGCAATCAATAGTTGTTAGAAAACACTTATAAAAGAAGATTTTTAAAAAATATCTTTCTGGCACAATTTGGGCTACTTTGCTTAATCTCACTCTTAAGAGAAAAGGGGCCCTGGTCTGATTCCGTCCTGCGCAACTGTTCCTTGGAACGTAGTCTTTTATCTCCTTCTATTTTCTCTCCCACCGAAGTGCGTGCCACCAACCCATGGAAGATTCGATGGACATGGACATGAGGCCCCTGAGGCCCCAGAACTATCTTTTCAGTTGTGAACTAACGGCCGACAAAGATTATCACTTTAAGGTGGATAATGATGAAAATGAGCACCAGTTATCTTTAAGAACGGTCAGTTTAGGGGCTGGCGCAAAGGATGAATTGAACATTGTGGAAGCAGAGGCGATGAATTATGAAGGCAGTCCAGTTAAAGTAACACTGGCAACTTTGAAAATGTCTGTGCAGCCAACGGTTTCCCTTGGGGGCTTTGAAATAACACCACCTGTGGTCTTACGGTTGAAGTGTGGTTCAGGGCCTGTGCATATTAGTGGACAGCACTTAATAGCTGTGAAGGAAGATGCAGAGGAGGAGGATGTGACACTCCTAAGTATATCTGGAAAGCGTTCTGCCCCTGGAAGTGGTAGCAAGTTTCCACGGAAAAAAGTAAAACTTGCTGCTGATGAAGATGAAGATGATGATGACGACGATGATGATGAGGAAGCTGAAGAAAAAGCTCCAGTAAAGAAATCTGTACGAGATACTCCAGGCAAAAATGCACAAAAATCAAACCAGAATGGAAAAGACTCAAAACCATCAATACCAAGATCAAAAAGTCAAGAATCCTTCAAAAAACGGAAAAAAACTCCTAAAACACCGAATGGACCTAGCTCTGTAGAAGACATTAAAGCAAAAATGCAAGCAAGTATAGAAAAAGGTGGTTCCCTTCCCAAAGTGGAAGCCAAATTCATCAATTATGTGAAGAATTGTTTCCAGATGACTGATCAGGAGGCTATTCAAGATCTCTGGCAGTGGAGGAAGTCTCTTTAAGAAAATAGTTTAAACCGTTTGTTAAACTCTTCTGTCTTAGTTCATTTCTGTAACAGTTGATATCTGGCTGTCCTTTTTACAACACAGAGTGAGAACTTCCCCTACCGTGTCTGATAAATGTTGTCCAGGTTCCATTGCCAAGAATGTGTTGTCCAAAATGCCTGTTTAGTTTTTAAAGATGGAACTCCACCCTTTGCTTGGCTTTAAGTATGTATGGAATGTTATGATAGGACATAGTAGTAGTGGTGGTCAGACAAATGGAAATGGTGGGGAGACAAAAATATACATGTGAAATAAACTCAGTATTTTAATACAAAAAAGAGAAAAGGGACCTTACATGCTCCATTCCCTTATGCCAATGCTCTTTAGACAATGTGAAACATAAGTGTTTTTGAGCTAATCTTCTTTGAAAAATTAGTTTTAAGAAAAATCCATAATTATATATAATTAAGCCATGAAAATATTCCTCATATATCATGTACAAATTCTTCAAATTCCTGGAACAAATTCATACTCTATTTACTCACCAGGTTCTTACTGTAATATTCCCACAGAATGGTGACAACTGCAATGTTTGGCTCCCAGAAATCACAAAGGGTCAAACAACAGTGAAGATACATTCGTAACTGCTCTTCTAGTACACCATCCTAAAAAATAAACTGAAATTGTGAGGAGCTAAATGCGCTCTGGCAACACACATTATCAGTTGATATTGCACTGAATAACCTGCTCCTAAAAAGAATATAAATATATATCACCAAGTCATACCCATTCTCATCTTCAGACTAGAAGGTCTAAATCAGCATAAGGTATACTTCTAAAACTTTGCTTTAGAGATCATTAGTATATTCAGATAACTGAAATTACATAACTCACTTTGACTTTTTACTCAGTTATTTAACAATTACAATAGGTATTTAATAACTGAATGGTGTAGAACCCAGAGACTGAAAAAGAAACCCAAACCAGAATGAAATAGCATAAATGATCGAATAATTAAGATGTACACAAATCCAGAGGACTTGCTCATACTTAAGTATCAATATGAGGTCAAATTCTTTATGGGAATACAAGCGTTGTTCTTCTAAAAACCAGAGGATTGGCAGAGTACATAAATTTTAACCTTTTAGGAAGTGGCAACAGGAGAGAGTAGAAAAGAAGTGACACTTTAATCTTCTATGATGAAACAACCATGCATGTTTGTTAAAAAGTGACACATCACTGAATTCCAATCATTCAGCAATCATTTATTCAAAGCTTACTATATACCAGACACTATTCTAAGGTACTAGGCATAAAGCAATGAATAAGTCAGACATGGTACATGCACTAATAGAAGTTACACTGTGGTGGAGAATGGAAAAAGACGACACTGAAACAAACAAGATAAATGTAAACAATTAGAACCACCATGAGAAACAGAAAAAGCAGAGTAATGTGGTAGGGTAGCTGGTAGAGGATGTGGGTCATTATTTTACCAGGAATTAAGAATGGAAAGACCTTTCTGAGGGCTGGCATTTGGGCTAAATGACTGAATGAAAAACAGCCAACCACATAAAGAACTGAAAGTAAAGCATTCATCACAGAGAAAACACATGGAAAGTTCCTGAATTAGCAGTAAGCTTGATATTATAGGATTAAGTCAGAGATAGTCAGGAATCATACCTCATTTGAGGCTTTATAGTTTATAGTCAGAATTATGGTTTTTATTTTAATTATGTTGGGAAGCCTCTACAAGATTGTAAGCACAGGGGTGACATGAAATGATTGTTTAAAAAATAGTACATTGGATCATGTACATTGGATCATGCATCGAGAATGAGTATGAGAATGAATACAGTAGTATTCATTGACACTTCCAATGTAATAGAAAATCAGGCAGAGGTCAAGTACAAAGTAGAAATGCTGGGAAATTTGAAGGTGCTTGAGATATAGTATGCTTTAAAGCATGCTTTAAATAAATAACTGTTGAATGACTGGGATTCAGTGTTGTGTCACTTTTCAACAAACATGTATGGCTATTCCATCACAGAAGATGAGATTAAAATGTCTACTTTTTTCTACTTCCTTCTCCTCCTGTCAAAATGTTAGGAGGTGACTCTGTGAAACTGTAAGACTAAGATAAGTGGACAACTTTAGAGATATGTTTGGAAACAGAGACAATAGGATTTGTTGATGAGTTACATTAAGGTATGAAGGAAAGACAGCAATTAAGGAGAACTCTCATTTGGCTTAAGAAAATGGGTTGATGGAACCACTTCCTAAGATGGCAAAGACTAGGGGAGGAACACATGAGAAAGTGCACAGGGCAACCAAGTGGAAATATTAAGTAGACAACTGACATATGGGTCTATAGCTCAAGGGAAAAGTCAGAGCTATTGATATAAATTTGGATGTTACTTTCATATTGATGGCTTTTAGAGCTAAGAGACTAGATAAGATCAACCTAGGAAAGACGATGGAAAAGAGAAAAGGATCCAGAACTGAGAGCCCTTTGCTATTCCAAAATTTAGGTAGGAAGCAAAAGGAGGAGTCTATAAGCAAAACCCAATGGCCAATGAAGTAGGAAGGAAACCAGGCATCATGGAAACCAAGAGAAATATTTCAGAAAGGGAAGGGGGTCAACAGGGTTGAATGCTACTGAGAGGTTAAAATGAGAACAAAGAACTCTTAGATTTGACAATGTGGAAGTTATTGATGCCTTTGACAACAGTAGTTTCAGGTATGGCAGACACAGATGCTTAACTATGGCAGGTTGAGGAGATAATAGAAGGTGAGGAAGTAGTGATACTTAAGTGACGATATATAAAGTCCTTGAACAGGTGAGAAGAGAAAGGATCCAGTACACAGGGAAAGGAATTAGCCTTTGAGGGAAACAGTGACACTTCCAATATAACAGAAAAGCAGATTGAGAGGTTGTGTACAAAGCAGGCACATTGGGAGATTAGAAGGTTTAAACATAAAGGAGTTCTCAACTGACTGGTCCTATTTTCTCAATGATTTATGAGGCAAGATGCTTAGCTAAGGTGACTGGGGCACAGCATGTGTTGAACTGTGTGTTAAAAAAGGAATTCTGAAATAAGTTGTTTTGGAGAGTAGAAAAGTAAACATTCTAGAGCCGAGTGCCACTTGAAAAGATTTATGATCAAGAATTTAAAGTCAGACCAGTCAGCAAGAATAAGTGTATGAGTTTTTTCCACCAACATTCAGCTGCGGTGGGGGCGTGGCAGAGAGGTAAGAGAAGGGTATTAGGTTTTGCCAAGTTTAAAATAGGTAAGGGCTATGGAATTAAAGGTGTTTGTGATGGAGTGATTATAATAAGGGGTTGTATAATCTACATTGTTCAAGGAGGAAAGTTTGGACATGGATGAACACAGAAAAATGAAAAGATCAATGATGATGGACAGAATGAAAATGAAAAGTGAAAAAATGTAGAGCGTAACTAATGGGAGGCAGTGGGTAAGGTAAATAAAAGAAAATCTGATTAGAAGTAAGGATATGAAGAAACTTAGAGGACAGGTGGATTATACACAATGATGTTGGGGTCACTAATAAAAGTAGTATACAGGTATAGAAGAGAAGAGTGATCTTGCTGCCAAATATTTCAGTGAATGAGAGTGAACCAAACATGACCAGATTTTTTTGAGAAGGCTTTTAACTCTTTTAGTTATTAATCTGTTAGAATACACCAAAGCTTCAAGTACTTTAGGAAATTTTTAGGCTCAGCGGCCATGGCTCATGGGCCCAGCTGCTCCACGGTATGTGGGATCTTCCCGGACAGGGGCACGAACCCGTGTCCCCTTGCATCGGCAGGTGGACTCTCAACCACTGCACCACCAGGGAAACCCTCTTAGTCCTTTTTAAAAGAATGCCTTCCTATCTTTATTTCAAAAGATTAAATGCAGGCATATTAAATTCGGGTATATTCCATATATCAAATTCTTTTATAGAACTAAAAATGAAAACATTTACTCTTTTAGCTTATTCTATACAAATGGCAATATAACAATTGTGGGTTCATTTTTTCTTTTTATGTATAACTGACTTGCCTATCAGAAATCACCAGGAGAATAAAATTTATTTGCAAGCTAAACAGTTAACTGTCAGTCTAACTGATGGGATTTTTTTAGGACTGGATAAAGAGAGTTAGACTTCAATATCTCGGGCAAGATCCTTCTGTCCAAGAAACACAAACATTTTGGATTAGTAATTAGAAGATTATTGTTCCACATTATTCAGAGCTAATCACATTCTGAGTGGTTTTTAGCCTTGGACTCTCCAAATTCTTTGACAAATGAAAAAAAATTTTTTTTTAAATATTAGGCTTGCTTAGGATTTCTTCTTATACCCTTCTATGACCTTTGTTAGAAAACTGTTCTGTGATCTCATCAAATAATGAGGCTTTAAAAAGTAGGTAGCATAAAACTAAAAATCTCCCTTTTCATAAAAAAAAAAAAATAATGCTATTATAAAGGTAGAACAGATGTTTACTGTTAGCATTCACAAATATTAAATAGGATTACCTCTAAAAAATGTTTTTTAAAGCAAATACTTAACTATTCAGTTTAAGTAAAATTAAACAATATATGCTCTCTACTAACAAAGCTCAATGTCTGTTTCTGGAAATCCTCTCTGGCTAGAAAAAGATTTAGAACATTATTTGCTTAATTAAGACTACAGTGGAGTGCCCACCAATTTTATGTGAAGACTACTCTATATGTGAAACATATATATTTTTTAAATATTGTAAATGGACTCTTTCTTTCATTGTTGGAGATCAAGTCACAGCACATGAGCATGGTCAGATTTTAATTTACCTCAGTGGGGGAAAACAGATATAATCAAACTGATAGCTCTATCCAAACATATTATTTATTCTTTATGACCACCTACTGCACCCACAAAATTGGTTTCAGGAACTCCAGCAAGTAGTCCTATACTACTTATAAAATCTAATTTGATACAATCAAGGCATGACAAAATTGAGGTTACTAGAGAGAATGGACTGCTTTTTTCTACATATTATAATGACCTCTTCTCTTACAGGAAAGATATTACTTTGACTTTATGCTAGACTTAAATTCACAGGGAAAGTTTCTTAGATTAGCTGTACTATCCTTGCTTCTCTGGTGACTGACTCGCCCCAGTTTTCTCAGGCCTTGTCTGGTTTTAGCACTGAAAGTCCCACATTTTGGGATACTCCAAGCCAGGTAAATCCAGATGGTCATCCTACCTACTTAAAAGAATTAGTGATTTATCTTCAAAACAGCTTTAGGTGATACCATTAAAATACTGGATTAATAGCTGATGTAAATAATGGTGACCACTTTTTAGTGATTCTGTACATTCTAGAAGTAAAAAAATACATGTCTGAAACTTTTTGAGTTACTAAATCAGTATGTACTCAAAAAGAACATAGGAGAAAGCCAATGAAAATGACACAGAAAAAAGAAAATTAAAAAAATTTAGTGTTTGGGATAATAGCTCTTTTGTTCCTGATGCAACTTACGTATTCAGAGTTCTTTGGCATTCTAACCTAGAATTCTTAGTTCATAATTAGAAGATTCATACTATAACTAAATATACTTATATTTTCACCTAAAAAAATTAAGAGTTAATATAGATAACAGGGAAAAAAATTTAAGATATTAAAATGATTTTCAAAGATATGGCTATAAAATAAATGTGTGTAGCAATCTTGTACTACCATATTTCTTTTTTATTCCTCTTCAAGTTTTTAACAATCTTCATTTCGTAACAGAAAAGGAGTCTATTTCCCAAATTAAAAAAATATTCTTTACTAAAATTTCCCCTTAAAATCTTAGCATAAATAACTTATGCTACAAAACTTTACAGAACTATAATACAATATGTTTAAAGATGTGATGAAGAGCACATTTAAAACTAAAAGGAGGTCAAATCTGACCTCTGGGCCATGAAACACTACATTAACCGTTCTGTAGAAAGAAAAATGATAAGGTGTGAAATGAGGACTCAGAAACTAGGACCTTATCAGTTATAGTATGAGTCAAGCCTGTAAGACAAATTGCTCAGCAAGGCAAGTCACCTTCCTGCTGTGCTGAGGATATAGCTGAATTTCCAATGCTCCTGACTATCTCCCTCATCATGTCTCCTAGACTTGATATCATACAGTCAAGGAATGGCTTATAGTTCTGAAGCATCTGCTACTTATTTTGAATACATTTTTCAAAGTCACCAATCAGGTGACTATTATCTTTGTCCTTTAACTGGCAAGTCAGTGTTAAAATAAAAATCTTCAAAATAAAAACTATTGTACAAGGACCCTGCATTGACAAAGAATGATGATTCTATCTCAGACTTTTTATAAGTAAACTAAGTTTGTTATTTAAATCATTTTAACAGTTTGCTTGGTTATTATAAGTAAAATCTGTAACATAAAAATTTAGCAAAGCCCACAAACTGTCTCACTTTAAATGTGTACCTGAACATTGATGGACTTTTTCAGCAGTTCTTCTACAAAGTTCCAGTTTGATTCCATTTGTCTCTAGAAAGGGAGAAAATATTGCATTAAAATTACTGCTTTTAATTATTATTAAAATTATAAAGTAGCAAGTTAAGTGTGAAGTACATTTTCTACTATCATCAGATATCATTACAATTTCTTGACTGTCTAAAATTACTTTGGCAAAGAGTTAGTTTACAGACTTGGAAGAAAAAAATTTACAACTATTCCAATCCCATATAAACCTTATCAGGAGTGGTTTTATCAAACAGTGGTACTTCTATAAAATTATAAATGTTTTAACAAATAATAAATTTTTGCTGTCAGATACAATCTAACAGGGGAAAAAAAAACCTTTAAGTATATTTTGGATTTTTTTACACCGGCGACTGTCCTTCTTTATTCTGTACTTTACTCAGCAGAGATTTTTACCTTTGTTTTATGCATAACAGCTTCAAGATGGTCTACTCTAGTAAACAAGTAACTAAAAATCTTATATAGAAAATTAAAAAAAAACTTTTACACACTGCTACCTCATTTAGCCAATGGTCACTTATCTGGCAAGCTCAACTATCCTGAAGACTCTCTATAATAAAGAAGAAAGTCAAAAAAGACTTTCACAAAGCCAACATATTTCACAAAGGCTAGGCACTGAGAACAATTCTACTTTTCCAAAGGGAAAGCCTGGAGGAACTTTTCACAGGATACCTAGTTCATTTGATACTCAGTTCTTAAAGGTTTGGATATGTGGATATCGGTCAAAACGAGAAGCAAAGAAAGAACCTCCAAGAAGCAGCAAGTAACAACTAGTTTCTGACAAGATAAGAATAAATGGTGCAGAAGTTACCATAAGACTTCAGAAAACTAAGACACAGGCCTTCAAGAATAAAGGCAAAGAGCCTCATCTACCCTTCTATCCGTGTTATAACAACTATGTTGTTCATTGAACTCCAGTGACCAATACAAAGTTAAAGCATGTTCAATATTCTTGATTTTAAATGGCTGGATAATGTTCATGTAAGATGCTAACTACATAAAATCACTAAATAAATATTTCCTTAATAAAAGTGCCTAATGACTGTGGTAGCCAGCCTCTAAGACAGCGCCCAGTATCCCCCTGTCTCCTAGTATTCATACCCTTATTTAATCCCCTCCCACACTGTACCAGACTTGGTCTGTTACCAACAGAATACCAATACTAGTAGGACTGATAGTATGTCACTTCCAAGATGAGAAGTCACTGAAGCATCCATCTTAATGACAATCTCTCTCGTTGACTCCTGGGAAAAGCTATGCTATGAACAGGATCGAAGAAGCCCACATGATGAGTGACTGAAGCCTCCTGCCAAGGTGAGCGAGACTAGAAGTGATTCCTCCAGCCCCAGTCAGGTCTTCAGAGACTGAGGACCCAGGTGACAGCTTGACTATAACCTCATGAGATCCTGAGCCAGGAGCCCCTAGGCTCCTACTGGATGCCAGACCCTCAGGAACTGTGTGAGAAAATGTTTGTTTTAAGCTGCCAAATTTTCTTACTCATCAATAGATAACTAGTACAATGATACAGTTATTTTTAGAAAGGAATTATTGGTTTTTTGAAATACATTTATGTAAATAAAGTGAATGCAAAATATTTATAAGGAAAAAATATGTAGTAAAGAATATGGCCTTGCCCAAAGAGGTCTGGACTTTATCCTTGGTTTCTGGGAGGTAATCTCCGGGGCCCTTCGAATGTTTCGCCTGATAGGAGTATCTTTGTTTGCCCCTGGGCCTAGGGTCATAACTATTGTCTAACAATGTAACTGAGGGTGGAGGGTGGCCACACCCACACAGTCTTAGGGTAGGGCTAATTATACCTGAAAATCAACAATGTAACTTAGGCTGGGGGCTTTGGGTCCTGTATTATTTGACCTGAAGACTGAGCTCAACCATCATGTGGATGCAATCCATTATGCCTATGCAATGGAGCTCCAATAAAAACTCTGACCACTGCAGTTCAGGCAAGCTTCCCCGGTTAGAAATACTCCCTGCATACTGTCACACACTGATGCCAGGTGACAAAGGTGTCTCAACTCTATGGGGAGAGGACAACAGAAGCTCCACATTTGCTACTTTTCCTGGACTCTGCACTATGTACTCTTCCCTTTGCTAATTTTAATCTATATCTTTTCCCCATAATAAACCATAACTGTGAGTATAAAAGCTTTCAGGGAGTTCTGTGAGTCCACATAAATTACATGGCTCTGGGAATCCCCGAGCTTGTAATTAGCCTCAGAAATGAGGTAGCCTTGAGGACTGTGCTCTAAAACTCTCTCAAAAAGGAGACCATTTTGTTCTAGCAATACTATGTGTACATTGTGTTGGGGTCTTTACATTATTACTTCCTAAAATAAATCGTACCCAACTCATAGATAACACAATTAAGTCTCAGAAATGTCATGTACACAGAAGTCAGAGCATGAATTCAAATCCAAGTAGGTTTGGCTCCAAAGCCAGTGTTCCTTCCATTATACCATGCTATCAATAAATGAGTTTCTTTTTCTAACAAATTTTCCCTCAGCTTCCAGCAATCCACTTTTATATCATTCTTTATTAAGATAACATCACCACTAGTCCTAAATAATCACAAGCATGACAGGGTTGATGTATTTAGTTTTATAATTTGATAGGGCTAATGAGTATATTTTGGTTATTCTAGCAATTTGAATCACACAAATCAGAGAGAAGTAGTATGATTCTCAGCCAGAGAATTTCAGCTCTATTTAATAGTACTGTGGTTATAATCTAAAACAAAAATAAACCACAATTCAGAGGAAAGAATGGCAACTATATCATGCCCAAATCAAGTCTAAGTGGGAAAATATGTATAAAAGGTAACATATTTTTCTTCCACAAGGAAACTTAACTTTGAGCAGCTACGGTATTTTTTTTTTTTTTCTGTATACTAAGTTGTAGTATAGAAAGGAGGTAACAGTCATCAATTTGGGGCTATGTTTTATATTTCTTATCCCACTATTAAAATGAAGACACTCACTTAAGCTTCAGCACAGGTGGTATTTCCACCGGAAATATAAAATAGACACCCCACTCTCCACTTACAGCCGACTAGGTAACCTGGAACAACTCTCATTTTAAGATTGTATTTCACACCTTTTATCTAGTCACCATTTCAGATATTTCAAAGAAATGCATCAGCTGGCCTCACTGACTGCACTATGTTCTGGGCAGGGAAGGCACTGTTAAAATGATCCCTGCAATGTCCCAAAGTAATTTTTCTCTTTAAACTATATTTGCTTTTAAAATAGATGTCTGGGATTGTAAGAGGCTAACACACTCTCATCAGGAACAAACAAGGATGGCCACTCTCACTACTTTTATTCAACATAGTTTTGGAAGTCCTAGCCACAGCAATCAGAAAAGAAAAATAAATAAAGGGAGTCCAAATTGGAAAAGAAGAAGTAAAACTGGCACTGTTTGCAGATGACATGATACTATACATAAAAAATCCTAAAGACGTTACCACAAAACTACTAGAGCTCATCAATGAATCTGGTAAAGTTGAAAGATATTAATGTACAGAGATCTGTTGCATTTGTACACACTAACAATGAAAAATCATAAAGAGAAATTAAGGGAACAACCCCACTTACCATTGTATCAAAAGAAATAAAATAATTAGGAATAAACCCACCTAAGGGGGCAAAAGACCTGTACTCCGAAAACTATAAGATGTTGATAGAAGAAACTGAAGATGACAGAAACAGATGGAAAGATATATGGTGTCTTTGGATTGGAAGAAATCAATAGTTAAAACGACCATACTACCCAAAGCAATCTACAGATTCAGTGCAATCCTTATCAAATTACCAATAGCATTTTTCACAGAACTGGAACAAAAAGTTTTTTAATTTGTATGGAAACACAAAAGACCCTGAATAGCCAAAACAATCTTGAGATAGAAGAATGGAGCCAGAGGAGTCATGCTCCCTGACTTTAGACTATATTACATAGCTACAGTAATCAGAACAGTATGGTACTGGCACAGAAACAGACACATAGTTCAGTGGAACAGGATAGACGGCCCAGAAATAAACCCACACACTTATGGTCAATTAATCTATGACAAAGGAAGCCAGAATATACAATGAAGAAAAGACAGTCTCTTCAACAAGTGGTGCTGGGAAAACTGGGCAGCTACATGTAAAAGAATGAAACTAGAACATTCTCTAACACCATATACAAAAATAAACTCAAAATGGATTAAAGACCTAAATGTAAGACCAGACACTACAAAACTCCTAGAGGAAAACATAGGAGGAACACTCTTTGACATAAATCACAGCAATATTTTTTTGGATCCGTCTCCTAGAGTAATGGAAACAAAAGCAAAAATAAACAAATGGAACCTAATTAAACTTAAAAGCTTTTGCACAGCAAAGGAAACCATAAACAAAATGAAGACAACCTACAGAATGGGAGAAAATATTTGCAAATGATGCTATAAAAAAGGGATTAATTTCCAAAATATACCAACAACTCAGTATCAAAAAACCAAACAACCCAATCAAAAATTGAGCAGACGACCTATGTAGGCATTTCTTCAAAGAAGACATACAGATGGCCATCAGACACATGAAAAGATGTTCAACATCACTAATTATTAGAGAAATACAAACCAAAACTATAATGAGGTATCACCTCACAAGTCAGAATTGCCATCATCAAAAAGTCTACAAATAATAAACACTGGAGAGGGTATGCAGAAAAGAGAACCCTCCTACACTCTTGGTGGGAATGTAAATTGGTGCAGCCACTATGGAGAACAGTATGGAGGATCCTTAAAAAACTAAAAATAGAACTACCATATGATCCAGCAATCCCACTCCAGATACATGCACCCCAATGTTCAGTGCAGCAGTACCTACAATAGCCAAGACATGGAAGCAACCTAAATGTCCATCAACAGATGAATGGATAAAGATGTGCTGTGTGTGTCTGTGTATATATATGTATACATATATATACACAGACACACACACAATGGAATTTTTACTCAGCCATAAAAAAAAGAATGAAATAATGCCATTTCCAGCAATATGGATGGACCTATAAGTCAGAGAAAGACAAATATTATATGATATCACTTATATGTGGAATCTTAAAAAAAAAATACAATGAACTTATTTACAAAACAGAAATAGACTTACAGACACAGAAAACGAACTTATGGTTACCAAAGGGGAAAGAGGGGGAGATTATAAATTGGGACTGTGGGATTAATGGATACACACTACTATACATAAAATAGATAAACAAGGACCTACTGTATAGCACAGGGAACTATATTCAATATCTTGTAATAACCTATAATGGAAAAGAATGTGAAAAAGAATATATATAACTGAATCACTTTGCTATACCCTTGAAACACTGTACATTTCAATTAAAAAAATAAATAGAAACAAAATAGATGACTGGGATTGTAAGAGTTTAACACACTCTTATCTAGGTTGGGAGAAAAGCATTAAACAGAAATATATAAAAATCTAAAGTCTCTAGTATGAGAAGTGAGATACCAAATTTTCCTTAAAGGCCTGTGTTAAGGAATTGGCAACTTCTGTGATTTAAATCCACATACAGCAAAAATCCAATTTACAAAAACTCAAAAAAAATTAACCATATCTCAAACCTATTTAAAATATAAAGATTTCACATTAACCTTCAGGGCAAAAGCAGTTCACATTTAAAAACTGAAACATCTCTATGATTATCACAAGACTAGCAGTATTTCTCTGCTGCAGAACATATGACTAACTATTATTACTTCATATCCTCCTCTCACACCAGATTACTCTTTAGTGGAATAAAGCATGCTTAATGCATAACCATTTTCTATATGGTAGCTGGCTATGCTAATACATCATAAGGAGAAAAAAAGAATTCAGATAATTTTCAAAATTCTGACCTAAGTATATCTCAGAAACAAATTAAAATCCTATATAATCTCTCTGAAAGAATGAGTCAATACACCTTTATGTTCATAGATTAAAATGATTATATGATTTATAAACCAAATTGAGACACTTCTGAGAATAAAAGGGAACAAACGAACCAGATGGGATGAGGGGAAAATGGGCATAAACTGGGACTGTCCCTGGCAGACTGGTACACATGGTTATGCTACCAGAGACCTATTCATGAGAGGAAGTTCTCAGAAAGTTTCTCATATCAAATTTATCTAAGCGATAAAAAATAGGGTGATATTTAACCACTGTGTACCTCAGTTTCTTTACCTGTAAAATGGATATAATATTAACTTCTTGCCTACTGCATAACACTTCATTGAGATAAAAACCAAATAGTCACTCTGAGATATTAAACACTTTGCAAATGCAATATGCTAAAGGTATCACCCCTAATGAAGACTATCATTAACTGGAGAACTTAAGTTTTTGTTTTGCAGTACGCGGGCCTCTCACTGTTGTGGCCTCTCCCGTTGCGGAGCACAGGCTCCGGACACGCAGGCTCAGCGGCCATGGCTCACGAGTCTAGCCACTCCACGGCATGTGGGATCTCCCCAGACCGGGGCACGAACCCGTGTCCCCTGCATAGGCAGGCGGACTCTCAACCACTGCGCCACCAGGGAAGCCCTCAAGTTTTTCTTTTAAAGACATTAAGAAGTCAAGAAACGTTTGAAACTCTCTGAAGACTCATGAATAAAGGCAAAGTCTATTTTACATATATACATACACATTACACATCTTTATTATTTTATCATATGAAAGGTTTTTTTTCCCAAATACCATGGCTCTCTTTCCTCTTAAAACCTTCTATATAATTTTAAAAATTAAGATTGAAAAAAAACATATGTTTCTTGGCAAAAGAAAACCATAAAGGAACTGCTGACAAATATTAAAAGACAAAGGTTAAGCTATTTTAAATACAGAGAATTCTTTCACTATCTTGATCCAGAGCTAATAAAAGCAATAATGTCCTACGGAGTTCCCTCTATGAAACTGAAGAGTGATTTCAGCAATGCAACATAGGGTGGTTGTACCAATACAATTCAAAACTACAATAGTAATACTAATGATATATATTAACGTGGCTAGATTACCTACCATACTGGGAGCATGTGGGGGTTGATATCAACCACTATTGAAATGTACCACTCACTCAAATAAGTGTTAATGGCAGATCCAGCAAGCATTAATAACATGAAAGCACATTCCTTGAAGCAAAAGGCAGTACAATCTATTTCATGTGTATCCTATCACGGGCACCTATTATTATGATGGCCACTCAGTAGGAACTCAGAAGTGCTTACCTAATTACCCTATTTATTTACACTGCAGAAATATGTATTTGGAAGAATTAAGGTTGGGTGGTAAGAGAAATAAAAATGCTTATGTAAAGACCTTTGAATTATAGATAAATTTTTTGAGTTCTTTCATTGTTGTTCTAGTATTTTAAGAACTAAAAGATGTGAAACATAACCATATTAACTCCATTATAATACTCAATGAAAGGAATACTAAAGTAATAATGGCATTTATCAGTTACCATATATCAGTATGGGAAGGACTCATGTGCATAAACAAAGGACATATGATCCTTCTGAGAAGTTCATTCTATTGATCTTATTGATCTCTCTCAATGAATTGGTAGAATGCTTAAATACATCGATACTGAGCTGTGTGTGGACTTCTCAGAGCACTTTCTGACTTATCTTACTATATCTTGTGATCTCTTAAAGGACCGTTTATTACTAGGGAATCACTCAGAGGACCTCTAAGGCCCTTTCTCCGTTTCTAGGACACTATGTCAATACTAACTGACCCTCAGATTCCAGGGATGATGTCTGGGCTCTGTCCAGTATTCCAGAAAGAGGAAAATCTGTGAAGTCCATCAAGGAACATGTTTCATAAAGCAAACGTTCCCATACCTGATAAGAGTATGAGATCCAAAGGACTTTTTAAAAATAAGAATTTCCAAACTCCAGACCAGATTACAGTACTAAAACAGGATCTCTAGATTTAAGAAATCTGAATTTTTAGAAACTCACAGATAGGCCTGTTGATCAGCCAGGCTTGTTAACCACTGCCAGAAAAAAAAGACAAATTTTGAAAATACAGACATGCTTATTTTATGGAACTGATGGGTTGATATAATACTATGTTACTTCTGAACATGGAAGAAGTTATATACAAATAGGGTTTCAGATAAATACACCTACCAGCTGATTTTATTTCATAGGGATTTTAAAATAACACTGAAAAAATGTTTCTAACTAGAAATTAATATACTAGTTAAAATCTCTGTCTTTTTACATGAAGTAACTTCATCGTTGTTTAACAGATTAAAATATCTTCACAAAAATCTTCTCTAATTCATTTCTAGAGATGTAGGCTTTCCCTTTGGCAATCTTAAAGATTTTAGAACTAGAAGAAATCTGAACAGAACAATCCAGTCCCATGATTTCTGGATGAGAGAACAGAGGCCCAGAAAGGTTTAAGTAATTTATTAACAGTCACAAAGCTACTTAGTAGCAGGCCAGGACTAGATCCCAAGTCTTTTCCCTAAACAAACAGTAAAAACAAAGATTATCATTTTCAAGATGTTTACAGAAAGGTTTACAGCTTCTAGATTCAGAAGCTGAGTTGATTTCTGTAGGATTATAATCTGATTTTTATTGTTTCTCCTCACTTGCTAATTTGCCTACAAAAAGTACATATTGATTGATAATACAAGAAAGTTTGAAAAAATAAAATCTTACCATTTCATCCGGTATTCCATGGCGATCAAACTGATAAAATGATGCTACATGAGCAATCATCCACCAACTAAAACCCAATGGATCCCTGGGCTGGATTATAGGCACAGAAGGTCTTCTTCGGTCATTTGATTTTTCAAAGAGCGTTTTAAGTACTTTATTCAACCAGTTCCAAAATGACTGTAGAAAAAGAGGTATTATGATTCAATTAAATTTAGACACTTATCCAATAACCTGTGATTTGGGTTTTTTTCCTTAATTTTTGTAAGGAAATATAGACACAAAGGAGAATACAAAACACATATATAAAACTTAGAGAATAATAAAAATACCCAGGTTAAAAATTAGAAAATGACTAGTTCCTACAGTTTCCACAATCATATCTTCTCCCATCCAGGAGTAACAATTATTATATATTCTGACTTCTATAATATATCATTCCCTAGTTTTTTAAGTTTTGCCACATAGATATACACGCCTCGATCACATATTGTTTGGCTTCACCTGTTTTTTTTTTTTTTTAATGTGTTTGTATTCTTACGTAGCTTGTTTCTATTCTTTGGTAACTTACTTCTTTTCCTCAATATTATATTTGTGAGATTTACCCATATTAGTGAGTATAGCCATAGTTCATCAGAGTATTCCAATATATGACTATAAGATAAACTATTTACCTAATTTACTACTGTTGAACATTTGATGGGTTTTAGTAAGATTTTTTTCTAGGTATTTGTCCATTTTATATAAATATTTGATATTATCAGATATTTTAATATCTGCAGAGTTTGAAGGCATGTTACCATTTTCATTTCTAGTACTGACTTGTAATCATCTCAAGAAAGATTAGCCAATTTTAGTAATTTTTTTGAAGAACCAACTTTTGGCTGTTTTGATCTTTCAATTTTTTGATCATCTTTGTTGTTTTCAATTTCATAAATTTGTGTTAGTCTTATTTACTACCTTTTATTTTCTTTGGGTTTACTATATAGGAATTATTTCCCCTAACTTCTTATAATGAATTCTTAGCTCATTAATTTTAACTTCTTTTCCTCTAACATTTGTATTTAAAGTTATATATTTCCCACTAATTATATCTTTAGCTGTAGTCCCAAAGCTTTAATTAGTAGTATGTTATCATTTACTTCAAGATATTTTATAATTTCCATTATAACTTCTTTCACCTATGGGTTATTTAGAAATGCATTTCAGTATTTCTAAGCATATGTGTATTTCTTCTCTTTGTAGTTCTGTCAGTGTTTATTTTCTACATTTAACAGCATATTACTAGCCACATAAAATTTAAATATATTTTACCTTCCTGGTGAATTGGACCTTTAATCAGCATGAAATGACTTAATGCTTTCGTTGGTTTTAAGTCTAATTTTCTCCAATATTAGTTTAATACATTACCTTTCTTATATCTTTTTTCTATCAATTCTAAATCCTTCTGAATTTTGTTTTAGATTCTCTCTTACAAACAGCTTACAGTCTGACAGTATATGTTTTAAATGAGCAATTAGTACATTTGCAGTTAATGTAATGTAACTCATATATTTAGTTTTAAACGTACCATCTTTTTTTTTATTATTATTATTTTTTTTTTTTGCGGTACGCGGGCCTCTCACTGTTGTGGCCTCTTCCGTTGCAGACCACAGACTCCGGATGCGCAGGCTCAGCGGCCATGGCTCACGGGCCCAGCCGCTCTGCGGCATGTGGGATCTTCCCGGACCAGGGCATGAACCCGTGTCCCCTGCATAGGCAGGCGGACTCTCAACCACTGCGCCACCAGGGAAGCCCGACAATCTTATTCTGTACTTCTATTTATACGTCTATTTTTTCCACCTATACCTCCTTCTTGCCTTCTTTTGGGATGACTACTTCACTATTTTCCCCTTTATTAGCTTGTAAGTTAAATAACCTACTCTCTCTTCTTTTAGTGGTACCTTAGAAACAACAGCATACATTCAAATATCTTGGTAAGTTAATATATATCTTGCAATTCTCTCAGACAAAACAAGGACCTTAAAATACTCTAACTCATTTATGCCCTACCCAATTTATAAGCCAGTATTACCATGTATTGTAATTTTTAATCCCATTAGATTATATTATTGATTTATACAGAATATTTACCACTTACTTTATTCCTTCTTCTGCCTAAAACTTATCTTTCAGGATTCCCTTCAATTTTGCTTCATTGAAAATTGTTTCACCCCAGTCTTGAAAGATTTTGCTGGATGAAGAATTTCTTACTGAAAATTACCTTGTTTTAATACAATGAAGATTTCCCACTGGCCTCCACTGCTGTTGAGAAATCAGCTTACAGTCTAATTGTCATTCTTTTGAAAATAGCATTTTTCTGTGTGAATGCTTTTAATCTCTTCTCTTTGTCTCCAATGTTCTGCAGTTTCACTATGATGTATCATGGTGTGTTTTTCTTTTTATTTGCCCTAGATGGAATTCATTAGGCTTTTTAATATGATAGCTTTCATTAACATTAGAAGATTTTAAGTCATTTTCTCTTCACATACTTTTTCTGTTCCACTTTCTACTTCCTCTCCCTTGGAACTATACATAGAAGTATATCAGATATTCTCTCTAGTCTCACATGCTGCATTTATCTACCATGTTTCTTCAGTTTTCTTTGATCTGTAACAGTTGTTCAGATTATCTTTCATGACTGACCCTGATGTTCTTGAGTAGGCCAGCTATTTAGGTTTGACTAGTATTTCTTCATGATTAGATTCACACGATGCATTTTTGGCAGGAATATCAAAAAAAAAATCTTGTTCTTTCAATGCATCACATTGAGAGTACATAATATCAACTTGTTTTATTAGTGGTTAACTTTGATATCTTGGTTAAGGTGGTATCTGCTAGATGTTCTGCACTGCAAAGTTACTGCTCCCTTTGTAACAGACAAATACTGTGCAGAGATACTTATCAAGCTATGTAAATATTGTGCTTTTCATCATATTTTTGACAGCCATTGAGGATTCTTTCCTGAAACAATTACTATGAGGGTTGTCAAGTGGTATTTTCAAATTCCATATTACTTCTACATTTACTAGGAAGAGCTTCCCTTCTCTCCATTTATTTATATCACTAAAGACTCACAAATCCTTACTGTACAGATTACAGTCCTTTGCTATCATTTATTTTTTTGCTCAAATTCCCAGATTTGGTGTGTGGGAGATCTTCATGTTGGCCCTTGTGTCCTTTTGACAAGTCCTCATCATTTTTTCAGCACCTCGTTAGTTTCTGGTACAAAAGGTTCCAGACTCTTTTTTTATTTTGCATGCTCCCACCTAGAATCAGTCATTTTACCATTCTCTTTTCACTGGAGAATGGTCATTTCAAAACCAAGACATAGCTGAAATTTTCTCATTGCTACTCAGATATCCACCTAGTAAATAAGGTAGAAAATGTATATATGTCCACTCACACATATCACTCAAGAAATACTCATTAGTTTTCCTTTTCTTCCCTGAAATTTAAGTCTAAATGACATCTACTAGGTACTGAGTGTTGAGTTTTTAAGAACGCACTCATACAGATATAGCCAGTATTAGTTACATTTTAGAATATTTTCTGGGATAAAAATATGCCCTTAATCATATTAGTTTATTTTCATTCTTGGAGTTCCCACATAATTTGTGCTACGTGTGAATTCCCAAACATTCCTGATCCTCTCCTAGGTTTCTCTAATTGCTTCCTATCCTGTCCCCCTGGGAAGCAGCACCTTGTTGCCTCCACAAAGGTCAGCAGCAGCAGTCCAGACAACATTTGAAAATAACTTAATAACCCTGAACTGCTGCTCCCCTTTGGACAATTTCCTTAGAGCATTAGTCCTTTGAACACTGACTTGGTTCCAGAAAATGTCCCTTTCTCAGTGGGAAGACTCGAAATCCCATTCAGTCTTCCCCTCCCTCATTCCAAAGAATAGGACGGAGGGTAGGCAGTAGAGAGAAGGAATTAAATACTTCTTTTTGGAAGAATGTAAGCTTGTGTGCGCACACGTATATATATGCACACACATAATTTGTTCTTTTAAAAAAATAAACAGTGCATTACAGAAATCAGTACTGACACATCATAAATTTTTAAAATCATGTACAAGACAGAAAAAAAAAAATCTCTGCTTTCAGCAGTCTGGAAAGCTCCTAAGAATAGGTTCTATATAGAGCTTAGCCCGCTGTCAGCATTCAGGGGAATGATCACATCTCCTGCAATATCATTAACTCCTGAGTGAATGAAAGAGAAAAGCTTCCCTGTTCCTCCTGAATCTTTCAATTGCTTTTTCAGTTTTTCTTTCTCTGCTTATCCACATCCATCTTGGTCCCCAAAGCCATTGCCCGTCTGATAGTACAAAGAGTAATTTTTAACTTGCTTCTTTGTTGTTTTAGAAGGAATTTTTTGTTTTGATTCCTTTTTGTTTGGTTAATTTTTCTTGGTCTTGAGATTCTATTAAGGGATGTCATAGTTAGAGCCCATATAACCTCCACAGAGCAAAAGATGGGACTAAATCGTTTTTCTTTTCTTCTTTTTATAAATTTATTTATTTATTTATTTTTGGCTGCGTTGGGTCTTCATTTCTGCGCACGTGGGCTTTCTCCAGCTGCAGCGAGTGGGGGCTACTCTTCGTTGCGGTTGCGCAGGCTTCTCATTGTGGTGGCTTCTCTTGTTGTGGAGCACGGGCTCTAGGCACGTGGGCCCAATAGTTATGGCTCACGGGCTCTATAGCACAGGCTCAGTAGTTGCGGCACACGGACTTGGTTGCTCCACGGCATGTGGGATCTTCCCGGACCAGGGTTTGAACCCGTGTCCCCTGCATTGGCAGGCAGATTCTTAACCACTGCGCCACCAGGGAAGTCCCTACATTGCTTTTCTTTAAACTGAGGGCTTGTTCTATTGTGCCATACTGGTATTTCATTCAATGCTTGGGCTGGAAGTCCGAGATCAGGGTGCCAGCATGGTCACATGATGGCCCTCTTCCAGGTCACAGACGTCTGCTGTGTCCTCACAAGGAGGAAGGGTTTTTGAGTCTTTTTAAATGCTCTACTGTTGCCTTGTTTTATGTTTTTTTTAAGAAGTCTAGTGCAGGTCAACTTATTTAGCTTTTCTAAGTAATTTAGCCTTTTTGCCTAGAGGATATGAAGATTTCCTTCAGGACTGGAAGATATTTCCTCTATGTCTGAAGTCAAATAGTTTTACAATATGTCTCAGGATGGATTATTTGGAATTAATCTTTCCACTTATCAAGCAGGCCGTTTCAATATGTAGATTTGGGTCTTCTTTTACTTCTGGAATATTTTCTTGGATAATAATTTTGAGTGTTAGCTATATCCCATTGTTTTGGTTTTTTTTAGGGGACTCCATTTATACATATGGTTATTTCTGCTTTGCTTATCTCCCATTTCAACCATTTTCTCTCTAACCATTTATATTCCTTTCTTTATCTCATTTTTAATCTCTTGGTTATTTTCCTGCCTTTCTTCCATGCCCCTTATTAAATTTTCACTTGAGTCTATTCTCCTTGGGCACTTTGTAATTCAGTCAATTTTATAATGATGTTTTCTTCCATTTCTCTCCTGCCTTCAGTTTATTCTTTTCATTAATTCCTAGCTTTTGGTCTTTCTGTTTTAAAATCTGAATATCTTATTCAAGTTGTTTTTTTGTTTTTGTTTTTATAGCCCCAAATGTTTATCTCCTTAATTCAGTCTGGAGTATTGTCTTAGGATTTTCTTCTGCATTATAGTTGTTTCTGGGGAAGAGGGTATCCTCAGCTAAAGTATATCAAATCAATTCTGTTTCCTTGTAGTAACTTTATAAAGACTTGTTTAGTTTCCTTCTTTTCATTTTGCAGGTTTGGACTACTCTAAAAGATTCCTAGTTCAGTGAAGCCCTCTTTTGTCAATGTACCAAAGTCCCATTTCTTTACTAGATTTCTTTTTTTTGGTGGTGGTGGTGGTGTGAAGTAGGTATGAATCCTTTGTTGTTGTTTTTTTTAATTTATTTTACAAGAGACATTGTTCTATGCTTTTACTTCCTATCCCCTTCACCACCTAATCACCAAGGGGGAACCACTCCCTTTTTGCCTTTTTATTCTCCAGAAGCTCTACCTTCAAAGACTGCCTCATGCTTTGCACACACTTTTATGTTCCTATTCTTCTGATCTACAAAAAACCTTTCCAGTATTTTTCACATTCTTGAAATGGTTTTAGACCAATTTTATGGCTGCTGCTAACTCTCTGTTCCTCTCTCCTCAGAGCAGTTTTTCTCAGACTGCCTGCCCTTGCTTGACAGAAAGGTGTGGTAGTGCTTTGGTAGCTTTTACTTTTAATTTACAGCTTTGAACATTCTTATCTTGCAGGTATGCTATCAACATGTTTTCTGTGCAGTTTTATTTGTTCTTGCTATTTTATATTTTGGGGAAGGTTACACGAGAAGATGTGGGTTTAAGCGTCCACCCATTGTCCAAGGCTACTTAGAAGTCACTGGCTTGAAATTTTTAGTACAACCTAAGCAACATGAACTCAGGCTATAAAACTGTATGAGTGCTGGCTTATGATAAATACACTGAAGCTATTTTAAACTGCAAAGAAACACAGTTAAAGACAGGCAATTTTCCTTACAAATTTAGTTGAGTTTCTAGTTCATTCTTTTGGGGGCCCAGATTTATGGGTAGTTGGTGTATAGTAGGTTACCAACTTGAGTTGATTCTGAGCTTTGTCTTCTATTCCTGGACCTTATAATATATGAAAGCTAATTTTCCAAGTTTATATAATTCAGCAACTGCCTCTAAGCTTCAAGGTTCAGCTGACCTGAATTCCTACCTACATTTAGTATTTGGCCTCAATACTTCTTACTTTCAACAAGTTCACTGACACATCTAAAATGCTTATTATATGATATTATATGATATGCAGCATGATTATTTTTTTAGCAGAAAGGTCAAACTGTCTTACTGTCAGGAATGGAAACTTCTAATTTAACTTTCAAAATAAAATAGCTTTCAAAATCTGTGAATAATATATTTTAGTTGTGTTTTAAAAAATGAAATGACCTATGATTTCCATTATTTTAAGACAAATAACTCTGGTTACTACATAAAATGAAAAGCATAACAATCATTTAGGTTAAACAATACATATTACTATGCAAATTTCTATAATATAGTATTTTAAATTATGTCTACTTTTCTGCTTAAAATCTAGAAAAAGACTCAGGGCAACAAGTATGAACATGCCTTAATTAATTCTATGTAGTTTACACTTTCAAGTCTAAAATTTATAAAATAAGAACAATTCTAAAAAATATAAAATTCTTAAAGATAAACTGCAGAAAATGGAAAAATCTATGTTTACCACATAAATGAAATAAAACATCCTGGAAAATAATCAAAGGAAAATATTGCTGAGACTGTGTAATATTTAAGTCTCACTGTGGAAAGCTTAATGCTACTGACAAACCAAAATGTCACGGAAAAACACCTTTCTTACTCAATAAGTAAAAATGCGTTAAATTTATACATAGTAAATTTACTTTATTTTACTTATACCTAGTAAATTTACTACTAAAATAACTCAAAATAAATATAGTATTATAAACCTCCAAAAAGTTATTATTAAAATTATACAGATAATTTTCACTGTCCTAAAAGTGCCCTGTGTTCTGCCCACCCTCAGAAACCACTAATCTTTTTACTGTTTTCATAGCTTTAACTTTCACAGAATGTCATACAGTTGGAATCATACAGTGTGTAGCCTTTTAGATTGGTTTCTTTCACTTGGTTATATGCATTTAAGGTTCCTCCATGTCTTTTTATGGCTTGATAGCTCATTCTTTTTAGTGATGAATAATATTTCATTGTCTGGATATACCACAGTTTATCCATTTACCTACTGAAGGATATCTTGGTTGCTTCCAAGTTTTGGCAATTATGAATAAAGCTGCTATAAACATGCATGTGCAGGTTTTTGTGTTGACATGAGTTTTCACTGTGTAAATACCAGCACAATTGCTGGATCTATATGCTAAAACTATGTTTAGTTTTGTAAGAAACAAGCAAAATGTCTTCCAAAGTGGCTGTACCATTCTGCATTCCCACCAGCAATGAATGAGAGTTCCTGTTGCTCCACATTCTCATCAGCATTTAGAGTTGTCAGTGTTCCCAATTTTGGTCATTCTAATAGGAGTGGTAACTCATTGTTCTATCCGTTTACATTTCCCTGAATTTGTAGGGTCTTTAAAGAAATTTTTAAAATATTAGAATTGAGCTTTCGACCTGAAGAGCTACAGAGAAGTTTTTTTAATTTATGGATAAATTCTTGAAAATGTATATAGGAAGAAATTATTTTAAACTCCCAACTGGATAAGAACATATAAACCATTTTAAGTATCATTTCACAGTGAATTATTTGTATTTACTTCTGCAAATGAATATTTCTCTTTTTCTACTAATCCAGAACACTTGAAATAAAATAAAAGCCCCATTCTGAAGACTTGATCAAAATGAGGTGAAGTAAAATTTCCCACCTTCCCCTTTGTGTTTATCTTTCTCTCTCCTTGAAATAAGATACTGTAAAATGGATTAATAAAAACCTGTGCTTTATTTCTCCACAAATCTAAATCTACCTCATTTCCTAACTAAAATATTTCCTGATTACTAGAGGGTTTTTAAGTATGGTCTAAAAGATTCTTGACAGAAAAAAAAAAGAACTTGAGAAAATAAAACAGTCAAATCTTGTACTTCCCCTAGATGTTTCATATTACCAATTTAGGGTTAAAAAAATAGTAGGTATTTAGTATTCAGTTAATGCTCTGTTTGGTGGTGGTGGTTGTCTTATTATAAAGAAAGACTTCGTAAGATTTTTCTTTGACAAAACCACTGCATGAATTCAGTGTAAGAGCTAGTACCAATAACTAACATCAATTTTATAACTTACTTCTGAGAGAGACCATTTACTCCTGTGGTTGAGGAGATGAATGAGTAGAACCCATAATTCTTTAATGCATGGACAGGGGCAATGGTGACTCATTAATGCTTCAGAAGGCCTAACCTGCAGGAAAGACCCAAAAAGAGTAACTTATAAGACAGCAGAACTTTACATGCCACATATCTCCCCAAATGTTTTAAAAGAATGATTTAGATGACTTAAAATTTATGCTCAATTACATAAAATTGTTTATAAAAAAACATACCATTTCATTAACTTTTAAAATAAATTTCCATTTAAAAAACAAAAGTACACAATGAATTTTATTTTCAACTTAAAAAAAACCTCTGCTTTAATCATCTAGCCCAATGGTCAGCAAAGTTGTTCTGTAAAGGGCTAGATAGTAAATATTTGAGGCTTTAATAGTGAAATAGTCTTTGTAACAACTATTCAACTCTGCCATTGTTCTACATCAGTCACAGATAATGGATAAAAAGGATGGGACTGTGTTCCAGTAAAATTTTACATATAAAAACAGGTGGTGTGCTAGATTTGGCTGCAGGGCCATGGTTTCTAAACCTTGATCTAATCTATCAGCCAAATAAAAAGACTTCTAAGAAAATGATTAGAAAATAAATTTTGATTCTCTGTAATGCAGACTAAATTTTTTTGTAAGAACAAGTACAATTATTAGGAATTTATAAAGGTTAGGCAACTTTACCATTTTTGTAACAAATATACCCTCAATGGCCCCAAATAATACAGAGAATATGCACTGTAAGTATAGCCAGACTTCTGAAATTCATAATGTGTTCATTATTTCACATACTACATACACTTTTCTAACATAATACACAGTAAAAAAAAAAAACAACAGTAAAGACATTACTATATCATATCTGGTCAATCTACTAATTATATTAGTTGTAAATACATAGACTAGATTTAAACAATATTAAAAATAAATACATAAAACACAATCTAAATTTAAAAAAATTATAAATCCCAATTTCCCATAGGTAACATTTATGCTTGTAACCTGAAATAAGTGATTATTGTCAACAAATTTCCATTGCTTGAAAATAAATGAATACCATAGCACTTTCAAATCACTGTCTGCATTAAACACTATGATAAGCAATTTAGTAAAAACATGTAATTTCCCCCATGATTCTAGACCTTTTATGAAGACAACCAAACAAAACCTCTCTTTAAATATGTCAACTAACTTTAGCTAAGTACTCATTTATTTTATTATATAACAACAAAACAATAGATTATTAAAGGGCTGGTATCTATTTGAACAGAAATTAAATTTCCAATCATTATCATGAACATTCTGTTTTTATTTATTTTTGACAAATGGAAAAGGCTATTTTTTTTAAAACAGCTCTAAAACACTAATTCCAGCCTGTTTTAAATGTTTACCTCAAATTCTTTTCCCAACCACCTCCCAAATAAAAATAAATATAAAATTAGAAGAATTAACAAGTAAGCCATTTTAGATTCTTATGGGTCAAACCACATGCATTAAGTACTGACTATTGCCATTAAATACCAAAAGTGCAAATGAACTCTTAAAACATTACCTTATCATACCTGTTGAGGGACAGGCTTATTAAATCACAAAGAAGATTTTCACAATGTTCTTCAAATAGGCTGACATTGGTTAAATTGTCACCTGCCAGATTCATAAACTGATGACTATATATAACTTGTTCTAAAAATGGAATAAGATAAATTCTGTTTAAAACTACAGTAGATTTTAGTAATTCAGAAGGAGGAAAGTGACTGTATACCTTTAAATTAACATAACAAAACTGCAAAATAACAGTTAAAAGCAAATGTTTTGCAAATAAAACTTTGAAAACAATTCCTTTCTTATACGAGCAGTGATAGACATTAGCTTAAAAAAGTTTCAATCCTCCCAAGTACCATTTAATAGATTTTCTTAATTTGGCCACCTGAAGAGCAACAATGCAACATCACTTCAAAGAAAAAAATACAAGACAGGAAACACCAGAAAATCTTTACCCATATTTCTAACCAATAAAGCCTTTAAAACATTATTCCTTTAACAAATACTGAAAAAATAACCATGTACAATTGTTTTTTGGCATGAAATAGAGTAAACCAAGGTAACGGATACCAAAATTTGAACCTGTCAGAGTAATTTCATCTGAGTATTGCTCTAAGAATATATTATTTGAAATACAGTCCACATGAGAGAGGAAATCATATGTTTGTGTACACCTTTATATGTTCACATGTATGTATATAAGTGCTTACACATATACACATACACATATATGTATTTTCGTATTATTAACGCATTGAAAAGCAGGTATTGAGGTAAAGGATATGTTTATTACCTAAATAATTAATAATTTACAACTACAGGAGACCTTAAGATGGCGGAGGAGTAGGACATGGAGATCACCTTCCTCCCCACAAATACATCAGAAATACATCTACACGTGGAACGACTCCCACAGAACACCTACTGAACGCTGGCAGAAGACCTCAGACTTCCCAAAAGGCAAGAAACTCCCCATGTACCTGGGTAGGGCAAAAGAAAAAAGAATAAACAGAGACAAAAGAATAGGGATGGGACCTACACCAGTGGAAGGGAGCTGTGAAGGAGGAAAGGTTTCCACACACTAGGAAGCCCCTTCACGGGCGGAGACTGCGGGTGGCGGAGGGGGAAAGCTTCGGAGCCGCGGAGGAGAGCACAGCAACAGGGGTGCGGAGGGCAAAGCGGGGAGATTCCTGCAAAAAGGATCGGTGCCAATCAGCACTAACCAGCCCGAGAGACTTGTATGGTCACCCGCCAGGACGGGTGAGGGCTGGGAGCTGAGGCTCAGGCTTCGGAGGTCAGATCCCAGGGAGAGGACTGGGATTGGCTGCATGAACAAAGCCTGATGGGGGCTAGTGCGCCACAGCTAGCCAGGAGGGAGTTCAGTAAAAACTCTGGACCTGCCTAAGAGGCAAGAGACCATTGTTTCAGGGTGTGTGAGGAGAGGGGATTCAGAGCACGGCCTAAACGAGCTCCTGAGACGGGCATGTGCCACGGCTACCAGCGCAGACACCAGAGACAGCCATGAAATGCTAAAGACGCTGCTGTAGCCACCAAGAAACTTCTGTGCAAGCACAGGTCACTATTCACACCTCCCCTCCCAGGAGCCTGTGCAGCCTGCCACTGCCAGGGTTCCGTGATCCAGGGACAACTCCCACGGGAGAACACATGGTATGCCTCAGGCTGGTGCAATGTCATGCTGGCCTCTGCTGCCACAGGCTCCCCCGCATTCCTTAACCTCCCCGCAGCCTGAGTGAGCCAGAGCCCCCTAGTCAGCTGCTCCTTTAACCCCGTAATGTCTGAGCAAAGAACAGACGCCCTCAGGCGACCTACACACAGAGGTGGGTCCAAATCCAAAGCTGAACCCCAGGAGCCGTGTGAACAAAAATGAGAAAGGGAAACTACTCTCAGCAGCCTCAGGGCAGCAGATTAATCTCCACAATCAACTTGATGTATCCTGCATCTGTGGAATAAGTGAATAGACAACAAATCATCCCAAAATTGAGGCGGTGCACTTTGGGAGCAACTGTAGACCTAGAGTTTGCTTTCTCGTCTAATTTGTTTCTGGTTTTATGTTTATCTTAGTTTAATTTTTAGAGTTTATTATCATTGGTAGATTTGTTTATTGATTTGATTGCTTTCTTCCTTTTTACTTTTTTTAATATATAGATACATATATTTCTTTCCTTCTTCTCTTTTTGAGAGCGTGTATGTGCATGCTTCTTTGTGTGATTCTGTCTGTACAGCTTTGCTTTCACCATTTGTCCTAGGGTTCTGTCTGTCCGTTTTTTTCTTTCTTTTTTTTTTTTTTGGTATACTTTGTAGCTCTTATTATCACTGGTGGATTTGCTTTTTGGTTTGGTTGCTCCCTCCTTTCTTTCTTCGTTTTAATACTTCTAATTTTTTAAATCATTTTTTAATTCTTTATTTTAAGAACTTTCTTTTCTTTTCTTTATTTCTTTCTATTTTTCTCCCTTTTCCTCTGAGCAGTGTGCCTGACAGAGTCTTTGTGCGCCGGACGGGTGTCAGGCCTGTGCCTCTGAGGTGGGAGAGCCGAGTTCAGGACACTGGTCCACCAGAGACCTCCCGGCTCCACATAATGTCAAACAGCGAAAGCTCTCCCACAGATCTCCATGTCAAAGCTAAGACCCAGTTCCACTCAACGACCAGCAAGCTACAGTGCTGGATATCTTATGTCAAACAACTAGCAGGACAGGAACACAACCCCACCCATTAGCAGAGAGGCTGCCTAAAATCATAATAAGATCACAGACACCCCAAAACACACCACTGGATGCAGATCTGCCCACCACAAAGATAAGATCCAGCTTCATCCACCAGAACACAGGCACTAGTCCCCTCCAACAGGAAGCCTACACAATCCACTGAACCAACCTTAGCCAGTGGGGGCAGACTCCAAAAACAACAGGAACTATGAACTGCAGACTGCGAAAAGGAGACCCCAAACACAGTAAGTTAAGCAAAATGAGAAGACAGAGAAATATGCAGCACGTGAAGGAGCAAGGTAAAAACCCACCATATCAAACAGATGAAGAGGAAATAGGCAGTCTACCTGAAAAAGAATTCAGAGTAATGACAGTCAAGATGATACAAAATCTTGGAAACAGAATGGAGAAAATACAAGAAACGTTTAAGAAGGACCTAGAAGAACTAAAGAGCAAACAAACAATGATGAACAACAAAATAAATGAAATTAAAAATTCTCTAGAAGGTATTAATAGCAGAATAACTGAGGCAGAGGAACAGATAAGTGACCTGGAAGATAAAATACTGGAAATAACTACTGTAGAGAAGAATAAAGAAAAAAGAATGAAAAGAATTGAGGACAGTCTCAGAGACCTCTGGGATAACATTAAACGCAGCAACATTTGAATTATAGGGGTCCCAGAAAAAGAGAAAAAGAAAGGGACTGAGAAAATATTTGAAGAGATTGTAGTTGAAAACTTCCCTAATACGGGAAAAGAAATAGTCAAGCAAGTCCAGGAGGCACAGAGTCCCACACAGGATAAATCCAAGGAGAAACATGCCAAGATACACATTAATCAAACTAATACAAAGAAAAAATATTAAAAATACAAGGGAAAAGCAACCATTAACATACAAGAGAACCCCATAAGGCTAACAGCTGATCTTTCAGCAGAAAACTCTGCAAGCCAGAAGGGAGTAGCAGGACATATTTAAAGTGATTAAAGGGAAAAACCTAAAACCAAGATTACTCTACCCAGCAAGGATCACATTCAGATTCGACAGAGAAATTAAAACCTTTACAGACAGGTAAAAGCTAAGAGAATTCAGCACCACCAAATCAGCTTTACAACAAATGCTAAACGAAATTCTCTAGGCAGGAAACACAAGAGAAGGAAAAGACCTACAACAAACCCAAAACAATTAAGAAAATGGTAATAGGAACATACATATCGATAACTACCTTAGATGTAAATGGATTGAATGCTCCAACCAAAAGACATAGACTGGCTGAATGGATACAAAAACAAGACCTGTATATATGCTGTCTACAAGAGACCCACTTCAGACCTAGGGACACATACAGACTGAAAGTGAGGGGATGGAAAAAGACATTCCATGCAAATGGAGAACTGGAGTAGCAATTCTCATATCAGACAAAATAGACTAAAAAAAAAAAGACTATTACAAGAGACAAAGAAAGACACTATATAATGATGAAGGGATCAATCCAAGAAGAAGATATAACAATTGTAAATATTTATGCACCCAACATAGGAGCACCTCAATACATAAGGCAAATGCTAACAGCCATAAAAAGGGAAATCGACAGGAACACAATAACAGTGGGGGACTTTAACACCCCACTTTAACCAATGGACAGATCATTCAAAATGAAAATAAAGAAACACAAGCTTTAAATGATGCAATAAACAAGATGGACATAACTGATATTTATAGGACATTCCATCCAAAAACAACAGAATATACTTTCTTGTCAAGTGCTCAAGGAACATTCTCCAGGATAGATCATATCTTGGGTCACAAATCAAGTCTTGGTAAATTTAAGAAAACTGAAATCGTACCACGTATCTTTTCTGTCAACAACACTATGAGACTAGATATCAATTACAGAAAAAAAGCTGTAAAAAATAAAAACACATGGAAGCTAAACAATACACTACTAAATGACCAAGTGATCACTAAGAAACCAAAGAGGAAATCAAAAAATACTTAGAAACAAATGACAAAGAAACCACGATGACCCAAAACCTATGGGATACAGCAAAAGCAGTTCTAAGAGGGAAGTTTATAGCAATAAAATCCTACTTCAAGAAACAAGAAACATCTCAAGTAAACAACCTAACCGTACACCTACAGCAATTAGAAAGAGAAGAACAAAACAAACCCCAAAGTTAGCAAAAGGAAAGAAATCATAAAGATCAGAATAGAAATAAATGAAAAATAAATGAAGGAAACAATAGCAAAGATCAATAAAACTAAAAGCTGGTACTTTGAGAAGATAAACAACATTGATAAACCATTAGGCAGACTCATCAAGAAAAAAAGGGAGAAGACTCAAGTCAACAGAATTAGAAATGAATAAGAAGTAACAACTGACACTGCTGAAATACAAAAGATCACGAGAGATTACTACAAGCAACTATATGCCAGTAAAATGGACAACCTGGAAGAAACGGACAAATTTTTAGAAAAGCACAACCTCCCAAGACTGAACCAGGAAGAAATGGAAAATATAAAGAGACCAATCAGAAGCACAAAAATTGAAACACAATCACAAGCATAGAAATTGAAACTGTGATTAAAAATCTTCCAACAAACAAAAGCCCACAACCAGATGACTTCACAGGCGAATTCTATCAAACATTTAGAGAAGAGCTAACACCTATCCTTCTTGAACTCTTCCAAAATATAGCAGAGAGAGGAACACTCCCAAACTCATTCTATGAGGCCACCATCACCCTGATACCAAAACCAGACAAAGATGTCACAAAAAAAGAAAAATACAGGCCAATATCACTGATGAACATAGATGCAAAAATCCTCAACAAAGTACTAGCAAACAGAATCCAACAGCACATTAAAAGGATCATACACCATAATCAAGTGGGGTTTATTCCAGGAATGCAAGGATTCTTCAATATATGCAAATCAATCAACGTGATACACCATATTAACAAATTGAAGGAGAAAAACCATATGATCACCTCAATAGATGCAGAAAAAGCTTTCAACAAAATTCAACATCAATTTATGATAAAAACCCTCTAGAAAGGAGGCATAGAGGGAACTTACCTCAACATAATAAAGGCCTTATATGACAAACCCACAGCCAACATTGTTCTCAATCGTGAAAAACTGAAACCATTTCCTCTAAGATCAGGAACAAGACAAGGTTGTCCACTCTCACCACTATTATTCAACATAGTTTTGGAACTTTTAGCCACAGCAATCAGAGAAGAAAAAGAAAGAAATAAAAGGAATCCAAATCAGAAAAGAAGAAGTAAAGCTGTCACGGTTTGCAGATGACATGATACTATACATAGAGAAACCTAAAGATGCTACCAGAAAACTACTAGAGCTAATCAATGAATTTGGTAAAGTAGCAGGATACAAAATTAATGCACAGAAATCTCTGGCATTCCTATACACTAATGATGAAAAATCTGAAAGAGAAATTAAGGAAACACTCCTATTTAACACTGCAACAAAAAGAATAAAATACCTAGTAATAAACCTACCTAAGGAGACAAAAGATCTGTATGCAGAAAATTATAAAACACTGATGAGAGAAGTTAAAGATGATGCAAACAGATGGAGAGATATACCATGTTCTTGGATTGGAAGAATCAACATGGTGAAAATGACTATACTACCCAAAGCAATTGACAGATTCAATGCAATCCCTATCAAACTACCAATGGCATTTTTCACAGAACTAGAACAAAAATTTCACAATTTGTATGGAAACACAAAAAAAGACCCCAAATAGCCAACACAATCTTGAGAAAGAAAAACGGAGCTGGAGGAATCAGGCTCCCAGACTTTAGACTATACTAGAAAGCTACAGTAATCAAGTCAGTGAGGTACTGGCACAAAAACAGAAATACAGATCAATGGAACAGGATACAAAGCCCAGAGATAAACCCACATACATATGTTCATCTTATTTTTGATAAAGGAGGCAAGAATATACAATGGAGAAAAGACAGCCTCTTCAATAACTGGTGCTGGGAAAAATGGACAGCTACGTGTAAAAGAATGAAAGTTGAACACTCTCTAACACCATACACAAAAATAAACTCAAAATGGATTAAAGGCCTAAATGTAAGGCCAGACACCATAATAACACTCTTCGAGGAAAACATAGGCAGAACACTCTATGACATAAATCACAGCAAGATCCTTTTTTACTCACCTCCTAGAGAAATGGATATAAAACGAATATAAACAAATGGGACCTAATGAAACTTAAAAGCTTTTGCACAGCAAAGGAAACCATAAACAAGACAAAAAGACAACCCTCAGAATGGGAGAAAATATTTGCAAACAAAGCAACTGATGAAGGGTTAATCTCCAAAATATACAAGCAGCTCATGCAGCTCAATATCAAAAAAACAAACAACCCAATCCAAAAATGGGCAGAAGACCTAAATAGACATTTCTCCAAAGAAGATATACAGATTGCCAACAGACACGTGAAAGGATGCTCAACATCATTAATCATTAGAGAAATGCAAATCAAAACTACAATGAGGTATCACCTCACACCAGTCAGAATGGTCATCATTAAAAAAATCTACAAACAATAAATGCTGGAGAGGGTGTGGAGAAAAGGGAACCCTCTTACACTGTTGGTGGGAATGTAAATTGGTACAGCCACTATGGAGAACAGTATGGAGGTTCCTTAAAAAACTAAAAATAGAACTACCGTACGACCCAGCAATCCCACTACTGGGCATATACCCGGAGAAAACCATAATTCAAAACGAGTCATGTACTACAGTGTTCATTGCAGGACTATTTACAATAGCCAGGACATGGAAGCCACCTAAGTGTCCATCGACAGATGAAAGGATAAAGAAGATGTGGCACTTATATACAGTGGAGTATTACTCAGCCATAAAAAGAAAGGAAACTGAGTTATTTGTAGAAAGGTGAATGGATACAGAGTGAAGTAAGAAAGAGAAAAACAAATACCGTATGTTAACACATATATGTTATCTAAAAAAGAAAAAAAAAGGTTCTGAAGAACCTAGAGGCAGGACAGGAATAAAGACGCATACGTGGAGAACAGACTTGAGGACGTGGGGAGGGGGAAGGGTAAGCTGGGACGAAATGAGAGAGTGGCATGGACATATATACACTACCAAATATAAAATAGATAGCTAGTGGGAAGCAGCCGCACAGCACAGGGAGATCAGCTCTGTGCTTTGTGACCACCTAGAGGGGTGGGATAGGGAGGATGGGAGGGAGACCCAAGAGGGAAGAGATATGGGGATATATGTATATGTATAGCTGATTCAGTTTGTTATAAAGCAGAAACTAACACACCACTGTAAAGCAATTATACTCCAATAAACATGTTAAAAAAAAAAAAAGAAATCCTTTCAATTTATAACGAAGTCAAGTAGTAAGCCTCTCTGTAGTTAGTCCTGACACTTTAAGACAGTGTTACGTTATAATGTACACATCATTGTGTTAATCACAAAGACTGTTCTGAACATTAAAAATGCTCAAGTGCTTAAAAAATAATAATTTACAACTATATAATATTTATAGAAAATTGCCAATTTGATAACGGAAACTAAAGGTGTCAAAGAGCAAGACCAAGAAATAAATAGGCAACATGTGAAATAAGATTACCATCCATAATATATACAAACCTCTACTAATTAATTAAAGAAAGGCGGGAAAGAATGAAACAAGAGATAAAACAAGTACTTTGCAAAATATAATGAACAGGTAATTAATAAAGCAAATATAAAAAGACAATAAAATTAAAGATGCTTCACTTCACTGGTAATCGGGAAATTGCAAAAACAGAGACTCAGTATCATTTTTCACGCATTAGTTGGCAAAAAATACGATTAATAATATCCACTACTGGCAAGAGTATGAGGCAAAGGCATGTTCACAGTTAGTGTACATAAATTGTGGAAACTTAATATACAACACCAGAGAAGCATATAAAATACTAAAAGTGCAATGTGCCACATCAATTCCAAAAACCTAATCTATTAAATAACTTGTACAAGTATTCAAAGATGTATATCTTATATCTACATAAGGATGTTCAATGAAATATTATTTGTAATACCAAAATAAACAGAATTAACTGAAATATCAAAACATAGACTTGGCTAAATAAATTATGATAGGTCCATAAAACTGTATGAACTAACATGAACAGATCTCTAAAAAACTGTTAAATGAAACCCTACATAGGACAATATGATGATACCATTTGTGGTTAGAAAGAAAAACAAAAACCCTACCTATGAGTTTCCATATATGTATACTAATAGATAGTAAGTATGGATGGATGGATAAATGGACCAAGCCGTTGCCAGTAGTTATCTCTAGAAAAAAGAAGTAAGACCTTCACTTTTTAGTTTGGTTACTGTTTGATTAAAAAAATAATAATAATCAGAAAGCACTTATTGTATAATTTTAAAAAACAATTTAGATTAAAAAACATTTACATTAAAAAAGGACATAAATCAGAAATCCATAAACTTACTCAATTTTTCACCAAGCATGTGAAGAATTTCCAGCACTAGCCAATGGATATCTAAGTGGAGATGTAACAAATGCCATGATGGTGGGAAAAGCTGTGAATGACATTAAAAACTGTGACTGAAAATTCATAACACTTTATTAGGTATTTTATAGCATGTCACAACACTCCTCCATAATGCACAAGTTAACCTAACACTATTTAAAAGCTCAAGAGAAACCTCTGTCTTGTTCATTAGAGGATTTTTTCACTGGAGATCTTTAAAAGCAAGATATACTCTTAACTGATGTTGTTTAAGACAGACCCACCTTGGGGCTGCTGAACAGACTTGTATAGTAAAGGCCCCTACCAACCAACTGAGATTCTACTACAGCTGCAAGGCAGTAAATGAATTTCTTTAAACACTTATTTTCATGATTTTGTTTTAGACTTTAGCTAGGAAATATGTTTTTAAATGTAATGAATACCCAGGAACTTCCATAAGATATTTTAACAAGAACTTCTGGATTATCATTTAGACACTACTGTCATGCCCATAAAGAAACTAAAGTTAAAAGTGGTGAAGAAATTTACCCCTCAATTAATGCTTTAGGATTCAAACCTAATTCTACCTGATTCAAAAGCCAGTGCTCTTTACTGTACTAGCAGATTATCAATAAACTTTCTCCAGTCAACATTTCGAATCACTAAAATAATACAATGATACATACTTTTTATTAAAACAACTATGATGAATGATGGAGAGGGGTCTTGCCTTATCAAACACGCAAACAAAATAAAACACAACACTAATAAAACAGTGCTGGCTCAGGAATAGATAGTAAATAGCAAAAATAGGGAAGAGAGAAATGGATACACATGATATGTCAAATCAGTGGGGAAAGCATAGGTCATTCAATAAGAGACAGGATTATTAACTTATTCATCTGTAAGAAACTAGATTTCCTACCTCACAGTACATTTTTTAAAAAGAGATAAATTAAAGAGATAAATGTAAAAAAAAAAAGTATGTTTTTTACAATAACATAGGAATGATACCAAAGAAAAAAACTGATAAATATAACTATATAAAAAAACTTAAATCATCTATCTACCTAGCAAGTCAGCTTAACTGCTGAAGAAAAAGATAAATGAAAATATTCGTAATACATCATACCAACAAATAGTATCTCTAATTTTAAAAAGTCCCTAAAAAAGTATAAAAGACAGATGCTCAACTGTAAATACCAATTAAAGCATTAGCCTTCATATATGAGAATGGTAAAATATAAGAAATATATATAGAGTCTTGAAAGATGCTTTTTATTTTATGATTTTTTCGTTTTGCTGATATTTCAGAAGAGAACAGTATTTCAGCATATGATTTTTTTGTTTATGTGTTAAAGACTCCATTCCCCTGCTTTAAAAATTCAGTCTTCTGATCTTCAAATAACCTATACTTTCAAGTCTGTCTAATTAAAAGCCTATGAAAGGCAAAACCTAGTTTGAGGACACTTGCACACATTTTTTTATTTCTGCTGCTAGATAAATTATTAATTTTAATTTTCTTAAGCATTTGATGGATATTCAGAAAATAAAAATCAGTCCAATTTACAGAGACTAAAAAGAAAGAAAAATATCCCTCCCAGCACAATCCACCCACGAATCTTTATTAACTGACATGATTAAAAACAATTACCTATTTGGTTTCTATGGATTAGATATATTCACCTGTGAATTCAGTTGGAATTCTATTTACTTTTATTATTACATATATTGATCCCTGATAAGAAGAGTCAATTTTTTATTATTGTTAAATTTCACAGAAATAGAAACATTTAATTGTATCTTATATTTTGGCAAAGACTCGTTCCTAAAAACTGAATGTTATTAAAATTGGTGAAGTCAAAGAGAGGAGATTGAGAATTCAGGGAATGCCACGGGAAATTATAATTTGTCATTCACAGCAGCTCACATTTTCCTATGAAGAATTTGTTAATTACATCCACAGGTTGGATCATGCTAACACATTTTTATAAACCAAACCAGAGAGACTGATCATCACAGGTAGGAAAAAAAAGGGGGGCACAGTTAAAACAATCTTAATCATATTCTGAAAATATCTCAAAAGCCAGAACAGACATAATGATGTGGTTCTGAAAGCATAGCTTTTTAAAGATGATCTTCTTGAATCTTACTATAATATAAAATAGTGTTTGCCCAAACTTTTATCAGTGGCAAAGAGTATACAAACTTTAGAAAACAAAGGTTATTTGATTTACTTTGAAACTTTTAAACATTTGCATTGTTACAACTGGAAGAATAGTTATCACTGATTCAACGTAAACTACATCTAAGCACTTTATGCATTTTAGTTATTCAATTCTCCCAATAACTCTAGGAAGCTAAACCAATTACACAGATGGAAAGACTGAAGCAAGAGGTGTTATTTGCCTGATGGCACATAATTAACAAAAGGAGAAGCCAGTATTTCAACTCAGGCAGTGTGGTCTAAGAACTACACTCTTGACTAATTTCCCTCATTCTTGAATGAATAGTCCATGTGGGGAGGAAAAAATACCTGATACTTTAAACATTAAATGAAACAAAGCAAACCTTAGTCTGGTTTTGATTTACAAATGCTCCTGTATTAATAATGGGAAGTTCTGATAGGTGTCCTATATACAAGAGTAATCCATGAAGCTCATCAATCAACACTGAGGGAAGCTGTGCCTCCAAAGTCTGGTAGGGATGGACAGGAACATGACTTTCAGCATTTTGTACTTGCAGGGACCTAAAACACGATGAGATACAATAAGCAATTAGAGTCTGGATAAATTTGCACTCAGAAATTCATGCATTATTCATATTACTCATCTGACAGCCTACCTGAAAATGAAGACTTTAACATAATGAAGAAATGTTATGCACTGCTGCCTAATATTGGCTGCTTTGCAATGTAGGGTTGATATCTTCCCTGAAACCAAAATAGATAATGTTAATCATTGTTTAAATAAACAGTGGGCAGCGACAAAAAAATTGTGAGCCATATAAGTAGCAATTCTCTAGCTTTTCATTTTTTCAACTGACTCCTATATGGTGCTTACCATTCCCCACCCCCGATACTGCTCTTAGTAAGGTCACCAGTGAAATCATGTTGTCCAATCTAACGGGCACCACTTGTGCTCAATTAACTTGCCCTTATAGGAGCATTCACTACACCTGGCTTCACTGATGTCACATGCTGCCAGTCTTCTTTCTTTCTCACTTACCTATAATTCTCATCATGTTTTCTCTGCTTTTGTTTTCTGTTTTACTCATTTGCCCTAGAGTGGTTATGAGTGTTTTGCACATAGCAACCACCCAGATAATTTTTGCTAATTTTTGCTGATGTAAATGTTGAAGTGAGGGAAAGACGGCATGGGTTGAGAGACATAGGAATAAGTCATTTGGGGCCTTACAAGTCATAACAAGGAGTTTTGATTTCATTGAAATACAGTAGATGGCCTTTCATTGGGTTTTGATCTAGGAGGAACAGGAACTGATATACATTTAAAGCAGATTTTGTACACAGATGATAGAGGGGCAAAGGAGGATGTGTTAAGAGCCCTATAGCAGTAATTCAAGAGATCATAGGAAAATGGATAGGCTGAAGGTGTATTTTGGTCATAAACCTGCTGGGAATCCGATGGATGATCTGAGTTTAAAGGAAATTAAAGAATGAAGAATGACATATAGGCAACTGTTAGCACCATGTAATGAGTGGAGAAAACATGGGCAGTGTCAACTGGTTTTGGAAGACATCACAGATGTACTCTTTGCACTATCTAAGCAATCCAAGGACAGATGTCAGGCAGTTTGACATGCAAGGCCTGCAGTGCAAAGGAGAGGTCTGGAATGTAGGTAAACCTTTTGGAGTTGTTATCATTTAGAAATAAAGGAACTGATGAGATCGTACATGTAGGAAAAGATGTACAGAGAGGAGACTCAAACTGAGACCTGAGGAGACTGATTATTTGTAGTAAACCTGAGGGAGGAGGAGCTGGTAAAGGAGAGGCAGGAGAAGGGGGGAAAAACCTTACTACAGGCAACAAATTATCACCCATATTAAACATAAGGCAAAATTTATTTTTAAATTTGTATTCAAATGAGCAAATGTGGATACTATTTTGGCAAAACAGGAGCATAAGCATAAAGATGATGTCCATATATCTACATACCAAACAGTGCAGTGCACTTTTATAGCTTAATTATACTTCGCTTACAAAAGTCATATGATCCCCCAGTGTCACAATTCTCAGCCCGTAAATGAAGTACTCTCGTAAAAACAACCACTGTGGGATTCCCTGGTGGTGCAGTGGTTTGGCGCAGTGCTTAAAAATCTGCCTGCCAATGCAGGGGACACGGATTCAAGTCCTGGTCTGGGAAGATCCCACATGCCGTGGAGTAACTAAGCCCATGCACCACAACTACTGAGCCTGCGCCCACAGGCCACAACTACTGAAGCCCGAGCACCTAGAGCCCATGCTCTGCCACAAGAGAAGCCACCACAATGAGAAGCCCACGCACCACAATGAAGAGTAGACCCTCCTCACCACAACTAAAGAAAGCCCACGTGCAGCCACAAAGATCCAATGCAGCCAAAAATAAATTAATTAATTAAAAAAAAAAAACTGCCGTGAACTGCTGCATCCAGCCACAATGGAGTAAAAGGAATCAGAATTACCCAGCTCCCACCTTAAACTAGAAAACCAAAAAAAGTAAAACAATAATTTTCAGGCATTGGACAAAGGCAACACAAGACTGCTATCCCAGAGAGAAGTCGTAAGATTGCACCAGCTTCCCACCTAGAGACAGTTTATAGGCTGCAGCACAGGGAGAGAGAATTCAGAGTCCAAATCACTGAGTCAAAGAGACATGAGATCTGAGTTTAGGGTAGTCTAAATTTGCAGGGTAAAAGTACCAAAGAAGAAAGAAAGCTACACAAAAAAAAGAGCCTTAGGGCTTCCCTGGTGGCGCAGTGGTTGAGACTCTGCCTGCCGATGCAGGGGACATGGGTTCGTGCCCCGGTCTAGGAAGATCCCACGTGCCGCGAAGCGGCTAGGCCCGTGAGCCATGGCCGCTGAGTCTGCGCGTCTGGAGCCTGTGCTCCGCAACGGGAGAGGCCACAACAGTGAGAGGCCCGCATACCGCAAAAAAAAAAAAAAAAGGAGCCCTAGAAATGTACAGAGGGTCCCCTTTGAGTCTTTGACTAAGTACTGATCGGTAGGCCAGAGAAAAATATCAGAAAACAATTCCCAACAAAGCTTACTCAAACCAGGGAACAATTCAAGTTCCCACCAGCAAGAATGAAAAAAAAAATACACCACAAAGAATCCTCAGAAGCCTTACTAGAGCTAAATTAACATTAGACTAAAGGTTACTTTTTAAAAGTCCTAACAAAATATACAACAAGCCTCAAAAAGATCCCATGAATTACAAGTACTCAACAGTAAGCCAGAACAAAATTCAACACTAGTTTTAGGAATACAAGAAAATTCAGAAAGCAGCAACGTAAAATCTATAATGTCCATCACACAATAAAAAATTACTAGATGTTCAAAAGAGCAGAAAAATGTATCATAAAACTAGAAGAAAAATCAACCAATACAAACAGACCCAGAAATGGCAATGATGAAAGAATCTGCAGTCAATGAAGCTAAAAACAGTGGAAGGCATAAAAAAAAATCCAAATGAAATGCCTAGGGACAAAAAAAAATACAATATCTGAAAAAGGGGTAACATCAAAAGCTATATTTAATAACAGGTATCAGTAAAAAATAACATATTGTGTATGCTATTCTGCCTCAACAGGAAAGCAATCCAGGGAGTAAAATCAACAGAATAAGAACCATATGCACTTCAGTAAGTGACCCTAAATAAGGGATTTCTGGGGAGGGTTGAGAGCCAAGGGTTTACATGAGTTTATTAACAAAGCCCTGACACAGCTGCATGGCAGGAGTAAGCTTATGTAGGGATAGTCTTTAATACTGCTAACCTGCCCAACAAATCTGTCAGTAAGTTTTTTAAGTAATAATACCAGCCAAAATGTCAGTGTAACAAGTAACCATTTCAAAAAATAATCCATTGTAGTAATTTTAGGTCAGTAAGTGCTTTTCAAAGAATAATCTTGCTCAATAAATGCCTTCCACAAACCCAATTTAATTAAGTCACTCTATATAGTAAAGGTATTTTTGCTGTTTCCACTACAATCTTATAGACACTCTCCAGGAGTTTCAAAATAAAATTCTGGGTCTTTGGCATTGCTTACGAAGACACCTATGATTGCATCCCTTCCAAAAATTAACCACTCACACACACTTGAGTCCAACCATACGTAATTATTACTTACTCCCTGCTCCCTGAACTTTTATGTTTTTATATACCTCAATGTCTTTGTCTATACAGTTGTTTGTACCTGGAACTCATCCTATCCCCAAAACTTCTCCAAAATCTTTTGCCTGGCTAATTCCTCCTCATCCTTGAAGACCCAGATCTGCCATCACTCAGTGATGGGCACATAAACGGATAAAGCCCTTGGCTCCTGTAGCAGCTTTTGCATACCTCTGTTACTACACTCTTCCATCTACCATGCTGACTATGCTTGTTTATCTGTCTTACTCAACTGCAAACTCTTCAGCAGCATAATTTTCCTCTTTGATTCATCAGCACCTTGCACAGTACCTGGCATGAAGCAGGGACCCAGGTGATAATGAAACAGTAATATCCAACATTTACTGAGGACAAACTAACAAAACAAATAAAACAGCCCTGACAGCTGATAACTAACAATTAGGCCATGACACTCCCTACTGAAATTAAACAGTTGTCATACAATATCAAAAATAATCATACAAGATCACTCCATGATTATGGTGAAACAAGAAAAACACAAAACCTCTCTGTAATCATGTCTGACACAGAAACAAGGCACTATACAACCACACAAAAACAAACAAAATACAGAAACAGACTACCCTCCTCTTCCAGCTAAAATGACTATTGCTTCATTACAAATTAGAATCTTCCCTTGCCTCCTGCTGCGTGTCCCACCTTCTGGAGAAAAATAAAAATTAACTTAGTCATCAAATTGCTGCTGCTTCTTAACAGCATCAAATCCAGAATAAAGCCACAGCCCCCTTAAACTCTACCCCAAATCAGCCAGCACAAGTGCATACCCTGTCAAAAGCCCCTCCCTACTTCCTCTTACTGAGAAGCCCCAACTGTTCCTCATGATGTATATCTCCCCCTTGCTTCCTAAGCTAATAAACCCTTCAAAGGTGGGTTCCAAGTGATCTTTGCTTGCTGGGCATCACTAATAACAGATACTAGGGTAAGCACCTAACACACATTATGTCATTTAGTCCTCACAAGAACTCAATGGTGGGAACTATTACCTAGTGTGAGACCCACAATTAGCTAGGGTTAGAACCCAGGCTGACCACAGAGTCATGATTCTAAATACTACACTGTACCAGAATTGTTAGAAACGAGAAGCAGCTAGCCTGAACTAAAACATACTGCCCTTCAATTCCCTTCACTACCTTAACTATACCAATTCCCCCACAAATCAGTAATCCATTAAATGTTAAAAACAAACAGGGACTTCCCTGGTGGCGCAGTGGTTAAGAATCCGCCTGCCAATGCAGGGGACACAGGTTCAAGCCCTGGTCCGGGAGGATCATACATGCCGTGGAGCAACTAGGGCCGTGTGCCACAACTACTGAGCCTGCGCTCCAGAGTCCACAAGCCACAACTACGGAGTCCAAGTGCCACAAGTACTGAAGCCCGTACACCTAGAGCCCATGCTCCACAACAAAGAGAAGCCTCTGCAATGAGAAGCCCGCACATTGCAACAAAGAGTAGCTCCCGCTCACTGCAACTAGAGAAAGCCCGCACGCAGCTACAAAGACCAAATGCAGCCAAAAATAAGAATAAATAAATAAAATTAAAAAAAAACGAAAAGAGAAAGCAGAAAAGAAAAACAAGAAAGACAGCATGAGGTCCAGCACTTTCTATTTCTCTACGTTCTCCAGCCCACTCCCCACCCCCAAAGCAAGTTACTAATTCACTTCAAAGATGTTTAGCCTTAATTTTACTTGCAGATTTGGAAAAATACTATAAATTTCATCTACAAACAAAATTTAAGTGTCATACTTTTTCTGAACACTAAATATAACTGTATCCTGAACTTCTGAACTATCACTTCCTTCATGTTATTATGATAGCCCAATGACACATCATAGATCCATGTACAATTCACTGTAAGGGAGCACCATTTCTTTTTGCCATTAAACATACTTAAAACTTACCAAAATCACAGTTGGCCTGTAATAAGGTTTCCAAGTTGTAGAGCTGTTGCCTAATTTAAAAAATGTAAGGTGAGAATTAGTTTTAGAGTAGTTTAAAGCATGCAACAATTACACAGTATTTCCAAATCTTTTACACAGCTTTAATGCCGCTCATTCGTGAATAATGTTTAACACTTCATGAATGTTTATTACTGTCAGCTTCAGGTAATAAAGACTCTGAGAGAAAATAAAACATGTCTTTGACCTCCCAAAAAGATCTACTAACAGCTACATTTATCTCAAAAATTATATAAAATATCATAGATTTCCCCATCAGGAAGATACTGTTTATATCTTTAAGAAGTTTAAGATGGTTATATAAAACATCCTAGGTTAACAGTTATATAATAAAATGTTAAATTGTATCATGTAGTTACACAATAGGAGTTCTGAAGAGGAATAGAATATGTAATGTAGACTAATCAGGGGAAGTTTTAACTTACGATGTTCCACATTAATTTCTGAGAATAATCTTCTCTTGCCATTCTTCCTAGTTGCCTTTCAGCTCCTTAAAGATTGAGCCACATTCATAACCTACGTCCTGGGTAAGACTCAACTCATTCTATAATGTTTAGGATTATACAGAATCACTCACACAGCCTATTTTCCCAATAAAACACATAATATGGCACAGGTTCCATGGGATGAGGGTGAGAGGGGAAATCCCTCCAACTTTCCATTTTCATTTAAATGTACCATGTATACATTCTTCTTTTAATTATATAAGTTTCAAGTATACAGCACTATAATTCCACATCTGTGTACACTACAACATGATCACCACCACAAGCCTAATTACTATCCATCACCATACAGTTGACTCCCTTCACCTTTTTCACCCACCTACTAAACCCCTTCCCCTCTGGTAACCACTGATCTGTTCTCTGTAACTAAGAGTTTGTTTTTGTTTTATTTTGTTTGTTCATTTACTTTATTTAGATTCCATATATTAGTGAAATCATATAGTATTTGTCTTTCTCTGTCTGATTTATTTCACTAAGTATAATACCCTCAAGGTCCATCCATGTTACTGCAAATGGCATGATTTCACTCATTTTTAAGTCTGAATAGTATTCCATTGTGTGTGTGTGTGTGTGTGTATATAAATATTTAAAATTCCTTCATCCATTCATCCATTGAAGGACACTTAGGTTGTTTCCATATCTTCATATCTTGACTGTTAAAAATAATGCTGCAATGAACACAGGGGGTGAATATATCTTTTCAAATTAGTGTTTCTATGCCCTTCAGATAAATACCCAGAAGTGGAATAGCTGGGTCATAGGTAGCTCTATTCTTAACTTTTTGAAGAACCTCCACACTTTTCCATAGTGACTGCACCAATTTACACTCCCACCAACAGGGCATGAGGATTCCCTTTTCTTCACATCTTCGTTTGTTATTTCTCGTCTTTTTGATAACAGCCATTCTAACAGGTGTGAGGTGACATCTCACTGTGGTTTTGATTTGCATTCCCTTAATGGTCATGTTGAACATCTTCTCATATATGCCTGTTGGTAATCTGCAAGTATTCTTTGGAAAAATATATGTTCAGATCCTCTGCCCATTTTTTAATCAGATTTGTTGTTATTGTTGTTGCTGTTGAGCTATATGAATTCTTTATATATTTTGGATATTAACCCCTCATATTAACCAAATATATGATTTGCAAATTATTTTCTCTCATTCAGTAGGTTGCCTTTTCACTTTGACGATGGTTTCCTCTGCTGTGAGTACCTTTTTAGTTCGATGTAGTCACATTTGTTTATCTTTGCTTGTTTCCCTTGCTTTTGGACTTAGAGCCACAAAAATATTGCTAAGACTGATGTCAATGAGGTTACTGCCTATATTTTCTTCTATACATTTTATGGTTTCAGGTCTTATATTCAAGCTTTTAATGCATCTTGAGTTAATTTTTGTGTATGATGTAAGACAGTGGTCTAGTTTCATTCTTTTGCCTATGGCTGTCCAATTTTCCCAACACCATTTATTGAAGACTGCCCTTTAATGTTATGTTCTTTGCTCTTTTTCCATAAATTAATTGTCCCTATATGTGTGGGGTTTTCTGGGCCCTCAATTCTGTTCCATTCACCTATGTGTCTGTTTTTATGCCAATAACATACTGTTTGTTTACTATACCATTCTAATACAGTTTGAAATCAGAAAGTGTGATGTCTCTAGCTTTGCTCTTCTTTCTCAGGATTGTTTTGGCAATTTGGGATCTTTTGTGGTTCCATATAAATTTTAGAATTACCATGTATACATTCTTTTTTATTTTTTTTTTGTGGTACGCAGGCCTCTCCCTGCTGTGGCCTCTCCCGTTGCGGAGCATAGGCTCCAGAAACGCAGGCTCAGCGGCCATGGCTCACGGGCCCAGCTGCTCCGCGGCATGTGGGATCTTCCCAGACCGGGGCATGAACCCCTGTCTCCTGCATTGGCAGGCGGACTCTCAACCACTAAGCCACCAGGGAAGCCCCCATGTATACATTCTTAATGTATTTTGGGCTAATAATTTGCCTTTAATAAGTGATTCCAAATCTAAAATCTGAATTATGGACTGGGTTTTAAATAATAATGAAGAATTATTTCAATTTCGTTAATTGTGATTATGAGGTAATGTTTATGTTTAAAAAATAAGTTCATATTTTTAAGAGATACATACTGACGTAATTAAGGGTGAGATGACATGATGCCTGGAATTTGCTTAAGAAATACTTAAGCCAAGAGTAGAGGGATAAGGACAGATGAAGGAAATGTGATAAACCCTTGATATTTATCGTAACTGAGGGAGGGTATATGGAGGTTCGTTATACTATTCTCTCTACATCTGTGTATGTTTGAAAATTTTTATTAAAAATATTTTTAATGTCCAGGTTAATCATATTTCTATTACATATTCTATTATAGTCTGAAAAATATATTTGGAAGTCTGAGTTCATTCTCTAAAGATTACTGAAAAATTATGACTATTAAGCAACAAAAGATTTTATTTTTCTTCCAAAATTATGGAATAGTTCAAAGCCTAAAATATTTGTCTTCAATATATGATGTCAAATACAGAAGAATAAAAATTCTGAAAATCACTAAAAAAGAACTCATTAAAACCATTACTCCATCAAACATTATGGCTTAATTGTTGTTACTGATAAGATAATCAAGTAAGCAGCAATCACAATTCTACAGGTGCTTTTGTAATATCAGTATTAGAAACCACCAAGCAATGTAACTTAAATCTGAAAAGCATCAACACTCAATGGCAGTTTTAAAATAAAAGACAAAACATACCTCAAGAGATGAAAGAGAACTCTAGATGAATTCACTAATGCTGTTTCAGTAACCCATTGAATGCCAAATATTTCCACTGTATCCTCTTCAAAATTAGTTGGTAAAGGATCAAGATTCAAAATCAGTCTGAAATGAAACTCTGATTTAATCTCATAAAAAGTATGCTATATCCCATACTATAGCATGAGGTTTTTTTTTGACATTATATGAATCCATGTTACACATGACATGTCAACAATGATGTTATAAAGTAAGGAAGTGCCTTGGTACCTTATATCTCAGTAACAGTACAACTGGACTGTATTAAGAATTCAACCCTATACTGTGATAAAAAAAAAGTTTAAAGAGCAATATAATTTGAGGGAAAAATGTGGAAAGGGGTCTAGGGAACATACTTTCACCTGTCTTCAACTGTGGTCTTCAGTTGTAGAATTTCACCCTTTGAGGGGACATTTAATTTTTAAGACAGTTAAAAGGTATTCTGAGCCATGTCTAAAGAAGGGCATAATCAAGTTGAGTAATATCGTTTAAGGTCTCAAAGAAGGTACAACTGTAATAATCAACAAAAATGGTTTCCTTTCCGACTGAAATTGCCTCAGCAGGTATTTCCAAAATATTTCAGCAACAGCAGTTTTACTGCAATATGTGGATACACATGTCCAAGACAAGAGCTTTGAAGATAACATTCCTGTGAACTTACACAATCTGGCGCATTTATTAGAAAGTTTAAAAAAAATAAGTCTATAAGATTTCTATATGTTTAAATATACAGAGTGAGAAGACACTGGGGCAACAAAAAATGTGCATGTCTTAATTATTGAGATGCTTCAGAATATTATCTCATGTTTTAGAAGGAAATGGGACTTCAAAAAGCCCAGGTAGTTCAGAATTCACTTCAAGTAAATTAGTGCCCAGCTCCTTACTCCAAAGCTGAGGCAGCAGTGAGGTCAGAGAACATCAGGTAACAAGAAAGTCCTCCTTGCAAATATCTTTCAGGTGTGCTCTAACCAGGAACCCAACAGAGCTAATAGCTTGCATCTGTGTGATATACTAAGCCGATTTACAAGAACATTGCCTGATGAACATTAAAGTTTAATGGACTTAACTCATAATTAAATAACATTCCTAAACAGACTGATAAAAAATCTGAATGGGGAAAAACAAAGTTTCCGACTTTTTACCTACCGCTTAAGAGCTCCGCTGGAAAGGTAGGACTCTCCAGAAAAATGTTTTCCTCCTCCCCTGTTGTCAAAATCACAAGAAAAGCAAGGGGGTTTGCACCATTCTGTCTCCAGCTCCAGCTCCAAGCTGTCGGTCAGGAACGTCGACGCAGCGGGACAGTTATCCATGTTTACTTCATGTCCTGAAATGTTTGGGGTTCATTATGATTATCATTAAGGGCTCCAAAGAAGTTGTGATGACATTCCTGTAGGTGGGGAGGGCCGAGACATTGGGGGTGACCTCAGAAAGTTCCCCCAAAGCCGCCACCCCCCCCCCCGCACAAAGGAAAAAAACGAAAGGCCAAATCCTCAACAACTCTCCCCGCCACGGACTCCCCCAGATCAAGGCTGTCAGAACTTAGAATGCACCCCCGACCGGCTGTGGCAGTAACTTAAAATCCCCTCTACGTCAGACCCTGCAGCCCAGGGCAGGGTGAAAAAGAAAAAACTGTTAGCAGGACAGATCTAGCTGCACTTCCAGTGCCCGCCTTGACCTGCGTCCTCCGCTACGTTACTAAACCGCACTGAGCCAGTTTCCCCGCAGTGTCTGGAACTGCAAGCTGCCTCGCAGACTGCAGGCGACGATCAGTAGGGCCCGGCGCAAACCCGACTTCTCCCGGCCGGGGGCAAGCCCCGCCAGGTCCGCACAAGGCAGCGATCCGCGCGGGCCGGCCAAAGGGCGAGGGGAGCCGGTTCCCTGCGCCTCGGGGCGCCCCTGGTTTGGTGCACGTCGTACCTGCTCACACTTTCAGTCCCAACGATCCACCTTGGCGGTCCCGACCAGAGCCAGCTAGCCCGTGTGGTCTAAAACCCAAAAAGGCGAAATTCCCGCCAAGGCGCGCCCGCGCTCAGAAAGGGCGGGGCCACGGGGCAGCCCGCCCCCGGAGGTCCGCTCGCGAGGTCTCCGCGGGAACAGCCAGAGCTCCGTAAGTTCTCGCGAGATTCTTCCAGTCAAGGAGTCTGTTCAGCGTTTTGCGGTTTTTTTTCTTTCTGTTTTTTTTTTTTTTCCTTCAGTAGTTTTAATTGGTACTTTGGGCCGAAAGGCTGGGCCTCACCGAGAAAGGAAACTGAGGCTAAGGTGAGCAAGCCTTATGGACCGCGGGGTTGTCGTCCAGCCGAGTTTGGCAAAAGACCTCTGCTGAAGTGAGTCGCAGGCGGGTGTTTGAGGGCCGCGCCGTCCCCTCTTGTTCCTGACCTCGTCCCAGCAGCTCTTTTGTTGAGGTGGAGGATGCCTATTGTTCATGAATTGTGGGCAAGGCAAGGCAAGTGCAAAAATGAGGTTAATCCAGTGTGTGGAAACACTGAGTAGGTCACGTGATACTTGTTTTCCGTATTAAAAAAAGTTTTTTTAATGACATATCTGGATAGGTTTAAGTTGCTTAAACTTGGACATGTTTGTAAAGAGAACACTTAAGGCATTTTTGTCTTTTTTTTTGGACCAAGGGGCTTGTGGGGATCTTAGTTCTCCCACCAGGGATCCAACTGGGCGCCCCCCTGCAGTGGAAGCACAGAGTCCTAACCACTGGACCACCAGGGAATTCCCATTTTTATCTTTTTAAAGTGTTTTTTAATTCTACTCATCAGAAGACTTTTCAGTCTAAGTCAGATAACACATTTCAGCTGTCTTAAGTTCCAAGAAAAACATGAAAATTTCTCATTTAAATGTTCTGCTATAATTAGAGTGTTCCCCATTGCCCATTTCTCCCAGTTTGTCCTAGGTTTAATTATTGCACAGAGAACCTATCAAAACTTCCCTCTATTCAAACCGAATACTGCATAGTTTCTGACAAATAGGATGAGGTGGGGAAAAACAATATGATCTCTATTCCAACTACAACCTAGGGACTCTGTGTTGGGTGCTCTGTCTCTTATGCTCAGCCTGTATACCATGAGACTTGATGCTTTGTTGGGAATCAATGCAACTCATTAATGGTTCATGTGGTGTCTCTAGCATGACACATAGTGTCATCTATGACAATCTCTAGAAAATAGTGCCTAGGTATGAGAATATTGGGCTGTGACACTGAGTTTAGGAGACCTGGGTCAACAGATAGTCATTGTTACTCCTTCCTCTATTCAAAATTCAAATAGACCCCTTTTTCCTTTTTCAAGTGACTGATGTTGGGTGATCAATTTGGTTAAACCAGTGAGTGGAGTGGGAAGAACTAAATAAATTCTCTGAAATAACTTAAGCTAGTACTATCATACATATTATATCAGTAAGAATTTTTCCAAAAAAAAAAAAAAAAAGAATCTCCATCACGTAATAGATGGCATGCTTAAGAGAGGTGATTGAAAGGTGCTTAATGAAAGGGCAGTTTACAAAGATGTGGATGGTATTACCAGAAAACAAAAAGTGATGGTGAAGCACCCAGAAATAATCAGAGTCATTATTCCTTTTAGGCCTAAGGGGTAAGGGGAAAAGGGATTGCCAGGGCCCAGGGAGACGTAACTGCTGTAGGAGACAGCCACCTACCTGGTAGCCACGGAGGAGCATAGTCAGTGTCAACCTGAACCCAACAGGAAGCAGCTAGTAGGATTCAGTACAGGCAGACCTCATTTTATTGTGGTTTGCTTTATTGTGCTGCCCAGATAACTGTGTTTTTACAAATTGAAGATTTGTGGTAACCCTGTGTCTAAGAAGTCTATTGGCACTGTTTCTCCAGCATTTGCTCACTTCATGTCTCTGTGTCACATTTTGGTAATTATGACAATATTTCAAACTTTTTCATTATTATATATATTATAGTGATTTGTGATCAGTGATCTTTGATGATACTATTATAATTATTTTGGGGCCTGGTACCACTAACCAGGCCCATGTAAGAAAGCGAACTTAATTGTTGAAATGACAGCAAAGGATTTAGAATATTACATAAACTTAGCTGATAAAGCAGCGACAGGGTTTGAGAGGGTTGACTTCAATTTTGAAAGACATTCTACTGTGGGTAAAATGCTATCAAACAGCCTTCCATGCCACAGAGAAATCATTCATGAGTCAATCAATGTGGCAAACTTCATTTTTGTCTTCTTTTAAGAAATTGCCACACTTACCCCAGGCTTCAGAAACAACCACCCTGATCAGTCAGTGGCCATCAACACTGAGGCAACACCGTCCACCAGCAAAAAGATTATAACTTGCTGAAGGCTTAGATGAGGGTTAGCATTTTTTAGCATTAAAGTATTTTTTAATTAAGGTATATACCTTTTTTTAGATATAGTGTTATTACACACTTAATAGACTACAATATAGTGTAAACATAACTTTTATATACACTGGGAAACCAAAAAAATTGTGTGACTCACTTTATTGCGATATTTGCTTTATTGTGGTTGTCTGGAACAAAACCCACAATATCTCCAACGTATACCTATACCCAAACCCCTTTCCCTCCACACTGCAGTGCCAACTGGTGTCTCTCGTTGGCCAAAACCAACCTAAAAGCAGAGGGCAGGGATGTAACTTATAAAGTTCAGGCTCATGGGGTAGAGTCCAGACTGAAGAAACATAGAGAGTGAATCTGACAAAAATGAGGTCAATTTTATCAAGAAAACAAAATATTAAATATATATATATATATATATATATATATCAAGTAACAGAGCTTCAATATACAGAAAGAGAAAAATACTATCACTTATAGAGGAAATATTCAAGTCAGTAATTACAGAGATCTCAGCACTCCTGTCTCTGTAATTGGTGGAACAAGTAGACAGAAAATTACTGTAGATGACAAGACTTGAACAGCACTACCAACTTGACCTAACTGACATTTATAGGTGACTCAACCCAGCAATATCAGAATATACTCTTGACACATAGAACATTCACTAAGATAGACCATATTTTGATCCATGAAATAAATTTCATCAACTTAAAAAAAATCATACAAAGGATATTGTCTGATGACAATGGAGTTAACCTAGATATAAATAACAGAATGATATCTGAAAAAAATCTCTAAGTATTTGGAAATTAAGTGACATACTTGTAACTAACCCATGGATTAAAGACAAAATCACTAGGAAAATTAGAAAATATATTGAATTAAATGAGAATAAAAACACAAAGTTTATAACATTAACTGCTCACATTAGAGAAGAGGAAAGAGCTCAATTCAATAATTTAAACTTCTAGAGAAACTAAAAAAAAGTGAAATAAAATGAAAGCAAGTGAATGAAGGAAATAATAAAGAGTAGAAATAAATGAAATGAAATGAAACAAAAGAAGAATAGAGAAAATAAATGAAACCAAAAGTTGATTCTTTGGAAAGATCAGTATACTGATAAACCCTTTAGCCAGACTGATCAAGAAAAAAAGAGAGAAGACACAAATTCCCCATATCAGGAATTAAAGAGATGTCATCACTACCAAGTCTACAGGTATTAAAAGGATAGGGGTATTAAGAACATCTTTATGCAATAAACATAAATGAAATGGACATTTTCCTTGAAAGACATCAACTTCAAAGCTCACAAAAGAAGAAAAAGATAACGACTATCTCTGTATTCATCTTAGTAATTTTAATACTTAAACTCACACACACATCACACACTTCTTACAAGAAAACTTCAGGACCAGATACTTTTACTATTGAATTCTCCCAAATATTTAAGGAAGGAATAGTACCAATTCTATACTAACTCTTTCAGAAATAAGAAGGGGATGGAATACTTCAAAACTCATTTAATGTGGCCAGCATTACACTTACATAAAAACTTGACAAAAACAAGAAAAAGGAATACAATTCAATCACACAAACAGAGGCAGAAATTTTACCAAGTAAAATCTAGCAATATGTAAAAAGGATGACATATACTCCTGGGTGCCCACTCTTGCCACTATTATTCAACATAGTTTTGGAAGTCCTAGCACGGCAATCAGAGAAGAAAAAGAAATAAAAATAATCCAAGTTGGCAAAGAAGTAAAACTGTCACTGTTTGCAGATGACATGATACTATACATAAAAAATCCTAAAGATGCCAGCAGAAAACTACTAGAACTAATCAATGAATTAAGTAAAGTCACATGATACAAAATTAATACACAGAAATCTCTTGCATTCCTATACACTGATGATGAAAAATCTGAAAGAGAAATTAAGGAAACACTCCCATTTACCACTGCAACAAAAAGAATAAAATACCTAGGGATAAACCTACCTAAGGAGGCAAAAGGCCTGTACGCAGAAAACTACAAGATACAGATGAAAAAAAATCAAAGATGACACAAACAGATGGAGAGGTACACCATGTTCTTAGACTGGAAGAGTCAGTATTGTGAAAATGACTATACTACCCAAAACAATCTACAGATTTAATGCAATCCCTATCAAATTACCAATGGCATTTTTCACAGAACTAGAACAAAAAATTTTACAATTTGTATGGAATAGCAAAAGTAATCTTGAGAAACAAAAATAGACCTGGAGGAATCAGGCTCCCTGACCTCCCTGACTATACTACAAAGCTGTAGTAGTCAAGACAGTATGGTACTGGCACAAAAACAGAAATATAGGTAAATGAAACAGGATAGAAAGCCCAGAGATAAACCCATGCACCTATGGTTACTTAAACTATGACAGAGGAGGCCAGAATATACAATGGAGCAAAGATACTGAAGAGCAAAGCCTCTTCAGTAAGTGGTGCTGGGAAAACTGGACAACTACATATAAAAGAGTGATATTAGAACACTCCTTAACACCATACACAAAAAATAAACTCAAAATGGATTAAAGACCTAAATGTAAGGCCAGATACTATAAATCTCTTAAGAGAAAAACATAGGCAGAACACTCTTTGAAATAAATCTCAGCAAGATTTCTTTTGCCCCACCTCTTAGAGTAATGAGAGTAAAAACAAAAATAAACAAATGGGACCTAATTAAACTTAAAAACTTTTGCACAGCAAAGGAAACCATAAACAAGATGAAAAGATAGCCCTCAGAATGGGAGAAAATATTTGCAAATGAAGCAGCTGACAAAGGATTAATCTCCAAAATACACAAACGGTTCATGAAGCTCAATATCAAAAACACAAACAGCCCAATACAAAAATGGACAGAAGACCTAAGTAGACATTTCTCCCAAGAAGACATACAGATGGCCAACAAACACATGAAAAGATGCTAAACATCCCTAATTATTAGAGAAATGCAAATCAAAACTACAATGAGGTATCACCACACACCAGTCAGAATGGCCATCATCAAAAAAATCTGCGTACAATAAATGCTGGAGAGGATGTGGAGAAAAGGGAACCCTCATTTATTGTTGGTGGGAATGTAAATTGATATAGCCACTGTGGAGAATAGTATGGAGAGTCCTTAAAAAACTAAAAATAGAACTACCATATGACTCAGAAATCCCACTACGGGGCATATACCCAGAGAAAGCCATAATTAAAAAAGACACATGCACCCCATTGTTCATTGCAGCACTATTTACAATAGCCAGGACATGGAGGCAACCTAAATGCCCATCAACAGACAAATGGATAAAGAAGTTGTGGTACATATATACAATGGAATATTACTCAGCCATAAAAAGGAATGAAATTGGATCATTTGTAGAGACATGGATGGACCTAGAGACTGTCATACAGACTGAAGTAAGTTGGAAAGAGAAAAACAAATATCATATGTTAATGCGTATATACTGAAAAAATTGGCATAGACGATTTTAATAAATTATTATTAAAAAATTGGCATAGACGATCCTATTTACAAAGCAGAAATAGGCATAGAGAACAAACATATGGCTACCAAGAGGGGGAGGGGGGAGGGTGAATTGGGCGATTGGGATTGACATATATACACTATTGATACTATGTATAAAATAGATAACTAATGAGAACCTACTGTATAGCACAGGGAACTCAGTGTTCTGTGGTGACCTAAATGAGAAGGAAATCCAAAAAACTGGGACTATTTGTATACATATAGCTGATTCACTTTGCTCTACAGTATAACTTAACAGAATATTGTGAAGCAACTATACTCCAGTAAAAAAAAAAAGGATGACATATGCTAAGAAAATCAGGTTCATTTTGGGAATGCAAGGTTGGTTTGAATTTTAAAACACAATTAGGGTAGTTCATTATATCAAAAGACTGTTAAAAGAAAAATCACATTGTCACCTCAATATGAAGAAAAACATTACTTTAAAAATTCAATATCAATTCATGATAAAATTTCTCAGCAAATTAGTATAATAAAATTTCCCTAACCTGATAAATGGCAACCATGACAAACCAACTATTAACATCATGAAAATGAATGTTTTCTTCCTAAGATTGAGGACTAGACAAAGATGTCTTCTTTCTCTACTTCTATTCAACATTGTACTGGAGGTAACTAACCAATGTAGTAAAGTATGAGAAAGAAATAAAAGTCATATAGATTGGAAATGAAGTAGGAAAACAATCATCATTCTCAGATGACATAATTATGTAGAAAATCCTTATGTAGAAAACATCTAAAAAACAGCTAGTAGAACTAATAATGAATTCAGCAAGGTGGCACAGTGTTCAATGTCACTATACAAAATAAATCGTATTTTTATAAACAAGCAATGAACATTTGGACATTGTTAATGGCATCAAAAGTACTTAGAGATAAATTTAACAAAATATGCACAAGATTTTGTATGCTGAGGATTGCAAAATATTGCTGAGAGAAGTTCAAGCATACCCAATTAAATAGGTATAGCATGATAATGAATTGGAACACTCAGTATTATTAAGATTTCTTCTGACATTTATCTACAAATTCAATGGAATGTTAATCAAAATCCCAGGGGGCCTTTCTTTTGTAGAAATTCCCATATGCTTTCAGAAATTGATAGGAAATGAAAAGGACCTAGAATAACCAAAACAATTTTGAATAACAGTACTGGCAGATTCAGAGTATCTGATTTCAGGACTTATTATAAAGCTACAATAATCAAAACAGTGTGGTATTGGTCTAAGGATAGACATGGTCAGTGGGACAGAATAGAATTCAGAAATAGACTCCCATACATATACGGTCAATTTATTTTTGGCAAAGATAATTCAATGGTGAAAAAACAGTCTTCAACTATTGGATACTGATACACTAAAAGATGAAGTTTGACCTTTACTTTGCACTATTTACAAATTTTACCTCACTATGGATCACAGACCTAAATCTAAGAGCTAAAATTATAAAACTTTTGGATGTTCAGAGGACTAGGAAACAGGGAAATGTCAGCCAAGAAAGGCAAGAAGTAAGGCCAGTTCTCAGGAGAAAACTCAAGTGTGTGCAGTGTGGTGTGACATCTGTCACAAAAGCCAAGAGATTTTCATAAAAGAATGGATAATCTATATCAAATGCTGCTGATAACTGGAAAAATAAGAGAAAACAAGTTAACCATCGAGTTTGGCAAAATGTAGGTTATTACTGATGTTGATAAAAGCCATTTCAGTTGAGTAGTGGTGGAGGGGTTGTTAGATGGGAGTGGGTTGGATAGAAAATGGGAGGTGAGTCAGCAAATATAGAAACTTTACCCAGGAATTTAATTTAAAATAAAGCAGAAAATTAGGGCAGGAGGGAGGTGTGGGGATCCAGAGATGGTGTTTTGAAGATAGGAAATATTAGAGCATTTGTATGAGGTTATGGCAATTATCAAGTATAAAGGGAAGAGTTGATGATACTGAAGAGAAGACGAATGATTGCAGGACTGCTGGCATTGGGAAGACAAGAGGGAATCGTATTTACCACACAGATGACGTATCGGCCTCTAATAGGATCAAGGACAATTCTTAATTAACAGAAAGAATGGGAGGTATATAGATAAAGATAGCCAAAGATGGTGAAATGGGTGGTTGGAAGTTGAAGTAGATTTTGTTTTAGTAGATTTTGTTTTCATATATATTCTTAATGACATATTGACTTAAGTGAGAAGCAAGAGTGGTTGTTAGAGATTTGAGGAGACAAAAGATGTGTGATGGTCATATTGTTGAGTAAAAAAGTGTATTTAGCAGGGAAGTGTAGGAGGAATGTCTGGGAGTGTTGAGTGACTATTTGAGATTTGTGATTTAAAAAATTGAGTTCAATTAGCATAGTTTTGTGATTTTCATGGTTTTGTGATTTCTAACAAACAATTTCTAATATTCAGGAGGGGGTACATATGATACAATTTGAATGTTATATTATTAGTAAACCCATTCTGATTTGCCTTTTTCTTTTAAATATTTTAACAAACCATCTATCATCCATTTGATAATCTATTATTATGTTATCAGACTAAAAATGAAGCAATTTAATATGAATGTCATGTTTTTAGTAGGGAAACTTTTCATAAATTTGACTGAATATAATATATACCAAAGTTAAAGCCCTCAGTTTCAGAAATTTTATCACTGTTTTAATGAATCTTTTTTAAAGTTTAAGAGCTTTCCTTCATAACTTAAATGAAACCAAGGATCACTTTACGTCTTTTATAGTAACTGCTCACACACCTAGAATTGGATTCAGTATTTTAGTAAAATCTGACCAATGATAAATCCAATTTTAATGATCTTATACAACTTGTCATTATGGAGGATACAGTGAGATAGCTAAACTCAGTTATGGCTTTTAATCCTAATATTGAAAATATTAGAGTATCTCTATGAGCAATCTTTTGTAAGTGTGTATACAACACACCTTCAGTTGACTTTCTGTCAACCTACAGTATTTTATTACACTAATTTTGTGCAACAAATAATGAACTCCTAATGTTCCAAGTGCTTCTGGAATAGATATCATGATTTAAACTACTTCAGTAGTGATGGGGAGGTTTAGTTAGTTGAGAAGGAGCAACTTTCCTATATAGTAAAAGGAATTTTCAAGCAGCTGTTCAGAGCATTGGGTCATTTATAATGTCATACATCATATAGAACCTTAAACAACTAGACCAAAGAAAATTTCATTATTGATCCTCATTCATTTTTCTGTATGTGTAGCATATTCCCATCTTGCATGTGTTCTCATTCCATTTCGTTTTACCTCCAGGAGCTTGATTCATCAATCACCCCTCTTCTTTTTACCTTCAACCTCTTTCTCTCCCCTGTCTTCTTTCCCTAACCCTACTGTGCTAGGCATGTCTTCCAATCTCTGTCACCTTGCATTCATGCCTTTGTGTAATCTCTCCTTGAGTGTGGGCTAAACCTAATTAATGACTTGTGCCTAATGAATAGAATAAAGCAAAAAGTGATGACTTGTCACTTCCATGATTAGGTTACAAAGGCTGTGAGTTCCATCTTGCTAGCACTGTCTCTCACAGGCACTTCTTCTTTCTTGCCTTCTCAACTTGTTCACTTTGATGAAGTAGACTGCCATGTCAGAAAAGACCACATGACAAAAACTGAGAGCAGACTCTGGCCGACAGCTAAGGAGGAACTGTGGCCCTCAGTCCAACAGTCCACAAGGAACTGAATCCTCCTGACAACTATGTGAGTGAGCTTAGGAAGTAGATTCTTCCCCCACTGAGCCTTGAAAATGACAAGGCCTTGGCAGGTGTATAGAATTTAAACCAGTCTAAAAAGGGGTCTGACCTTTGCTTTTAGCTTCTGGGAAGTAATCTCTAAGTAATCTTTGTAATGTTATGTCTGATAAGAGTGTCTTTTTTGCCTGAGGGCCTTGGGTCATACTGGACAGTCTGCCAATATGGTTTGGGGGGCTGGCCATGCCCCAAAGACCAACATTATAACTTGGGGTGGGCCTTTGGGTCATAGGATATCAGTCAACCTGGAGACTGAGATCAACCCTGTGGGTAACCACTAGATCATGCTTACATAATGGAGTCCCAATAAAAACTCTGAACACAAGCTTGGGCAAGTTTCCCTGGTTGTCGGTACCATGCATATTGTCACCCATTGATGCTGGGAAAGTAACGTGTCCTGGCTTCTCTCTGGGAAAAGACAATGGAAGCTCCACATTTGGTACCTTCTCAGACTCTACCCTTAACGTTTCTTCCTTGGCTAATTTGAGTCTGTATCCTTTCCCTGTAATAAACCATAATTGTGAATATAGTAATTTTCAATGAGTTCTATGAATTTTTCTAGCAAATTATCAAAACTGAGTGTGTTTTTGTGAAACCCTGAACCTGCAGTTGGTGTCAGAAGTGAGGGCAGCTTTGTGTAGATTGTCTGTCCCCTAACTTCAAAGTTGTCTGAACTCTTGTAGCAGCATTGCTGTGAGTTCACCACCAGCTGTGGCTGGCACCTTGATTGCAGCCTCTGAAAGACCCTGAAGCAGACCCAGCTAAGCCATATTCAGATTCTTGAACTACAGTAACTATGAGATAATAGAATTTGTTGTTTCAAGCCACTAAGTTTTGGTATAATGTATTACATAGCAATAGATAACTACTATAACTACTAACATGAAAGAAAGGAAGAAGGAAGGAAGGAAGGAAAGAAAGGAAGGAAGGAGGGAGGGAAGGAGGGAGGGAGAGAAGGAGGAAGGAAGGGAAGGAAAGAAGCCCCACAAACCATACTTGTGAATATCTAAATAGTCACATTGATTCTGAGTCCAACTAAGTGGTGCTAAACTCCCTTCAGGTCTCACTTTATTTTTTTTCCAGACTTAGCTATTCACAGACACAGTTTCAATTACTAATTTCTATACAGATTAATTTAACATTTATCTCTCTATTCAAAATCTGCCTCTGAGTTGCAGACCTGTAAATATGCTACCTATTTAATATCTCTGCATGAATATCTAAAAAACCCCTCAAATTTGATGTCTGATAATGAATGCATCTTTCTTTCTCCCAAGCCAGATCCTCTTACAGAAAGTTCTATCTTTATGAATGGCATCACAGTACATTTCCAGTAGAGAAAGTCTGAAGCCTTACTAGTAGTCTACCTTGACAACCTTGTCTAACATCATCCCCATACTCATTCCAACACCAAGTGTTTCCAATTTTACTTACCTACCTCAGAATCCATCCACTTACCTCCATATCCATCACTACCATTCAAACCAGTTATGCGTAGCTATGAATACTCTTACCAAGAATTACAATAACTTCGTAACTTGTTAACCAGCATTCACCCTGCATGTGATCTCCTCTCCCCTTGTCTTCTCTACACTTCACCCAAAGTGATTTTTTCCAAAATGTTAATGTAACACCAACTTCTACCCTATTTTTAAAATAACTGCTCTTAAAGGTTCAGAAAAAAATTAATAAGATCTATAAGACACTGAATGTTTGACTCTTAACTACTCTGCCCTAGCCAAACCCACTCTTGTCTGCTCCAGCCTCACTGGTCTCCTTTAAGTTCCTCCTACCTTCCCACAAGGCCTGTGTACATGTTGTTTTCTCTGCCTTCAATGTGCTTCCTTCCCTTTCTTAGCACTACTGCACATCCTTCAGATCTCTACTCACACATCACCTCCTCAGAGAAGTCTTCCATGACCTTCCTAATTATGCCAACTCTCTCTATTATAGGTACCCATGTAGCTCACCACAGGTGCAACTTTATATTAACATATGTAATTATTTGGTAATATTTATATCCTGTTCTACACTGTAAGCTTAAAGAGAAGAGGAACCATGTCTGCTTTTACTTAACATTATACCTTCAAAACTGCATCTTGAGGATGTTCAATAAATGTATATTAAATGAACGAATGTATATTAACTGAGTGAATGTATTGTTGAATTGGTTTTTAGGTATGGTAGAAAGACCCAAGATGATTCTATAGATAGATCTGATTTCAAAGCCTGTTTCATTTTCAGTTAGTACCTTATACGCTTGTTGTGGCAATTACATTAAAAATGTAACTAAAGTTTCCAACATAGTACAGCATGAACACTCAGGCCTCCTTTCATGTCTACCTGAGACCTAAGGGCTGGTATAAGACAGAAGGTGGCATTGAAGCATGTGGTGATCTGGAGGTTGTAAACCCTGGTCAAAGATGTATAAACACACTAGTAAAAACATATGCGAATCAAGAAAAACACATTTCTAGGCCAAGTTGGGCTTCTGGCTGCCAGTTTGCAATCCCTGAATCTAGTCTATATCACAGTATCACTGTGTGAATGAGGGTAGTTTGGAAAGCACTTATTTTAAACTGTTTTGTGCCCTTTGCCTCCTGCTTCTTAACATATCTAAATGGTTGTATATAGAGTTAGAAAGCGGATAGGGAATAGGACACATTAATTGCCAATCCCTCTAAGACAACAGGAAATGAAGGAGGGGTGATTCTCCAAAGCAAAAGCGGAGTGTTGTTACCAAAGGAAGGAAGATAAAATGCTGTACAGGCAAAGCAGCAGATGCCTAACGCTCCTTTCCCCTACTCTGCGTGGTGGGATTTGCTTATCTCCCCGTACGCCACTTATATCACTGCTGTGCTGTCACTTCCTACCAAAACATCTCCATGACCAGGAAAAATAAATTATTCTCTTTTACATTTGTATGAGTAATAAGTACTATATCATCACCTTTAGTGTGCTACAGCAAAATAGCTGTGATGTATCTGCCTGTCTCTTAGAGGCAGCTTCCTCCAGGGAGAAAGATTCTACCCCACAGATAGCATACTGCTTCCCGGTCTGCTGCTTTTCTTCAGTTACCCAGTTCACTCTTTTCCTGGTGCCTACACAAGTTACAGATCCTTAGCCCTATTTCTAACTAAGACATTTGTAATTTTTTGTTTAGCTCAGGATATTTTCTATGATCTGCCTTACAAATTCCTCAAATCTGGTCTTCTGGCACCCCACTTCTCTGTTCAAAGACTATACCGAGGATTCTATTCTTTCCTAAACATCCCTCAAGGTTCTAGTCTTTTTCTAAACATCCACAGGTTAGATTTTCATGTCATACAAGTAGAATATGTAACTTTTACACATAGAATAAATACACAAAATAATGTATTTAATATACACAGAGTAACTGTGCCATATCTGTCTCCTCACTAGACTATAAGCTTGAAATTATGTCCTCACCACCTAGGATAGCACATGCATATAGTAGGCCCTTAAAAATAGTAGGCCCTTTTGACTAAATGAATGAAATGTTGCCTCTTGTGTTTAACTATCAATATTCATCTTTTTATAAAAAAATCTTTCTTATTTTATTGAGGTATAATTGACATGTAACGTTATATTAGTTTCGGGTGTACAACATAATGATTTTTTGTTTGTTTGTTTTTGGCCGCACGGCATGCAGGATCTTAGTTCCCTGACCAGGGATTGAACCCACTCCCCCTGCATTGGAAGCATGGAGTCTTAACCACTGGAACTCCAGGGAAGTCCCAAATCTTTTTGAAAGTTGTTGTAATTATACTTTCTTAGTCTTGCAGTTTGAGCTGAGGCACCAACCTGAGAAAAATAACTATAACCCAATATTCTAACTGAGGTGCTAGATCATTATTACAAAGTAGGTAGCCAAAATTTGCTTTTATCAGCATTAGCTGATCATCCACCTTTAGTCTATATATAAAAAAGAATTCACTAGGGACTAGAGTTTTAAGAGTGAGGACTTCTTTAGAGACTAAGTGTGGAAGTGTTTTCCCCCTCTTTCCTCAAGCCAAGCGAGGAGAACTTCAGGAACCACTTAGAGAGGCTGGCCTCTATCCCCTGGCATTTGGGGGCACACAGATCTCTGTCTCAATGCTGACAGATCTGAAAGCAGAAGATTGGCTGGTGTGGCTCATGGTGGCAGGGCGAGGAGAGAGTGCTGTGGAGGGAGTGAGCTGTACTGCCACTGTGGTGAATAAATGGTGTGTGGCTCCTGAGGGAGGGAGCCAGACCTGAGGTGTCTTGGGAGGAAGACTGTGAAGAGGACTGCCTGAAGCGCTCAGGTGACACCAAGAGGCTAGATTCTTTTCCCATACAAGTTATTACAGAATATTGAGTAGAGTTCCCTGTGCTATACAGTAGGCCTTTGTTGATTATCTATTTTATATATAGTAGTGTATGTATGGATATATGTATATGTAAATATAACTGAATCACTTTGCTGTATGCCTGAAACTAACACAACACTGTAAATCAACTATACTCCAATATAAAATAAAAAATTAGGGCTTCCTTGGTGGCTCAGTAGTTGGGAGTCTGCCTGCCGATGCAGGGGACACGGGTTCGTGCCCCGGTCGGGGAAGATCCCATGTGCCGCGGAGTGGCTGGGCCCGTGAGCCATGGCCGCTGAGCCTGCGCGTCCAGAGCCTGTGTTCCGCAACGGGAGAGGCCGCAACAGTGAGAGGCCCGCGTACCGTAAAAAAAAAAAAAAAAAAAATTAAATTAAATAAAAAGAGGCTGGGGAGGGCACAGAAAGTCAGGCTCCGCGGAGCAGTCATTCGCAGTTGTCAAGGGGATGTGCAAATCTCTTCCTTGCTTAAAATCTTTCAGTGGTCTCCTACTGTTCTTAGAGTGAAATCTAACTCCTCCTATTTGTGATTTGACCCCTTCCTATGTCCACCCTCCACCTCTTTCACAAGTCATCAGCCATACTGGCCTTCTCTCAGTTCCTCTCACACACTGTATTCTTTCCTGTCTCAAAATGTTTGTGCAAGTTGTGCTTTATGCCAGCACTGATTTTTTTCTCTTGCGTTTTCTAAGCCTGGCTTCGTTTGTCCTTGAGATCCTAAAACCTCTCTTCCACATAGAGGCTTCTGTTGAACCCTCAATTTAACATAAATGTCTGTAATAGTTTGAGTTGGGCAAAGCTGCAAATGACATAAAACTCAGAATAACTATATCTTAACAAGAAAAAGCATCTCCTTTTCCCATGAAAGTCATGGAATCAGTCTAGACCTGGTAGTTTTTGTGGTTTCAGGATTCCAGGATCCTTATATCTTATGTCTCCACAATGTGTGGCCTCAATTTTAAGTTCACTTCATGGTCCATAAGGGCTGCTCCTGTTGTAGCCAGCACATGTACATTCTAGCTGGCAGGAAGGAGAAAAAGGGGGAAGGGCATGTATCCTTTTAAGCTCAATTCTAGAAGCTGCTCATACTACATTCACTTACACATATTGCATCATAGAGCATACTTGGAAACAGTTAACACCCACCCTCAGATGTGCCTAGGCATTTCACCCAGTTTCTGACCCACTTCAGTAGTACTTCCTTGTTCTTAGCTTAGCTCTGTCACATCCAGCTGAAAGTTAGGCAAGCTGGGAAAGACAGTCTTTATCCTGTCACTAAAATTAGGGGACAGGTTAAAATAAATAAGATGGACAACTGGCAGTTGCCCCCACAGACACCCATCAGTTTTATTTTCTCACAACACTAAGTTATAGAGGCTAAAACTCTTCTCCTTCATAGAAGTCTTCTTTGATCACTCAATCTAAAGTAAATTTCTATAATATTTTGGGTTGGGTTCAGCTACAAGTAACAGAAAATTCAGCAAGAAAGTGACTTCACAGGAAAAAGGTTTCATTATCTTTCACATGAGAGTCATATAATCATTCTAGGGCTTGTGTGGTACTCTGTGGTATCAAGAAGGGGAATGAGTTAAATTTCATATCATTCAATTATATTAGTTATATTAGCACACTATAGCCCATGGGCCAAATTTGGCCTGCCACCGGTTTTTGTAAATAAAATTTTATTGAAACTCAGCCTCGCCCATTAGTTGACATATTGTCTATGGTTCCTTTCTCACTACAACTGCAGCGTTGAGGGTTGCAACTAAGAGTGTATGGTCCCCAAAGCCAAAACTGTTTACTGTCTGGCTCTTTATAGAAAATAATTGCCAACCCCTGAGTTACATTAATAAGTTTGTTGAATAACATCTATTTAGAGGCATGAAGTTCCTTGGAGTTTTAAGAGTGTCCCTCTGAAAGCCAACAGTTATAAGTAAAAGTGTTTTAAATATGTTCCTTACAACATACTTTTCTCCCCCAGTATTTTCTTTAATTTTCTGTTTTTTATGGGAGGTGAGTAAGATGAAGACTTTTTGGTTTTTTTCATTTGGAATCGTTTTCTGGCTAATCCTCATGATGCTACCAGAGCAGGAAGGTACTTTAGAAGTCACTATGTGGGACACAAGATTCCCCTTCCAGCTCCTGAAGTGCTGCTGTAAGCTCTTGCCTGTCAGCCCTTTTCAGAATTGCTTTCAGTAAAGAGAGCTTGCTTGCCCAAATTGGGGCATCTGGCATCCAATGACAATGGCATGAAAGTATAAATGCCCAACCCTTCCTCCCCCTACCCTAAGTTGGGATAACTATGAAGGGTTATCCCAGCTTCAGAGCTCCCATCATTTAGCTGAGGCCTCATTGAGATTACATTGTAGCCCATTATCTCCCTCTGTCCAGTCCTACTTTCATTCCCTGTCTTTCACAGAAGAACCAACTCTTGGTTGTTCCCAAGAGTATTCCTCAATAAACTTCTTGCCTATTAAGCTCTACCTCAGATTCTTCACACCAACAAAAATCACCTAACCTAATTTCCTGATTCTAGGAAGCTGAATCTTATGGATTTCACAAGGCACAGATTTGGGAAGGGGAAGAGCCAGAAGTTTTGGCTCCAAAGGTCAGTTCCCTTTCTACAGTAATATAACTATAAGGGAGCTCTCATTACTGTCTAATCACTTGGGCTTCTGTAAGAAGCAAAGACTTAAAGAATCAATGAAGTACTATAGCCTCCTCTTGATATTTTGATATAATGTCAAGAGTCTTTGTCAATTTAGCTTCATTGGGATTTGTTCACCACATTATGGGATGAGGTGGAATGGAAATCATTGTTTAAAGGAGAGTTCATGGGTCAGCATACCTAAATTTGAATGCTACATTCTGTATTTTCTAGTTGTGTGATCTTGGATAAATTTCTTAAACTCTCTGAGTGTCACGTTTATTACCTGAGAACTGGAGGATAATACTTATTAAGAGGCATAGGGAACCTTCTTCTATTCCATTACTTTAGTTTATCCAACATGTAACACCCGTCCTATTTCATTTCATTCTATTCCAGAAGGAGCTACTGAAAATTCTAAGACATTTCTATCACTATGATAGTTAAAGAAGCATAAGAATTCATGATTCCTGCCCTCAAGAAGTCTCTAATTCTATTAGAGAGACAAAACTTAAAAAATATAAAATAATTAGAGAAATATATAAGGCCAAGTCAGAATGATATAGAATGGGCAGTATGTTAAGAAAATGAGGACAAATATAGATTTAATGTAGGCAAAATTTTATATGTTATCAGCTTATAATTGTTTTCTGAAGGTCAAAGGAAGCTGAGTTACCATTTTTCAAATTGAAAGAATGGAAAGAACTTTTCCATTTCATTCTCTACAATTGAAAGTATAAGAAAAGTCATAAGTGAAATATTAAAATTTTTTAATTTAAACTTTAATATAGTAAAATTCATTCTTTGTTGTCCAATTCTATGAGTTTTGAAAAATTCAGAGTTGTATAAGCACCATCAAAATTAGTACACATACAGTTTCATTACTCCCCCCCAAAATTTCCTCATGTAAGCACTTCAGTCAAACCTCCTCTCCTCCTTCAACTCCTGACAACCACTAATCTATTCTCTGTTCCTGTATTTTTGCTGTTTCCAGAATGTCATATAAATTATATTCTATAGTATCCAGCCTTTTGATATGGCTCCTTTTACTTGGCATAATGTATTTTGGGTTCATCCATGTTGTATATATCAATAGTTTGTTTCTTTTGGAGTTATTTCCACTTTTTGAGTATTATCAATATCGCTGTTATGAACATTTGTATACAAGTTTTTTATGTGGACATATGCCTTCATTTCTCCTGAGTAAATAAGGCATAAAAATAGAATTGCTGGGTCTTAAGGTAAATTTATGGATAACATTTTAAGAAACTGAAAAACAGTTTTCCAAAATGGCTGCACTGCTTTATATTTCCACCATCAATATATAAAGATTCCATTTTCTCAATATCCTTGTCAAGATCTGTTATTGTCATCTTTTTCTGGTAGCTATTCTTGTGGTTATTAAGTAGTTTTAATTTGCATTTCTCCAATGACTAATGACTTGGGATATCTTTTCATGTCTCTGTTGGCCATTCATACATGTTCTTCGGTGAAATGTTTTATCTTATATATGATTTGTAATTATGTTCTCCCAGTGTGTGGCTTGCCTCTGTTGTTTTTCTTTTTTCAGTTTTATTACTTTCTGTTTTATCTTTATTGTTTATTTACTTCTCTGCTTTGATTGTAACTAACTATTTTTTTCTAGTTTTTTAAGATGGAAGCTTAGTTATTGATTGAGACTTTCTTCTTTTCTAATAAAAGCATTTAGTGCTATTAATTTCCCTCTAAGCAATGCTTTAGCTTCATTCCACATATTTTGATATGTGATGTTTTCATTTTCACTTAGTTAAAAATATTTTCCAGTTTCTCTTGAAACTTTCTCTCTGACCTATGGGTTATTTAGTAGTGTGTTGCATGATTTTCAAATACTTGGGACTTGGCCAGGCATCTTTCTCTTATTGATTTCTTGTTTAATTTCATTGTGGTCAGATAACATACTATGTAAGACTTCAGTCCTTTTATATTTGTTAATGTTTGTTTTATTGCCCAAAATATGACCCATCTTGGTGAATGTGACATGTACATTTGAAACTTTTATGTATTCTGCTATTGTTGGGTAGAATGTTCTATAAAAGTCAATTAGGTCAAGTGGATGATAAGGTTGATCTGGTTTTCTATATTCTTGCTGATATTCTACTTGTTTAACTGATTACTGAAAGAGGAGTGTTGAAATGTCCAAGTATAACTGAGAATTTATCTATTTCTCCTCTCATTTGTATCAGTTTTTCCTTCATGTGTTTTAAAATTGTTGTTAGGTTCATATACATTTAGGGTTCCTATGTCTTCTTAGTGATTTGACACTTTTATCATGATATAATATCCCTCTTTATTCCTGATAGCTTTCTTCATTTCAAAGTCTATTTTGTCTGATACTAGTATGGCCACTGCAGCTTTCCTTTCACTAGTATTTGCATGGTATATCTTTTACAATGATTTTGCTTTTAATATATATCATTATATTAAAAGTGGGTTTCTTACAAAAAGTTTACAAACAATATGTAGTTGGATTTTGTTTTCCATCCAGCCTGACAGTCTGTATTTTACTTGGTGTGTTTAGATCATTTTCATTTAATGTGATACGGTCGTATTTATTTTTAAATTATTTTTCTGTTTGCCCCTTCTGGGTTTTTGTTGTTGTTGTTTGCATGTTTACTCTTTCTTATAGTCTTTTGAATTATATTTTAAATACTGTATTTTATATATTTTGACTATATTTTAATATTCTACTTTAATTTATCTATTAGCTTTTTGACTGTATCTCTTTGTAGCATATTTATAGTAATTTCTCTAGGGATCACAGTGTACACACTTAATCTTTCAGAATATAACTGGAGTTAATATTTATGACTTCAAGTAAAATGTAAAAAAGCCTTACCACCATACAGGTTTCTTTACCCTCTCCTTTTTATGTTATAGTTGTCATTTGTATTATACTACATATATTGAAAAATTATCCAGACAGTGTTACGATTTTTTATTTCAAGAGTCATAAATACTTTTTTTTTTTTTTTTTTTTTTTTTTTTTTGCTGTACGCGGGCCTCTCACTGTTGTGGCCTTTCCCGTTGCGGAGCGCAGGCTCCGGACGCGCAGGCTCAGAGGCCATGGCTCACAGGCCCAGCCGCTCTGTGGCATGTGGGATCTTCCCGGACCGGGGCATGAACCCGTGTCCCCTGCATTGGCGGGCAGACTCTCAACCACTGCACCACCAGGGAAGCCAAGAGTCATAAATACATTTTAAAACTTAAGATATGTTAAATTCTCTATTATTTTTACCCAGACATTTGTCATTTATATTGCTCTTCCTCCATTTCTAAAGTTCCAAATTTCCCTCTGGTATCATTTACCTGCAGCCTGAAGAAGTAACTTTCTTTAGCATTTTTTTTAGAGTAAGTCTGTTGGCAATAAATGCTTAGTTTTCCTTCATCTTTTATCTTAAATTTTATCTTTATCTTTTATCTTTTATCTTTTATCTTTATTCATCTTCATTCCTGAAGGATATTTTCAGAAGATATATTATCCTGGTTTGACAGTTCTTTCCTTTCAGTATTCTGCAGTCTTTTGGCCCCTGTTTTTTCTGATAAAAAATCCACAGTCATTTGAATAATTGTTCCCTTATATATAATGTGTCAGTTTTCTCCAGTGGCTTTTAAAGTTTTTTTTCCTCCTTTGGCTTCCAGCAGTTTTATTGTGTCATGTGTGAACATAGTTTCCTTTGAATTTATCCTGTTTGAGGTTCATTGACCTTCTGAATTTTGTAAATTTATGTCTTTCACAAAATTTGGGAGAATTTCATTCATTATTTGTTTAAAAATATATATTTTTTCTGCATTAATCTCTTTCTCTTCTCCTCCAGAAAATCCAATTACATATTAGGTCTTTCAGTATTTTTCTCTTGTTTTTTCAATCCTTTTTCTCTGTTCTTCAGATTTTGCAATTTCTACGGATTAATCTTCAAGTTTACTGATTTTTTTCCCTCTATCATGTCCGTTCTATTGCGCTCATCTTATGAACTTATTTAAAATATGTAATTTTTGACTCCAAACTTTCTATTTGGTTCTTTTTCATTTTCTACTTTTCTGTAGAGACTATCTATCTTTCTGTTCATTTTAAGAGTGTTCACTTTTACGTCTTGTAGGATGGTTACAGTAGCTGCTTTAATGTCTTGCCTGATAATTTAAATAATTTAAATATCTGTCATTCCAGGATTGGCATCTCTTAACTGTATTTTCCCATGAAATTTGGTCAGATTTTTGCCAGGTTCTTTACATGTCCAATAATTTTATATTATATCTTCTGCAGTTTTGTTTATGTGAGACTTTGGGAACCTAGTAAAATCCTCCAAATAATTTATTTGCTTGTCTCTTTGTTTGTTTGAGGGTTTTGTTTATTTGTTTGTTTTCGGAAGCAATAGTCTAATTAGGTTCAAGCTGTAAGTTTTGTTTCGCTTTCTGTGGATGAATGTCTTTTCACTTTTCAAAGCATGTGTTATGCTTTCCATATACCACTCAGGGGTTAGTTTGAGGCTTGGGCAGTAGTTTATACACAGTTCAGTTCTCATAACCTTTGCTTTGCTCCTCTGGTTATGCTTCACATATGCACAACTTAAGGGTGAGCCTAAGACTTCTGTTGATTCATACACAGAGGTAGATGATCTCTTCCAGCTCTCTCTTCACCAGGACTTCCCCACATTCTCTGGCTTTTAAGCTATAAGGACAGTGTTACTTCTAAGAAAGACACTTCACCAACAGCCAATCATACACCTGTTTTCACCTCTGCCTTTTTCTGGTTCATGGGCCAGTTTATCTACCCGGCACCTGACCTTACTAACCCAAGTGACACCCTCAACCTCAAACTTTTTACAGCCTCCCCAAACTCCCATACTGGGTCAGGTATATGTTTTATGATCATAGTATCTTGCAGTTAGCTTTATGAAACTTATAATAGTTTGTATTTCCACATATTTGTTTGTATGATTATTTTATTTATGCTTATTTCTCTGTTAGACTGTGCTAAGAGAATGGACTCTGGAGTCAGACTTGCAAGGTACAAATCCTGGTCACATATACTGGTTGGGAGATCTTAGGCAAGTAACTTAGCTACTCTGAGACACTATTTCCTCATCTGTAAAACTGAGGTTAAAGTAGTATTCACCTCATATAATTCTGGGAAGCTAATACTACATGTAAAGGTACCTGGCACTCAATAAATCTTAAAGTCATTGTTAACATATTAAAGTAGAAAATACATATTTTAAAATATATATCCACCCTCCACCCCATAATGAATCTCTTTCTTTCCCCATTTACTCTTCTCTCTCTCCACCCCAGTTTGGCCTGACTGTATTATATATTAACCACGTTTCTTTTTTGTTTTGTTTTGTTTTGTTTTTACCTTTTTAAACCTAATTGCAAAACCCATTATCTTATTGAATTTACCAGCGGGTAGTTTTTTTTTTTTTTTTTTTTAACAGAAATGTTTTAAAATGTTAAAAGAAATCCCACCATTATTTTCTTTCCACAATATTGAAGCTCCTCTTTCATTTTTCTGGAATGGCTACTAAGTAAAAGGCACTGACTGATCTACTGCTCCACAGCAAGCCACCCCTAAATCTAGTGTCTTAAACCAATGATTTATTATGATTTACTATAGTTCCGTGGGTAAATTGGGCTCATCTGAGTAGTTATTGTTTGGTTTCTGTAATACTATTTCAGGCAAATAGAGGCCGGGACTACAGTCATCTATAGGCTTGAATGTGCAGGATGTCAAACGTGGTTTCTTCACTCACGTGTATTGGTGCCTCTACTAGAGTGGATGGAACAGCAGTGGGCTGGCTGGACATCTCTGTTTGTCTGTCTCTGTCTCTCACACACAGATAATCATTAATTCTCTCTGTCTCTCTCTCCTTAGGCTTCCCCATTGGGTGGCTTGGGCTTTTTACTAGTATGGAGATCTCAGTGCATTCAGACTTCTTACCCAATGGTTGCCTTTCTCAAAACAAGTGTTGCAAGAGACTCAGGTGGAAACTACAAGGCTTCTTAGAACCTTGCCTCAGAGGTCTCATAGTGTTACTTCTGCTGCACTCTGTCATAGGGCCAGCCCAGATTCAGGTGGAGGGGAACACACATGAATATGAATTCTGAGAGACATGGTTTACTGGGGGTCATCTTTGAGGATAAGCTACCACCATGAGCCTATAAACATACTCAGCAAACCCACAAAGCCCCTTTCTTTCAGAAACTTATAGTATAGTACAGGGCAGAGTTTCTTCACTTTGGCACTATTGACTTTTTAAAAATTAAATACATTTTTTTAGAACAGTTTTAGATTTACAGAAACTTTGCAAAGATAGTGCAGAGTTCCTGTATACTCGCACCCAGTTTCCGCTATTATTAACATTTTACATTAAGGTGGTACCTTTGTTAAAATTAATAAACCCATCAATTGATACATTACTATTAACTAAAGTCCATACTCTATTCAGACTTCTTTAGTTTTAACCTAAAATCCTTTTTCTGTTCAAGGATCCCATCCAGGATACCACCATACATTTAGTGTTCATATCTTTTTAGGCTCCTCTTGGCTGTGACAATTTCTCAGACTTTTCCTGTTTTTGAGGAGTCTTGGTCAGGTGTTTTGCAGAATGTCCCTCTATGGGAATTTGTCTGATTTTTTTTCATAACTAGACTAGGGTTAGGGCACATACATGAACAACGTGACTTACCATTGTTGATGTTAACCTTGACCACCTGGCTGAAGTAGTGTTAGGTCAGATTTCTCCTCTATAAAGTTACTCTCAGTCCCGCCTCCCCACCCACGACTATGGAAGTTATTATGAGAAACCCGCACCTAAGGAGTGGAAAGTCATGTTCCATCTCCTTGAGGAAGGATTATTTACATAAATTATTTGGAATTCTTCTGCAAGGAAGATTTCTCTTCTCTTTCACTTAATTAGTTTTCGATAACTTATTTATACCACTATGGACTCATGGATATTTATATTATAGCTTAGGTTATAATCCAATACTATTTTGTGTATTTGTTGCTCAAATAGTTCCAACTTTTGCCCTTGGGAGATCTTTCAGATGGTTCCTGTGTCCCTTTGACATACGCCATCAGCGTTTTGTTTTATAACTTTCATTGTTTTTTGAGCACTTCTTACTTTCTAGCACTAGAAGATGCTCTAGATCACGTATTTTTCTTGCCCCACATCTAAAATCAGCCTTTTTTCCAAGGACCCCTGGTTCCTTTTATTAGAAACCAATATCTGGGTGCTAGTTGTGTTCATTGCTACATTGTTAACGTTTTGGGCCTGATAATTCTTTGTTGTTGGGACCTGTTCTGTGTATTGTAGATTGTTTAACAGCATCCCTGGCCTCTGCCTATTAGATGCCCATGGCAACCCTTCTTCTTCAGTTGTGAAAATCAATAACGTCTCCAGACATTGTCAAATATCCCCTAAGGGGACAAAATGGCCCCTGGTTGAGACCCACTGGTAAAGAGACAGACCTGCTGAAAATGACAAGGATATAATATAATGGAGAACAGTGGGAGAATTGCAGAAGAATCCTCTGAGCCTGTTTGTAGATATTGGGGAAGGATTCACAGAGGAGGTGACATCTGAACTGAAAATTGATTTGATATTTTGAGCCATTATCATGAGCCAGACAAAAGGTGATTTTTTTTTTTTGTTGTTGTTATCTCTTATCCCAAACTTAAAAAGCAGGTATTTTACAGTTGAAGAAGCAAAAGTTCAAAGGGACAAAGTAATTTTATTTACAGTGCCTGAGCTGGTCTTGTAGGATCCAGTCAGCCATCTGTGTGGAGAGCTTTGAGGGTACTGACAACTCCTCACACTGCTCAAATCTAGACTATCTGAAGCACTCCTTGGTTTATAAAAGTGCACTACCATCTCATTTTTAATTTATTTTTTTTTTCCATCGAATTCTGGCTTCTTGAGAGCAGAAACCATGGAGTGTTCATTTACAATATTTGCCACATTGTAGGTGAACTAGTAAATGTTAATCCGTTCCATGAAATTCCCCACTCACAGATTACAGAATTAACTCATGCTTCCTTCTGGTCAAACTGCTATCCAACCAGCACCTCTGGTGGAGGGCTCAGTGCCAAGCATACCAGCCAACCTCCCGTAGTGGTAACTCTGCCTCCTCACTGTTTTACTCCCAGTGTCTCAAAAGGAGTAGTTAGCTTGTGTCAGTGACAACCTCAAACTGATTATAGCCTGTGGCACTTTGCCATAGGTTAGAGCTGCAAAAGGTGTTTTCTAAGGAAGGCAAAAAACATGCTATACCTCTGATATTAAAATGCAGAATGTGTTGCTACTGGTTTCCACATGTAATGCCAATTTCTACTTTTGACAATTCCTTTGTCCCATATGATTCTTCTATCATTTAAGGAAAATTTTTACACAGACCATGAAAGGTGTTTTTTCCTTCCTTTCAAATGCTTTACAGTCTTATCCCAATTTCCTTATTTATTTATTTATTTTTTTGGAGGTGGGGAGGTTTTCTAGTTTATTAAATAAAACAGGGAAAAAAATTCCTTTTGGTGGCTGTTGTTGTTGTTCCTTTTCTTTTTCCTACAACTTCTAGATTTGCTATTTGCAGTTGCTATGAAATTTTAAGTCTATTGAATTAGAAGTTTCTGTCTCTGGTTTCAAGACTCACTTTCCTTCTTCCTTTCCTTTGCTAAAATTCTGGTCTAATTAAAAAAACAGTAGATCATAGTTAAATAAAACTGCACCCAGGATAACCCTAATTACCATATGCAGATTTATCTGCACTGACAGCTACCCCCCCTTCACACACACTCTCGCTCTCTCTTTCTCCTTTCCCTCCTCTCCATCTCCCTATTGCATTGTGTCTGACTGATTTTCAGAGCACCTTCGCTGTTTCCCTCTTCTCATTCCCTTTCTGTAAAATATCTAGACAGGAAGGAGGTGGCTCAGAAGCTGAACAAACAATCTCATATTCTGCCTGCAATGTCATCGTTTCTTTCCCCCATTTTAGGGGGCTGAAGTTGCCCAGGAAGGGGATGCAGAGGAGCTGAAAGGAAGGGGGGAGCTCTCCAGAGGCAGCTGCGGTCAGGGGCAGGGACTGCTGCCAGATGTGCCTGCCTCTCTGGGCTTTGATGCGAAAGGGGCAGCAGGAGGAAATATTGGGAGACAAAAGCCCCCGTTTAAATGATCATTTTCTTTATTTAACATGGCAGCAGACACTCTCTGCGTAGGATCATCATGCCGAGCATAAACTGGACTTTCCCACTTGCCTGGCAGGAGTGAGACAGATCACTGTGTGCTATATGAGCATCTGAGGTAAGACCCACTCTTACAGATACTTGATTTTTTCCTAATCAGTTAATTTTCTTAAATATATGTTTCAGCCTCAATCATATATAGTACAGTAGGGGCAAATCTGTGTTAATCTGCATCTAAAGATCCAAAAAAAGCAGAGGTATAATATATTCAACTCAATTTGGGGAGGTTAGTTACTTTGTCAATTCTGTGTGTGCTATTTGTTTTTTTAGAAAAAATATTTGGTTTAAGAATAGACTGGTGTCATCATAATCCACCACTGGTGATAATACTGATGTTCAGACTCTTAAAAAAAAACTTTGCAAAAAGACAGTGAGCTACAGATGCATGTGCTGTATTTTTAGCTCGCATACAAATATTAGAACTCTTATTAAAATGATAGGGTTTTTTTTTAACAGAAGGAATGAATGCTGCATAATTAAGTACAGTATTTAATTTGGCTGTTGTGAAGCAAAAGAATAAGGTAATAATTTTTATTGTACTAATCAGTCTCAAGATGTTCTCTGTGTTAATTGGGTTAAAAAAATTGCAGTACTTATTAGAAATTCTAATTTCACAATGCAGCACTGACAATAAGCTCAGCCAGTGAATTATTCACATCTTTAATTTGCTCACTTAATGACAGTGTTCTGTAATCAGAGTGCAGAGACTGCTGCCTATGCATTATGTATGATGCTCAGGACTTAAATGCAGGACATTATGAAGCTCTCAGTGGTTCAGTAATTAGTTTTCCACAAGACAGGATTTAGATATTCACAGATAAAAGTCCACAGTTGGATAATGCTAAGGTTGCAACACAAAATAACAAAGGAAAGGAAGCTCAAAGTTTAGACTGAAACTTTGTCTTTCTGGCCTTGTCCACGGTGGAAACAGAATCAAGCCACCTGAAATAGTTGCCTAGCTCTGATCACATGTTTGAAAACTGTTTTTGAACAAAGTTGTAGCAGGCAAGGCATTTGAACAATTTCAGTGGATCAGAGGGGAAAGATAAAACCTTTTTAATTAGTGTTCACAGAAGCCCTGCAATCTATCCTCTTAATAAGTCTGTAGCATGCATAGCAGGCATTTTCAATGTGCTTTGTAACTTAGTGCAAATGCAAATCAGGTTACAATAGTGTTTGGCTGTAATTGTGTTTGTAAAAGGGTTACATGCCCAAATGGAGATTGAGCTTGCTCATGGTTTTGTTCCAATTGCTTCTGAGGGGAGGTTTGAAAACCAAATGAGATATTAAGTGAATCTGGGCATGAAAGGAAGTAGATCTGAATTGTCAGTGCAACTCTGGAATTTCTTACACTTGTCAGCTTAGAGTTGTCAGTTTTTCTTTAGTGATTCTGTCATAATTGTTGTCATAAATTATATAACGTTATAGACTATCCAGAACCTTTAAAAATGCTTTAAAAATGTATACTAACTTTGGGAAAACATTTCACAGTATCAGTTCTGAAGTTTAATGACTAAATTGAAATCTTTAACTACAGTGATTTTTTTTTTTTTAAGAACATGCTGTGCTGCTTGGGGTATGTTTGAAGACTTAAATATTAATCTTTATTAATAAGATCCCATTGCTTTATCATTTGTCAGTCTAAGATTTGTGCTCATTTCTAAAACCCAAGTGTTAGGACTCAATAAATATTGGTATCCAAAATTGGAATGCACAGTAACACTTTTTAAAAACTTCCTTTTATAGCTTAGAACATTTTTTTAAAGACAGTTGAACTGAGAAATCTGTAGGCAGATGTAGTGTTTAGTGAATGAATGAACTAGTCAAATTAAAAAAAAATTATATTTCACCATAATTTAAAAAATTTTAAAGTCGCACCTCCAAATTTGACTTCTAACTTCTAGAACTGAAAAGTTACTTTAACAAAATAAAAAAGGTTTTCCTGTATGTTTAGGAAACTGTTGCTTTTGTGGTATTTAGAACATCCTTTTTGGGGAAAGGACACTTGTTTGGGAGAGGAATTAAGATATTGGGCAGTTGAGCTGGTGACCTGGCTTTGTCGTGGGTTTGTATACAGAATAATATGTGGCAACCAGATGGTGGTAGTGGTACCGGTAGGTAGCTTAAAGAAATGGCTGGGAGTTAGAAAACTTGGTTCTAGTTCTATTTCTGCCACAAACCAGCTATGTGACTTTGAGCACTTTAAAATCATTTTCCATTTCCTCAACTGTCAGACAGGAATAACAAACTTTTCTAGGCTTTAGAAAAAACAACTGTAGAGTTGTTATGGGGATAAATGAGGTAGAAGGAGTGAAAGTTTTTTGAAAATTTAAAAGCACTAGACAAAAATAAGGAAGTTATTTTAAGGATTAGCCTAAAACTAAATGTGTTTCTTTGAATGTATATTGTTTATTATGGCAGATGCAATACTCTATAATGCAAAAATGTCAAAATGTTGTCAAGTAAATCAATTTAAATTTAATTTAGTGAAAATAAGCCATGAAAAATTTCCATCTTAGGTATTTGGGGGAGAATTAAGAGAGCTTTGAGATCTCATAAACATCATTTTGATGTCACTACTCCAAAAAGGTTAGTGATTCTCTTGCTTTAGACAGTTCTTTCATCCATCACTTAGGATAACTTACATATTAATACTCTCAGAAATCTTATGCCTGGAATGTCTGTCAGTCACTAAGATTTCAGTCTTTCTTCTTCTTAGTTTATATGAGTCAGATTGAGATTATTTACACCACCAGAATTTTGGGTCTATTTTACTCACCAAAAATCAGTATATCAACTGATTAATCAATAATTCATTATCTTATTAATTTTTTTCATCATCTATTGAGCACTTACAGTGCTATCAAAAATAACATGCTCTCTCTCCCTCACTCTTATGAGGCAGTTATGTCTGTATTGCAGATGAGAGACTGAAGCATAATGAAGTTAAGTAACTTGACAATACCACACAGCTTGTGAGTGGTAGAGTTGGAATTGAACCAGCTCCAAGTCCTGAGGTCTCAACCAATAGACTGTATTATCAGTTCCTAAGACCCTGTGCTAATTGCTGAGACAAGGTAATTGAGATTCCTGCCCTCAAACTGCTAACAGTGGTAACACTTGAATTTCTTCTGCATGCTCAGTTGTAGGTCAAGACTTGCTTCTCATAATGTGGTCTACAGACTAGCAGCACTGGCATCATCTGGAACCAGGCTTGGGTGCTTTGTAAATTTTGATGTGGCTTTTATATCACCTGGGGATAAGGAGAAAATGCAGATTCTCACTCAGTAGGTCTGGGATGGGGCCCAAGATACTTTTCTAATGTTTCCAGATGATGCAGTGTTGCTCTTTGGAGAAGCTTCCAGTTGGTGACTTCTAGAATTACTCTCATTTCCCAAAGTTAGGTACCCAGTGTGTCTAAGACAGGCCAGGTGTACTGGATTACTTACTGAGTCCTGCTCTTCCTCCATTTCTGATGTTTCTTTGATCCAGATAGAAGAGCTTCCACCTTGGTTTCCTGACTTCAGCCCTCTGCTGCCCTGAGTCTTAGCCCGCATACCTGTGGCCCTGGCTACCTGCTTAGCTCTGGCTTAGACCCTCTCCAATGGGTCTGATCTCACACTCCCAGTTACTAGCATTGACAGTCCTGTATCTGTTGTGGCATCAACCTGGTTGAGGACCTTTATTCCCTTTTCTGCATCAGAATCACCTGTGAAGCTTATTAAACACCTGCAAGCCCTCTCAGCACCACTGGCATAGATTCTGGTTCAGTATACCTGGAGTGAGTCTAAGGACCCTTTTTTTTTTTTTTCCAATCTTTTACAAACCTTTGTAGTTGATCTGATGGACAGCACATGCTGAAAACACGATCCCTGGGGTCCCTTGCTGTGCCATGACCAGATGGGAATTATTTGGAAAGTGATATTGGTGTAGCTTGGGTTCAAGTTTGCCATGCACTAGGAACATTTTCTCTATGCCTCTATGTTAGCAATGGGAGCACAACATAGGAAGAATTTAAAACTTTGCTGAGCTAGTTTCAGGGAGGCTTTGCTGAATGATTGACATTTGAATTGGCTAGTCATTGAATAAATGTCTTTTTTTTTTTCAGGTTAAAGGAATAGCATATGCAAAGACAGAGATAAAAATAAGAAAGGTATCTTCAATACTGAGACATCCATTTTGACAAAAATGTTTGTTCAACACACGTAAGGGAGGATTAGGAGATAAAATTATAAATGTAGGTAGCCTCAGTTTCAGGACCTTATCTGTTAAATCAAAGAGTTTACACTTCATTCTATAGACAGAATTACCTGAGGTTAAGATGGAAAGCAAGGTGATCAGATATGTGTTTTGAAAAGATAATCTTGGCATTGAGGTATATGAATTTAGTGGGGCAAAACTGAAGGGAAAGAGACAAGTTAGGTACCTGTGGTAATAGAGTGTGAGATGGGGAGGGATGTTTTTCTCAGGCCACATGCCTGAGCCCTGAACTGAACTCCTTCTATCTCAGACCCTGATGATGTTTCTTTATCACACTTATATTTTATAGTAATAATCCACATGTTAGATCTTTTAAATGGCATGGCCTTGAGAATTCAGGGAACTCAGTGCTTTTATGAGCCATCACTGGTTCTTCTCTTGATTATTTTACCTTATAATGCTAAGACAGCTAGCTCTAGGGTTCTTCTCTCAGGAGCTGCTTAGAGATTTCAGGTAATTATTTGCTAGTGAAATCTTCTACGTTGGTCTAAGAGAAACTTGAAAACAGTTAATGAGCAGCAATAGGAATGCCAATAGTTGGGAGAATTGTGTCTAGGCCTCTTGAATGTACTGCGATTGCCCAAGCTCTGGAGAAGGACCTTGCATAGTCCATTAGCCTCGACCCAGCTTGATTTTTTGTCCTGCATCTGAATTTGTCCTTCTCAGAGTGAATCTCAGATGTGCTTAGGCATTTCACCCATTTTTTTTGACAAAAGTGTTTGTTCAACACACATAAGGGAGGAGTAGGAGATAAAATTCTAAACTTCAGTACTTCCTTGTTCCTAGCTAAATTCTCTTCCTTGACTTTAATCTACATATGCTTATGTGGTAGGCTGAGTAATGGCTCCCCAAAGATAACTGCCATATCCTGTGAATATGTCACCATACATGGCAAAATGGACTAAGCAGATGTGATTAAGAATCTTGAGATGGGGAGATCATCCTGGATTACTGAGTGGGCCAGTGTAATCACAAGGGTCCTTTTAAGAGAGAGGTAGGAAAGTCAGTTAGAGAAAGAGATTGGGAGAGGCTGCCCTGCTGGCCTTGAAGATGGAGGGAGGGACCATGAGCCAAGGAATGCAGACATCCTCAAGAACCTAGAAAAGGCAGGGAGACAAAATTTCCCCTTAGAACTTCCAGAGGGAATCAGCCCTGCCAACACTTTGACTTTAGCCCAGTTGGACAGATTTTGAACTTCTTACCTCTAGAACTGTATGACAATACATTTGTGTTATTTTAAGCCACTAAGTTTCTGGTAATTTGTTATAGCAGCAATAGGAAACTAATAGTTTATTACATACCTTTATCTGACATTTGTTTTGCTGTCCAGTTTGTCCCACCGATAACAATTTTGTTGCTTTATTGTTGTTTTTCCTTGAATACTTCTCTGCTAGTGGGCCAGCACATTTATTTCTTCTGAGCTTCAAATTCCTCGGTAACAAAGGAATTACCTAGGAGGTGAGTGACTGATGGGGCTGTATTGAGGTAAATGAGATAAGGCCAGTAAAGTACTTCACGCAGTGTTTGATGTAGGGTAGGTGTGAAATGAATGCAGTTCCTATCTGTTCATGAAATTCTGGTAAACTAATTGTTGGGTTTTTTCTCACAGTATTGGAGAAATTCAGTAGCTGTTTTTAATATTAATGGCTAACAGGAGTTTATTTAGGATTTAAATTAATAATTGCTTTGTGCTTATAACAATTCTTTTTGATCCATTTTGAATTTCATTTAAGAGATACTTTGATTTTGAATCTTTGGGGGGTAAAATATTATTCATGGCCATGTCTACACTGTGCAAACTAAACTAGCTAAAGCTTAGCAGAGCACTCTTTTTTTTTCAAAATTTTTCTCCTCCTGCCCCATTTTGAGTGTTTTTCTACACACCCACACACACACACACACACACACGCACATAAACACACAGTGTCTACTTATAGTCTGCAATACAGTTAGTGCCCTATGTAGGAAGATGCTGTGAGGGTTAAATGAGAATGCAGGTGAAATATTTGGTCTGCTCTTTAGGAATATAATGTAAATTGTTGATACATCTGTTGTACTGACAAGGTTTTGAGCTACTTGGGAAAGATGTATATTATATCTTTGGATCCCTAAGGCCTTACAAGATTTGTTAAATAAATTACTAAATAAAAGTTGGAAACTTAGAGAGGAGCAATGAAGAAGAGTTGGAGAAAAGGAAAAGAAAGAACCAAATCTGGTAGTTATTTGGTTAGGTTCTCCCACTGTTTGCCTCAGAAATGTCTCGCGATCTCTGCATTTGAGCCCCTAGCCCCCAAACTACATAGTTAATATGTGAACAAACTCTAAACCCTCAGTCACATGAACCAGTCTTAGTAACTCTGACCGTCCAACTAACTAGGGCTGGCAAATAAACCTTCTCTTTCCCTATATTAGTTTCCTATTGCTGCCTTAACAAATTACCATCAACTTAGTACCTAAAACAACACAGATTTGTTATTTTACAGTTCTGTAGGTAGGAAGTCCAGTACAGATTTCACCAGATGAAAATCAAGGTGTTGGAAGACTCTGTTCCTTCCTGGAGGTTCTAGAGGAGAATCTGTTTCCTGCTCATTTGGGTTGCTGGCAGAATTCAGTTCCTTGTGGTTGTGGGACCTAGACCCCCGTTTTCTTTCTTTTTTTCCTTTTTTTCTTTCTTTACTTCTTTCTCTTTTTTTAATGGAAGCAAAGATAAGGAGTGTTATGGGAGAATCATGTGGAAAATTGACAATCAAAAAATATTTTTGAAAATTTCATACCATCCCCAGGGGAAAATTTTACTAGCCCTATGAGGAAAGGAAGGCTTAGAGAAGTGCAGTAACTTGATTTAGGACACACAAAGTCCAGAGTCGAGTTCATTGGTCTGACTGTTGAGCTCATTCTATCAACCTCTCACTATTATATTTGCTGCTCTCTGGATGCATAGGGACCCCAGGCTCCCCCCAGTTTCTGGTATAAGTATGTCCCAAATATTGCATGGAGGTAAATGGCATGGGACTTTTTTTTAACCTTTTGACCCCCTTCACCCATTTCTCTCATCCCCCTACCCCTCACCTCTTGTAATCACCAATCTGGTCTCTGTATCTATGAACTTGTTTTTGTTTGTTTTTTTACATTCCACATATAAGAGAGATCATATGGTATTTGTTTTTCTCTGGCTGACTTATTTCACTTAGCATAATGGCCTTGAGGGCATTATTGTTGGCTGTCAGCTGAAGCCTATTTTCATCTTCTAAAGGCCACCTACTTTCCTTGGCTTTCTGTCCCCTTCCTGGTCTTCAAAGCCTGCAATGGCAAACTGAATCCTTCTCATGTTTCAAACCTCTCCTTATTCTTCATATCGTCTCTCTGACCCTCTCTTCTGCCTCTCTCTTCCAATTTCAAGGAGTCATGTTATTATGTTGGGCCCACCTGGATAATCCAGGAAAATCTCTACATCTAAAGAGCCTTAACTGAATCACAGCTGAAAAGTACAATTTGCCTTTAAGATAATATATTCACAGGTTCCAGAGATTAAGAGGTAAATGTCTTTAGGGGCCCATTATTCCCCCTACCACAGTCGATAACTGACAGCTTTTGTCTGTATTATAGTTCCACATCTTGTTTTCTAATTTGTGCAATATTATTTTCAGTCTCTCTCTAAGCCTCAGTTATTCAGTCTCAGAACTTTATTAGGCATTTGATTCAAATCTTTTGTTAATTTAGCTCTTCTGCAATGTAAAGTCATTTTTCTCCCAATTTGTTTCAGTTCAATTCAATTCAGTAAGAATTTATTGTCTACTGAAAACATTCCTGGTATGATAAGGTAAGGTATGGAGTTTGTAATCTGCTTTAGAGATAAGATGTATTCATATGAGACAGAGAAAAATGCAAGAGAGAATGTAATCACCGCGAGTATATATGACAGACAAGGGTGCTAAAAGGGGAAGATTAGAATGCACGGTGGGATTAGGAAAGCAAGGTTGTGATTTTGCCTGGCTAAAGTCACTTACAAGATGTGATTTAAGGAACGATGGTCAGATCTTTCTGTTTCAAAATATCTCCCTATATAGCTTGAAATGTTTGCTTCACTTTGTCACTATTATATCCATTTAGCTTAAAAAGCATCCTCTTTTACCAAGCCATCCTGTAGAACTCTTGCTCAGGGAATATATATTCTTAACTGTTCTTAATTGAATACTGCATATCCATCCTTGTACTTTAGTCTGAATCAACTTTCTATAGACCTTTAAATTTGTTGTCCTAGTATCTGAGAGGGTTTCTAGCACCAGGCATTTTGGGACCTCAATAGCATATAAGTGGAGTAAATCAGGAGCAGGTGGGGACAAGTCTTGGAAAACTGAGCCAGGACCCCTGTTACTCTCTTATGATGTCCCTAAGAGAGATTAACATGGTGGTGGGGCTGACTCCCATGGATTGTGGCCAGAAGTCCATATTCCAGTGTTCAAGGGGAAGTAGTTCAAGTCTGAGACAAACAACCATTAACGTCACAGAAGCTCTTAAAATGATAAGTAGGGATAGAGCCATAGAAGTATCTGGAGAGAGTAGAAAATTACAGTCAGGTAGAGGTAGCTTGTTTCTGGGAGAACAGATCCAGATAGAACCTGAACCTCATCTAGGGTCCAGCCACATTAAGGAAACAAGAGGTAGGCAATTATTTGGATCCCAGGCAAATGGACCAGAATTTAGGATAGGGAGCTTGAATATAAAGTGGAAAGCATGGCCGAAGGCCAGAAATAGAGACTTGGTATGAATGGTGGGACAGAGGTTCCAGCCTGGGGCTTGGGATCACTGTGGTAAGGGAAGACATGAGCTTCTGCTGACAGACAAATTCCAGACCTTTGGGACCATAACTCTAATATTCAGTCAGGCCTCATTCTCATTGGCTCAGGCAGAACAGGGCTCACTGATTGTTGTTTTTCAGGGCCTGCACCTGGCCGTGGGTATTGTAGGTCCCGATTGTCAGCCTGTGGGGAATTGGATGAGCACAGTTGGTCTCTGCAGTGCTAAGAACACTTCCATGGAAATTTGTTTCACCTGTGTTGTGGAGTTTGTCTAATGCCAGATGACTTCAGGCACAGTTGAATTAAACTAACAAGTTGTTTGCTTTTACTATAGTGTTATTCCAAATCTGGACACTGGTCATTATTTGGTCATTTTGTTAATTTTCTAAGTTAAAAAGTTAGGTTGAGTTTTGGCAGAATAGGTGAAATTCTAATAATCCATGCTCTCTGAAGTTAAAATGGGAGGGAGTGAGTTCCCTGAGACTTGAGGAATTCAAACATTCATTAGATGACCACTTGGCAGATGTGATACTAAGGCTAAACAGGTGACATTTAAAGGTCCCTTCTAATCCTAAAATCCTATCTAAATAAGGATAATGTAAAATATCTAGATGTCATAGTTTATTGAATACCCGGCTTCTTTTAAATTTTAGAAAAACACATTAATTAGAAAAAAGATATTAAAAGGGATAATTTTCATTAAGCATGCTTGGTTATTTTAAATTACTTTCTTCAATTTAAAATCCCTTTCATACACTGATTACTTATTAGATAAACCAATAATTTTCATTTGTAGTAAAATGAAAATTTATGCATAAATATTTAAATGTTACACATAGTTATATCCATTGAGGATCCTTTTTTTTTTTTAAAGCATAAAATCCATACTGGTATATTTTATTAGAAAGTTGTTTATTTTAATGCTAGTTGCACTGGATTTTAATGGACTTTTTAATTGCAATTAAACTCACAGTTTTCAAAGTTCTTTTAGAAGAAGGGCCTATCTGTATTTAAGATGTGTGTTGCCTTAGGTAGTGCTGTCACCCAATCTCTGCTGTGTCTGGCAGGCCGTCTGTGAAGAAACAAGTCCACAAAAATGGTGTGTGATTTGGGGGTTGATGTCTATATCTAGGAATGAGATATGGTGTGAGAAGGCAACTTTTCCACCTTCATTTTAAGCCTAGAATCACAGAATTTACATGCTTCAAAAGTTTTTAGTGACAACTCTCATACCTCATTTTACAGATGAGGAAACAGTCAGAGTGAGGTTGAGTGGCTTATCTATTTATATATTGCACTTAGCAGTTCTCCCAGCTCCTTTACATTCAGTTTGACCCTGACAGCCCATTCAATTATTACTCTTCTTTTAAAGAAGAGCAGAGATCGAGTGAATTGGGCAAGATCACACAGTCAGTGGATGGGGGTCCTGCTGCCTCCACTTGTGATGCTGGAATATATCCTTGCACAGTACTTTTTTCCATCCTTATTTCTCTGGTGACTACAAGATGATTAAATCAAACCTTATTCATCTGAGGGTAGGTAAAATAAAGTTACAACATACCCCATTCGTTGCAAAACAGTGTAAGATTTGGAAGTGCTGAAAATAGCTTTTTCCTAAGGAATTTACTAAACTTATCATGTGTAGTTTATATTTTATAAATAATATTAGATACCAATCACATGTATTATTTTGATATTTACAGGTTTCATAATATTTAGCATTTTAAAAAGATTGCTTTTTATATAGTAATATTTGATTTATTACCTTATAATCATTGTTTTTGATGAACATTGACATATATATTTGAACATTCAGGAGCAGAAACTTTCTAATGATGCCAGTCAAAAGTTATTCTCAGAATTTTAATTTCATAATGTTGTACATTGTAAATAATTACATTTATTTCTTTTGATCTCTATGTGTTGATCTTTAAAAATATTCTTAACTATCTGCCTAAAGCTGGTGGTAGGCAGGACTTTTGATTGCAGTCTTCTCACACCTTGTGTCCTAAGAAGTCACTTTTCTCTTACTTTTATTGAAGCCCAGATGTGAAGATCCTGCATTTTTTCCGTTGCAGTGCAAGAAGAGCTTCTTAGCGTAGGGAAGATGCTTCAAAGCCACTTCGAAACCTCGATGTGCATGTCTGTGTCTGTAACTCACTGCTGAGCTGTTCACAACATGCTACCTGTTCTCATCTTTCAACATCCCAGAGAACTAAGCATTGCAATATGATTGCCATTCTGTAAATGGGGAAACTGAGGTTCTGGGAGGTTGAGTACAAAAACCATTCAAAATATCCTTTTTCTACCACAACAAACTTATTTTATTATATTTCCTTTTGAAAGAGAGAGAGAGAGAGAGAGAGAATGAAAGTAAGATCAACAGTGGCCCTTTACATTTGTATAGCACTCTAGAAATTTCTCATTATTTTTCTAGCCCATTGTGTGTTATGTGTGTATTACAGTGTTCTCTAGAGGACTAATGTGATAACGATAATAGTAATATTTGTTAAAACCTTCCATATGGCAGACACTGTGCTGTTTCATATACTTTATCTCATTTCCTCCTCGCAGACGCCGTATGAAGTAGAAATTATTATCCTCATTTTTAAGATGAGAAAATGAGGCTTAGAGAGAGTAAATGGCTTGCCCAAGGTTACTGCTGTTTAAAACAAGCAATCTAACTGCATATTCCAATACCCTAACCACTCTGCTCTGCTGCTTGCACTGTACCTAAGGCTCTTCTTTTTTACCTACTAATGTTTCTTCTCTTTCATGAAGGGGTTGCAGGGGAATGACTTCTGCACTAGCACTGTGCTGTTAAGAACTGCTGCTACTGACCAGTGTGCTCAACATTTAGTGGGTATAAATATTATCTGAGTTGTTTCCTAAGGTACTAGACATTGCTGGTACTAGACATTGCTGAAATTTTCATACTAACCTAATTGATACAAGATTTAAATGTGAATTAGAGTTGGTCAGTGGGTAAACCCCCAAATTTGATATTGTCAACAAATGTGTAAGTAAATAATCATCTCTTCACAAGTTGTTATATGAAAAAAGATGTTATGATGTCAGTTGCTTTAAGCAAGCTTTGTGGTGCCTATTCTATGTAATTAATACAATCATGGGATATAATCCAAAAGGGTCTTTACTTTTGTCTTTCTGCCCCTTTAAATTTCTCCAGTGGCATTAGCTTGTCTGCTTATGGATGGAAATATGTGGTCAATTCTATGGCTTTTCTGTTCTCTCTCTCGGGTCCTACATTTTGGAGCTTGAGAAACCTCCACACTGTTTTCCACAGTGGCTGCACCAATTTACATTCCCACCAACAGTGTACAAGGGTTCCCTTTTCTCCACATCTTTGCCAACGTTTGTTATTTGTGTTCTTTTTGATGATAGTCATTCTGACAGGTTTGAGGTGATATCTCATTGAGGTTTTGATTTTCATTTCCCTGATGATTAGAAGTGTTGAGCATCTTTTCATATGCCTGTTGGCTGTCTACATTTCCTCTTTGGAAAAATGTCTATTCAGTTTTTCTGCCCATTTTTTAACCAGGTTGTTTGTTTTTTTGATGTTGAGTTATATGAGCTGTTTATATATGTTGGATATTAATCCCTTATCGGTTATATTATTCGCAAATATTTTCTCCCATTCAGTAGGTTGTCTTCATTTTGTTGATGGTTTCCTTTGCTGTGCAAAAGCTTTTACGTTTAATTAGCTCCCATTTGTTTACTTTTTCTTTTATTTCCTTTACTTTAAGAGACAGATCCAAAAAATATTGCTACAATTCATGTCAAAGAGTGTTCTGCATATGTTTTCCTCTAGGAGTTTTACAGTATTGGGGTCTTACATTTAGACTTTTAATCAATTTTGAGTCTATTTTTGTATATGATGTTAGAGAATGTTCTAATTTCATTCTTTTACATGTAGCTGTCCTGTTTTCCCAGTACCACTATTGAAGAGACTGTCTTTTCTCCATTGTATATTCTTGTCTCCTTTGTCATAGATTAATTGACCATAAGTGCATGGGTTTATTTCTGGGCTCTCTATCTTGTTCCATTGATCTATGTGTCTGTTTTTGTGCCAGAACCATACTGTTTTGATTATTGTAGCTATGTAATATAGTCTGAAGTCAGGGAGCATGATTCCTCCAGCTCTGTTCTTCCTTCTCAAGATTGCTTTGACTATTCAGGGTCTTTTGTGTTTCCATACAAATTTTAAAATTATTTGTTCTAGTTCTGTGAAAAATGCCATTGGTATTTTGATAGGGTTAGGGTTAGGGTTGAATCTGTAGATTGCCTTGGGTAGTATGGTCATTTTAACATTTACAGTCTTTTAAAATACATAAATGAATCTGTTCCTTTACGAGCAAGATTGTCTTTTCTCCCACTGACCTCTTGCCAGTGTAGAGAAGTCTGTGGATTGATTTGGGGTTTGGTAGTATTTTTAGTTCTCTAAGTCCAAAGAATAAGATCATGGAACCAAGCAACAGTTACAAAGTAGGTAGAACCACTTTATTATTACCTAGTGAACTGGACCCCCACTTATATACCACTTTATATCATCTTAACTCCATTTTTTCCTCCATTCACTGCTGCAGTGGCCAGGTCCACACAGACTTTGACCAGATTTATATAGGCATAGTCTGACAGTGCCTCAGCCAGGGCCAGTTCCTTCTTTTTTCCCATCTTCTGTTTCTCTGACTACCTTAGAACTGCTGGGCTCTCATGCATGATCAACCAAAAGAATGGAGGCAAAGGAGTTAATGCCCATGGGGCCACTTGGCTAATAGAGAATATACCAGGTAGATAAATGTTTCTTCCTTTTCAATATCAGGTGGGCAATTCTGAAATGCATGTCCATAAAGCTTCTCATAATCTGTTTTTTTAATAAATTTATTTATTTTATTTTATTTATTTTATTTTTGGCTGTGTTGGGTCTTTGTTGCTGCGTGCGGGCTTTTCTCTGGTTGTGGTGAGCGGGGGCTACTCGTCGGTGCGGTGCACGGGCTTCTCGTTGCAGTGGGTTCTCTTGTGAAGCATGGCTCTAGGCACATGGGCTTCAGTAGTTGTGGAGCGCAGGCTCAGTAGTTGTGGCCCACGGGCTCTAGAGCGCAGGCTCAGTAGTTGTGGCACACGGGCTTAGCTGCTCTGCGGCATGTGGGATCTTCCTGGACCAGAGATCGAACCCATGTCCCCTGCGTTGGCAGGTGGATTCTTAACCACTGCACCACCAGGGAAGCCCTCATAATCTGTTTTGAACTAGTAATTATTGCCCATAGAGGTTTCCAGCTAGATAACACATCTTTGTAATGACTTTGACTTCTTCCCCACAGATTCCTCCATCCCTCACTACTATTCCCTGAGATCAATTCCCAAATAAACTACCTGCCTGCAAGCCTTTTTCTCAGGCTTTCAGGGTGACCCAGGCAAAGACTAATTACCAATACTAATCCTTCTCATTTTCTGTCTCTTGAAGATTGGTGTAAACCCAGAGATTAAAAGTTATAAATTCTATGAAATTGGCATGTCTACAAAGAGTAATGCCTGTATTTGTTGGCTTCAGTTGAATAATTTGACACCAAGAATTGAAATTGCTCATAAGTAATTCATGAATGTGGGCAATAGGAGCTGAAATACCACCAAGCTGTCATCCTCTCTTGGAAGCAGAGGACTGGACTAAATAAGTTCTTTGAGAAACAATGAGGATTTAAGTGACTTTTATCAGAGGGAGGCACTTTCTTTTTGGCTCAGGAAGGTATCAAAAAGGCTTGTCATTTATCCGGGCTCACAAGTAGCTATAGACCAAGGGGATGCCTTACAGTTTGCTTTAATTTAAAAGTGATATATTCTTTCCACGATTCAGAGTTGTCCTAGGTGATAGTGATGCTGAGGTCACTTCCACCTGGCTTTGTGCTGCACAGGAGAAGCTGAACAAATGTTTTCCCATTCGTAGTCTCAGAAACTCCTGTAGTTGTACGATAAGGCAGTCCATGGTTCCTAAACACTGTTCTGTGGACTGACTGTAGCAAAATCACTGAGGAAGCTTTTCTAAAATACATGGTTCTAAGTTCTGGAGATTTGGATTAGTTTTGGAGTTTGGGCAGTGGTAGGCTGGAACTGGCCTGTGTAGCTTGTGAGAGCCCATTGTTCACCTCTCTAACTCTGCCTTGAGTGACTTGAGTGTTAGTAGCTTGAAATCAACTCTAGTGAGTATTTATTCTACGGAAATTGGCAAATGCTTAAAATCAGAGATTTATTTTTCCTGCTAGAGAGCTGGTGTCAAACATTTATTAGCACATCACGGCCTGGGGCCAAGGATCCAGTATAACCGCTCACTCAGATAAGGAATTCAGGAGTGTGTAGTATTTTTATTTTTGATTTAACATGGGCTATTTACATGGCAGTACTATTAGCCCTTTATCACTTTTTTTGGCAAATATTTTAAAGGTATATCTGTTAACATTTTTTATTTAAAATAATATTATTGAAATTACTTTAACAAATTGCCAGTTTTGACTATATGTAATTACAAGTTTGACCAATTTGTGCTGTAGCAACTAATGTAAATGACCTCTTATTTGACACTGCATTGGGTTTTCTAAGGGAAAATGAATGATTCCGTATTAATTTCGTATGTGAGTTGTACAAAAATTAAAATTATTATACAAAATTAAAATATTTATCTGGTTTAGTTTAATCATAGTTCTTAAACTGTTTTAACAGAACCTTGGAGTATCACTAGTCTCCTGATTATTATAATTTAACAAATGATTGCTATACTAAACCAAATGGTTACCATGGCAGGATTTCATCTGGAGTCTGGAGATAGGAAGGGTGGCTCATTAGAGTGGGGTTCTTATTTCTCCTCCCTATTGGTACCTCCAATTGTTAAACATTAAACATGGTGAGGCTGGAGAATTCAGTACGTATTTATAAAAAGGACAATGATTCTCAAGACAATGCCTATATTTCTGTACCTGGCAACAGTGATTTAAAGACTAGTTAAGGTCATTCAAGCCATTGCCAACAAAGTTAATGCTGATGAGTCTGGAATACAAAAATCACAGTTTGGTTTTAACACAAAAGAGGAAATGCTAAAGTGTTAAATGTGGTATAGTATTTTGAAAATTGAATTAGATGTGAGCAAACCTGCATTTGGCCTCAGCTTCATCATTTCCTTTTCAAGTGCCATTGGTCAAGTAATATAATCTTTATCAGCATTGGTTCCTTATTCTTGAAACTACTCTATTTATATCACATAGTTTATTTGAAGATCAAATGAGGTAATATATGTGTGAGCAATTTGAATACATTACTCTTCAAATGTAAGAAATTATTAATATTAGTTTTTTATTTCAAATACTTAGGAAGGATATTATCCTTTTATTAAATGGGATCCATCACATCACATATGTAATATACTCAGTTGATAAATCCCTTATCAGAACTTTAAACAATTGAATGAGTCTTAATTTGCCATTGACATGTATGGTTACCTTTTTTTATGCCATCTTGATTATTATGAACTGATATTATTTTGCAATTATTTTATGGCAGGATGGCTATATTGTTTAAAATATTTCTATCTTATGTGAATATAGTAGTATGAATAAAGAAAGTAACAGTTAACACTATGGAGTTCTTACTATGTAGGAGGAAAATCCTATAGAGCAGACTATCCAAAAGTTTTCAGATGAAAAAACTAAGGCTTAGAGAGAAGTATTGACTCTTCCAAGTCTTAACAGTGAGAAAAAATGATAAAGCTAGGACTGAGATATTGTTTCACTTGACACCCAACCTCAAACTCTGAGCCAAAATGCTAATAATACTGCCTCTTGCATTATTCACCTTTGCCTTTATTCTCACCATAACTCTCATCTTCATTACTCAGTAAAAGTGGGTATGTATATACATGTAAAACAAGTGACCCTCTTAGATAAACAAGATGAATAAGTGATGGTGACAGTTCACATTTGGAAGCAATCAGAGACCACTGCCTCTATGTGGCTGCAAACTACTTGGTATCCTGACATAGTCTATGATTTCTGTAAATCACATTCATAGTAATTTATAACTGTAATAAATGGCATTATTTTTTTCACTAAGTCCAGATTTGAAGAGCAAGTGGAAATTTCCCCTCAATGACACTATTATTTGGTTTATTAAAGTATTCATAAACACAATTTTTATTATTTTTAAATGCATAGGCATTTATATTTTTTATTTATAATTGCTACAAAAGCCATAGATATTATAATCCTCATTCTGCAAATAAGGAGACTGAGGTGGAGAGCACCTCACCTGAGGGCACAAAGTTGCTAAGTGGTAGAGGAGGAATTCAAACTTTGGTTCCCTAGACTCCCAGGTCCATCATTTTCTCACTAACAACACATGGCACTATGTTTGTGGAACACCCTGGAGGGGGGGTCCTATAAAGGAAAGTTTACAATGTGACCATACATAAACTTTGAATAATTATCATATTTAAAAATCACAAGGTTTCACATGCAAATCTAAGTTTGTGATTTGTCTGGAAGGTCTGAAACAGGGGCTGGGAGGAAGTACTCTCTGCTCCCTTTAAAATGCAGCCTGAGCTCTCATTTTACCACCTTCCCTATCACTTCTCTTGTCATCAACCACACTACTACCTGACCCTATTAGAGTTGATCACCTATGGATCCTGTTGTGATTTCAAAGGTTTGTCAACTGAAGAAGAAAAGTTAAGATTGTGCTGTATTTGTGATAATTTGGGGGCAAAGTTGTCATAGTCGTTTCCAAGATAATGTATTTTGGTTCTGAACCAGGGACTTCTGAGAAGATGAATGCTTTAGGCCCTTCTTCTGGAATTATAATCGACTGACATGAGCGCTTATTAAAATTTCGATGTTATTCAAATTCAGTCAGTATAATTTTTAGTATTTCTATAAACTGGAATTTGTGTGGTAAAGAATAATGCTTGCATTGGGAGCTCAAAAATGATAAGATCCTACTTTTTTTTTTTTTTTTTTTTGCGGTACGCGGGCCTCTCACTCTTGTGGCCTCTCCCGTTGCGGAGCACAGGCTCTGGACGCACAGGCTCAGCGGCCATGGCTCACGGGCCTAGCCGCTCTGCGGCATGTGGGATCTTCCAGGACCGGGGCACGAACCCGTGTCCCCTGCATCGGCAGGCGGACTCTCAACCACTGTGCAGCCAGGGAAGCCCAAGATCCTGCATTTTGTTTGGAAACAAACATATTCTAAAGGCAAGGGTGGGTTGGAAAGGGAACACGAACCTCCTTTTGTATATTATTATGTAAATCATAGTGTATCATGTAATCCTCAAAATAGGCCTTTATATCATTACTCAGATGGAATAAGCATAATTTTTTATGGCTAGGCGATTATATAGTTCATCTCTCAAAGAAACAAGACTTCATAGCTAGTGCTTTATTTGGGTTTTCTAATTAAAAAAATGAAACAAAAAATTATTCTAGAGTTAAAATTTTGAGGAAAATATAACAATTAAAAGTATCAATTTTGCCGATATTTAAAAAAAGAATTGTGTTTCTTAAGTATATCAAAGTTTTAAATAAACTGTTACAGAAAATTTTATTCATTTATAGGCAGTCAAAAAAATATCTCAAGTCTAGTGGGAATGGGAGGAATACTTTCTAATACTTGAAGTTAAGTGTTTCTTTTATGGGACAATTTTCTAAGTACAAATGACTTCATATCCACACTCACATGTAGTCTAAAATGTTTAGATCATTAATAAAAACAGTTTACATATACTTCTTAATATGATAATTAATGTAAATGAATTTGCAAGTTTAAAAACAATAAGCAAACATAAGGCAATATTATTATTTGGATATTTTCTGAGTTCATACTGTGAATCAAGCACTGCTAGGTGCTGTGAAAGATTTATAAAAATATGTATTTTTGAATATTTATTTTAAATAATCAGTAGGTTCATAATTTGAAAAATACATAAAGGTACATAATAAAAATACCATGAAAATTATTACTTCACCTCTGTTTCCATCTCCAGAGGCAACATATATTACCAGTTTCTTGTGTGCAGATAAGCAAATACAAGCCAAGCGGGGGATATTCTCCCCAACATCTGGGTTGTACAGCCTGCTTTACACATATAGTAACATCCAGTGCGTAGTTCCTAATCTTGCTTTTTCACACACATATCTTGGAGATTATTCCATAGCCTGAGTAACAGATTATATCCTTTTTTTATGCCTGCAAACTATTTCCTTTTGTGGGTGTTTCATAATCTATTTTAGCAGTCATCTGTTATGGACATTTAGGTAGTTTCCAAATCTTGCTATTCCAAACCATATTGCAGTGAATAACCTATATATAGGTCTATTCACCCATAAGTCACTATGACTTTAAGAAAAATTCCTTGAAGTAGAGTTGGATTAAAGGGTATGTACTTCTATAAATTTGATAGATATTGTCAAATTACCTTTGTAGAGGTTGTGCCAGTCTTCACATTGACTAACAGCGTACAAAAATGCCTGTTTCCCAACTGCCTGGCCAAACAGTATTATTAATCTTTGGTATTTTTGCCCATCTGATAGGTAAAGAATGGTATATTAGTGTAGTTTTAATTTTCATTTTTCTTATTCTCTTATTCATGTGTTTAAGAGTTATTTGTGTTTCATTTTCCACAAACTGTACACATTGTTTGCTTATTTTTCTTTTGGGCCATTTATTATCAAGTAGTAGGTGTTTATTGTTTATTGGTTTGTGATAGGCATTGCAAATATTTATCCCAGCTTGTCATTTTTCTTTTGCCATTGTTTATTATAGTTTTTGCTATAAAGATTGTTATGAATTTGTTATGAATTTTCTATGTTGTAGAATTTATCAATCTTTTGATTGATGGCTTCTGTGTCATATTTAAATAGGCTTCTTCTACACCAAGATTATAAAACATTTCTCCCAGGTTTCTTCTAATACTTCTATGCTTTCACTTTTACAGTTAAATCTTTGATTCATTTGGAATTTATCCTGATGTAGAATATGAGGTATAGCTCTAACGTTATTTTTTTTCTAGATGGCTACCTAGTGGCATTTATTGAATAATCCATCTTTTCTTCAGTGAGTTGAGATGCTGCCTTGCTACCTTTTGTTATGTTAATAATTATGGAGTGCACACTATGAATCAATCGTTGTGTTAGGTACTATGGTAAATTTTAAAAGTGTAATATAGTTCCCACAGCCAGAAATTACTGTCTAGTTATAGCAACAAAACTAACGCTCATGGAAAAAATAAAATGGTGTGTTGTATCAGAGATGGTTTTATGGAGAGGTGGACATCAGTTCTTCCCTGACAGTTGTAAATGGAATTAGAGAATAAAAACACACAGAAGAGAAATAGGAGAACAGAAGAAAAGGAGGATACCTGCTCATACTCATTAACCAAAGCTGATAGTTCTAGACCAGACGCAGGCTAAAAGTTGATTAGCAAATATTCGTTATGGATATATTTCTGTATGGCAAATGCTTTTATTTTGTAGAAACACATCTATCATATCTAAGTTGAAAATTACCATTATAAGATGCTGTTAATTTCTTAAATTCTTCATTTTTAAGTTATATGTGGGAATAAAGGTATTTGTAGAAAATGGCTTCAACCTCAATAGCCACTGTGAGAGCAAGCATCTTGTTAGTACATTTGGAATTATTTGGATATATCTGAATTGTTTCCTGTTGTATTTTCTTGCTTGTTTAATATTGAAGCTCTTTGTATGAAATTAGCCATACTGGACTCTATCACTTAAAAACTTGAGATATAATTTTTTTTTTTTTTTGGCTGCGCTGCATGGCTTGTGGGATCTTAGTTCCCTGAGCAGGAATCGAACCTGGCCCCTTAGCAGTGAAAGTGGAGAGTCCTAACCACTGGACCATCAGGGAATTCCTGAATTATAATTTATATGTCATAAAGTTCACCATTGTAAAGTGTAGAGTTAAGTGGTTTTGAGTAAATTCATGAGATTATGCAACCGTCACTTCTACTTAATTCCAGAATACTTCCATTACCCCAAAGAGAAACTTTGTATGAGTTAATAGTCACTCCACATTATCCCCACTCCCAAGCCCCTGGGAACTACTAATCTAATTTCTGTTTGTGTAGATTTGCCTGTTCTGGAAGTTTCATATAAATGGAATCATATAATATGTGGCCTTCGGTATTTGTCTTCCTCATGTAACATAATTATTTGAGGTTCATCCATGTTGTAACATGTGTCGGCAATTTAGTCTTTTTTATGGCCAAATAATATTCCATTGTGTGAATATACCACATTTTGTTTATTCATCAGTTGATGGACATTTGAGTTATTTCTACTTTTTGCTAATATGAATAATGCAGCTGTGAAAATTTGTGTACAAGTTTTTGTGTGGACATAAGTTATTTCTCTTGGGTATATACCTAGAAGTGGAATTGCTGGATCACCTGATAACTCTATATTTAAATTTTTGAGGAACTGCCAAACTGTTTTCCACATTGACTGCACCATTTCACATTCCCACCAGCAGTGTATGAAGGTTTAGATTTCTTCAGATCTTTGCCAACACTAGTTATTTTCCATTTTTAAAAATTATAGCCATCCTGATTTGTGAAGTGGCATATCATTGTGGTTTTGATTTGCACTTCTCTGATGACTAATGATGTTGAACATCTTTTCATGTACTTATTTGCCATTTGCGTATCTTCTTTGTAGAAATATCTATTTAAATTATTCAGCCATTTTCGAATTGGTTATTTGTCTCTTCATTATTTAGTTGTAGGTGTTCTTTATACATTCTAGAAACTAGACCCTTATCAGGTGTATGATTTGCAAATGTTCTCTCCCATTGCTTAGTTGTTTTTTTTTCATTTTCTTGGTAGTATCCTTTGACACAGAGAAGTGTTTTTTTTTAAATTAATTAATTAATTTATGGCTGTGTTGGGTCTTTTTTGCTGCTTACGGGCTTTCTCTAGTTGCGGAGAGCAGAGACTATTCTTCGTTGTGGTGCACAGGCTTCTTGTTGTGGTGCGCAAACTTCTTGTTACGGTGGCTTCTCTTGTTGTGGAGCATAGGCTCTAGGTGCATGGGCTTCAGTAGTTGTGGCATGTGGGCTCAGTAGTTGTGGCTTGTGGGCTCTAGAGCACAGGCTCAGTGTTGTGGTGCATGGGCTCAGTTGCTCCATGGCATGTGGGATCTTCCCGAACCAGGGCTCAGAACCGTGTCACCTGCATTGGCAGGCGGATTCTTAACCACTGTGCAACCAGGGAAGTCCAGTTTTATTTTTTCTAATTTTTATTAAATATCCAGCTTATTTAAAATTTTAAAATGAATCTAAATAATCTATTTTTTCTTTGGTTGCATATGCATTTGGTCATATCTAAGAAACTTTTACTTAATTCAAGTGATCGTATAACTCAAAGATTTACTCCTGTGTTGTATCCTAAGAGTTTTATGGCTTTAGCTCTGATTTTAGAAATTTGATCTATTTTGAGTTAGTTTTTATATGGTGTGAAATAGGGATCCAAGTTCATTCCTTTGTGTGTGGATGCCAGTTGTCCCAGCACCATTTGTTGAAGAGACTATTCTTTCCCTATTGAGTGATCCTGGTATCCTTGTTGAAAATCAATTGACTGTGTAGATGTAAGGGTGTATTTCTTGACTCTCAATTCTATTCCATTGATGTATATGTCTGTCTTTATTCTAGTATTACACAGTCCTGATGACTGTAGTTTTGTGGTAGATTTTGAAATTAGGAAGTGTGAGTCCTTCAACTTTGTACTTCTTTTTCAAGATTGTTTGGCTATAGTGGGTGACTTACACTTCTATATAAATTTTGTTTTTTTTTTTTTAATCTTTTTTTTCTATATAAATTTTAGGATCAGCTTGTCCATTTCTGCAAAAAAAAGGAAGTTATAATTTTGACAGGGATTGCATTTAATCTAAATCAACTTGAGGATTAAATGTTTGCAAATAACCTGATTTTACTATTTTTAAATATGTAAATATTCTTACAACTCTATAATTTTTCCTAATACTTCCCCTACATTTTAAAGCTAATTATTAAATTATTTAAAAAATATGATGTGAATTCAGTGGTCTTTCCCAATGGCTACTATTACTGCATGCTTATTTTTGCTGCTTTTCTGAAAGAGCATTCTATCTAACTTGAACTTACCTAATACTGATGATGATGGTTATGTTAATGGAGCTGGTATATGTAACAATGACCTTGATGGGTAAGGATGACAGCCTGTACTTCCTGACTGCCAGTTATGTACCAGGTTCTTGCACATCATATTTAATCCTTCTCATAACCTGGGAGGCAGATAAAAGTATCACAAATTTATAGGTGAGAAAACTGAGACTTGATAAAGAATCTGAGACTTAGAAAGGTAAGTGACTTTCTCAAGGCCTCAGAAAGCTGATAAATGCAAAGCTGGGATTTGAACACTCCTTTTTTCCACATTACTGTGTGTTCTTTCCACATATGAACATCATATTTAAAAAATTTCAGACCAGTGTACACTGATGATGGGAGATTTTGGCTTCCTATAGTTAGGTATGAATGATGAAAATAAAATATTCTAGTAGGAATAGATTATTAACGTAATCGATATTCCTTCCCTTTTCAAGATGTTCCAGCCATAATGGCTCTTTTTCTATATTTCCTACATTAATATGCCAAGCTCATCCTTACCTAGAAGCCTTTGTACTTGCTGTTTTTATTCCCCTCTTCTTGGAAAGCTTTCTCCAGATATTTGCATGGCTGACACATTTTTCATCTTTGAAATCTTGGTCCAAATGTCTCCTCAAAGAGGCCTTCCCTGACTACCTCTTGATAAAATATTTTACTTCTGTCCCCCCACTGCCATAGTTATTTTCTTTCCCATATTAGATTATATTATTATCTTCATATCCTTATAAGTAACTGAAATAATTTTATTTATTTATATATTTATTATCCCTTTCCTCAAACCAGAATATAAGCTCCTTGGAGACAGGCATTTTTCATTTTTGTTTTTAACCAAAGTAAATAGTCTTGTCTCATAGAAGTTTTTCAAATATTTTTTGACTAATTGTGATTAATTATAAACTGTTTTCTCAACATGTGCCTCAGTTTGTCATTTATTTTGGCATAATTTTGACATATGATTACTTTTCCTCCTTATTTATAAACTTGGTTTTTTTAAGAGATTTCTCTAAATCAAAATTTTATTGCTTTATGGTGAAGAAACCTAGGCGTTCAGTCACACAAATAAGCTCTCAATAATTAGAGAATTTTTTCTAAACTATATGAACAACTGTTTCTCTTTATTTTTAAATTAATGATGGACTCCCTGTGCTAGTTTCTATTTTGAACTTTCGTTTCAAACTTTTATTGTTACCTTTTTTTTTTTTTCTGTGTATTTTGCCTTGCTAACTAGATCATAAGCTACCTGGAGCAGCCCACTGGACACCTATAGTGTTGAGTGGAGTGATTGAGCAGTGTTGAGCTACTTAATAAACTCTGCTTAGTTGTTTTTATTGCAACTTAAGTCAAGAAACGAAGAGAAGAAAGCTAAATCAACAAAATGTTGTTAATAATGATCATAATGTTTCTGTAACAAACTTGTTGGAAGAAGGATTTGATCATTTTCTAAAATATGGTTTATGTGTTTTATTGCAGAACTTCCTAAATAAGCTCTCTTCATTATTTGAAAGTTATTTATCCTGTTTTCATGGTTATAAAGGCATGGTCTTTGTAGCTGGTTGACCTATATAATTCAAAGTCTTCCAGGGTACTTAAAAGAAAAGCAACTTGGTATAGAAAGACCCTAGAATTACACTTCTATTAGTAAATCTTTTGCTTTTTTTAAGAGAAAAGTACACAGTCAATGTTCTAGCATCCTAGTTGGGTTGAGATCTTAGTGGAGTTAAATGCATAAATAGGTAAACAATACTCTTTCAGGAAAATCTGATAGAAAATTACTCTTTTGCTATAATTGAAAGAGATGTTCTTACCTTACAGCATTTGTGATATGCTGAATTTATTTGCAGTGTTTATAATATCTCTCATATATTTTGTAGAAGTAAGTTTTAGTATGTTTATCAAATTAAAAATTGCCTCTGAGATTGTTCATTCTGTTTTCTAAACTTTATCACTGATGATAGATACAAGGCACTTCTATCATTTATTTTAAAGACTGTTTATTAACTTGTCTTTAGGCTAGCTCAGATTGCATATTGCTAAGAAATTAAGTGCTTTGGACAATCAGCAATTTGCATAATTATTGTTTTGGAGATAATTCTGTAGGGAATAGTCTGCTTCTATGAATATTTATAAAGTATCTGATTTATAAGCACAGAGACAATGAGTATAAGGTATTGTTATCTAGTTGTCTGAAAGATAATAAAATGTCCACGGAGAATAAATGTAATACCTTTGATATTGTTCAAACGACTTCATCAGTAATCATATAATAGAAAAAAGAAAGAGAGTAATGGGAAATTTTCCATTATTTAGATTATTCTCGCACTTTCAGAACACAGTCCCTGAAATATTCAATATGATAGTTTATGTCTGAGTGTGTATATTCACGTATGATGACATATAAGTAACAGGTATATGTAATGGACATCATAATGTGAATGATGAGAATTAATCTAGGTTAAGGTTGGTAAATTTACTGCCTGTGGGTTGAATCTGACCCACTGCCTATTTTTGTGAGTAAGGTTTTATTGGAACACAATGCTCATTCATTTGTGTAATATCTGTGACTACTTTCATGCTATAACAGAGTTGAGCATGGCCTGCAAAGCCATGCCCTTTAGAGAAAAATTTGTGTCCCGTGATCTAGACATCATCATACAAATTAAGCTGATCCTCATACTCCACAGAGCCTATGTTGCTGCATTTTAAAGTATTTTTCTCTAGATGCTTTTCTTCCTAACATAATGTGACTGCTGAAGAGCATCTACAGTTATCAGCTTAAACATGATCCAAGGAATTTTTTTGATCGTTATCTTCCACCTATATTTATAATCATAAGCATTCAAAGTAGAGGTATATAAAACACATTAATACAAAACCAAGGTATTATGTCATAAAACAATCTATATTCTACCAGTGCTTTTTGAATATCCAGGGCTTACTTAATTAATATCTTGGTAATTGAAAACAAAAGTTTAGCAAACTCTTTATTGTATATACTGTGACCCTTCAAAGCTAATCCTTCTATCACAGGAGAGTAGTTTCCAGTATTCTCCTTCCTCACTTAACTACTGAGGACAAATGAGGAAAACCAATTCCAGTGTAATATAAAAGTACTTTACACCTTGATTTTAAGGCTTCTAATTTCAATAAAAATAAAGTATTGGATCAAATGACTTCCAAGTTTTCTTTTCAATTTTAAAATTTTATGATTTTTTTTTTTTGTGGTACGTGGGCCTCTCACTGTCGTGGCCTCTCCCGTTGCGGAGCACAGGCTCCGGATGCACAGGCTTAGCGGCCATGGCTCATGGGCCCAGCCGCTCCGCGGCATGTGGGATCTTCCTGGACCAGTGTACGAACCCATGTACCCTGCATCTGCAGGCGGACTCTCAATCACTGTGCCACCAGGGAAGCTCCAAAATTTTATGATTTTTTACAAAAAACTAGTATAAGCATTTATCAAACAAAAACAAATATGTCCTCTTAAAGAATCAGTTTAGTTCATCATTAATAATTAAAATAGTTCTTTTTCATAAGCTCATTCTCTGTAGTTATAAGTCATAAGGAAGGAACTGCAAAAGAATAGCCGAATAAGTGGAAAGGTATACCATCTTCATAGATTGGGACTCAATATTGTTAAGGTGTCATTTCTTCACAAATTCTGTAGATTCAGTGAAATTCCCCCCCCCCCAAAAAATCCCAATAGATTCTTTTTTGTAGAAATTGGCAGATTGATTCTAAAATTCATATGGGGACCGAGAAAGACAAATATCATATGATATCGCTTATATGTGGAATCTAAAAAAATGATACAAATGAACTTATATACAAACCAGAAATAGACCCATAGATATAGAAAACAAACTTAATGGTTACCAGAGGGGAAAGGGGGTGGTTAAGTTAGGAGTTCGGGATTAACATATACACATACAAGGACCTACTGTATAGCACAGGGAACTATACTCAATATTTTGTAATAACCTGTAAGGGAAAATAATCTGAAAAAAATATATATGTATAACTGAAACACTTTGATGTATACTGAAACTAACATAATATTGTAAATCAACTGTGCTTCAATTTAAAAAAAATCGTATGGAAATGCAAAGGACTTAGTCAAAAAGAATCTTGAAAGAACAATATTGAAGAATGTACATAAACTGCTTGATTTTAAGAGTTACTTTAAAGCTAAAATAATGAAGACAGGTGTGTTATTAGCATAGGGCTAGGCAATTAGATCAACTGAACAGAACGGAACACAAATATAGTAAATTGATTTTGGACAAAAGCACCAAAACAGTTAAATGAAAGAAAGGAAAATCTTCAACAAATGGTTCTACAGCAACTAGAAAATGAACCTCTATCCCTACCTCACACTATAAAAAAAGTTAATGGAAGATGTGTCATAGATGTAAATTTAAGAGCCAAAACATAAAGCTTCTAGGAGAATAACAGAGGAGAATTTCACTGTGTCTTTGACATTTGAGGATTTCTTAGCAACACACGCATATACACACACACGCACACACCCCAACCACAAAAGGAAAAAATATAGATGAATTGGATTGTGTAATAATTACAGTTTTTCTCTCATCAAAAACAAATAAAAAAGAAAATTGTTAAGGAAATAAAAAGCAAGCTATAAACTTGGAGACAATATTTGCAACCTTTATATCTGTCAAGATAATTGTTCCAGAATCCTACAAGTCAATAATAATGACCATCAACTCAATAAAAATTAACAGACTAGAACAAATATTTCAACAAAAAAAGAGAAATGAATGGCCAATAAGCATATGAAAGAGTGCTCAGCATAATTATGGAAATGCAAATTAAAACTACACATTCCATAGCCAGACAAATTGCTAAAATTAAAAATAATGACAATATCAAAGATTGGTGAGAATGTGGAAAACTAAAGCTCTCATATTGTTGGTGAGTGTGTAAAATGGTATAATTATTTGGAAACAGTTCAGCAGTTTCTTATAAAAATTAAAAATAGACCTAAATTGTGATCCAAAAATTTTACTCCTAGATATTTACCCAAGAGAAATACAAGTGCAAAAATAGTTTAGAGTTGCTTTATTCATAGTGGACAAAAAGTGAAATAGCTCAACTGTTTATTAATAGAACAATGAATAAATAAATCATGGAATATTCATACATACTACTCAGCAATATAAGGGAGCAAATAACTGAAACAAAACAACTTGGATGAATCTCAAAATTTTATGTTGAATGAAGGAAAGCAGACACAAATAATATATTTGAATTTATATGAAGTTATAACAGGCAAAACTCAAAACAGGAAGCAGTCTAAATATCCATCAACTGGTGAACAGATAAAATGTGGCATATCAATACAATGGAATATGGAATATTATCCAGAAAAAAAAAAGGTGAACATCTGATAAACACTATGACAGGGAAAGCATTACACTAAGTGAAAGATGCTAGACACGAAAGACTACATATTGTATGATTCCATATATATTAAATTTCCAGAAAAGGCAAGTCTGTGATCATGGAATGCAGAGCAATAATTGCATGGACTGGGGAGTGGAGAGTGCAAACCGGCATAAGGGAACTTTTTGAGTTGGTGGAAATGCACAACTGGATCATGGTGATGGTTGTGCAACTCTGTAAATGTACTAAAAAAAGCACTGAATTGTATACTTGTGATGGGTGAACTTTATATAGTTCAATAAAGCTGTTCCAAAAGGAGAAGAAAGAGCAGACAAAGCTAACATATGGTGATAGAAATCAGAATAGTGGTGGTTTCTAAATGAGTGGTGGAGATTGACTGGAAATGAGGAGGGAACTTAATGGGGTTATGGCAATATTCTGTATCTTGATTGGCCTGGTAGTTACACATCGATGGTTATTATTGTCAAAATTCATGGAACTCTACAGTTACGATTTGTGTATTTTTATATTATGTAAGTTATACCTCAAATTAAAAGAAAAAGTCACTACAGATTTGGGATTTGTTGAATTGGAAGAAAGTAGCAGTGAGTTACCCATTAAACTTTGCCTGTTCTGAAGGATAGAGGAAGCAGCCATGGAGAAAGATGCTAATTATGTTGATCTTATCTTATGTGAAGTAACTTCTGCAGCAGAAAATATGCAAGAGCTTATTAAGGAACATCCGTGTTTCTATTTACTTCTTTTTCTTTCCAGAAAGCAATTTTATTCTTCTTTTGCTTGCTTTTAAGGTATGGCTAGAGATTTATCAGGAAATGTTTTATTGTCACCTAAGTTATTATGTCCATTGTTATCTCTGTCATCATTTTTTCACCTATTATTCTTAGAATCAAGCAAATCAGAATTCACCTAAATGTACAGGAGATAAACAGTAAATTGTTGACAATCTGTTATGGTGTTTTATTGCTCTCGTCATCTGTTATAACTCCTCTGATACTTGTTACATATATTTGTCAAGAGCCAGGGTGGAAGAGAACAGAAAATCTCTTTTGGGGAAGCCATTTGAGATTTCTTCAGTCTGATAAGGAATTTAGAATGGTTAGTCACTCATTCTCAGGTCATTTATACTTAACCTTTATTAAATCTTTTCGAATCCTAAACATGGTTTCATGGTAAAAGCCAGAGAAAAGTTTTAAATGTGTGGTGAACTGAAAGTGTTGCAGATTTTATTCTTTTCATTTTTTCTGGCTTATTTTGCATTCCTCATATTCCTAATATTATTTGATTTTTTTCTCCCATTCAAGAAAGATCTTCAGTATTCTAAGTCCACTCTTCCATTTCTGAACTATATTTGATGCTCATGCATACTGCCCAGAAATCCCTTTATCTTGTAATGGTCCCCACTCTCACCTCAGGACCTTCTTCCTACCTCCAAACACACTGGTTTCATCCAGATGCTAAAATTCCCATCTGAAGACGTCAGAGTGGGAATTGCTGCTGTGGATGCTCCTCATGTGTGCTCTCAAGGACCCAGTGAACACCACAATGTCTTTGCCATGTGCTCCTCCTAAACCTAGTTTTTATCTTGCTTTTGAATTCCCTGGTCCTCAGACTACTTCACTACTTCTGAGGAAACACAGACATCTTTTTTCTGCAACCTTATTTCCTTCGGAAGCAAGACCCTACTTTGTTTCCACTTCCACTTGACATTTCTTGCCTCCTTTCATCTAGATTTTATAAGGCCAACTGCTAGGAACCATTTTTCTTCTATCCTCTGAGATTTGGGACTCTGCTGAATCCAAGCATCCTTCTCTTTGTCACAATTTTTACCTTAATATCAAGAAAAAAACTTTTAAAACCTGTTTTTTCAAGTGTTTCTACAGAAGTTTCTATTACCTTCAGAAGCCCTAGCAATTATTTCTGTTTATGTAACCATGAATTTGGTTTCTGTGTGTGTGTGTGTGTGTGTTGTAGATCAGCTTACTCAGTTTTTCTGCAGCTACAACACACATCAGATTCCTAGAGCAGGTGTTCTAGGCACAAGACTCAAAATACCTTCTTTGCCTGGAAATATTGCATTTTTCCTTCCTTTCAGTCCAAGAAGATGACACATCCCCTATCTGCCCCCAGAACCCATTTTTACTTTTTCATTCCTTGTTGAATTTCACTTCGGACAAATCTATACTCTGGATTCTTAAAATTAGTGACAATGATTAAGGATTAGTAATAAAACACTCCCTTCCCACTTTAAAAAAATTATTTTATCGTGGTAAGAATACTTAACATGAGATCTACCCTCCTAACAATTTTTAAATGTACAGTACAATATTGTTGATTATAGGTGCAGTGTTGTACAGCAGATCTCTAGAGCTTATTCACCTTGCTTACCTGAAACATTATGCCTGTTGATTAGTATCTCCTAATTTTCCTCTCCCCTCAGCCCCTGGCAACCACTGTACCACTCTTCGATTCTATGAATTTGACTATTATAGATATCTCATATGAGTAGAATCATGCAGTATTTGTTTTTCTATGATTGGCTTATTTTGCTTAGCATAGTGTGTTCAAGTTTCATCCATATTGTTGCATATTACAGGATTTCATTCTTTAAGGCTAAATAATATTTCATTGTATGTACATATCATATTTTCTTTTATCCATTCATCTGTGCACGGACATCAAGGTGGTTTCCAGATCTTGGCTATTGTGAATAAAATGAGCTGGAATAGTGAAGCCAACCCACCTACTAATCTAAGAGTGAACTGCCTCCTAGAATTTAACCTCTCTGAAGAATTTTTTCTTCTGGCTCCAAAAATGAATTCTTATGTCTTCTAAGACTAGATTTCTGCACACTTCACATGATGTAGGATTAATTTATGTGTGTAGCTACTATTTTTAGAGCTTGCATTGACTCCAGAACTGAATGTCTATCCACTCCCTCTCAGATTTTTCCTATATATTATATGCTGTATAAGCCTTGCTTCCACCAAGGATTTAGATTTTAAGAGATACATGGCTTTAGAAATTTGATGTTTTGGAGTAACACATCCACAATGGAATTATTGTCATACTAGAGCATTTCCAGTGGAGGAAAAAATTGCTCATGAACCTAGATGCACATATATTCCTACAGCCTCCTATTGTTGCACAGTTTGCCAAGATAAGCACAGAAGACATTTTTCAGACAAATGTCCTGTATACATAATTACCAGTTGATATTTGATCTCAAATTTGTTTAAACTGGTTGGACCATATATAATCCATCAGAGCTACATTTTAACATCTAACAAGCCAAGTGACTCCATGTGCCTAGGCCTATTTGCTGATCTGATTTATTAGATATCATCAGTTTTGGAAAAAGAAGTATGCAAATGGAATCCAAGAGAATAATGTTCTTCTAGTTGGAGACAGAACTGACTTAAATCATCTCTTCCATATCTTCTTTCTTCTGGAGCCCATCTAGATCCATTATACCTAGTATCTTTCATGGGATTGAAAGATAAAAGAGCAATAAGTGGATGGAGATAAATAGGTTTCAAAGGGGAGATAATAAGATTAGTTTTCAATATTATCATCCTCCTAAAATTTCACTAAGCAGTTGAAAATACAGGCCTGGAACCTGGGAGAAAAAGTAGGACTAGAAAAAGATTGGGAAGTTATCTGCATTAAATATTCAAAGGCATGGGATTAGATGGAAGGACATGTAGATTAGAAATGGTATATATCTGAAATCAGAATGCCTGGGTTTAGTTCTAGATCTATCACATTTTAGCCGAGGGACCTTGGGCAAGTTATCTAACATTTGTGATCCCTAGTTTTCTCATTTCTTAAATGGAGTTTGCCTTAGGTTATCTTTAAGTTCCATTTTAGCTCCAAAATTCTACTATCTTCAGAAATTGTTAAAGGTGAAAGTGCAGAAATAAAATATACAGAGCCTGTAAGTAGTCAGTGGAATTGAGACTTAAGGAGGATTTCGAAGCTGAGAGCAACTTAAGAATGTGCATATTTGAATGAGATTATTTGTTTCTTGATTAACACATGAACTTTTTTCTTTCCCCCTGATGGGTATTAGGACCCAATTTCCATTAAAATTTCCTCTTTGCAAGGTAAAATGCAGTACTCTAAGGAGATTACAATAACTGAGACTAATGATAGCTTAAGCATCCAAAATTAGAATAAAACGAGTGAATTTTAGGGATGATGTTCCTATGATAAAATAGCAACTGATTACAGTCTGAATGTGGTATGAGAGAAAGCAAAGTCAATCGGTTCCCAGACTGCATACCTATAAGATACTGTAATTGAAGATGTGGCGTATGAAGAAATGGAAATTAAGGAGTTTTAATCATCTGGGTGTCTTTATGAAGAGGTCATAACACTTTGCAGACATCAAATTAATCCTTATTATAGCTTTAAGAGGCAGGTAAGAGAACAGGTATTATTTTTAGCTAGAAATTGAGGGCCAGCGTTTATGGGGTAGGCACATGGCATATGCAGAGGTAGTCGGGTGTCATGTCTAAAAGCGTGTGCTCTGCCAGCGCAGCCCCACCACACCACCCACCTGGTGTGTGTCTTTGGGCAAGTTGCTTATTTGGGCTTCAATATTTTTTATATAAAATGGGATTAATAATGATTATTAGAGTGGTTAGGATTAAATAATACGTGTAAAGTGCTTCTAATGGTATCTGCCACGCAGTAAATCTAAATCAATATAAATTACCACTACCACCATTACCTTTACTACTACTGCTACTGTAATGACAGTCAACACCATACAGTGTTGATTTGTGTGAGGTTTGTGTACATGTAGAAGGGAATTAATGTTCCTTTATTCTTATTTTAGGGTTCTCATTGTGTAAATGTGGTCTGGGGTGGGGGACAGAGGACTATGACAGAACCTGTAGCAGTTCACACTGGTCTCCATTACATTAATAGTAACAATACAACAATGCCTTAACTTTTTTGAGTACAGAGGAAACTTAGTTGACATTTCATTGAAGACAGATGGAAGTAATAACAAGTACTAACATTTTACCCCCATTAATCTTGTGTTTTTAATGGATAGTGGTAGCAGGAATTATGTTGGAGAGACATTGTTTATTTGAAGGGTATTTCTCCTCATAAAAGGGGTCAATGAAAAGCAACAGCTTGGGAGATTCTGCTCTAGACTATACCAGCCAGATAAAAAATTAGTAAGTGATATTGCAGGAAAGATGTATGAGCAAAGTCGGGCCAATAGCCTGCTGCCTAGTCTTTCAGATTCTAGTTCCACCCACACTACTTCAGGATTTATTTCTCCTCTTTCCTTTTAGGCAAACCTTCTACCCTCTGAAAAACTCTTCTTCCTTAGCTCATTAATCCATGTCTTTTTGACCCTTATAATACATGATTTAAAATATGCTGTTTGCTTCCGCCACTCAGATCACCCACTGAATCACCTCAGCATACATGTATCATTTGTACTGTTTTAATTTGCAAAAATTAAATTATGTATTTCTTTGGAAACCCTATTTTAGTCCATTTATATAGCATGAATAATCAATACTATTGAAAGTTCCTTGATGTCAGAGACTGTATCCTCTGTTTCTGTTGCATCTCCCTAGGGTACCTGTCATAATGCTCAGAAATATTTATTAAGCACCCAGTAATGCTTAATGAATGTTATTGACTGGCAAGACTTTCATGCAATTGAGATAGCAGCAAGATATCTGAGAGATTTCTTGGAGACAAGCAGAGAAACAGAGGCTAGAGGTGAATAGATTTGAGTTTTATCCATGTAATGAAAGTAGTTTTACTAGACAAAAGTCCTAGTTTTTCTTAAAGCTTTCATGCATGTAAGTGTTCCATGTCTTTAAAGCATTTTCAATGTCTCTTTTGGTATACTATTACAAAATTTGTATGCCTTTCTCTCCAAGAAAAATGATAGTTGAAAGATGAAAGAATACCATAATTTATATAATGGTATTATATTTTCTTTCTAATATTCTTCAATTATGGGAAGCTTTAAGATTGTCCCTCTTAGCTAACTACGCCATGTTCTGTAATTTTAAAAAGTGGATTCATCTTACCGTTTTTATCTTCTTGTGACATATCATCATCAAATTTTCAACAGTGTATGTAAGCAGCATGTAAAAATCTAAAATCATACACTCTTTGAAAATATGAAGTATATTTAAATTATAAATGTAATTTGGTATATATCTCCATTTAATGTGGAAAATATTCTGGGACAAATTTGTATGTAAAAATAAAACAAAAGAACCCTAATTTTTCCCTATTTAGGTTTTCTTGAACTACTGCTAGAAATGCCAGAGGAGGGGAGTGGATTATGTAAGCAATGCAATATATACTGAAGATACATTCTTTTTTTTTTTTTTTTTTTTGCGGTACACGGGCCTCTCACTGTTGTGGCCTCTCCCGTTGCGGAGCACAGGCTCCGGACGCACAGGCTCAGTGGCCATGGCTCACGGGCCCAGCCGCTCCGTGGCATGCGGGATCCTCCCAGACCGGGGCACGAACCCGTGTCCCCTGCATCGGCAGGCGGACTCTCAACCACTGCACCACCAGGGAAGCCCTGAAGATACATTCTTGCATGGAACCACTACAGTGCATAACTGACTCAGTAATTCTATACCATGAAAAGTAATAAAATGATCTTCACTTCAGACAAATCAAATGGGCCGTATGTCAGGTGTAATAGCATTTATGGTTATATATGGTAACATATATGTATGTGTAATATGTGTGTATCTCTGTGTTTGTTTACATGTTTATAATAGATTCTGATTAAAATATATTGTGGAAATGCAGAAAAACTTTTAAGATAGTAATTTCTTTTTAAAGGATCTTCAAGAGAGGAAACAATAAGGATAGTATCACAAACTGAAATTTACTATTTTTATGAAAATTGTCATTGATATTAATGCTGTCACCCGTAGAATATAGTGTGTGAAAGAGGACAAGAGCACTGAATATCAGCAAAACAACAAATTCATGGATATAAGATCATGTCTGACAAAATAAATGTGGTCCTCTCTACTAAGCATATTAGGAATTCAGTTTCAATTAATTATATTTCAGGGGCTAATATGTAGCTAAGGTTAATGGTCCTTGGGTCTCAATCTATTTAGTTATTTTAGTAGTGTGTGCCTTTCACTTCAGGTGCTATTGGTAATATGGGATATTAAGGTAATCAGATAACCGTAGTTAAAATAAATGAGGGCTTATTTGCCTCGGAGTGATTGGAGTGACTTCTTTCATTTGTTTTCACCTGGCTGCTCTCAAGTATCATTACTTTCTGTCCTTTGTCCAGGTGAACAAGGCACAAGGTCTAATATCACGAGTAATTTCTGTAGTCCCGGATCATAGCTCATTGTGAAGGAATCGTGTATTAGATTGTTTGTGGAGCCTGAAACAAGCCATTGAAATGCAAGTACCAGATCCTTTCATTGGAATAACTTTATGAACTGCTAGAATAATTTTTGCATCTTTTTAGAAGATATTTTAAGTCCTTCAAATTTTGGGGCAGTACTGCTGTGAACCAAATTCATTGTTGTATAAAAAAAAACAACAAGGTAGCCATAACTTTTGCTTTTATATACTTACGTTGAGATGAGAAAAAAAATTAGTGTCTCTTTCCCCTCATTCATCAGTGTATTATGTGCAATTCTATCAAAGCCATGACCAGGAGTAATGCAAAGCTGTGTGGATAAAAAGCAAATTACAAAAATACTGGTAAAGGTTTGTTTTTATTGATACAATTTTCTAATTTCCAAACATCTGGAATCTGGCAAATGTATAGTAGTTTCATTAGGCAGGTTGATGTGAGAGGGAAAAAAATTGAGGAAAAACTTAAATGTCTGAAGGCCACCCTGATGATATCTGGTGTTTGAGATGCGTATGATTTAGAATTGTTCTGTGTTTTATTCAGAACGAAAGAGAAATGAAGGAAATGCTTTGAAATCCTACCCAGTATGTTGGTATGGGATATCTCTTGAGGGTCACATTAAGACAAACATATACACACACATACACACACTTCCTAAAAGATGTTTGAATTGTGAATGAGTGGCCACATGGCAAAAATAATGCATATCAAACTATAAAGGCTGGATATATCTATATTCAATTTACTATTATAAAACTAACAAAAAATTAAAACATCTGTTGTTCTACCCCAGAAGTTTTCAAAAGTGGTGCCTTAAACTGTAACCCCATAGACTCTGACTTAATTTATCTGAGGTGGGATTCAAGAATAGGTAATTGTTTCTTACTCTCCAGGGGATTCTGGTGTGAATACATGGATGAAAACTACTATTTTGCACCACCAACCCTGAGAGGAAAGCAAAGACTTTGGGGAGGATTGTCCCTCAGTTGAACTCCTGGCTCTGCCAGGCTCTGCCACTGACTATGTGTCCTTGTGCAGGTTACTCTAAGAACACTTTCTCATCATTGACATGGAAAATACAAATCCACTGGATTTCTATGAGAATTACATTTAATATTTATAAAAGCCTTGGCAGGGCTCAAAAATACTTGCTCCCTCCTATCTGTAGTGCATTTCTTAGAGTCTCTCATAACCCCAGGTATAAGGTCACTTTCTGTTATAATATTAAGGTAAAATTAGCATTATCTCCCCCACTATATTATGTAGTAAAAATGTTAAGCATTTTGGAGATGAGGTTAATGCATGTAATTATTTCTGGCTGTTGTTATCTCCTGCTTTTAAAGTTCTCATTCTCTGCCTCACATTTTGCTTCTTGCCTCTGACTCCATTTCTACTTTGCAGTTTACTACAGGACAGGGTCCCTATCCCTTTGCTATTGTCAGTATTGACAGCTGTAGCTGATTTTACAAAAGGTTTGTTATTTGGCAAACAACTTAAAATTTCATCTCAGCTAGCCTTTTCCTTAAAAATCTCTCAATTATTTCTGGGTCTAAAAAATTTTTATTAGTTGTCTCTTCTACTGGGGGTCTGGCCTCCTTTCATGTTGCTGTGCCCTTTTCATTTCTCAAATGCCATCACACATTTTTCTAGATTCTTTTCGCTTCTAAATCCCCAAATGCCTACGTTGTTTTTAGTTCTGTTTTTGGTTAACTTCTAAGGCATTCATTTATGCCCTGAGTAATATTCTTTTGCCACAAAGTAGCCAAACAAGATATTTTGCTAAATAAAAACTTCTTACTTGGAAGAGGAATTTTGCCAATCATTAGAATAATTTTCCTCCCTATTATACAAGGTTATACAGTTGTAAAATTATAACTGATTATAATTAGCATTATTCTTATATTGCTTTTCATTTTAAAATGTTCTGTAGAATAAGTAGCAAGTTGTTGAGTGTAAGAATATCAAACTGTAGTGGTCATAAGAATAGCCCAGGAGTTTGCTAACCTGTAGGTTCCTGAGCCTTGTGCCTGAGATTTTGATTTAGTAACTTAGCAGTGTAAACTTTAATGGGCATCCCATATGATTCCAGTGCAGGTGTTCTGTGTGTTGCATAGTGAGTAATATAGGCATGATTTGGCTCAGGTATAGCCTAGTTTATTTGGTTCAGCTAGTACCTGTTTATTTGCTGCTATGTATCCATTCTTCTTCCTTCTTGCAAAAGATACACTAAATTGGGGGTGAGGGGAATGACCCCATTCTCAGCCATGTGGTTTGAGTGAGATTTACTCCAGCTTAGATCTAGAGGTGTTTTCTGTTTGCCTTAAGCCAAATGGCAGATCACACTGCACTGACCATAGTGTTTAGTTCAGCAAAGGGCATGTAAACCAATCAGAATCATCAATTACTAGCTGGAAGAAATGTTTTTGGTGGTTACTGGGAAAGAATCAGCTATTTTCATTTTTCCTTTGATTTTCTTGTGGACATGAAGCTTGGAACTGCTGTGACTATCTTGTCTAAAGAGGTGAGTAAGTTAGAGGAAGCAGATAGAGCTAGAACCTGATGATACCACCAGCCTTCTGCCCAAGGACTAAGCTTACATGAACTGATACATCCCTTTTTGCTTAACCTAGACTTGCAGACCCTCACCTCTAGGTTAAGCAAACAGGAATGTATCAGTTCTTAGAAGAGTAGAATTAGGTAAACTGAAGCAAAGGGATGGGCAGCTAGGAGGCTCCATCTCTTTTTTGGCATGAATGATGCTCATCCTTCTTAGGATAGTTAAATAGTTAAATTTAAATTTAGGCATAGTTAAATCTGTGCCTTTTGAACATTGGGACTCTGTGTCTACTGTGGTTGCAGCAATGGAGGACAAAGGTAGGAAAAATTCAGGATGGTTGGAGCATGTCTGCTACATTTTGGAACCTTCAGTGAGGTCTATAGGATAGAGATAAGCTAAGGCTGAAACTAGCCTTTCTGACAGCAAAGAGGAAGGAAACATGGTTTTTTAAAGGAAAGCTCTTTTGCTTGAGACCTGTATTTCAAGAGGACTGAAAGACTGATCCCCTGGGGCTGGCAAGTGTGAAAAAGCTCAATGAGGGCTTCCCTGGTGGCGCAGTGGTTGAGAGTCCGCCTGCCGATGCAGGGGACACGGGTTCGTGCCCCGGTTCGGGGAGATCCCACATGGCGCGGAGCAGCTGGGCCCGTGAGCCATGGCCGCTGAGCCTGCGCGTCCGGAGCCTGTGCTCCGCAACGGGAGAGGCCGCAACAGTGAGAGGCCCGCGTACCGCAAAAAAAAAAAAAAAAAAAAAAAAAAAAAAGCTCAAGGGTCAACCCCATCCAAGGTTAGTACTAATGGAGGCAAAAGAGGTAGCATTGCAGCAGAAGGTAACATTGGAGCCCCAGAAAAGCCTAAGTGGCTCCATCTGGACAAATGAGACCATCACCACCATTGTGAGGATGCAGCCTGTGGACCGGGAAGATTCATAGAGCTTCCCTGTCTCATCCTAGCATGTCATACACCTCTAAAGCAGAGGACAAGATGGGAGTAGGAAACTGATTGTTAGGGGAATGGGTAAGAGCACTGGAGATGTATTGTGAATAAACTATATTTTCTGTTTCTGGACCTTGTGTTAGTAGATCTCTGGCTATGGTTACTAGCTCATGGGGCTAACCAGTAGCATATAACTTGAAACCTCTATATTTTTAGGCAGTTAATTTTGTTGCCCAAGAAACACCAAGATTGGTCAGCAACAGGTTATGATTGCTTAGTCCTTAAGCCTATTTTTAGGTTGTCAGCATGTACCAAGAGAAAGTGGGCTGCTAAAGAGGACTAGCCCACAGAAGGGGCAAACACTCCTCCTCTAGATTGGATGGAGACTGCAGCTACTTTGCTGCCCGTAACAAGAGCAGCCTGAGATGAGGTCAACCCTTAGATGGAGGAAAAACAAGAAATGAGTATGCCCCTTAAGCCTCAAATCAGGGAGTGCCTGAGGCTAGCCCTTCTTTGGACTTTGTAGATAAAGGAGGCAATAAATTCTCATTATGTTTTGAGTTTTGTTTTTCCATTTGCAGCATAAATGATCATCTGATATACCTGGACATGCCCCTTATGTATTAGAGTTCTCCAGAGAAATAGAACCAATATATGATTTATTACAAGGTATTGGCATACAGGATTATAGAGGTTGAGAATTCCCATGATCTGTTGTCTGCAACTGGAGACTCAAGAAAGCTTGTGGTAGTTAAAAGGTCTGAGAACCAGGAGTGCTGAGGGTAGGAGAAGATTGATGACTCAGATTAGAGGGGGACAACTCCAACCTTCCTCCACCTTTTAGTTCTATTCAGGCCATCAATGGATCGGATGAGGTCTGTCCACGTCAGGGAGGGCCATCTACTTTACTCAGTCTACCAATTCAAATGCTAATCTCTTTCAGAAACACCCTCACAGACACACGCAGAAATAATATTTAATTGGATATCTGGGCATCCCTTGGCTCCGTCAAGTTGATACAGAAATTAACCATTACACCTTACAAATAACTTTGTAGTGTTAATTAACTTTTTAGGAGCCTGAGTTTCTTCTACCCTATAGTGAGAACAATATCTATTGTGAGCCTCAGGAATAATGTATATAAAGCATAGTGCATGGTATATAATGAGTGCCTAATTAATGTTACTTTTATGGTCTACATCAGTGTTTTCCCCCGTCATGTATTATTTAGTCATCAACCTTATTGGGTATTTTGATCACTTTTCTTCACCCCATTTCTGAGAGAGGGATTCCTATCCTAGGATTACGGGGATAGCCAAAAGCATGACACCTGACACTGGACAGATGAGATTGATAGCAATTCATCAGTCCTGGGGGAGGAGGACACTGCATGCTTACCAGGGCCACATGGGGTTGCACTTGGGAATAGAATGAACAAGCAGGGACTGTGGGAAGCTGACTTTATAGTATTAAGAGCATAAGATGCCCCCTGGTTTTTGCAGGAGGGTGTGATTGGATTGTTTGAATAATTTCGTGGACTGGCAGGGAATTGAAGACCACTCCTCAGGCATAAATAAGCAGGCAATGTGCCTGGGCATGATAAAAATTTCATGATAAAAAGGAATGTTTGGCTAGGGGATAAAAAGGAATGTTTGGCTAGGGGACCGTATCTGTCTGAGCAGAATGGGAAGGAGAACTTGTAGGAACTGAGGCCCTCTCAGTTTTCCTGAGATGTCAGGGCAACACAAAAATAGTAATTTTAGGCCTTATGCCGCATGGGGGTAGAGGAAAAAGCACTTGGATTTAGTTAGAATTTCTGGTTGCCATGTGGCCTATAAAATGAGAATATGCCAGTTCTGTCTCTCTTGAGGATCTTTGTGAAGATTATCAGTCATATTTGTGTCTAAGAATACATCAGATGCTCTTTCTTTTGATTGAGTAGTATTAGAAACAGAATCTTTCGCCCAAGACACCATGGACAAGTTTATTCAGGAATTGGAGAGTAGGATAATGGTTCTCAAGGTTGAAAGTAGTTAACAATAACTGTTGGTGCTTGTAAAACACATACACATGAAACACACTTTACTAATCCACATCCTCAGAGAAGTTTCAAAGTTTTGGTGGTTTAAGGCAGCATATTGATTTAGAAATGTACATTTAACAAGATCTCAGATTATTCTGATGCAGTAGTCCTTCAACCAAACAGTGTCAACATTGGTTTAGTGCCAAGGTTCTCAAACTTGACTGTGCATCAGAATGCATTGAGGGGTTGCTAAAACACACATCGCTGGGCCCTATCCTCAAAGTCTCTGACTCAGTAGGTCTGGGTGGGACCCCCAAATTTGCATTTCTAACAAGTTTCTAGGTGATGCTGCAAGACCACACTTTGAGAACCATTGGTTTAGTGTAGTAATTCTCAGTTGTGTATGATTTTTCCCCCAGGGGACATTTGCCAATGTCTGCAGACACTTCTGGTTGTCACAACTGAAGGGTGCTACTGATATCTCATGTTAAAGGCCAAGGATGCTGCTGAACATCCTACAATGCACAGGACTTCATTCCTTCCCTACAACAAAGAATTATCTGACCCTAAATGTCAATAGTGCTAAAGTTGAGAACCACCAATGTAGTGGCATTTTCTGGGGCGGATTGGTGAGATAGTCTCCTCATGGCAGCAGGTGCACATAGTTCATGTACATAGACACTGTAGGGAGTTGGCCTGAAAAGAGCAGCTAAGTAGAATTTACCAAAGACATTTTATAAAAGAAATAACTTCACACTCTTAATGAGCCACTCATTTACTATCTTGCTGTCTACCCTGCAGAGCTGATCTGAATCGAGTGATCCTTTCGAAATCAATGAAAACTATACTCTGGATGAGAGAAGGGATGAAAAGAAACAGCTATGTTAATTCTGATTTAAGCAAGGTTTCTCATTCCCTTTGATTAAATTGCAGGTGAAAGGAAGTAGATGAAATGATGCAATTGAGTGGGCACCAAAAATTGATACAAATGAATGACTCTGAAGGAAAAAACAGGTAATGATAGGTGAAACTTATGTGGATTAGCTAGTTAAAAAAACCCTCTTCGTAGGGCTGCACGCAGATATTTAGATGCTCTTATTCAGCAATCTGACACTTGTTACCTAAGGTGTAAACTGAAATAAGCAGTTTTCTTACCTTTTGCTGTATTTACAGCAATCAATAATTGTAATAACTCCAAGGCTGGCAAAATATTGTTAAAGGGTAGAAATCTGATAGGTGAGATTTTTCTTAGAGCTTGGAGAAAATTTTGAGTTACTTTAAGTTATCAATGGTAGCAAAGAAAAGTAAATGCATTTTTTTAAACAAGGCTGTGCAAAACAGACCACATTTTACTGAGGCTTCTTTAAAGCACTGATGATGGAGCTGAGTACAAGCTAAGTAACATACTCATGAAATCTGGCATATACTCAGCATCTAACAGAAAGCAGGCATTGAACAGTCTAAAATTTAATGTTGGACTGACCACACACAAACATTTCAGTAAAGACCTCCTTACATCTTCTAAAAAGCAGAATTAGCAAATATACATTGATCTTCATTCCCCTATTCTCATCACTCATGAATAAGGATAGGGGGATGGATTTCTTGCAGAGGAAGAAAGATAACTAGAAGGACCAATTCCCAGCTAGGAACTCTACTTTGTTCCTCATTTTATCTTTTACTTTTCCTGTGCTCACCAATGCTGATCCCAGTTACACATCTTTAATAGATAACCAACAATATCTTTTGAAATTTTAGGTATGATGAATATTCTATGTACGTAAACATATTATCATCACCACCATCATTAATGTGTTTATAGTTTTATATTCTCTCAATTTCTGTAGGTTTTAGTTTCTACATCTGTAAAATGTTTTAAAATATTTTTTCTCCTTGGAATGCTTTTATCAAATACATGTGTTAAATTCTAATATGTAAATAAAATCTGATTGGCTGCTCTGATTGAATCCTCCTAGTTAGAACCAGAAATTGGAAGCCAAGACCTCATCCATTGGTTCTCATGGTGGTTCCTGGAGAATCTTGAAGCTTTAAGATTACACAAAGCACAGTTTAATAATCAAGGGTCTAAAATTTTAGATACCCTCTAAAATCTCCTCAAGCTTGCCAAATATAGGCACTTATTACCTCCAGAAAGGATTTAAGTGAATTTATGAACCAGACCTTATTTATATTTAAAATTCAGGTAAGAATATCTGGAAATTTGACCCAGAGCTTCCTTGTAACACACACACACACACACACACACACACACACACACACACACATACACACACACACACACACACATACACACACACACACAGAAGAAGGCAATAGGTTACCTGGCTTGTCTAATAAATGTCTAAAAATAATTTATTAATTGGATCCTTTTAGTAAGGCTATTTAGCAATGTAACGGGTATCTTCAATTGTGATTTGGTAAAATATGGAGTTCTCCTAGACATATAGAATTTTCTTTTATTATCAGACAAAGCTGAGTACGTATAACTGAATCTTGAATTTTAGAAGCACAGAAAGCATTTGTGAGAGGATTAAGGTACATCTAAAAATGTTGATTTCTTTTTTAAAATTTCATTTGTTTATTTATTTATTTTGGCCATGCCTTGAGGCACGTGGGATCTTAGTTCCCCTCACAGGGATTGAACATGCACCCCCTGCAATGGAAGCACAGAATCTTAACCACTGGACCGCCAGGGAAGTCCCTAAAAATGTTGATTTCTCGTGACCTAGGTTGACCTGTAGGAGTTATGATTCACATGTTCCTTAAACGGAAGTAATTTACAAATGTTAATCATCTCAATCTTCAGTCATAGGCAAGATTGAGTTCTCTACAAAGTGAATGAAGTACAGATGCTCTGTATTGTGGTTTAAATGCAGATACTGTGTTTTATCTACACAGTATCCTGGAGAAAGGGTTGGCATGCCATTTTGAAATTAAGGGAACATGACCTGCTGAATGGAGGGTGGGCACCTTGCACAGTGGTATACAAAAAGGATTCCAGCAATTGGGGACCATGTTTTCTCTCAAAAAAAAAGCAAACAGACCCTGTTTTTAGTATGTATAAATGCCTAGACAATTACTCAGTTGAGACCTTAAAAGCAGCTTCTAGAGATCAACGTAGAGATAGTTGTGTCCTGGAAAATTTTAAGTATTGGTTGTCAGTCTATTTTGACCTTAACTAAATTTAAGAATCACTTCACATAACATCTGGTGTTGAATGTCAATGTCTTTATATGTCTTTCTGGGTATGTTTATATGCAAAATGCCTGAGGGAATTGACTTTGGGGCAAATAATTTAATGGGTCTTTTTTCTTTTTACATAGTGATACTTGTTTATTATAGAAAACTTAGAACTTAAATAGGTAGGGAAAAAAAGAAGCTAAAACTTATCTTCAGTGCCACTGTCCAATGAAAATAACATTGATATTTGGTTTTAATCTTTCTTTCCATTCTTTTTTTTTCTATACAGATGTTTTTGCTTACTAATAAAAAAGAGATTGGTATAAATACCATTATCTAACTTCTTTTAAGAGCATGATATTAGGCATATATCTTTCCATGTTATTAAATATTTACCTATAACATTGTTTTTAATGCTGTCTGTAAGATTCCTTTGTATGGATATGCTATAATTTATTTAAGTTTCTATTATTGAGCATTTAGGGTTTTTTTTTTCCAAATTTTTACTATAAATGACATTCTAGTGAAAACTATTTTAATTAAATCATTGCACACATTCAGGATAGATTTTTTTATAGTTATAAAACAATACTTTCCTCTCATATTTAGAATAACATTATTTTTACTCTGACTATAAAAATAAAATTACACTCTTGTAGAAAATTATAGGAAACCATAAGAAGGAAGTAAAAGCCATAATTTTTAATTTTTTAAATTTATTTTTATATTTTTTTTATACAGCAGGTCCTTATTAGTTATCCATTTTATACATATTAGTGTATACATGTCAATCCCAATCTCCCAAATCATCACAGCCCCCCACCCTGCCCCCGCCACTTTCCCCCCTTGATGTCCATATGTTAGTCCTCTACATCTGTGTCTCAATTTCTGCCCTGCAAACCGGTTCATCTGTACTATTTTTCTAGGTTCCACATATATGCATTAATATACGATATTTGTTTTTCTCTTTCTGACTTACTTCACTCTGTATGACAGTCTCTGGATCAATCCACATCTCTACAAATGACCCAATTTCATTCCATTTTATGGTTGAGTAATATTCCATTGTATATATGTACCCCATCTTCTTTATCCATTCATCTGTCGATGGGCATTTAGGTTGCTTCCATGTCCTGGCTATTGTAAATAATGCTGCAGTGAACAATGGGGTGCATGTGTCTTTTTGAGTTATGGTTTTCTCTGGGTATATGCCCAGTAGTGGGATTGCTGGGTTGTATGGTAGTTCTATTTTTAGTTTTTTAAGGAACCTCCATACTGTACTCCATAGTGGCTGTATCAATTTACATTCCCACCAACAGTGCAAGAGTGTTCCCTTTTTTCCACACCATCTCCAGCATTTGTTATTGGTAGATTTTCTGATGATGTCCATTCTAACTGGTGTGAGGTGATACCTCATTGTACTTTTGATTTACATTTTTCTAATAATTAGTGATGTTGAGCAGCTTTTCATGGGCATCTTGGCCATCTGTATGTCTTCTTTGGAGAAATGTCTATTTAGGTCTTCTGCCCATTTTTGGATTGGGTTGTTTATTTTTTTAATATTGAGCTACATGAGCTGTTTATATATTTTCGAGATTAATCCTTTGTCAGTTGATTCGTTTGCAAATATTTTCTCCCATTCTGAGGGTTGTCTTTTCGTCTTGTTTATGGTCTCCTTTGCTGCACAAAAGTTTTTAAGTTTCATTAGGTCCCATTTTTTTATTTTTGTTTTTATTTCCATTACTCTAGGAGGTGGATCAGAAAAGATCTTGCTGTGATTTATGTCAAAGACTGTTCTTCCTATGTTTTCCTCTAAGAGTTTTATAGTGTCTGGTCTTACATTTAGGTCTCTAATCCATTTTGAGTTTATTTTTGTGTATGGTATTAGGGAGTGTTCTAATTTCATTCTTTTACATGTAGCTGTCCAGTTTTCCCAGCACCACTTATTGAAGAGACTGTCTTTTCTTCATTGTATATTCTTGCCTCCTTTGTCATAGATTAGTTGACCATAGGTGTGTGGGTTTATCTCTGGGCTTTCTATCCTGTTCTATTGATCTATATTTCTGTTTTTATGCCAGTACCATATTGTCTTGATTACTGTAGTTTTGTAGTGTAGTCTGAAGTCAGGGAGTCTGATTCCTGCAGCTCTTGTTTTTTCCCCTCAAGATTGCTTTGGCTATTCGGGGTCTTTTGTGTCTCCATACAAATTTTAAGATTTTTTGTTCTAGTTCTGTAAAAAATGCCATTGGTATTTTGATGGGGATTGCATTGAATCTGTAGATTGCTTTGTGTAGTATAGTCATTTTCACAATATTGATTCTTCCAATCCAAGAACATGGTATATCTCTCCATCTGTTGGTATCACCTTTAATTTCTTTCATCAGTGTCTTATAGTTTTCTGCATACAGCTCTTCTGTCTCCCTAGGTAGGTTTATTCCTAGGTATTTTATTCTCTTTGTTGCCATGGTAAATGGGAGAGTTTCCTTAATTTCGCTTTCAGATTTTTCATCATTAGTGTATAGGAATGCAAGAGATTTCTGTGCATTAATTTTGTATCCTGCAACTCTACCAAATTCATTGATTAGCTCTAGTAGTTTTCTGGTGTCATCTTTAGGATTTTCTATGTATAGTATCATATCATCTGCATAAGTGACAGTTTTATTTCTTTTCCAATTTGTATTCTTTTTATTTCTTTTTCTTCTGATTGCCGTGGCTAGGACTTCCAAAACTCTGTTGAATAATAGTGGTGAGAGTGGACATCCTTTTCTTGTGCCTAATCTTAGAGGAAATGGTTTCAGTTTTTCACCATTGAGAATGATGTTTGCTGGGGGGTTGACATATATGGCCTTTATTATGTTGAGGTAGGTTTCCTCTATGCCCACTGTCTGGAGAGTTTTTTTTTTATCATAAATCAGTGTTGAATTTTGTCAAAAGCTTTTTCTGCATCTATTGAGATGATCATATGGTTTTATTTTTAAATTTTTTTTGTGTGTGGTTTTATTAAAACTCAGTAATTTAAACTCAGATTTACCTAGTAGGATATTAACTATGATGTTCTTTATATATATTTTAAATTAATTTCTATTGGAGTCGAGTTGTTTTACAATGTTGTGTTAGTTCTTTATATATTTTTAAAAGAATTTTTCTTCAGTTTTTTCTTGGTTTCCATATTTCTGTTGATTTTTTTTTCTTGTTAGAACATGTATATGTGAAAAATATGCTTTGTTCCATTTGTCTCAGGATGGACAAAAATGTGCTCTTTGTGGTCCCATGTGTTTCAGGAAGCAGGAGGCTACTATGAGCCGACTGGAGTTGGTCCACTTCCTGTTGTCCTGTTCATGGAATGCCCTTTGAAAAGGAGCAGCTAGACCCTGATGAGTTGGAAACCATCACAGTGCACAAAATCCTGGAGACTACACCTTCTTTCAAAGAGCAGTGTACTTGGTAAGTACTGTTTCAAGGCTGATTTTGAAAGAGAATGGTTTGCTTACATTTTTGTAGTCTCTGTAGTAGGTAATAAAATGCTTTAAGTATCACTGTTTTCTATACAGCACTCATAATTGATTTGCAGACTCCCAGCGCGTTCTGCTGTAGTGAAAATATCCATGAGACTTTTTGTACGTTGTTTTTGAAATAACTAATTTTTTTGGCTTCAAGTTTAAATTTGATTTTAAAAATTCTTAAGAATTTAGCCATTCTAAGAGACATTTGTTTTACTTGTAAGGAATTTTGACTCAGAAAAATTCAAATATTTGATATATATATATAGTTATTGTTGAGATATAACTTACATGCTGTAAAACTCAGCCTTTTAAGGTGGACTATGCAGTGGGTTTTAGTATTTACACAGAATTATGCAACTATCACCACTGTCTAATTTCAGAGCCTTATCCTCACCCCTAATATAAACCTGACACCCAACAGCAATCACTCCCCATTTTCCCCTACCCTACCTCCTGGCAACCATGAATCTGTTTTCAGTCTCTATGGATTTGCCTGTTTGGGACATTTTATATAAAGGGATTCATATAATATATGGTCTTCTGTGACTGATTTCTTTTACTTAGCATAATGTTTTCAAGGTTTATCCTTGTTGAAGCATGTGTCAGTACTTCATTCCTTTTTATGGCCAAATAATAGTTCCTCCAGTGGGTATACCACAGTTTGTTTATCCATTCATATTTAGGTTACTGCCACTTTTTTGGCTACTATGAATAATGCTGCTGCTATAAGCAATCATGTAAAAGTTTTAATATAGACATATGTTCTCAGTTGTCTTGGGTATACACTTAAGAGTGGAATTGCCTGCTCATGTAGTTATTCTATTTTTAATAGTAATTCCATTTTTACAGAACTGCCAGACTGTTTTCCAAAGCACCCGCACACTTATACATTCCTCTCAGCAATGTATGCAGGTTCCATTTTCTATAAATTCTAGCCAATTCTTGGTGTTGTCTGTCTCTTCGGATCATATAGTTTTTATTCTTCAATTTGTTAATATGATGTATCACATTGATTGATTTGCGTATATTGAAGAATCCTTACATCACTGGGATAAATCCCACCTGATTATGGTATATGATCCTTTTAATGTGTTGTTAGATTCTGTTTGCTAGTATTTTATTGAGGATTTTTGCATCTATATTCATCAGTGATATTGGTCTGTAGTTTTCTTTTTTTGTAATATCTTTGTCTGGTTTTGGTATCAGGGTGATGGTAGCCTCATAGAATGTGTTTGGGAGTGTTCCTTCCTCTGCAATTTTTGGAAGAGTTTGAGAAGGATGGGTGTTAGCTCTTCTCTAAATGTTTGATAGAATTCACTGGTGAAGCCATCTGGTCCTGGACTTTTGTTTGTTGGAAGATTTTTAATCACAGTTTCAATTTCATTACTTGTGATTGGTCTGTTCATATTTTCTATTTCTTCCTGGTTCAGTCTTGGAAGGTTATACCTTTCTAAGAATTTGTCCATTTCTTCCAGGTTGTCCATTTTATTGGCATAGAGTTGCTTGTAGTAGTCTCTTAGGATGCTTTGTATTTCTGCATTGTCTGTTGTAACTTCTCCTTTTTCATTTCTATTTTTATTGATTTGAGTCCTCTCCCTCTTTTTCTTGATGAGTCTGGCTAATGCTTTATCAATTTTGTTTATGTTCTCAAAGAAACAGCTTTTAGCTTTATTGATCTTTGCTATTGTTTTCTTTGTTTCTATTTCATTTATTTCTGATCTGATCTTTATGATTTCTTTCCTTCTAACTTTGGTTCTTGTTTGTTCTTCTTTCTCTAGTTCCTTTAGGTGTAAGGTTAGATTGTTTATTTGAGATGTTTGTTGTTTATTTGAGATGTTTATTTGAGATGTTTGTTTATTTGTTTATTGTTGTTTATTTGAGATTGTTTATTTGAGATGTTTGTTGTTTCTTGAGGTAGGATTGTATTGTTATAAAATTCCCTCTTAGAACTGCTTGTTTGTTTATTTGAGATGTTTGTTGTTTCTTGAGGTAGGATTGTATTGTTATAAAATTCCCTCTTAGAACTGCTTTTGCTGCATCCCATAGGTTTTGGATCATCATGTTTTCATTGTCTTTCATCTCTAGGCATTTTTTGATTTCCTCTTTGATTTCTTCAGTGATCGCTTGGTTATTTAGTAACATATTGTTTAGACTCCATGTGTTTGTGTGTTTTACGTTTTTTCCCCTGTAATTGATATCTAGTCTCATAGTGTTGTGGTCAGAAAAGATGCTTGATATGATCTCAGTTTTCTTAAATTTACTGAGGCTTGATTTGTGACCCAAGATGTGATCTATCCTGAGAATGTTCCATGTGCACTTGAGAAGATAGTGTAATCTCCTGTTTTTGAATGGAATGTCCTATAAATATCAATTAAATCTATCTGGTCTGTTGTGTCATTTAAAGCTTGTGTTTCCTTATTTATTTTCATTTTGGATGATCTGTCCATTGGTGAAAGTGGGGTGTTAAAGTTCCCTACTATTATTGTGTTACTGTTGATTTCCCCTTTTTTTGGCTGTTAGCATTTGCCTTATGTATTGAGGTGCTCCTATGTTGGGTGCATAAATATTTACAATTGTTGTATCTTTTTCTTGGATTGATCCCTTGATCATTCTGTAGTGTCCTTCTTTGTCTCTTGTAATAGTCTTTGTTTTAAAGTCTGTTTTGTCTGAATGAGAATTGCTACTCCAGCTTTCTTTTGATTTCCATTTGCATGGAGTATCTTTTTCCATCCCCTCACTTTCAATTTGTATGTGTCCCTAGGTCTGAAGTGGGTCTCTTATAGACAGCATATATATGGGTCTTGTTTTTGTATCCATTCAGCGAACCTGTGTCTTTTGGTTGGAGCATTTAATCCATTCACGTTTAAGGTAATTATCCATATGTATGTTCCTATTACCGTTTTCTTAATTGTTTTGGGTTTGTTTTTGTAGGTCCTTTTCTTCTCTTGTCTTTCCCACTTAGAGAAGTTCCTTTAGCGTTTGTTGTAGAGCTGGTTTGGTGGTGCTGAATTCTCTTAGCTTTTGCTTGTCTGTAAAGCTTTTGATTTCTCCATCCAATCTGAATGAGATCCTTGCCCAGTAGAGTGATCTTGGTTATAGGTTCTTCCCTTTCATCACTTTAAATATGTCATGCCACTCCCTTCTGGTTTGTAGAGTTTCTGCTGAGAAATCAGCTGTTAACCTTATGGGAGTTCCCGTATATGTTATTTGTCATTTTTCCCTTGCTGCTTTCAGTAATTTTTCTTTGTCTTTAATTTTTGCCAATTTGATTACTATGTGTCTCGGCGTGTTTCTCCTTGGGTTTATCCTGTATGGGACTCTCTGCGCCTCCTGCACTTGGGTGGCTATCTCCTTTCCCATGTTAAGGAAGTTTTCTACTATAATCTTTTCAAATATTTTCTCGGGTCCTTTCTCTCTCTCTTCTCCTTCTGGGACCCCTATAACGTGAATGTTGTTGCGTTTAATGTTGTCCCAGAGGTCTCTTAGGCTGTCTTCATTTCTTTTCATTCTTTTTTCTTTATTCTGTTCTGCAGCAGTGAATTCCACCATCTGTCTTCCAGGTCACTTATCTGTTCTTCTGCTTCAGTTATTCTGCTATTGATTCCTTCTCATGTATTTTTCATTTCAATTTATTGTATTGTTCATCTCTGTTTGTTTGTTCTTTAATTCTTCTAGGTCTTTGTTAAACATTTTTTGCATCTTCTCAATCTTAGCCTCCATTCTTTTTCTGAGGTCATAGATCATCTTCACTATGATTATTCTGAATTCTTTTTCTGGAAGGTTGCCTATCTCCACTTCATTTAGTTGTTTTTCTGGGGTTTTATCTTGTTCCTTCATGTGGTACATAGCCCTCTGCCTTTTCATCTTGTCTGTCTTTCTGTGAATGTGAGTTTTGTTGCACAGGCTGCAGGATTATAGTCCTTCTTGCTTCTGCTCTAAAAGCCATAATTTTAACAGCTAGGGAAAAATAGGAACATTCTGTTACATGTTTCTCCCTATGTATTTATTCCCTGTAATTATAAAGTAAAACCCTCTTGCCCTGTTGGTGGGAATGTAAATTGATACAGGCACTATGGAGAATAGTATGGAGGTTCCTTAAAAAACTAAAAATAGAACTACCATATGACCCAGCAATCCCACTACTGGGCATATACCCTGAGAAAACCATAATTCAAAAAGAGTCATGTACCATAATGTTCATTGCTGCTCTATTTACAATAGCCAGGACATAGAAGCAGCCTTTGTGTCCATCGACAGATGAATGGTTAAAGAAGATGTGGCACATATATACAATGGAATATTACTCAGCCATAAAAAGAAACGACATTGAGTTGTTTGTAGTGAAGTGGATGGACATAGAGTCTGTCATACAGAGTGAAGTAAGTCAGAAAGAGAAAAACAAATACTGTATGCTAACATATATATATGGAATCTAAAAAAAAAAAATGGTTATGAAGAACCTAGGGGCAAGATGGGAATAAAGACGCAGACCTACTAGAGAATGGACCTGAGGACATGGGGAGGGGGAAGGGTAAGCTGGGACAAAGTGAGAGAGTGGCATGGACATATATACACTACCAAATGTAAAATAGATAGCTAGTGGGAAGCAGCCGCATAGCACAGGGAGATCAGCTCAGTGCATTGTGACCACCTAAAGGGGTGGGATAGGGAGAGTGCGAGGGAGGGAGACTCAAGAGAGAAGAGATATGGGGATATATGTATATGTATAGCTGATTCACTTTGTTCTAAAGCATAAACTAACACACTATTGTAAAGCAATTATACTCCAACAAAGATGTTAAAAATAAATAAATAAAGACATGCTAATCATTGAAAACATGATACAGAAATGTATTCATTATCTGAATTCCCTAAAGTGACCACTGTTGTAGGTTCCATATAGTCTTTTCGTCTATATATTTTTACTTATTAAAGCTCATGTTGGATAGATAAATATGTTTTGTGAGTTAATCACTTACTACTTTAGTGAAAGAATTTCCCTGTTATTAAGAACTGTAATATTTAATGCTGCTTAATAGTCTATGTTGTGGAAGGGTTTTCTATTACTTGGCCATTAATCTATTATTTGACGGCTACTTTGTATGATTGTATATATAAATATTAACACTCTATTTTATATATATTAATGCATTTTAAAATACACAATGGATTATTTCTATAATACTGATTCTCCCAAGTGAAATTAGGGGTCAAATGTTATGAACATTCTTTCAACGGTTTCCTATGTGCCTGGCTAATTCAAGCTAGTAAATGCAGCATAAAGATGGATATTCATCTTCCTTTTTTCTTAAGAATGCTAAATTTAATTTACAACTTTAGTAAAATTATTTCAATATAAATGAAAGAGAACAAACATAAATATAGTGGTGTGTGTAGGTATTTAATTTTTCCTCTTTATTTTTGCCTCAGAATTCTCATGTATTTTTTCAAATGTCTTGAAATTAGCAAATCATGTGAGAAAAATAAATGCTTAATTTTTAAAGTGATTGCTGTATTGATAATGGTCATTCACCAATCAGATATTTTTCAACTTTTTGTGTGAGGCATGGTCCTAGGGGCTGGGTTTATTATATCTTTTCTCTTATTTTATTTAATTCCATAAAAAACTGAATGATCGTGGAGATTTAAATAGATTAATTATTTCATTTAGTGAATATTTACTGCATCCACCTGCCATATGGGGTTTAAATTCTTGTGGTACAGAGATGAATAAGATATAATTCCTGTCTGGAGGACCTCACAGTCTAGTTGGAGCCAAGAGGTCAAGAGATGATTATAGTTCAGAATGGGAGATGCAGGAATGAAGTGTGCCTGTTGTCTAGGGGAGCAGAAAGCAAGAAGTGACTGCTCTGCAGGGGGGCGGGGTAGTCAGGGGACTTTGCATAGGAGGAGGCACTTGTACTGGTTCCTAGGGGATGTAAGGGTTGGCTAATGTGAGCAGATGGAGGGCAGGGGGATACTTGCTTCCTTAGTCTTGAAATAAAGGGAAGATCAAAGATGCATACAAGGTTAGAAGATGGCATTAGTCTTGGTGAAGTCAACAAAAGCCTATGGGTCAGTTAGACATAGCGATTTTATGAAATTAAGCTTGATCAACATGAGATACTTTTGGGTTAACCTTAATTAGTAGCTATTTGCATGTTTAACAATACAGTAAACCAAAACAAATCTTTTTTTTGCAGTAGTTATGTTTTTCTATGTTTATAAAATATATACATGCTCATTGAAAAATTATGAAAATATAGAAAAAAGGAAAATACATATCATCCAGGCATAATTACTGTTAACATTTTGATGTATGTGTTTTAAAAATCATTCTAAACAGACAACCATCCTTTAAAAACTGGAATCAGAGAGTGCATATGACTTTCTGCCTGTTTCTTCTCACATAATAAATCATGAAAGCTTTCTCAAAATAAATATAAATTAATATTTCAAATAAACATATAATACTCTATTATGTGGATATGCCACATTTTTTAAAACAAATTCACCTCTTCTAGTACATTTGAGATTGTTTTCCCTTTTTTTTTTCTTATTAAAAATAATGCTATATGGGGACTTCCCTGGTGGTCCAGTGGTTGAGACTTCGCCTTCCAGTGCAGGGGGTGTGGGTCTGATCCCTGGTCAGGGAGCTAGGATCCCACATGCCTTGCAGCCAAGGAGCCAAAGCATAAAACAGAAGCAATATTTTAACGGATTCAATCAAGGCTTTAAAAATGGTCCACATCAAAAAAATCTTTTAAAAAAATAATGTTATAATGAATAGTCTTTTAAACTCATCTTCGTTCACTTCTTTATTTCCTTAGGAGAAATGACTAGGTTAAAATGTATGCACGTTTCAAATGCTGTCCAATTGTTCTGAAAGTTCGTATCATTTTATTCCTATTTTCATGAAGCAATATATGAGAGTATAACCAAATCTTACACTGACTTAAATTGCTTTTCTTGTAAAGGTAACATTATTCTGCTCAAAATAAAACCATTAGTGCCAATATACTTCAGTTAGGCTTCTGATTAAATTATAAATAAATTGAGAAGAGATCAGTATCTCTGTGCTTCTGAATTTACTCCCTCAAGAATATTAAATGAAAGTATAAAACACAAAACTGAATGTAAATAAATTTAAAGTAATATAATTTTATATATTTATGGAACACTTTCTCTAAAAACTTAATAGAAGTTTTTTTTTTTTTAAGTCAGACATATTATCAGGTTGATACTAAGAAGCTTCACATTTTCATGTGTTTCATTACTGAATAATAAGATCATCCTCAGATTTTTGTTCCCCTAAGCTAATGTTATTTGTCCTCGAAGAAATTTACAAAATACGTTTTGCTAACTCAAATAACTTTACCTTCCACTAGAGTAAATCGCTATTTATTTCAATGTCCTAAGTTAACCCCTAGTAATATTCAAAGGATTAAGACAGCTTCTCAAAGTGTACAACTCATTACTGGAGTGTTTCAAACTAAACAAACCCAAAAAACCATATAGGTTTATGTGTGCTTTCATTATTACTGTTATTCAGTATCCAAAGTTGAAAAGAGAACTATGTTAACTTCTCAAGATTTAATAGGAATTCAAAGGTTTATATTAATATATAAATCAATTGTTTATATTTATGATGCATCTATAGCTTAGCTATCCAGAATTCTTGGTGAATGAGCCACTTTAGATAGCCATTTTCTGAATAATGCAAATTTTTCCCCTAAGAATTAAAGATATTTCAGAATTAACTTTTACCCATTCTTGACTTATTTAAACAAGTCTTAGATAATTGTTATAAATTATACTGTTTTATTGTCCTCAGGGCCTATTGAATTTTTTTGTTGCTCATGCTAATTGATCCCATATTGCTTTACTGACAACTCTTGAGCCTACTTTTTGTTTTTCAGTCTTATGCTATTTGTCACATTTTTCTGTCAGTGTACTATTTCCTCTTTTTTTCTAATTTGCTGGTGCCAATCTGGCATAAATAACCTGCTTATTAAGATTATAAAAAGCAAAAGCAGATGAGAGATGAAAAAGGAAATGACAACTTCTTGAGTAAAGAATACACATTTTCCTCTATAAATAAAATATTTGTTTTTATTAATATACTGACCAGTTCAGGAGTCTATTTTTCTAATTTCTAGCTCTGGGTAAATTTTTTTTTTACGCGGGCCTCTCACTGTTGCGGCCTCTCCCGTTGCGGAGCACAGGCTCCGGACGCGCAGGCTCAGCGGCCATGGCTCACAGGCCAAACAGCTCCGCGGCATGTGGGATCTTCCCGGACCGGGGCACGAACCCGTGTCCCCTGTATCGGCAGGCGGACTCTCAACCACTGCGCCACCAGGGAAGCCCCTAAATTTTGAATAGGTAAACTATTTCTCTTACTCCAAGTGCCCCTCTTAACCAAAACTAAATGTCAGGCAAAAGGGAAGGCATAGAAAACTGTCGTGCCTTACTCCACACAGTCATTGCGTTAAGGTGTAACTGCCTTAAATTGCAGCAGCTGTAGTCTCCATGTGCAAATTTCCCTTATTTCTGTGCTCTTCCAAGCATCAGCTGATCTCTGCCTGTGAGTTTATGAGCACCAGGTTTTGTTTTCACCCCACTTCTCCCACTTTTTTTCAATTCTGCTTTGATTTTTCTTTTTGGTAAAAATCGGAGCGTGTTCCAGTGGCCTTAGTGCATTTTTATTAACATACTCATTAGAAAAGAACTAATCCCGTTATGATTCAGCAGAAATAGACATAATATGTATTTAGGGATTGTCTGGCCAGGGTTACTGGGTTAAATTGGACTTAAAGTTCTCATTTGAGTTTAACTGCCTTCTGTAGTCCAGTATGCACCAAAATCTTTCGTTTTCTAACAGCAAGTTAGAACGGGCTGGGCAGTGCACTTAGAGATGAGAAGAAATACTTAGAGGAATCACTGATCATGGATATAAAGTTAAAAAAAGTTAGAAAGCATGTCTGATGATACATTATTATAAAAAGTAATTTAAAATAAAAGCCCAAACACTAACCAATATTTGATACTGAGTTTTCTTTGTTACCTAGTTTAAGAAACATAATTATGAAATAAATCAAAAGAAACAATAGCTTTAGGGAGCATTAGAAATGACATTTAGGTACTGTGCATGACACTGAAGCACCTGAACCCTGAAGTACCCCTTTATTTAAAGACAATGTGGCTAAAGCTGACTAAATTATTTTCTGGTATGTAAGAAGTTGTTTTTTGTTAGAAAACTCCTAATTTGTTTCCCATTTTTACTAAGAACAGGATAAATCACATGTAATATACACATTATTCACCTAGAATTCTCTTTGGAATGGACCTATAAGAGGCAGGGGACTCTAAGAGCCTTATGATTCTATTTTTAAAAGACCAACAGAAAAGAATAGAAAGATGAGCATTTTCTCATTTAAATGATTACGTAAAGAGGAAGATCTCACTCAATTCTAGATTAAAGATGTTGGTGATTTTCTTCTCATCAGCAGTGTTGCTTATGGGGAGCATTGACCTCGGGCTTTCTCCTTCCCATTATCTGCAGATATGTTACTTTTCCATTTCTGAAAGAAGTGCTTAACATATTATATGAGACTACGACAGAGGTTTTGCAGTTGCTATTTAAAAAAATATATCGTATACATATTCATGTGGTTTTGGAGAACTCTTTTATTTCGGTTTTAGGGCAATCTGTAAAAACTACAACATGAATGCTTATTTATTTGAAAGTATAATACACTATGATAAGATGTATATTCTTTTAATGTGAGGAAGACTGATGGTCATGTTTTCATCATTCTTCTTAGCATTCTCTTCCTTGAATATCTTTGACAAACTGTATGGCAATTTATTTTTCTGTAGGAGTAAAGAAATTCAACCATTATTTGGAATACTAGAGCTATTTAATTAGCTGAATGTTTAATGTGCCAGTAGTAAATATGTCAGTCATCTTAATTTATTTTGAAATGGAGATATCAATTCATAAAATAGAATTTTAAGAGTGATTATGCTCCACTTTTTTCAAGACATCTACCTTGAGCACTTCAGATTCCCTATGCAATGTTTATGAACATTTAAAAAAGTCAAACTGTTATTACTATATTCAAGATAGAGGTCTTGGAGGTTTAGTTCCTATGCAAGAAATTAGATGCTATTAACAGAAAAACATGAATTTTTACTTTAACCTATGGGATCATTTTGTGAACATTTATTAAAATACATAGGAATGTCATTATGCTACTATTTACCATAGAACAAAATTCTATCTAAGGCTCATCTTTACTGAGTGTTGTATTACAGGCTTCAGATACTGAATCACTTCATTATAAGGGGCTTTACTTAAGGCAGTATGACATTACAGACTCCAAGAATAGTTCTATAGCAGATATCATGTGTATATAAATATTCATGAAGTATATACAAGTATACATGTATATGCATTTATTTACCAGGATACTATGACTGTTTTGTGGGTTGTTTAGAATGCTCTGTTAAGGCGTCAAAAGTTTTCAGTTAGCTCTTAGTCATGAGCTTCTTATTCCAGACTGCTAGATGGGAATGAATTGGCACATATTTATTCCTCCTCCTGGTAAATTTTAAATTAATGCCAACTATTTTCCTGAAATTATGTTGAAGATCAATGAATGACTATTACAGGAAAATTAATTCCTGTGTACCTTGGTGACAGTTTTTCAAAGGTACTACCTTTGAACATTTACAATGAAAAAAGCTTACCTACGTGTATTTTTGTCCAAACTTTTGACCATGCTGCTGATGAAAAATCTGTGTTTATGAAGCTAATGAGTGACTAAAATTTCTTCCAGGTTGAACATTCATTCCTTCAACAGTTTTTTTAAACACCTTTGTTTGTGCACAAATTTAAACTTATATGTAGCCAAACTGATCTTTTTCTTTATGTTTTTTTCTTTTGCCTTTAAACATAGAAAGCCATTTTCCTTATATTGTCTTCTAAAGTTTTGATAATGTGACTTTTTACATTTAGCTCTCTAACCAGCTGGAATATGTTTTGAATTGGATAATGATACATCGCTAGTAATGTTAAAGAGTAAGGATATATGTACGATATCTAGACCTGAGTGCTGTGCCAAACTCCTATCTGGTGCTCAATACGTTTTTTTAAATCCACCCTTCTCCCATCCTGCAGCCACACAGGGCATGTACTCGATCAGTGTTTCAGAGGACAACATCAAAGCATTCACCAAAAAGTAGAGGAAAAGGAAATGCAAACAAATGATTATAGTATAAATCCCTTTGGTAGATCAAGAAGACAGAGAAACTTTCAAAGGAGGCAATTCTTATGATGCTTCTTGAGAGATGAGTTGAAATTTATGAAATAAATGAGAGGAAAATGATTTTCCAGAAAGAGGGAAAGGTATCTGAGAGTGTTTGGTGTGTTCAGGGTGCCAACAAAGCTGACATGAGGTAGAGGATGGAAAGAAGACCCCGGGCAGAAAAAGAAAGGACTGGCAAGCCATGCTGAGGATTTTAGTCTCTAACTTGTAGTCCTTGTGTATATAAGTATGCAAGTGGCATGATTCATACCGAGTTTTTGATTTTTACATATCTGGTACAATTTTAAGAGCATGTATAAAGTTTCTTTCATGCAGTTTTGTTGAATAATTAATAGTCCACAAATACTACAGATTAGTCCCAAATCAATTGAATATCTAATTTCTGGTAATGCTCAGATCACGTGGGTTGGAAAAGTTTGCCTGAGTGTACCGATTGATTTAGGTATGGTTCAATTTCCTTAAATATTTGGAGAGACTTCTATAGTGTAATCATGGAATAGCAATGTAGCCTTGGAACATGGAACTGTGCCTTACGAATTTCCTTTCCTCTGAGACAGAAAAATTATAATGAACTATGCCAAGACCTTTTTGCTTTTTCAGTTTTTACAAACGTATTTGGTACTGTTAGCATTTATTAAGCAAGCTTGGCCAACCATGAAGTTTGTTAACATCCTAAGCTAACCACCCAAGGTATTATTTGGACATATCAGAGCATTTGGTACCTCATCTAATTTGTTCCTAGAGATAATTGGTTTGGATGAATTGTTTGTGTGGCCTGGAGAGGGGTCACTGGAGTGGCATAGGTAGGGCTGCAGGTGTTAGTGAATGGTGGTCTTCAATAACCAATGGTGATAAAGCTACAAACTGAATTTGCCTGATTTGTGAATAAGATGTTGGGAATGATTCTACTAGGGTCTCTTAAATCATCGAGAACTGAGATGAGAGATATATTAAAGCTGTGATAACTGGTTTTGCATATTGTTTTTATCTAATTTATAACTTGATGCTGATGAGGTCTTGGAATATTTGAGTTATGCCCTGCTGACCATTATCTTGACAAATGTCAATTGCAGTTTCAGGTTGATGACTAGGCCAGACATAAACCAAACCTGTTAAATCAGGCAAAGTTTACATATCTAAAGAAGTGCTTTCCAAGTATCTTTACATCACAGAATGCATAAAAGATGATGTATTTGGTACCCAGGGGTAAAATGGAGGAGCTTTGAAAAGTCATCTAACATGGGGCTTGGTAAAGAAAAATTGTTTTCTTTATGTTATATAATTATGATAGGAGAAATAAGTACAAAATATTTAAAAAGGTGAAAGTTGAAGGTATGTAAAACTTTCAAATAAACCTTACCAAAATTTTAATAAACTTTAATAAAGCTTTAATAAGCTTTAATGAACATATAATTTCTGATGAAGGATTTTAATGCTATCTCTTCAATACTTGACAGTTACATAATATAGATAAAAACTTTGTTTTAAAACTCTTATTTTTATAGCAACCCAAATTTTTCAACAATTAAAATGAATATTTAAAAAATCATATGGCTATTATTTTTCTTTCAATGGCAGATGTAATGCTAATATTTATTGTGGCGAATTCAAATGAATTTCAAATCCAATTGTGCATTTTTAATTTTTTTTTTTTTTTTTTGCGGTACGCGGGCCTCTCACTGTTGCGGCCTCTCCAGTTGCGGAGCACAGGCTCCGGACGCGCCGGCTCAGCGGCCATGGCTCACGGGCCCAGCCGCTCCGCGGCATGTGGGATCTTCCCAGACCGGGGCACGAACCCGTGTCCCCTGCATCGGCAGGTGGACTCTCAACCACTGCGCCACCAGGGAAGCCCCAATTGTGCATTTTTATAGCAAAGATTTCAAAACAACAATCAAGTTCTAACTGCAGAATGTACATGCATTTTTACTCTGTAGCCAGCTTGAATGCCCCTAAATGGGCACAAACATACAGATGTATTGAATATAAGGGTAGAAAGAGATTGGAGTTCCCCCATCTCTCCTCTGTAATTTGAACAGTTGGGCTGTGGTCCTTTACTTCTTGGGTGTGAGCTCTTCCATCAGCTCCCTAGGCCTCTTGAGCAAGATGAGGTGTGATGTGGTCCGCCCCAGGATGTTAATGCAGATATCCAGGTAATAGACCACCTCTCTGGGGAAGCTCATGATGCCATAAAGGAGTGGTAAGTGCATGTTTTCACATCTTATGCTCTCCATCTGTGGGTACACAAGGTGAGCCTGATCCTAATCTCTGACCCTTCTCTGAGGAGTCCTGGAAAATGCTTATTGAGGTCAAAGCCATCCAATGGGGGAACTCCAGTCCCAAAGTCTGAGTGGACCAGCATTTCTACATATACCTCTAAACCACTGGATGTATACTAATGTGCTACAATTTACCATTTGGGAAACTCTGATATAAGTCCTGCAGAGGACAGTAACAGAGCAGAAATATCAGCAGTAATCTCCAGTGACAGACTGGGGTGTTTCTGGGTCTCCTCAAAGTATTTCACACAATTGCAGATGATAGGTCTGGGTTAATAAAGGTCAGTTCAGAACTTCTGGAAGCTCAAATGTTCCCGTTATGGCCCAACCTTAATTATGAGAGGTTAAAACATTTCAGGATACAACTTTGCTGGGATATGTGCTGGTATTTTCATACCCGGGCCAGGGTACATCATTAATCTCATAATCATAGAGTCCAGAATGTACAGTGTACAGTGTACTTGGACCTGAATAAACTCCTTGCCCATCACTTTCAGCTTCCCAGTAGGACTCACAATGGGCCAAAAATATCTCTCTGTGGCATTTGAGAAAGTGGCAGTTACCAAGTTTTCTGGAATTCCTTCTCATATGTCCTGAGATACACCAAAAGACCAATTGTGCAACATCTGATCTGTACAGTTTCTGAAAAATTTAAAAGTATAACTGGCTAACGTAAAAATTAATTGTAGGCAGTGTTTGATAACATTTCCTAGGCTCTCGGACTGAGAATGTTTTTCCTCTTTTGTGGACACAATGAGAAGAGTGGGAAATGTTCAACTATGAAGATTGAGTTATCTTTTTTCTTAACATTTAGATGCATAGATTTATTTTAGTTTTATTATTTAAAGGAAGAGAATGCCAAGAAGAATTTAGAAGCAGGAGATTATGTGAAATATACATTAGTCTTTCCATGGAAATGGCTATTCACAGTACAATGGAGAACCTCATTCCCTGGGGAGACTTCAAAAAAAATGGTTTGTCAAATGTCTTGTAGATGTTGGTGTCCTGCTTCTGAATGCAGCCAGAAGATGCTTCTGGCAAATGAGAAGTTTTAACATTACTCATCTATAAAGTTGGCTTATGCTCTGGAGCCAAGGCACATTTTACTTCCTTGCTCCTCTGAACTTTCTGGGTTAATTAAAAACTATCATTATCACTGTTTCAGCAACTGACGTGCTATAAAAAATGAACTTTAGCAATGGATTCATTGAAAGGCAGAGAGCTATTTTAGAAATCTTAAGAGGGAATGTGCTTCTTGGACCACTAAGATCATACTAGAATCAGTTCACATTCAACAAGCCTAACCAGGTCCACAGATGTCTACCAGACTCTGTGTTTTGGAAACTTTGGGGTTTATCCTTCTGTGTGTGTGTTCCTTATTGATTCTTACCTCAGAGGTGGGAGTCATAAGGGAACCACTAAAGGGCATCTGGCATTTAGCGACTACAGCGTGGAATATTGTAGAGTCCCCAGAGTTGAAAGATACATCCTTATTCCTGCTCCCTACCACAGCAGTAGGTAGATCCTACATCCTGAAAATATTCTGAGTCTTTGCTCTTCATTGGCTAGTGGTTTTTATCTTTGAGACTTCTTTCACAGGATCTTAGAGCTAGTTCTCACTGCTTGGTAGAAGAAGATCCTAATTCTTACTTTTCCCCTTTCAAACTCAGGCTAAATGATTTCTGTTTTTGTTGACTTAAGGTTGTAGTTGTGGTAATTATGCTTTTTGTCATATAATTAAGTTGATACGAAGTCATGTTGTTACATTTCAAAATTCTGTTTTGAATATCTCTTGATACTTTTAGGAACTTAAAAAAATACAGTATTCTATTATAAATATCTATCTTTGAAATAAAAATTCCTAAGCACCCCAGGAATCTCCTTTTGATAAGAGTAAATTCAGTGTGGAAGGCTTCTCATGGTTCTAGTTCCAGATCAAATGTTTTTTCTTTTGTAAACTCTCTCTTAACTCTCCAGATAAAGAAAATTGTTCCCTCCACTGTGCTCCAAATCTATCCTTTGCACATGTTTCTATCATAGTATTTGCCACACTAAACTGTAGTTATTTCTTTATATGCTTTGTTCTCTCAGACCATGAACATCAAATTGTCAGTATCTTATTTTCTTTGTATACCTAGGGTCAAACACCCAGAGAGAAATAATAAAGGTTGAATGGATGGAAGAAAGGATGAATAAACCATTTGTGATAAACCCTAATCAAAGGGTTTTAGTTACTTAGGTATCAAGAGAACTTTAGAATTATCAGGGTATGGAACCTAAGAACATTGCTCTATTAATATATCAGTATTTGTGACAAATTAAGGCTTTTATTTGGTTTATGTAACTCTGTATGCAAAGGAAGATGTTTGATCCTAAAGGTATACTTATTTATTTATTTATAGCAGTCTTCTTTTGAAATTCTGCCATTTTTATAATATCTTATTTTGTTAGTTGTATTAAATTTAGAGCTTTGAATGATTCTCTGATATAGAAATTAATGCTGGAATATACTGTCATCATTGTACTTAAATAGGAGATAATGTAGGGTTTGGAGCTTGAGATTTCATAGCTGGTATTTCTAGTATCAAATATATTAAAAGTTGATTACTAACCTCTGCTTTTATGTAATCCGGTAAAAATTACTTCCTTAAGGAGATACTGAAAAAAAGAACTTTGAGATATCAATTTTTAAAAATTTATTCTTACTTCTTTCTGAAAAACTAAGCCATAAACTATAATATTTTAAAATAACTTTAAGGAATTATTCAGAATCCAGGCCAGAAATAATGAGAGAAAATAATAGTTTGGGTTTTTCCTCTCCCCTACTCTTGTATTTGTATATAAGATCTTTGGCAGATTTCCAGATGGTTTTATGAGAGAATTGCCAAATAATAGGGGCTCAATCACCCATTGTAGTCATGATGTAGGCTGAAGCCTTATATTTCTTTAGGCAAACATATTACTAAAAGAGCTCATGTTTCCTTTTTGCTGATATTTTCTGTTTAAAATATGCTTTTATTTTCCACTTGGTTGGGATAATAGTTAACCAAATCATATATTTAGAGTGAAGATTGTAGGATTAAACCAAAATCATCTCCAAATATATGCAAGACAATGGATAAGCAACAAAGGGAGAAATCTTGATCTTCAAGTGCTTTCAGGGAGAGATTAAAAAAATAAGATGTAGAAAACAAGTTTATGGTTGCCAAAGGGAAGGGGGGATAAAATTAGGAGTTTGGGATTCACATATACACACTACTATATATAAAATAGATAACCAACAAGGACCTGCTGTATAGCACAGGGGACTGTACTCAGTGTTTTGCAGTGGCCTGTAAGGGAAGAAGATCTGAAAAAGAGTATATATATAATTGAATGGCTGTGCTGTGTACCTGAAAATAATACAACATTGTAGATCAACTATACTTCAATTAAAAAACAAGTGATGTCTAGGTTGTACTACGGAAAGATGAAAATGACCTATTATTGATGAATCTATTTTATAACCTCAGATTTGTCCTCTTTCTGGAAAATCTGGTTTTTTTTTCTTTTTTGACATTTAAAAACACTCAAATGAAATTATTATGGTAGAATCTGGAATTTACTCATGATGATTTATTCTTAGGCTCCACATGGTAATAAGGAAATTCAGGCCTATATCCACCTAGGTTCAGGTTCAGGTGAAAAAGAACATGCCTCTTTTTCAGAATAAACAGTAAAATCCAAAGACCAAGTCTCATTGGCTCTGATAAAGTCATGTGTTATTTCTGAGCCAAACCCAAGATCAGGAGAATGAGCTACTTAGACGGGCCAGACCTGAGTTATCTGACACATCCCTAGAATGGTAGTAGATTAACTTCTACAGGAAGCACATAGATTCAGAGTAGGGGCATGAATAATCCCCCGCATAGAAAGATCAGAATTATAGAATTTTCTGGGACGACTAGAGAGGCAGTAGACATTGAGTGGAAAATACAACTAATTTCTTCTACAAAGATATAATTATTTTTGCAAAGATAGTCCATAAAAATCATAGATATATAACAGTTATTATAGGCCATTACATATGTGATGTTGAATGACTGTATATAAAATACACTTCAGAAGATAGAAATACTCATTGGGAACACTTTGGAATAGACTTAGGATTTAAATGGGAAGGACATTGAATGGATACTAGGTAGATACAATGTGGAGATATTGTGCTAAGTGCTTTCATTATGCTTTTTATTCTACCATTGAAAATAGGTAGTACAGTAAATATATTATTTTTCTTTTATAGATGACAAGCTAAAGTCCAGAGAAGTCAGGCAACTTAATAATAATGGTGGTTGGTATTTATTAGTGCTTTCTATATATTAGAAAGTGTGAAAAGGGCTTTATTTGGATATATTTATGTAGATCTTCATCATTATCACCATCATCATCATTATCAACTCTTATTTTAAAGATAAAGAAATGGAGAATTAGGGGCTTAACCCTGGTTAAGTTACTTAACACACATGATAAGTAGTACCCCTGGGCTTTGAACTCAGAAAGAATTGACTCATGAATCAATGGACTCAACCCATTTAGTGGGCTCAACCCACTAGACTCTTTTGAGTGATTTACTTTAGGTTACATAGCCAGTAAGAGATGGAGCTGGAAGTCCTATCTCTGACTTGTCTGACTGCCAAGCTTATGATTATTTTCTCTTTTATCTTTGTTGCTGGTAAAATTTAGACAGGAATTAAATAAGAGAGTATTTAAGTTAAAGTGTTAGGGTTGTAATGATTACAGTAAACTAATGTTCCCAAAGTAAATGATCTCAAAAGGAGTCATACAGCTAGAAAGGCAGTTAGATAGCTTAAGTGATTTGGCTATTATTGACTTCCATTTCCCATTTTGATAAGCAGAATTTCCCCTTTCATCTGTTCCTTTCCAAGTATTTACCCTAGACCCTCCACAATTCTAGACAGTTTTTGCTCTGGTTTCTACCTGAGTTTGGCCCTGCTATGTTTTTTTCTAATCCAGCTATGTCTTTTCCAATCCTTTAACCTTGGGCTCTTTATATATTCTTGGAGGACCACTAGCTAATCCAATAAACCAACATATGACAGAAGATTAATGGAAGTTTTGCCTGCTGGAAAGTATGTATATTCTCTATGGTTGCCTTAATCATCTATCCAAGGAAATGATTCTAATGGTGAGAATGTCAAACATGGGAGGAGAGAACAATCCTATGGCACAGGGTCTCACTTGGTGAAACCATCAGGCCAACCACATCAGATTTCACAGAGGTAATTGGAGCTCCCTCTATAGATTTTTAAATAATAAACGTGAATATTAGAAGTAATCCTGCTTTGCTTCCATCAAAGTCATGAACTAAAAGTATCTTGAGAATTTTAGGAAGCAAGAGGATCTCTGTCCAAAAGGTGGCTTTTCTCTTTAAAGCTATTATCTCAGAAAATACTGTTCCATATGGCTAAATTATTCTAATTTAATTGTATTACAATTCTTTGAAAATTTCCAATCCATGTGTACTTTGTATATAACTTTGATTAGCCAGAAGATGGAACAACTTATTGCTGGACCTTGTTTTTTGTTGTAAATAAAAATGCTGATATTTTAATTTTACCATTTCATTTTTTTGTTCATTCAATGATTCTTTCTCTGAGTGGATATAGCAAAGTAAATTTAAATGGGGCTAAGCTGGTTTATAAGGGACAGTTTCTAACATAAAAGTCTTTACTATCTAGTTGAGGATATGACACACACACATGAAAAAATATAACAGAAGAGAGCCATACAATTTCAATAAGTATATTTTAGCTAAAAAAAGGACCATTAAAATCTTTAATCAATTGGCTTTCACTGGGGTTTCTCAGAGCCTTCTTAGGGTTTGCTAATTTCAGTGGTGAAGTTCAGGGAGGGGAGAAGGAATGGAACCATCTGCAGAGCACTGCATACTTCTTATGCTTTAGCCACAGGCACTCTACTTTCACCTATTTTACATAAGATTTAGTTTGATCAAAGATTTGCAGGATTAAAAAATGTGAGACTCACAGGTCCAATACAATTCCTATTGTTTTACAGATGAGATAGTTGCCTGAAGCCAAGATAAATTACAGGGCTGCCCTAGTCTGAAGAACTTGGAGTTAAGGGAAGGCTTAAACTGGTTTTATTAATGTCCTGATATTGGTCTATGAATGCCAGTGTTTTAATATCAGACATAAAATGTTTTATGTAAATTATACTTTATTTTTAACATGCTTTATATGTGTGATAGACATTAAAAATGTAGAGTACTCATCTAAGATCTAAAACAATTAACATTTAATTTTTCACTCTTTTCTGGTCTCTCATGTATAAGTAGTTTTATATAACTGTAACTATACTATAGATATAAGTAGTTTTTATATAATTGTAACTATACTATAGATATATGTTTGTATTTGGTTTTTTAACCTATTTTATGATAAGTATTTTTTCATGTTGCCATAGACTTCATATTTATAAATTTTATTTTTTGTACAATGACCTATTGAGTCAATATAGCATACTTTATGTAATCATTTGCATATTGTTAGACACTGAGGATATCTTCAATTTCTTTGCAGTTTTGTTGCTTTTGTGTATGTTTTCTCTCTTTTGGATTATTTTTCAAAATAAATTGTGAGGAGTGGTATTAATATATCAAAGTATATAAAAACTTTTGTGATTCTTGCTACATTGCTATCTGAAAGGGTTGTGTAAGTATCAGTTTACCATAGCCTCCCACCTGTAGGAATTATCAATGTTTTGAAATTTTGTTAAGTTTCTTTAGGTAGTACAGCATTGATGTTTTGCTTTGTGCTTTGATTATTAGTGAAGATTATTATTATTATCATTATACCTGTGTGCAAATTATCACCTTTTGAGTGGATTGTTGGTTTATATCCTTTCCTTTTATATTTTGTGGTTCTTTTAATTTGGTTCTTTTAAGTTGTATATATTTGTATATTTTAAAATATATCTTTTTGCTAAAAATATGTTCATAGTCACCTTCTAATATTTTTAACCAGTGACTTTTACATGTTAACTCAATTTATCATTACTATTGATGCTTTTAACTTGGCTTTAACAATTAACATTAAAATGTTTCTTTTTTCTTGTTAGAAAACTGTCTTATTTTGATGAAATTGAGAGTATACTTGTAATAAAAGAATTAGTTGCACTATCTAATAAGTACAGACAATTAATTTTTTTTTTTTTTCTGGTACGCGGGCCTCTCACTGTTGTGGCCTCTCCTGTTGCAGAGCACAGGCTCCTGACGCACAGGCAGCGGCCATGGCTCACGGGCCCAGCTGCTCCGCGGCATGTGGGATCTTCCCGGACCAGGGCACGAACCCATGTCCCCTGCATCGGCAGGTGGACTCTCAACCACTGTGCCACCAGGGAAGCCCCAGAAAATTAATTTTTGACTAGGCAATTTGAGTAAGCAACAATAAAATTTGTAAAACTCAAATCTTTTGAACTCTGCCCTACCACTACTGATATAAAGCACATGTGTTTTCAGCTAGTTTTATTCTATTTTTACTAGCAAATTTCCTCTTTTTAAACCAGTTCAGATCACTGACAATTCTAATCTTATACTTTTATCATTTATAATTCTAGTTCTCTGTCAGAATCAGTTAAAACTCCTTATTCTAATAATATCCCCCAAAGAACAATTTACCTAAATAAAATAAGCAAACAATCAAATATTCCTATGCAAATAATCACTAAGTTACATGTTTGAGTTGGTAAAGTTCAGAAGGATTCTTCTTCATTTGAGAAGGAATATTCTTTGATAAACAGTGAATGCATAAACAATGCAAGCATTATCTTTTCCTTCTTTTCTTCCCTTAACCCTACAGGCAAAGAAGATGTTTTAAGAATTTGACACTCATATATATATTATCCCAGTGGCATTTCAGAGCTTCCAGAAACATTAAATCCAATTGGAATGTTCGAAACCATATTTGCTTGCCACTGCAACTGGTACAGTGAGCTAATTTTTCTGAGGTTACTGGCCCCTAACCTGAATTTCTCTTCAGCTGCTTTCATCAAACGAAGTTAGAATCTTTTCCATTGCTGTGAGGTTAATAGCATTTTCAGATTCTAATCTAGTCTCTGGAAAATTGTCTTTTTGAAAAATTAATCAATAATACTCATTTTTACATCAGTATGTCAAACAAGGCAGAGTCTACCACACCAGGCATTTCTGCCACTAACTGTCCTATCCAATAGATATTCCTACATGACAAAAGTCAATAAACTCACCATGCTTGCAGCGCTGCCATTTTTTCATGCTTTTAGTTCACTCATGTATTAAAGAGAGCCTGGAAGACTCACTGGGCAAAGACATTAAATTACCCTGAAACAAATATTTTTAGGAAAAAGGCTTAAACACGTTTTCATGTCTGTGTCCTGATTTATTCTCCTTAGGGATACTAGACAGATGCTCTCTGAAGACAATTTATGTGTATTGCCACAAAATAAATAACCGATTAATGTATTTATTTCCAAAGTGACTTGGAGGCCACATCAACACAGATCTATTTAAATAAGAAATGGGAATGAGTTGTTTGAAGATTGAATTAGATAATCATATAAAAGCACAAAGTCCAATGTCAGACACATAATAAATGCTAGATGTTAATAATAGCATTATTAATTATTATTATTTCCATTATATCAAAGAATAATTATAAAGTATAATTAGGACTCTGGATAGGGCAGTATTAAGCGTAACTGTTTCCATTGTTGGTCCCACCATGTTAATATTGAGTGTCATAATGGTAATGTAGATGCAAACCAGGAATAGCATTGTTTCTTTTTGCAAAGAGAACCAGGCTGGCTAGAAATAGATTAAACTGTTAGTATAGTTACTCATGGAAGAGATTCTTCATTAAACATACTATGGAATAGCACTTTTAGTTCAATTAAATTGACGTTGAGTCCCTACCAGGGGTAAGACACTATTCTATAGAGGTGCAAAATGTAACTTTTAGTTCCTGTCTTTTTAAGGGATTATAATGGGGTATGGGAGATAGGAATGTAAATTAATTATATTGCAGCGTGGTAAATGGAATAATATAATATGTGGGTACAGAAGAGTACAAAATAATTACTATCAGCAAGATCAGAAAAGGCTGAATGGAAGAATATCTAAGATGGACTTTGAAAGATGTAAAATTAAGTAGCAAGTTTATAACAGGTAGTATAGCTGTGAAAAAGCCTAGAGTCCAGAACCATGGTACTTGAGGGAAATTTTGGATGGTTACAGTGTTAAGTATGAGATGGAGATTAGTGAAGAGAGATGAAGCTGGAATACTAAATAGAGACCAGATTTTTGAAAGGGTTTGTAACTATGTTTTGGAATTTGAAATTAATTTCAAGGTCAGTGGGGAACCATTGAAGGGTTTGAAGCATGAGATAGACCTGACTGATCATTCTTAAATTTTATAAAGAAGACTCTTATTCTGAAGTGTGAAGAAGGGATGGTAAAGAGCTGAAAATGAAGGCAGGAATTTGTGTTCTTGACTGCATTCACTGAGATAGAGTCTTGTAAAGCCAAAAGTGATGGAAGTTCTTATTTAGCAATAGATTAATTGACCAGTGGTTTTCGGCAATAGTAATACTTTTTTTTTTTTTTTTTGTCTTTGGAGGATTACTACTGGGCTCTTAGTAAACTGGCTTCATGCTTTATTTTTATTTTCAGATTCCAGGAGAGGTGTTAGGAGGCCATTAAATGTCTGGGACAGAGATAATGAGGTTTTAGGTTCAGGCAGGGCAGAGGGTGAGGGAGGAAGACTGAAGATAGAGGCTTAGGAGGCAAGATGGATATGGTTGTGGGAGCAAGAAATCGGTGAGGGGGGGATGACAGAGGAGCAGAAATGGGTTCATGAAGTCAAATGTCCTGAGAGCAGAACACAAAGATCAACTCATTTGCAAATATAGGCAAATGACATTTTATTATAGAACTCTAAATGCCATTATGTATATAGATATTTTTATAGATAATTTTTGAGTACATATCACATAAGTGGGGCATTTAAAGACATAAGGGTGAGTGGATAATATTCAAAAGGAAACCTCTCAGTAAAAATCAGATCGCTTGCTGCTTGCCTTATTTAAAATCAAAGTATTTATTAAAATAATTATTTATATTTGCCTAACATCTCATCACACTTTCTTGGTCTGCTTAATATACTAAAATTCAGGTAATTGAAGGTATGATGTGATAATTTTTTGCCATCCTCTGACTTTCCTGATACTCACACTAATTGTTTAAAGGTATTAACATTTCTTTGTCCAGTTAAAATGTGAGTCCTGTTGCTAAATGGTATGAATTATAGGTCTATTAATTAGTAAATAATTGTATTAATATTTAAATGAAACACCTTCTGATGGAAGGAGCCAATGTCATAAAGAAAAGTAAATTCATTATATATAACAAGTAGATGAAATGGCTCCTTTTATTAGGAGAAAGAGGACTGTTCTGGAAAGGAAGAAGGGCCACTTCCTTGGCCATAAATGCTTTTCTTAGGTTTTTGGTGTTGTGTATCTGAGAGCAGATTTGAGATCTGTGAGGTGAACAGCATTACTAGAACCATTAGAGAGTGGTGGAATGCCTCATTTGCTTTGAGGCCTGTTTCTTAAACTGGGAGAATGTAGAGAGATCACTAACCCATCAAGGGGGAAATTAACCTTAGGCTAAAGAGTCCAGGGTGAAATACAGTGCATTCAATTTGGGGGTTAGACTGAACTGCTAATTGTATAACTAATATTTAGTCAGACAAAATATCAATTAAGTATTGTGGGAAAAATTTAAAACATATTTGATATTTGTTTAAACAATAATTATATTACATTTGAAATAATTTTCAAAAAAGAAATTAGTTCTGATCATAATACTAATAATATATACTTTAAAACATATAAGCCAGTGGATGCAAAGAACCAGCAGTCCAGCACAGTATCTGGAAAAGAGACTCATAGTTTCATTGAATGAATGAATGACGGTGCCTTAGTATTAGGAAATTGAGTTGTTCTGGCTGCTGAGACTACAGCACTGAGCACTACTCCCACCTAGTGGCAATCTACCTGGAGTGCATGGGTAATTAAAAAGGCAGTGAAAACAGGCCCCTCTGGAAGGGAATTATATGTACTTTGACCTCTTGCAGAGTGACCTCTTACATACATTAAATTATACGTTCAGTATTATTGAACTTACTGAGGGAAACAACCCTGTAAAACCCAATTCCCAATTTTCTTTGAAAATGTAGTTGAAGATTTTGTTCATGATTTTCATGAGTCAGTGCAGCTTAATTGAAGCTGTTATAGGCTTTTATTTAAGAAAATTGTGCCTGGAAATGAAAAAGAAATAGACCATTTATAGATTAGAAATATAAATTGCTAATAAACACGAACATATTTTCAGCCTCATTAGTAGCAAATAAATACACATTAATATTATTTATCCCTATCAAAATAGCAGATTACAAAAAACAATACTCTGCTGGGAAGGAAGAAATGAGGGAGGTATACTCAGTAATTGTTAGTGGGAGAGTAAGTTGAAACAATCATTTTTTAAACTTAATTTTTTAACTTTTTATTAGCAAATAATTTTAAGCTTATAGAAAAGCTCCAGGAATGTGATTTGTACAAAAAACAGTTACATAACTTTTACCTAGACCCATCTATTGTTGATATTCTACCCAATAGGCTTTAAAATTGTTTTGTGGAACTATTTGAGGCTAATGTACGTAGATCATGACCCTTTAGAGCTGAACACTTCAAAGTGTATTTCCTAAGAATAGCGATGTTCTCTTACATATCCACAATACAGTTATCAGCTTTAGTGAATTTAATATTAATGTGATCATTTTATCTAACTTAACATTCATTTTATAATTTTCTCCATTGGCTCAATAGTCTTTTTCTTCCCCTTCAGTACAGGATCCTCCAGTTAAGATCAGGTATTGCATTTAGTTCTCATGTCTCATTAGCATCCTTTAATCTGGAATATTTCCACAGACTTACTTTGTCTTTTATAACCTTGACATCTTTGAAGAATATAGACTGTCCTCTTTTCTTTTATAGAACATTCCTTATTTTGTGTCTATCTAATGATCCTCATTATTAGATTCTACTTATATTCTCAGTTGAAATGTCTTTTTTGTGATGTGTACTTCTCAGATTATCACATCTGAAGGCACATGATGTCTGTCTGACCCTCACTGGTAATGTTAATTTTGTTTACCTGTGAAGAGTGGTCTGATTTCTTCATTGCATTAATTATTATTATTATTTTCTGTGGAGAAACACTTTAAGACCACACAAGTATTCTGCTTCTCATAAAAATCCCTCTGAAATTTAGCATCCATTGGTGGTTCTGCCTGTTTTGATCTTTATCATGACGGTTGTAAAATGCTAATTTTCAATTCTCGGTACTGCCTAGATTTGACCAGTGGAAGCTCCTGCAAGATGGGTTTTTTTCTAGATAACAAAAGAAGAAAAAAAGAAAAAATACATATGTAAATATATACAAACTTTTGTACTTTTAAAAAAATGTAGCAATATTTTCTGGAAATCATTCCATATCAGTTCATAGTGATCTTCCTCATTCTTTTGTATAGCCACATTGCACTCCATTTGGAACAATTGTTTCTAATAGGAAAGCATATGAAGAATCTTAAAAATGTTTATATTCGTTGGCCAAGTAACTGCAAATTTGGAGATGTCTCCAAAGGAAATTCTCAGATATGCATATAAAGGTTAATGTACAAAGGTGTTCAATAAAGCATTATTTATAATAGTAAAACTTTAGAAATAATGTGAATCACTTATATTAAAGGAATGGTTAATATACTATATCCACATAATGAAACTTTATGCAATCATTAAAAAACATTATGCCTTAATTTAATATCATGTTAACTAGAACAAACAGATCTCAAAGTTATATACTTTGATCTCATTCATTTAAAAATGTACTGAAAAGAGATTGGCAGGGAATATATTGCAATGATTAAAAAAAGGCTGCTTCTGAGGGTAAGGTTTCGGATGTTTAATTTTTCCTTCTTTTTTATATTTTTTGTACTTTTCAAATTATATTCAGTGAACATACAATCTTATTATTTTCATAAATATTGAAATCAGTAATCTAGTATTATAAGAAGCTTTTCTCCCTTAGGAATTGGACTTTTCTTCACTGGGGATTATTATAGGTCTTTATTATATTGTATATTGTATAGATATTTCTCTTTTTGCTCTGGGTGCTAGGAACTAAGTCTGAAGGTCAATCATGACACCTTATAAAACTTGAGTTCTCTTTTCCCCCTTTCTTGATTTTTTAATGTCTGTTTTCTTAACCTTATTATGATGTCTTCTGCTGCAAACTGTCTTAAATCCTTTTTAAAAAGAGGTGGAAGTACAATTAAATAGAATGTAATGGAATTCCTGCACAACAATTGTCCAAAATCTTCTGAAATAGATATTATGGATGCATTAGAGATTTAGTTTGAATATTTAAAATATTTTGTTGCATACCACAGCAGTCAAATTCTAGACCTCTCTGATGGTCAGCTGGTGGGGGTGGGGAGGAATTTACCCAGATTGCTCTGTTTTCCAGACAAATTAAAAAGAGAGAGAAAGGAAAAATAAAATCCATGATGTTGCGTTGACACTGTGGAAAATGTACTAAAAAGCAGCTTAAAATTTTACCTTAAAAAGTTGTGTAATATTTTTGGAATAGTAAATGTCCCCTGTCAAGACATAATCGACTTCCCTTTGGTACTGTTCTCATTGTCCAACTCTGCTAATGTTAAACATGTGCTTGCTCACCTGCTCTACTTTTCCCTGTCTAGTATTTAGGAATTATCTAACTCAAATCTTCCATGTTCTCATTTAAGCCAGTTCTTTGTGGCATTGGCCTCCAAGGACAGGTAGAACAACTGTCTGGTTTCCATGTGTTCTTTCATAAAAATGAAGACAACTGTTAAACCCAGCTCCTCTTTCCCTGTCCCACTGTTTTTCAGAATACATTCAAATGAAAGATAATGGATCCTTTTACTTAATTGTAGGGAAATAAGCACCAGCTAAACGTGGTAGGGCTTGTAGGACCTTGAGAAATCATTGAGTTTATTCCCCCATATCCACACAATTTCTGATAAAAGAGGATGTCACCTTTACTTAAAAAAAAAAAGAAAAGGAAAAACATTCTTCAATTTAATTTTAGGGTAATCATTTATTTGAGAACTCTTGCAACAAGACCCTTCTCACCCCTCAATCAAACCAAACCTTTATGCTTTAACTTGGGCCTTTGTTCTCAGCGGAGACAAAAAGAAGCAGAATTTATGTTGCTGAATTTACCTGACAACTCTCATTAAGTTTCTTTTGATTTTTCTGTTTTCTAGGTTTAAAAGCCTAGCCTTTTAAACTTTTTCTGCAGATATTATTTTCCAACCAGCTAACCATATTTGTAGCTTGCCTATGAATCATTTCCAAATTGTTCACATTATTCCTCTACTATGCATTTAAAACAAGACCCTGTACTATAAGCATCAAGCCAGGATGGTAAATAAACAAAAACATCTTCTCACATATTCTGTGCTCTTTCTGTTACTCAGTTTGCTTCTGAGCTTGGTTTTATGAAAATGCTACTTTATTACAGATTTCTGTTAAGTATGCTAATCAACCGAAGATTACTAAAGATCATTGTGTAGACTAGTAACCATTATCTAGCATCAGAAGGGGAATAACCATATTTGTTTGGCTAATCATTATATCCATAGTGCCTGACACACAGAAGGAATTTAATATTTGCAGACTGGGTGAAAATTTATGCAGCATTTCATTACTTGTAATACAATATTTTAAAAGAGCATTTCATTTAATTTTCAAAGCTATTTGTAAGGTAGCTATTACAAACTGTGGGGACTAGACTTTAAGATAATCTGCCAAAGGCTGCACCTAACCAAGAAGTAGTGGAGCCAGTGCTTTACCTACCACACTGTTCTGTGTAGTGGTGGCACTGTGACTTGGAAGGTGGAATAGTCTCAAGCTACAGAGCGGCCAGGTCACACTGAGTGTCTGTGTAACAGGTCAGGTCAATGGGACTTCAGAATATGGTATGGAACCTTAAGGTAAAATTATCTTCCTGTGTATGTTGGCTTCTTGGAATAAACTGGTGTCTTTGAGCTTCAGTTTCCTCATCTGCATAGTGAAGAAAATTGTGATACCTATTAACTAATTCACAGAGCTGATGTCATGAGCATAAGGATACAGAGAGTGCATGCGTTTGAAAGCACTATGGAGACTGTAAAGTGCCATGCCTGTGCAGTGTGGTGACACTGGTATAATTACATCCCTTAGTATGTGGCTAGCCCACGGTTTCCCAGAGAAATGCTCCTCTCACTGACAGGAGGTACTCAGTATACCTGATCAACAAATATGATCTAAACTATATTTCTGGTTTTAAATTGATTTCTGTGCTTGGCTCCTCTGTCTTACAGGCTGTCACTATCATCACCAAAACACCTAAACAACTCCTTACCCCCACCCCACCATCCCTATCCATTAAAATGAGAAGACAGAAGACTTGCACTGCTTTTGGTAAAGTACCTGTGAGACCATGGACTTTTAATATAATTACCATATTTAGTAGATATTTGCTAATGCTAGTGCATTCAGTGTTGTTTGTTTCCAAGTATATTTCAAGGTGTCAGTTATTATCTATAAATTTCTAAACAGTTTAGATCTTTTTTCTACATGGATAACTCAGTGTAGCAACAGCACTGAGGAAATTAATTCTGAGGTTCATTACCTGGTGACAGGAAGAATTGTGGAGTTTGGTGGAGGCTTTAATTATTCTTGGCAGGGAAATCCAACCTATTGAGTTTGGGAGCATCTTTACAGATGCTGCTTGGTGTCGTAATATATGATGATGGCTGTTGCTGCTGTGCTTTTTTGTATTTTAGGTAAATCTTTAATGTTTGCATTTGTACCTTCAGGCAGTTTAATCCTGAAATATTTACATATTCATAAGTAAAAAAAGCCACAAAAATAAGAAAAGTTTTAAAAATGTATATATATATATAATATATGTATATATACACACACATACAAATAAACTCCCTTTCAAATAAAACCTAAATAAAAATAACAGCAAACCAGAAATTTTTAAAATGACCTTTTATAGGCTAATCTGAAGAGTTACCTTTTCCTATTATTAGGATTATTTATTTATTTTTAACATTATGGGGTTGATTTTTTAGAAGTGTGTACTCCCCTGTGATCTCAAAACTGGCTAGCAAGCCACTGTTTCTGAGTCATGTCTCTCAGTTGTGTTGGAGTAGAAATGATGTTTGAGAAAAAATGATTTCAGGTAAATATAAGGGTACTGTTTCATCAAAATGCAGTCTATTTTTCCAGGATGCCAAAAGGAGAGAGAAAAAAAATGTGGAAAGCATATTGTGAATAAAAAAGTAGCTTTAGGTGGAATATATACATTTAAAAGAATTGTAACTAAAGAAAACTTTGAGGGGATTATGCTAAGTGAAATAAGTCAGACAAGGACAAATATATGATCTCACATATGGAATCTAAAGAAAAACTAAAAAAAAAAACCTGAGCTAATAGATACAGATAACAGATTGGTGGTTGTTAGAGGTAAGGGGTAGGAGGTGGGCGAGATTGGTGAAGAGGATCAAAAGTACGAACTTCCAGTTATAAAACAAATGAGTCATGGGTGACTACAGTTAATAATACCATACTCTGTATTTGAAAGTTACTAAGAGAATAGATCGTGAAAGTTCTCCACAAGAAAAAAAAAAGATTTTTATAACATGTATGGTAATGATATTAATTTTATTGTGGTGATATATAAAAATCATAATCCTCAAATCATTATGTTGTACACCTAAAACCAATATGTTACATCTCAATTATGCCTTAATAAAAAAAGAAAACTTTGACTTAAAGAACAATACTATTTATATCTTCAGTAAAAAGTTCTATTCAAATTTCTAAATATTTTAGATACTCCAGTTAACGATTAGGATAAAATTTTCTTCTATATTTTCTTGAAAGAGAACTTCTTTAAACAAAGCAGTGGTTGAAATAATGTTGTAAGGGAATAGTTAAAAAACTTATAAAAATTTTTAGAAGTATTTAGTTATGAAAAAACAAGAAAATGGCAATGTTTGTGCAGTTAGCACAGACTGTCTTCATATATAATAGATATGCTACATTAAGGCAAATATTTCCCATATATACACATATTATATGTATATTACATATATGTATATTTACTTATTCTTTGTTTTCTAATAGAATACATTGAAGTCTAAAAAGATTTAAAAGCTTAGTGATTCTACAAATAAAGGAATTAAATGATTTATTGAGCCTTAACAAAATATCATCTACCTTGGAAATAAACTGCACAACTTCAATTTAAACGTCAAACACTGTGTATGGCCCTTGGCAATATCTTTGATGAGCAGAATCTTTAATTGAGGTTCAGTAAGGAAACATACTGTTCCACTTTTGACTCACAATGCCTATGAAATCAGTCTGCAGAAGTGCTGGCTATGACCCAAGACTTTTCATTGAACTGCCAGTTCCTGTGTGAGAGGTCCTTATATTTGCCCTTTAATATCCTGGGGTTTAAAGAAGGACAGAGAAAATCTGACTTAATCACCAGGCCTGCAGCAGGGCCACAAATCAGAAGAGCCGATCTTTCTCAGCTGCTGTACTGTTCACAGTTCCTTCTGAGATGTGTACGTTCTCAGAGGTGTTTTCTTCAGTATCAGGTAGGGATCTCATTGAGCACCTACTGTCCTTTTCCTCTAGCATCTTCTTCAACTCAGAAAATGCTTTGGCTTGGCAACTAATCTGCTTCCCCTCATCACCTTCATATCATGCAAAAAGAAAAAAAAATACTTCTTAATATTCTTTGACCAAAAGAATCATGATGAAAGAATCTTCAGTAACTGTTCTTCACTACAGGGTGCGTGCAGGCTTTCTTCTGAGAGTCATGATTCCCATGAATAGTCACAAACAGATTAACCATGTTTTCAGTGTTCACTGAAGTTCTACCCATCACTTGGTGAATGAGTTTTTCATTATTGGAACACTCACTTATGGTGGGTTTACCAGTGCCTAAGATCTGACTCCCTGTTGGGCTGCTGCGTTCTACACTCTGTCCTATAATTTATTCTAAACTTCTATTTTCAGACAACAGTCACATTATAAGAATTTGTATTTTTATTCTATTATATTATCTAGCAGATAAACTTTTCCTGATGGCCAATATACACAAGGAAGCAAAGTTAAAATAAATAAATCAGTCACCTCAAAGTATTACTGTACTTGCAATAGTAAGTTGAGAGCAACAAAATTGGACACTGAGTGTGATGGAGATCTAGGTTTACTTGCCATCCAAACAGCTCACTCTTCCTTGCCTGAGGTCAGACCCTTGCCTCTGTAAATCATGAATGACTTCATATTCTGGATCTATAGGGTTGCTGGTAGATTGTTGAATCCACCATGAAGGATAGATATTGGTAGGTCCAGTTCCAGGTATTAACATGTTCTGCGTACTAATGAAATAGTATTTCAAACTTTTTACAAAATTTCATTCAATTATTGATTTAATTTAGTAATCATTGACATTAAATTCCAATGTGGTAGAGGAAATACTTGAGTTGTAAGTGCCATTGGTTTGTATGCAATTAAACGTACCTTTTTTTCTTTTTTTTAAACATCTTTATTGGGGTATAATTTCTTTACATTGTTGTGATAGTTTCTGCTGTACGACAAAGTGAATCAAATATATGTATACATATATCCTCATATCCCCACTCTCTTGCGTCTCCCTCCCACCCTCCGTATACCACCCCTCTAGGTGGTCACAAAACACCGAGCTGATCTCCCTGGGCTATGTAGCTGCTTCCCACTAGCTATCTGTTTTACATTTGGTAGTGTATATATGTCAATGCTACTCTCTCACTGTGCCCCAGCTTACCCTTCCCCCTCCCCATGTCCTCAAGTCCATTATCTACGTCTGCATCTTTATTCCTGTCCTGCACCTAGGTTCATCAGACCTTTTTTTTTTTTTAATTCCATATATATGTGTTAGCATACGGTATTTGTTTTTCTCTTTCTGACTTACATCACTCTGTATGACAGACTCTAGATCCATCCACCTAACTACAAAAAACTCAGTTTCGTTTCTCTTTATGGCTAAGTAATATTCCATTGTACATATGTGCCACATCTTCTTTATCCATTCATCTGTCAGTGGACAATTAGGTTGCTTCCATGTCCTGTCTGTTGTAAATAGTGCTGCAATGAATATCGTGGTACATGACTCTTTCTGATGAATATCGTGGTACATGACTCTTTCTGAATTATGGTTTTCTCAGGGTATATGCCCAGTAGTGGGATTGTGTCATATGGTAGTTCTAGAACCTCCATACCGTTCTCCATAGTGGCTGTATCAATTTACATTCCCGTCAACAGTGCAAGAGTGTTCCCTTTTCTCCACACCCTCTCCAGCATTTATTGTTTGTAGATTTTTTGATGATGGCATTCTGACCAGTGTGAAGTCTTACCTCATTGTAGTTTTGATTTGCATTTCTCTAATGATTAGTGATGTTGAGCATCCTTTCATGTGTTTGTTGGCAATCTGTATATCTTCTTTGGAGAAATGTCGATTTAGGTCTTCTGCCCATTTTTGGATTGGGTTGTTTGCTTTTTTGTTATTGAGCTGCATGAACTGCGTGAATATTTTGGAGATTAATCCTTTGTCAGTTGCTTCGTTTACAAAGATATTCTCCCATTCTGAGGGTTGTATTTTTTTCTTCTTCATGGTTTCCTTTGCTGTGCAAATGCTTTTAAGTTTCATTAGGTCCCATTTGTTTATTTTTGTTTTTATAATCCATTTCTCTAGGAGGTGGGTCAAAAAAGATCTTGCTGTGATTTCTGTCATGGATTGTTCTGCCTGTGTTTTCATCTAACAGTTTTATAGTGTCTGGCCTTACATTTAGGTCTCTAATCCATTTTGAGTTTATTTTTGTGTATGGTGTTCTAATTTCATTCCTTTACATGTAGCTGTCCATTTTTCCCAGCACCACTTATTGAAGAGGCTGTCTATTCTATATTGTATATTCTTGCCTCCTCTATCAAAGATAAGGTGACCACGTGTGTGTGGGTTTATCTCTGGGCTTCCTATCCTGTTCCGTTGATCTATATTTCTGTTTTTGTGCCAGTACCATGCTGTCTTGATTACTGTAGTTTGTAGTATAGTCTGAAGTCAGGGAGCCTGATTCCCCCAGCTCCATTTTTCTTTCTCAAGATTGCTTTGGCTATTCGGGGTCTTTTTTGTTTCCATACAAATTGTGAAATTTTTTGTTCTAGTTCTGTGATAAATGCCATTGGTAGTTTGATAGGGATTGCATTGAATCTCTAGGTTGCTTTGGGTAGTATAGTCATTTTCACAATGTTGATTCTTCCAATCCAAGAACATGGTTTATTTCTCCATCTGTTTGTATCATCTTTAATTTCTCTCATCAGTGTCTTATAGTTTTCTGCATACAGGTCTTTTGTCTCCTTAGGTAGGTTTATTTCTAGGTATTTTATTCTTTTTGTTGCAGTGGTAAATGGGATGTTTCCTTAATTTCTTTTTCAGATTTTTCATCATTAGTGTATATAAATGCAAGAGATTTCTGTGCATTAAGTTTGTATCCTGCTACAAATTTAGGATTCTCTGTGTATAGTATCATGTCATCTGAAAACAATGACAGCTTTACTTCTTCTTTTCCAATTTGGATTCCTTTTATTTCTTTTACTTCTCTTATTGCCATGGCTAAAACTTCCAAAACTATGTTGAGTAATAGTGGTGAGAGTGGGCAACCTTGTCTTGTTCCTGATCTTAGAGGAAATGGTTTTATTTTTTCACCATTGAGAACGATGTTGGCTGTGGGTTTCTCATATATTGCCTTTATTATGTTGACGTAAGTTCTCTCTGTGCCTACTTTCTGGAGGGTTTTTATCATAAATGGGTTTTGAATTTTGTCGAAAGCTTTTTCTGCATCTGTTGAGATTATCGTATGTTTTTTCTCCTTCAATTTGTTAATATGGTGTATCACATTGATTGATTTGCATACATTGAAGAATCGTTGCATTCCTGGGATAAACCCCACTTGATCATGGCGTATGATCCTTTTAATGTGCTGTTGGATTCTGTTAGCTGGTTTTTGTTGAGGATTTTTACATCTATGTTCATCAGTGATATTGGCCTGTATTTTTCTTTTTTTGTGACCTCTTTGTCTGGTTTTGGTATCAGGGTGATGGTGGCCTCGTAGAATGAGTTTGGGAGTGTTCCTCCCTCCGCTATATTTTGCAAGAGTTTGAGAAGGATAGGTGTTAGCTCTTCACTAAATGTTTGATAGAATTTGCCTGTGAAGCCACCTGGTCTTAGGCTTTTGTTTGTTGGAAGATTTTAAATCACAGTTTCAATTTCAGTGCTTGTTATTGGTCCGTTTATATTTTCTCTTTCTTCCTGGTTCAGTCTCTGAAGGTTGTGCTTTTCTATGAATTTGTCCATTTCTTCCAGGTTGTCCCTTTTATTGGCATATGGTTGCTCATAGTAATCCCTCATGATTCTGTGTATTTCTGCAGTGTCAGTTGTTACTTCTCCTTTTTTACTTCTAATTCTGTTGAGTTGAGTATTCTCCCTTTTTTTCTTGATGAGTCTGGCTATTGGTTTATCAATTTTGCTTATCTTCTCAAAGAACCAGCTTTTAGCTTTTTTGACCTTTGTTATCGTTTCCTTCATTTCTTTTTCATTTCTTTCTGATTTGATCTTTATGATTTCTTTCCTTCTGCTAACTGGGTTTTTTTCCTTCATTCTCTAATTGCTTTTGGTGGAAGGTTAGGTTGTTTATTTGGGATTTTTTGTTCATTTGTTTCTTGAGGTAGGATTGTATTGTTATAACTTCCCTCTTAGAACTGCTTTTGCTGCATCCCAAAGGTTTTGGGTCGTTGTGTTTTCATTGTCATTTGTTTCTAGGTATTTTTTGATTTCCGCTTTGATTTCTTCAGTGATCTCTTGGTTATTTAGTAGTGTATTGTTTAGCCTCCATGTGTTTGTATTTTTTACAGTTTTTTTACTGTAATTGATATCTAGTCTCATAGCGTTGTGGTCGGAAAAGATACTTGATATGATTTCAATTTTCTTAAATTTACTGAGGCTTGATTTGTGACCCAAGATATGATCTATCCTGGAGAATGTTCCATGAGCACTTGAGAAGAAAGTGTATTCTGCTGTTTTTGGATGGAATGTCCTATAAATGCCAATTAAGTCCATCTTGTTTAATGTATCATTTAAAGCTTGTGTTTCCTTATTTGTTTTCATTTTGGATAATCTGTCCATTGGTGAAAGTGGGTGTTAAAGTCCCCTACTATTATAAACTGTTAGTTTTGATTTTCCCTTTTATGGCTGTTAGCATTTGCCTTATGTATTGAGTTGCTCCTATGTTGAGTGCATAAATATTTACAATTGTTATATCTTCTTCTTGGATTGATCCCTTGATCATATGCAGTATCCTTCTTTGTCTCTTGTAATAGTCTTTATTTTAAAGTCTATTTTGTCTGATATGAGAATTGCTACTCCAACTTTCTTTTGATTTCCATTTGCATGGAATGGAAATCATTTTTCCATCCCTCACTTTCAGTCTGTATTTGTCCCTAGGTCTGAAGTGGGTCTCTTCAGCATATATAAGGGTCTTGTTTTTGTATCCATTCAGCCAGTCTGTGTCTTTTGGTTGGATCATTTAATCCATTTATTTTTAAGGTAATTATCTGTATGTCTGTTCCTATTACCATTCTCTTAATTGTTTGGGGTTTTTTTTGTAGGTCTTTTCTTTCTCTTGTGTTTCCCGCCTAGAGAAGTTCCTTTAGTATTTGTTGTAAAGTTGGTTTAGTGGTGCTGAATACTCTTAATTTTTGCTTTTCTGTAAAGCTTTTGGTTTCTCTTTCAAATCTGAATGAGATCCTTGCCGGGTAGAGTCATATTGGTTGTAGGTTTTTCCCTTTCATCACTTTAAATATGTCCTTCCACTCCTTTCTGGCTTGCAGAGTTTCTGCTGAAAGATCAGCTTTTAACCTTATGGGGATTCACTTGCATGTTGTTTGTTGCTTTTCCCTTGCTGCTTTTAATATTTTTTCTTTATATTTAATTTCTGATAGTTTGATTAATATGTATCTTGAGGTGTTTCTCCTTGGATTTATCATGATAAAGGGCAGATTTATCTCTGCTCTTGCTGGAGTTGATTCTTCCCTTTCCCATGTTAGGGAAGTTTCCAGCTCTAATCTCTTTAAATATTTTCTCAGTCCTTTCTTTTTCTGTTTTTCTTCTGGGACCCTTATAATTCAAATGTTGGTGCGTTTAATGTTGTCTCAGAGGTCTCTGAGACTGTCCTTAATTCTTTTCATTCTTTTTTCTTTATTCTGCTCTGCGGTAGTTATTTCCACTATTTTATCTTCCAGGTCACTTATCAGTTCTTATGCCTCAGTTATTCTGCTATTGATTCCTTCTAGAGAATTTTTAATTTCATTTATTGTGTTGATCATTATTGTTTGTTTGCTCTTTAGTTCTTTTAGGTCCTTGTTAAACGTTTCTTTTATCTTCTCCGTTCTATTTCTGACATTTTGGATCATCTTTACTATCATTGCTCTGAATTCTTTTTCAGGTAGACTGCCTGTTTCCTCTTCATTTGTTTGGTCTAGTGGGTTTATACCTTGCTCATTAATCTGCTGCATATTTCTCTGTCGTCTCATTTTGCTTAGCTTACTGTGTTTGGGGTCTCCTTTTCACAGGCTACAGATTTGTAATTCTCGTTGTTTCTGGTGTCTGTCCACAGTGCGTGAGGTTGGTTCAGTGGCTTGTGTAGGCTTCCTGGTAAAGGGGACTAGTGCCTGTGTTCTGGTGGGTGGGGCTGGATCTTGTCTTTCTGGTGTGCAGGGCTGTGTCCGGTGGTGTGTTTTGGGGTGTCTGTGAACTTAGTATGATTTTAGGCAGTTTCTCTGCTAATGGGTGGGGTTGTGTTCCTGTCTTGCTAGTTGATTGGTATGGGGCGTCCAGCACTGGAGCTTGCTGGCCGTTGGGTGGAGCTGGGTCTTAGTGTTGAGACCAAAATCTCTAGGAGAGCTCTCGCCGATTGATATTACGTGGAGCTGGGAGGCCTCTGGTGGTCCAGTGTCCTGAACTCAGCTCTTCCACCTCAGAGGCTCAGGCCTCACACAAATCTGGAGCACCAAGACCCTGCCAGCCCCACAGCTCAGAAGAAAAGGGAGAAAAAAATAAAGAAAAAAAAATTGTTAAAATAAAAAAAAAAGTAATGAAAAAAAAGTAGAGAACAACCAAATCAATAAATAAATCCACCAATGATAACAAGTGCTAAAAACCATACTAAGATAAACATAAAATTCAGAAACAAGTCAGTTGCAGATAGCAAATCCCAGGTCAACAGTTGCTCCCGAAGTCCACTGCCTCAATTTTGGGTTGGTTCATTGTCTATTCACGTGTTCCTCAAGTTGATTGTGGGGATTTAATCCGCTGCTCCTGAAGCTGCACGGAGAAATTTCCCTTTCTCTTCTTTGTTCGCACAACTCTTGGGGTTTAGCTTTGGTTATGGCCCTACCTCTTCCTGTAGGTTGCCCTCAGCCTTCTGTTCCCTCCCAGACAGGATGGGGTTAAAGGAGCTGCTGATTAGGGGGCTCTGGCTCACTCATGCTGGGGGTAGGAGGGGTACAGTAGTTATAATTTTTTTTTTTTTTTTTTTTTTGCGGTATGCAGGCCTCTCACTGTCACGGCCTCTCCTGTTGAGGAGCACAGGCTCCGGACACGCAGGCTCAGCGGCCATGGCTCACGGGCCCAGCCGCTCCGCAGCATGTGGGATCTTCCTGGACCGGGGCACGAACCCGTGTCACCTGCATCGGCAGGCGGACTCCCAACCACTGCGCCACCAGGGAAGCCCACAGTAGTTATAATTGGAATGCTGTGTAAGCCTGCCGCAGCAGAGGCTGGCGTGACATTGCCACAGCCTGAGGCACACCGTGTGCTCTCCCGGGGAAGTTGTTCCTGCATCACAGGAGCCTAGCAGTGGCAGGCTGCACAGGCTTCTTGGGGGGAGTCCCTTGGTGGCTGCAGTAGCAGTGTTAGCGTTTCATGCCCGTCTCTGGTGTCTGAGCTGATAGCTGCAGCTCGTGCCCATCTCTGGAGCTTCTTTAGGCAGTTCTTGGCCTCCTGTGGGCAGACAGGGAAGGAATCCCCTCTCCCCGTGCACCCCAAAACGATGGTTTCTTGCCTCTTATGCAAGTCCAGACTTTTTCCCAAACTCCCTCCCGGCTAGCTGTGGCACACTAGCACCTTCAGGCTGTGTTCACGCAGCCAACCTCAGTCCTCTCCCTGGGATCTGACTTCCGAAGCCTGAGCCTCAGCTCCCAGCCCCCACCCGTCCCGGCAGGTAAGTAGACAAGCCTCTCGGTCTGATGAGTGCTGGTTGGCACCAATCCTCTGTGTGGGACTCTCTCTGCTTTGCCCTCTGCACCCTTGTTGCTGTGCTCTCTTCCGTGGCTCCGAAGCTTCCCCCACCACCACCCGCTGTCTCCGCCAGTGAAGGGGCTTCCTAGTGCGTGGAAACATTTCCTCCTTTACAACTCCCTCTCAGAAGTGCAGGTCCCATCCCTATTGTTTTGTTTCTGTTTTTTCTTTTTTCTTTTGCCCTACCTAGGTACGTGGGGATTTTCTTGCCTTTTGGGAAGTCTGAGGTCTTCTGCCAGCGTTCAGTAGGTGTTCTATAGGAGTTGTTCCACATGTAGATGTATCTTTGATGTATTTGTGGGGAGGAAGATGATCTCCATGCTTTACTCCTCTGCCATCTTGAAGGTCCCCCCTCCCATTTTTTAAGTTTTGTGTTTTATATAAAAATGAGAGCTAGAAAATAAGAAATATGATCTTCATGTAATTAAGTGAGGTGTATTTTTTTCACCTACATTATTTCCATAGAAACATGATCAATAATCACTGTGTGAAGATTGGTGAGCTGGATACTAACACCCTTAAAAATGCATTTTCCAGATCTCTAACTAGCAACTGGTAATGTATAGCTTTGTGATAATTTTTTGACTGTTCATCATTTAACTCCTATCAATTTATCTTATTTTCCAAATATCTTCTTACCAATATTATTTATACTACTAAGTCATTCAATTTTTTTGAGTCAATATGAAATTCAACGTTAATCTCAGCCTTAAATGAAATTGCTTTAATACAGTTTTTGTCAAACCTTGACTTAAACTTTTTATTGATGATATCACTAAAAAATTATTTTCTCATTTGGATTATGTGCTCAATACCTTTTGATGGGTGAGTTTCTAGTTACGTTTTTAGAGAACTATGAAAGACATTGTAAGATACCTAATGTAGTAGTATGTATACTTAATTTTATGAAATTTAAATGCCTATCCACATTTAGTGACAAATTTAATGGATGGGTTTCATGTGGAATTTGTCTCATGAATAGTTTCTGCTTGAACAGCACCTGATACACTTCCATTTATTTGATTTTTAGATCATGTATATCTTTTAAAATGAAATACCCAATATAAATATAAATTTTGTCCAACATCTAAATTGAGTTAATTCATTGCATTTTAATAAATCCTCAAACATGAAAAGGGTAATTCACTTAAAAATGATTGCTACTTTTCCTGCTTTTTATGTTTAAAGCTAAAAGAGATAAGCTTCCATTCTACCCATAAAAGTACCTTTTTTGATGTGTCTCGTATGCTTGTCTGCATCTCAGATCCTTTTAGTTTCTATAGAAAATGTATCGACACCGCCAAATGTTGGAATTTGACTCATTTGGAAAGTCTATGCCTGTTGACATTTTATAAACACTGCTTGCATCGTGCTTAAAAGAACATGATATGTTCCTTTTTCTCCCTAAAACCTAATTTAAAGAAAGGCATGGCAACTTAATTTCAGTAGTGATCATTTAGGGCTATAGCTTCTGAATATAAATCAGAAAATAACGTGGCTAGTTATAGCATCACTGTTCATCTGTGAATGAGATGGTTTGGGAGATTTTGTTCCCACCATAGACTTAACATTTTCTGTTCATCATCTTCTTCATTATATATTTGTTTGTGTACTACTGAGTGAACAAAATTTCTGAGGCTAAATAAAGTGATATATAATAATATATTTCAAATTTAATAATAATAACAATTATGATAACTAACCTTGAGTGCCTATTGAATGCTAGGTATTGTTCTAAGCACTTTATAGGTATTAAATTACTGATGCTTTACAACAACATGATGAAGTAGATTCTATTGTTATCCAATTTACAGAAAAGAAAACTGGGTCTCAGAGAGATTAGATAATTTGTCTAAGTTCACAGAGCTGTTAAATGGAGAGCTGTTTGTATTCTTTATCTATAAGTCTGTTTTCATTTTGTTTTGTTTGTTTGGGGTTTTATTTTATTATTTAGATGCCATGTATAAGTGAGATCATGCAGTATTTGTCTTCTCTGTCTCACTTATTTCACTTAGCATAATACTCTCTAGATGCAACAGTGTCACAAATGGTAAGATTTCATTTTTAATGGCTGAGTAATATTCCACTGTATATATATACTACATGTTCTTTATCCATTCATATGTTGATGGGCACTTAGTTGCTTCTATATCTTGGCTATCGTAAATAATGCTGAAGTGAACATTGGAAAGCATATATCTTTTCAAATTAATGTGTTTTTTTTTTCAGGTAAATAACTAGAATTGAAATTGCTAGATCATGTGGAAGTTCTATTTTCAATTTTTTTAGGACTCTCCATATTGTTTTCCATAGTGGATGCATCAACTTACAATCCTGCCAACAGTGCCCAAAGTTCCCTCTTGTCCGCATCCTTGCCAACCCTTGTTGTTTGCTGTCTTTTTGATGCTAGCCATTCTGACAGGTGTGAGGTGATATCTCATTGTGGTTTTTTAAAATACTTTTTTCTATTGAGATATATAATATTACTTCAATATTATGTAAGTTACAGGCATACAACATAGTGATTCACAATTTTTAAAGGTTATACTCCATTTATAGGTATTATAAAATATTGACTATATTCCCTGTATCGTACAATATATCCTTGTAGCTTATTTATCATTGTGGTTTTGATTTGCATTTCCCTGATGATTAGTAATGTTGAAAATCTTTTCATGTGTCTGTTGACCATCTCAATATCTTCTGTGGAAAAATGTCTATTCAGGTTTTCTGCCCATTTTTTAATTTTTTTTTTGATGTTGAGTTGTATGACTTCTTTGTATATTTTGGATATTAATCCCTTATAGATATATATCATTTGTAAATATCTTCTCCTGATTTGGTAGGCTGCCTTTTTGTTTTGTTGATGATCCCTTCACTGTGCACAAGTTTTTCAGTTTTAATGGAATCACATATATTTATTTTTGCCTTTTTTTCCCCCATGCCTGAGGGGACAGATCCAAAAAAATATTGCTAAGACTGATGTCAGAGTGTACCGCCCCATGTTTTCTTCTAGGAGTTTTATGGTTTCAGGTCTTACATTTATGCCTTTAATCCATTTTGAGTTTATTTTTGTATATGGTGTGAGAAAGTAGTCCAGTTTGATTCTTTTGCGTGTAGCTGTCCAGTTTTCCCAACATCATTTATTGAAGAGGCTGTCTTTTCTCCATTGTATAGTCTTGCTTCCTTTGCCATAGATTAATTGTCTATATAAGTGTTGGTTTGTTTCTGGGCTCTCTATTCTGTTCCATTGATCTGTGTGTCTGTTTTGGTACCCATATGGTACTGTTTTGATTCCTGTAGCTGAGCAGTATAGTTTGAAATCAGGGAGTGTGATAGCTCCAGCTTTCTTCTTCTTTCTCAGGATTGTTTTGGATATTAGAGGTCTTTTGTGTTTCCATACAAATTTTAGAATTATTTGTTCTAGTTCTGGGAAAATGCCGCTGGTATTTTGATAAGGATTGCATTGAATCTATAGATTGCCTTGAGTAGTATGGTTATTTTAATAATATTAATTCTTCCAATCCATGAGCATGGTACCTTTCCATATTTTTGTGATTTCCTCAAGTTCTTTCATAAGTGTTTTGTAGTTTGCCAAGTACAAGTCTTTTACCTTTTACCAAGCACTATGCATACATTATTTAGTCCTAAAAACAACCTTCTGAGACAGGTATTATTATTTACAGATGAGGATGAGTCTTAAGTGAATGGCAAAACTGGGATGCAAACTCAGGTTTTCCTGTTACCAATGTCTGTATTCCTGTAGAAATACTAGATGGAGCTTAGAGAAGAGTGTCTAGTTATGTGCAGTACCAGCTTTCTACATACACATTTTTTCATAATCAAATTGTTTAATGCCAGTGATAAGAAAAATCTTTAAATCAGCCAGAAAAAAAAAACATTATGTATAGAGAAATAAAGACTATAGCAGTTTACTTGTTAGAAAGAATGCAAGCCAAAAGAATGTGGAACAATACCTTTCAACGTTCAAAAATAACCTAGAATTCAATGCCCAGTAAAAATATCCTTCTTTTTTATAACTTGTTTAAAATTGAAGTATAGTTAATTTACAATGTTGTGTTAGCTTCAGGTGTACAGCAAAGTGATTCAGTTTATATATATACATATATACATATATATGTATATTCTTTTCACATTCTTTTTCATTATAGGTTGTTATAAAACTTTGAATATAGTTCCCTGTGCTATACAGTAGGTCCTTGTTGTATATCTATTTTATACATAGTAGTGTGTATATGTTTATCCCAAACTCCTAATTTATCCCCCCCCCAATCCCCTCTGGTAACCGTAAGTTTGTTTTTACTTCTGTGAGTCTATTTCTGTTTTGTAAATAAGTTCATTTGTACAATATCTTTTTTATTAGATTCCACATATAAGTGATATCCTATATTTGTCTTTCTCTGACTTATTTCACTTAGTGTGACAATCTCTAGGTCCATCCATGTTGCTGCAAATGGCATCATTTCATCCATTTTTATGGCTGAGTAATATTCCATTGTGTATGTATACCACATCTTCTTTATCCATTCATCTGTGGATGGGCATTTGGTTTTATTCTATGTCTTGGCTATTGTAAATAGTGCTGCTATGAACATGAGGATACATATATCTTTTTGAATTAGAGTTTCCTCTGGATATATCCCCAGGAGTGGGCTTGCAGGATCATATGGTAACTCTATTTTTAGTTTTTTAAGGAACCTCCATACTGTTCTTCATAGTGGCTGCACCAATTTACATTCCCACCAACAGTGTAGGAGGATTCATTTTCTCTGTACCTTCTCCAGCATATATTATTTGTGGACTTTTTAATGATGGCCATCTGACTGGTGTGAGGTGATACCTCATTGTAGTTTTGATTTGCATTTCTCTAATAATTAGCAATATTAAGCATCATTGCATGTGCCAGTTGTCTTCTTTAGAGAAATGTCTATTTAGGTATTCTGCCCATTTTTTGATTGAGTTGTTTTTTTATTTTGATAGTAATCTGTATGAGTTGTTTGTATATTTTGGAAATTAATCCCTGGTTGGTAGCATTGTTTGCAAGTATTTTCTCCTATTCCATAGGTTGTCTTTTCATTTTGTTTATGGTTTCCTTTGCTGTGCAAAAGCTTTTAAGTTTAATTAGGATGGATACAAAATTAATACACAGAATTCTCTTGAATTTCTATACACTATCAATGAAAGGTCAGAAAGAGAAATTAAGGAAACAATTCTATTTACCATCACATCAAAAAGAATAAAATACCTAGGAATAAACCTACCTAAGGTGGCAAAAAGACCTGGACTCTGAAAACTATGAGACTATGAGATGATGATGAAAGAAAATGAAGCACACACAGACAGATGGAAAGATATACCATGTTCTTGGATTGGAAGAATCAATATTGTTAAAATGACCATACCACCCAAGGCAATTTATAGGTTCAATGCAATCTCTATCAAATTACCAATGGCATTTTTCACAGAACTAGAACGAAAACATTTAAAATTTGTATGGAAACACAAAGACCCCAAATTGCCAAAACAATCTTGAGAAAGAAGAACAGAGCTGGAAGAATCATGCTCCCTGACTTCAGACTATACTACAAAGCTACATTAATCAAAACAGTACGGTACTGGCACAAAAACAGAGAAATGGAACAGAATAGAAAGCACAGAAATAAACCCATTCACTTATCATCAATTAACCTAAGACAAAGGAGGCAAGAATATACAGTGGAGAAAAGACAGCTCTTCAGTAAGTGATGCTGCGAAAACTGTACAGCTACAGGTAAAGGAATGAAATTAGAACATTCTCTAACACCATATACAAAAATAAACTAAAAAATGGATTAAAGACCTAAATGTAAGACCAGATACTATAAAACTAGAGGAGAATATAGGAAGAAAACTCTTTGACATAAATCACAGACAGCACTGTTGTTTTGGATCCATTTCCTAGAGTAATGGAAATAAAAACAAAAATAAACAAACGGGACCTACGTATACATTTAAAAAAATTTCACCTTTTATTTTGAGGTAATTGAAGATTCACATGCAGTTGTAAGAAATAATACAAAGAGATTCTGTGTATTACTCTGTTTTCAACAATGGCAACCTCTTACAAAATTAGCATAGTATGTCACAACCAGGGTATTGACATTTATATAGTCAAGATATAGAACATGTTAATCCTGTACATATTTTCAATGTACACTTAAGCGTTTTACATCTTTTTGGTGTGGATGTAAATGGTATTATTTAAAAAATATTGTCCATGTGTTCATTACTAGTGTATAGAAATGGAATTCATTTTTGTATGTTTATCTTGTATCCTGTGACTTTGCTGAGCTTACATATTTGTTCTAGGAGGTTGTTTTTGTAGATTCCTTTAGATTTTTTTATGCAGACAATCATGCTATCAGCAATTAAGAACATTTTTCTTTCTTCCTTACTGATCTGGATACCTACAGGCATACCTTAGAGATATAGCAGTTTTGGTTTCAGACCACCACAATGAAGGAAATATCTCAAGAAAGTGAATCACATGATTTGTTTGTTTGTTTCTCAGTGCATATAATAGTTAAGTTTGCACTATACCATAGTCTACTAAGTGTGCAATAACATTATGTCTAAAAATGCAATGTACATACCTTAATTTAAAAATACTTTATTGCTAAAAATGCTAACCATCATCTGACAGCGCAGAGTTGCCACAAACCTTCAATTTATGAAAAACACAATATCTGTGAAGTACAATAAAGTGAAGTGCAATAAAACATTGTATGCCTGTATTAACTTTTCTTGTCTTATTGTACTGGATATAATTTGTAGCATGTGTTGAATAAGAGTTGTGAGAGTGGACATCATTGCCTTGCTCCTGCTATCAAGGGAAAGCAGTCAGTCTTTTGCCATTAAGTACAATGTTAGCTATAGTTTTTTGTTTTCCTTTTTATGGATGCTTTTATCATGTTGAGGAAATATCCCTCTGTTCCTATTTTTCTGAGAGTTTTTACCATGAATGGGTAATGAATTTTTTCAAATGCTTTTCCTGCATTGATTGATGTGATCTTGTGATTTTTCTTAATATAGTAGATACCAATGATTGAGTTTTGAATTTTAAACCAGTCCTGCATCCATGGAATGAACCCTACCTCACAATGGTGTATAATCTTTTTGTATATTGCTGGAATTCTATTTACTAATATTTTTGTAGGATTTTTGCACCTCTATTTATGAGGAATATTGTTCTGTAGTTGTTTGGTACTGTCTTTATCTGGTTTGGTATCAGAGTAATATTGCCTTCATAAAATGAATTGGTAAATGTTACCTCTGCTGTTTTCTAGAATAGACTGTGTAGCACTAGTGTTAATTCTTTAAACATTTGGTAGAATTTTCCAGTGAAACCATTCAGTCCTGGAGATTTTATATTGAATGTTTTTAAATTGTGAATTCAATTTCCTTAATAATTATAAGGCTATTCATAATACCTATTTCTATTTGGGTGAGTTGTGATAATTTGTATTTTTTTAAGAAAATGGTGCATCTTGTCTAAGTGTCAAATTTATTGAGTTGTTTGCAGTATTTTCTTATTATCCTTTTGACGTCTTCAGAATCTGTAGTAATATCCCTTGTTTCATTACTGATATTGACGATTTATATCTCTCTTTTTAAAATTTGTCTTGCTAGAGATTTGCCAACTTTATTGATCTTTTCAAAGAACCAGCTCTTTGTTTCATTGATTTTATATATTGTGTTTTTTCAATTTCATTTGTTTCTTCTCTTATCTTTATTATTTTTTCCTTCTGCTGGCTTTGAGTTTAATTTGCTCTCTTTTTAGAGGTGGGAGCTTAGATTATTGACTTTAGACTTTTCATCTTTTCTAATATATGCATTTGGATGACAAACCTCCCTCTCAGTACTACTTTAGCTATGTCCCACAGATTTTCATACACTGTATTTTCATCTTCATTCAGGTCAATGTTTATTTTTTTATTTCCCTTGAGATTTCCTCTTTGAACCATAGATTTTTAAGAAGTGTGTTATTTAGTTTCCAAATGTCTATAAATTATCCTATTATGCTTCGGTTATTGATTTCTAGTTTGATACCATTTTAGTTGAAGAATACACTATGTATGTTTTCAATTCTACTCAGTCAAGGTGTATAATTCGTTTTACATGTTGATAGATTTGGTTTGCAAATATTTTGTTGAGAAGCTTTGCATCCATATTTGTAAGAGATATTGATCTGTATTTTTTTTTCTTCCACCTGGTAACATTCATTACCCATATTGATGGTAGCAGATTCCAGTTCTTGAGAGCGCTCATTGACCTTGTAACTTTACATCATCTTGTGTGCTTTGCTAGATTATCGGCCCCTCCCCTTCAAGCACCTACACTCTGAATAGGAACCACATTAGTTTTTGGTATCAACGTAATACTGGCCTCATGTAACCAGTTGTGGAGTGTTCCTTCCTCTTACATTCCTTGAAATAGTTTGTGAAGAATTGTTATTAATTCTTCTTTAAATGTATGGTAGAATTTAAAATAAAGCCATTTGGGCCTGGATTTTTTTTTTTGAGATTATTATTAATTCAATCTCATTTTTTATAGGTCTATTCAGATTGTATATTTCTTCTTGGAGGAATAAGGAAAAGTGCATCTAATGCATCTAGCCAGAAGTGGAAGTACTGTATACCAATTTGTAACTCTTAATTATTTACTTTTTTCTCTTTATAATGGGAAATTCAAAAATATGTACAAATAAGGAGAAAGCAGCATATATATGTATATATATTCATGTATATATCATACAGCTTCGACAGTGGTCAGTATTCTGCCTTTTTTGTTTCAACTTTTTCCCCCCAAGATACTTTTTGGGGAGGTTAGGATAATATAAATCAAATTATATTTAACTCTAAGTTTTGTATGATAGCCTTCAGCTCTTCATTAAATTGTTATTTAATATTTCTTTGTACAAAGGTTAATTTTTTTCTTCCTGGAGATGCTTGTATATATTATTAATTGAAACTGATTACACACACACATATAATGTTCTGAGTTACTAAAGTGCTGTCATATATGTTTATTGGACATGACATCATGAGACTTTTGGTGACTTCATATAAGTGTGGTTAATTAAATTTTTACTCTAATTTTTAAAATGTAGAAATGAACAATTTGTCATTGTTTAAATGACTCAGAACATTGGTTTGGGGAAGACTTTAATGCAGGATTATGAACTTATGAATTATCTGCTTATCTCTCTGTGTTAGACTTTAAAGATGGATGCAAAATTTAAAAATTTGCCTGACTAGCAAAATTTGGAGGCAACTATGACCTATACTAAGCAATAATTTTTGTATGTTGCTAATTTATTGTAAGATACATAATTTAGTTTTAAGAATCTGAAATGCAAAAGCTGATTCAACAAAAGTCCAACACTCTGAGGAGTAATAACCATAAAACATGACTCTCTTTTGCTGCTGATCTCACCGAGGAGACTTGTTGTAGACTCAAAATCCTGCACTGTTTTTTGTTCTCCAGAAGAGAAAATACTAAGCAGTTTAGTCCAAAAATAAGTAAGGAAAAAAAGTAGTACATATATAGTTTAATGACATAATCCCTAAGGGTAAGTGTAAATTCTAGTCATAGTAAACTCTAAGAGTAAATGATAGTCCATCCAAATTAAGTCCAAAATCTCCACTGGTATCTGAACAGTATTTATCCCAACAGTAATGAGAATTGTGTGTGTGTGCCAGGAGTTGTGAAGCCAGCATTTTAGAAGAGTTAACAAACTAGTCCTCTGCCCTGAAGGTTTTTGGTCTAAAAATACAAATATGGAACATGTGTATGTTTTAATGGAGGGTTACTGTAACCTCTGCTTATACCAGCTTTGTCCTTCCCTTAAAGTTATGTATTCTAGAAGATTAAAGGTGCAGACTTTTATTTGAAATCTAGAGACTAAAATCTAAAAAAAGGGGATTTATAGAATTTTGATAGTATAAGACTGTTGAACTGACTGAAGGGCTTCTCTTCCTTATTATTCTGTATAATAATATCTATCATGTCTATCTTCTACAGCTTCATTGGTAGCTTTTAGTTCTTGGAGTTGTTCCTTTAAGTTAGATATTCCTTTTTCTTCTTCTTCATAGTCTCCTGTGTTATGTCCATATATATAGTTCTGGTTTATTGTATAAGAGGAAAAGTTCATTTCCTTAGTGAGATTGGTAAGCACTCTGGAACTTAGAGGCTATGTCACTGTCTTTGGATTCTCAGCATATAAGCCCAGTGATGGGCTTATAATGGGCTTTCAGTCATATCTAGGTTTTAAATTTGAGATAGGATGATTTAAAATGAATGAGAGGTGGGGCTTGTGGTTACTGGAATGGGTATGAGGGATAGAGAATGGGGTGGAAGAGGGAAAAGAGCAAGGTCAGAAAGGTCAGAGACAGAGTTAACTGGGGAGAAAGGCCATGATGCTTAAAAAAACTGATCTGAATCAATGTCTGCATGTATGAATTTTGGTTTTCAATAATCTGTCTTCTTTCATCTCCAAACAAAACAAAGCAGCACACAAAATGCCCTAAAATGAAAATCCTTTTCAATTAATTTTCACTGTAAACTGTAGTTCTCTCTCAACTAGACACATGATTTGTAAATAATAGGTATGAATATAGGTTAAATATAAGTTGAAGTCAGCCTCCCAGAGTCTCACCCTGTAGGATCAATGCCAGAGTCCTTCTGAGTTATCTCTCTTTCTCCTTGATAAGATTTCTGCTCTTGCTGTCTCCTCTCTTCTGAGCAGGAATTCTATGGGTTTCTTGTGCTTTCCCTACTCCCAACTGTAGTGTCCAGAGAACAGCAGAGAGACAGTGCCTACAGCTATTTAAGTAGTGGCCAAATCCAGCTTTTGACCTGATTAAGGAAGTATACTGATGTACTTAATAAGAGAAGGAAGTCATATTTTTCTTTAACCTCTGTAATTAATAGCTAAAGTAAATTGGTTTTGCCTTTCTAGTCTTGATTTTCTATTGAATATTAAGTGGAACAAAGCCTGCTGTGCTTTCGTGGGACTTTAAAATTAAGCTAAAAGGAAAAAAATTAAAAGAAGTATTGTGTGGAAAGTTATTCATCATTACTTTTGGAAACCTCAGATGACGACTATTTCAACAGAATTTTCTTTCAGTACTATCCTATTCACAAGGACTAACAGAATCTTCTCTAGTATCCCAAAATGATTGAACCATGTGTAACCAAGGGACAGGTATATGCCATGGCAAGCAATTATTGAGTGTTAGTACGGGAACAATGCTTGGTGGCACTGGGGAGACAAATATGAATACATCTCATATCCATATCCTGAAAGACCTCACAGCATAGTCAGAAAAAAGATGTCAAGAAATAAGTGTCAGATTAATGGAAGAGGCATCAAGTGAAGTAGGGCTGTACAGGAGGAGCTACTGCTTCTATCTGATGTAGACTAGAAAGGCAGGGTATGCTTTGCAGTGTCCATAACATTAGGACTGGACAATAAGAAGCATGGGAGATGGTGATTCCACTGGAAGAAACCTGGAGGACTGGAGAAGGCAGTGGTTGCTGACACAGCCTGAAGGATCTGTTGAGGATTTCTTAGAGATTTTCTAGCACCAAGAACCGATGTCTCACACCCGCTTTACGTGTCTAGGGGTTGTTTTTGGGTACCCAAAGTCAACCTACTGTTGTGGTTACTCTCCATCTAGGATCATTCTATTGCAACTACACCACATACGGGGACATTAGAGAACGTGAATTGAAGCTCACTTTTCTTTGTTCTCTGATTCTGGACAGTTCTGAGCTGACCTGAAAAAGCAAGCAGGCAAAAAGCATCATGAGTGGAGTGCTAGTGCAAATGTAACAGTGATCTATCAGGATATATGTCCTTATACTGAAGAAGTGCTTTCAGGTCTTACAAAGAAAGTAAATGTAAGCAATAATATTTATATAAGTAAAATCTCTTTTTTTTCTTCTTAATAAGCTCACCTAGCATAGTGCTAACATATACTGTTTCTCAAGAAATATTATGGAGTGACTAACTTGGATATTCTACTTTTGGCTGATAGTGTGAAAACTTTTATTCTTAAATAAATCTAAAGGACTGCATACTTTGGTGTAAAAGAGAAAATAAGTTTCTAACTTTAAAAATCTCCGACATCCACCCTAACCAAGTGCTAAAGTTTAGCATAACTAATTATAATACATGTCAACAACATGAATCCCTAATGAAGAGAACACACTATCCCTTCTGTGATATTCTTGCCACAATTCAGAAATTCAAAAGTGTCTAGGTCATAAAAGACAAGGAAAGACTGAGAAGCAACTACAGATTGGAGGAGCCTGCGGCGGAGGGTGGGGGGAAGTGGGGGGAGGGGGAGAAAACAACAACTAAATGCGGTATGGGCTTCTGAATAGGATCCTAGAACAGATAAAAAGACATTAGTGGAAAAACTGGTGAAATCTGAATAAGGTCTTGTTTAGTTAACATTATTGTACAAATGTCAATGTCCTGGTTTTGGTAACTGTACTATGGCTATGTACGGTGTTAACACTGGTATATGGAACTCTTTGTACGATTTTTGCAACTTATTTTTAAGTCTAAAATAATTAAAATAGTTAAAAAAATCATACATCTGTAAGTGCCATCCAAAGACATAACGGGAAATAAAAGCAGATTTATTATTTGTAATATTAACAGTGTTAGGTATTGTCAGTGGTCATTTTCAGTTTAGAGGTCTTTGTATGAATACTAACACTATAAAGTTTTGTTGAATAAGTTTGACTAAGTTTCTAAAAAATGTTATTCATGTATATACTCAAAAAAATTATTTTTGGAATAAGTTTTGGTTGGAGTTCTGACTCTCTAAGTTACACTTTCTGGATGTTGTCCTAAGTGTTGATAACGGTGCTTGTAGTAGATTGTAGAACAAATAATATTGCTTGTTTTGGTTTATGAAAAGAACAAGTACTTTTTGAGGATTTGTACACACAAAATGCCTATCAGTCCTTGAATATGCTGTATTATTAATTTGCTTGCTTTTTTAAAAAGTGTCTATCCTTTTTTAGCCTCCAAACCACAGTACTATTCTTGTCTTCTCTACTGCCCTCTAGAGGTAGACTAGAAAAAACTGGAGTCATCAGTCCCTGAATATGTAGTTCAGAGAAAAAAATAAAAGGAACTTAGAAATTTCTGAAGTTGGTGAGATAAATACGGATTTCTCAGATATATATTTTTACCAAATAACAGTATCAATTTTTATCTAGAATTTCCAGCATGTTGTTTTGTGATCCATTGTTTATTTGGGAATGTGTAAGCCGTATTAGCCTTGTGTCAAGTGGAGTACTTGTGGCATAGCAGATTCTCTATTCACCAAGGAAATGTTATTAACATAAATATTAATAACATAAATGTTATTAATGTTATTGAGGCTTCAGCATCAATCTCTTGTCTGTGGTCTTTCCTCCTTCATTGTACACAGCCCCTTCCCTCAGGTGCCTCAGACTCTTTGTTCCCCTTCCTCCTATTAAAACCCGCTCTGTTAGCTCCTTTTTCAGAAATAAATCATAGTTAGGAATTAAAATGTTACTTCATCTGTTTCTACTTTTGGGGAAAAAAATAAACACAGATGTCCTAATAATAATGAATATTTCTTAAATTCATTTGTTCATTCCTTTAGCTTTATGCTCTCCTCTGGTGTCCTGGTATTGGAATTGGTAGTATCGTATTTATACAGAATATTTTCATTTGTCAACTTAAAAAGCTCAGAAGTTCTTTTACATTTTTTAAACATTGCACTTCTATTAGCATTACTGAGAATTTATCTTCTAGAAATATAGGCTAAAATGAAATTTAAGTCATTTGTCCAAAAGGTGCATATTTTAATTCTTTACTGAAACAAAAGTTTTCTGAAATATATTTATTCTGTGAGTACACAAGAAGTGTACATGGATTAAGAAGAGTTTGGAATTGATGACTTTTTTAGACTAGACGTTTACTGAGGCTAACTAGACTTGCTAATTAGTTGACTATGTTATTTTTAAATAGAGTTTGCAATATTATTTCAAACTTATTAATATTATTCTTACCATTATTGTTTCCTATGAACATTACAAAACCCACCCTCATGGGGAGCTGTATGGTTTCAATAGCTAATGACTGAACTTTTCACCTCAGGCCTTGGTTTGCATTAAGCTGTGGTTTTAAGTGATTGACAGCCATTTTATTGTAACCTGCAATGAATTGGGGGTCAAAATCATCCAAATGATGGAGAGAAAATGCCCCCATTAGAAAAAAATAAAGACAGACATAAACTAACCAGTGTAGTTGAAACTAATTGGCCTCCTTAGTGGCAAAGGATTGAAAGGGCACAGGGACTGAATTAGTCTCTTGAATTTGGTAGCAGATCCTCGCAGGTTGAAATTGTGAATTGGCAGGTTAACATAAGGGGAGCCTATATCCCCCTCACATGTGATACTTCTGTTCTGTGAATTTCCATTTTGTGGAGCTGTCAATCTGAGGCTTTTGTGAGCATTAAACTTTCTTTAGAAACACCACCACCAAAAAAAGAATGACCCCACCTCCTAAACTACCACATGAATCAGCTTGATTAGTAATCTCCATTAAGAGACATTGAGTTTAGAATAAGCTGAGTATTGTAGGTCCAGAATGAAGGACTTGGCAGGGCCAAATAGGGAAGTTTGAACAACATCTGCCCTGCCCCTTCCTGACACTTCTGCAGGTTTTAAGCATATTCACAAATGGCCTAAATTATAAAAGTGCAAATTACAGTTCCTCACAAGTAGTTTTTCACATAACATCAAGGGGTGAATATATAGTATTAGTATTTATTAAAGGCTTAGAAATCCCACAAAATATTTTATGTTAAGAAAGGTAACAGTGACGGACCTTTATATATGAAGCCTATTAATGCTACCTTTCTTTTAGCATTCTTCTTTCCTTTACAAGTGAAGTTTGATCTTGAATTTTTATTCAGAGCTCTGTGAACCAAAGCCACAGATGGGGTATTGCTATGTCATTTCCATGGCCTTATACAGAATGTATGCAGCTGTCCCATACTCCCTTAATAGACTTTCAGCTTTTCAATACATCTTTCACTGATGGCGTTTCTGTGGATAAACATCATTTCAAAATGAAACGTGCCAGATGTCCTGCAGTGCACTTAGGTACAACAAGACATTTTTAAAAAAATTGCACCTATATTATTTACTCATTTAGAGGGATGTGACTTCTGGGATATACCTTGGAAATCCAAAATTTGCTGAATGAGAGAGGAAGTATTATAAACAATTTCCAACTCACTTGTATCGTAGAATTCCCCCAAACACATTTTTTTTTTCCACACCATAAAGAAAGCAGTATTTTATATCCAGGTTTCTCATAATTTCTCCCTCTAGGAGGCATAACTTAATCAAAATCTCTGGTTACTACTGAATAGAAATAATCTTTTTTATTGAGGTTAAAAATTGCTAGATCAGGGATTTGCAATATGTATATTTTTATTTTTCCTTTAGTATAACTAATTTTAAGAATCATTCCTCCCAACAAGAAAATATTATTTTCAATTTTTTTTTTTCCGTTCAGGGATTAGAACAGTTTATCCAAATGAAAATAAGATACTGGTGAGAAATGATTGTCCAGGTTCATTCCAATATCAGCATTTGATTCTATCATATCAAGTGCAACTATATTACATGCTCAAATGTTTGATTGGATATTGACTTGTGTCATTTACATTTTTTTTGCATATATACCACTCTCTTCAAAGACTGTAAAATTCTTGATTGTAAGGACCATATTTCCTACATGAAAGATGTATAGTATTAGTATTTATTCAAGGGATAGAAATCCCACAAAATATTTTATATTAAGAAGAAAGGTAACAGTGACAGACCTTTATAAATGAGTCTATTTATACTAGCTTTCTCTTAGCATTCTGAGCACAGTGGGACATCTTAGTCAATGTCTATTGAGTTAGTGACTACATTTATGCCAAACTGGAACAAGGAAATACGTATTACATTTTATTATGAGATATTTTGGTTTCATGTAAAAGTGCTTGCTTATAGACTGTGGAATAGAATGTAAAAGAGTGTAGACTTCGCTTAACTTAATCGTGATATTGCAAATTGTGGTAGCTTTATTATTCTTCAAAGTGTTTTGCATGCATTGTCTCTTTTTTTAAAGTTGAGTTTCTAAAGGCAGACCAAGTAATAGCTGATAAAGCTGAGACACAGACCTTCAGATGGTCTACTGGTAAAGGAGATTGTACTAGGCAATATTTTGAAGTTTCTTATAACTCCTAGGCATCATTTTAAAAAGAAGTGTCCTTCAGTATTTCATAATTATCTGTGAAGTGTTTATCCTTAGCAAAATACGTCACTCCAGGAACATTGGCAATTGTTTAAAATCCCACTATATATTTAATTCAAAAGGTGTGTTTCTTGAGGCTGTATTCTTCTCTGTGTGGGCACCCTCAAAACTAGCTGAGATGTTTAGTGATTTCTAAAATCATTTAATAATTTTGTATATTGTCAATTCACATCCTCCTACTAACAGTAGTGCTCTTCTAAATACAAAATATACTGCTTTTAGAAAATGGAGACATGTTTATAGTTTATTTTGCTATTGGGTTTTTAAGAAAATATAGATCAATGCTTGTAGTTCTGTCTTTGAGGGCTGTGTGGTTAATTTTTCTGTTCCATGGTGTGTAGCTGTCTCTTTTGAGGCTGCTGTGTGTTTGCAGCCATGCTGTCAACATCCACCAGAGAGCAGAGCAGCTCCAACACCCACATCTTTCATGCTAGAAATAGATGGAGACAGTAACAGAGTCAGATCCTTGGCCAAACAACGCAGATTGCAGTTCATTTCAAAGGTCAGCGCATATTTAAGCTTGCTTCATTACTGCCACCTTTATGCCTGAGATTTTCATTTTTTTGAAAAAATCTGTTTACCCAGGTTCCTTTAAAGACAGAAAAATGAAAGTGCTGAGTCCTATTTTCATTTGGAGATATCAAGCTTTTTATCAAATTATATAGGTGGCGTCTCAGAATATTTCATATCTGATCAAGAGGAAAAGCCAAAAATAATTTTCTGTTTATTCAGGAGTCTTTCAGGCAGGAGCACTGTTTTATTTTTTACTTAATATTGTGCTCAAGTCAATCATTTTGAATTCAGAGAGAAAATAGATATTTAAAAGCAATCTATAATAAAAAATTTTGGAGTTCAAAATATTTATTTACTTTTCTTAATGAAAATACAATTTGTCCAACTTTTGATATGTTTTTACCTATCACCTAATAAAATAAGTTTACACGATTTAATTTTTTAATATTAATGATGGTGAACAAGTGAATAATCATAAAACATTTACCTTCTAGTTAAAAAGAAATAACTTGCTTGCCTTTTAAGAATAAAACAAGGAGCATTTATCTTATTTTTAATCGAACCTGTGCTCTTACTATTCAGTTTAAAGATTCTATATACATAGGAAGAATAGGATATGGTGTGTATATTAGGAATATTAATATGGCCAGTGCATAATTAAGGATTCCAAATGTTTTTTGTTACATATATATGTTTAAAGACAAATAATTTAAACACCTAATTTTGGGAAGTACCTTTATACACTTTTTCCCCTTGAAAAAATAGAACTTTAGAAAATGAAAGAATATCATTCTGAGATATGACATTTAAGCCACAGAGAAAATAAACTTTCAAAACAGTGTTTTTATAAAGCCCCTTGACATCAAAATGTGAAAAAAAAATGGCATAAATTATTTTGCTAATTGTTTGGAATTGAACTGCCTATAAGTATAAAAAATGATTAGCTTAACATATGTAGTGAAAAGTTTTTCAAACTTAAAGGTGTTACGACCATTTTAGATCAGGGAAATTCATATTTTTTTGTGACACATTGTAGGAACTTAATTATGGAAATATCTTAAAAAGAGTTTAAAAAGAGTGCCTTAAGACTGAAACTTTTATAAAAGAAATACATACTCAGATTATATAGCTGTAAGTATGTATATTTACATATTTTATGTATGTAAAATATATATATATAATTTGGTGGTAATTTTAACTAGGTTATTTTAATTCTGGCATTCAAATATTTCTGAAATGAATATTTAAAATACATTATAACTGTGACTATAAGAGGAAAAACGTATCTATAATTTTGGACTTATAAATATACCTGTAGAAGTATTTTGGCTATTTCATTTCTTTATATGCATCATTAATACTTTGATCTATAACTTATTTTAAAATAATTAAGGAGTAAATATAGCTTAAAACCCAATCATCTGCTGTATTCAGACATGGACCACTTAATTCTGTAAGCTGGAATTGTTGCTTTATCATTTGTTTTCAGGAGTAATATCCTACAAAAAGTATGCAAATGTGATCTAGAAAATATGATAATAGAGCCTTGGGATAAAAATAAGAAATGTAAAAGGTGAGGAGGAATGGGACCTCAAGTCCCTCAGGCCATCCAGGTGCCATCTTTCAATTTGAGATGCAGGATGAACCCAGTTTTTTCCTTCCCTCTCAGTTTCTGAAGTAAGGTAGTGATGATTTTTCTTGTTATAAACCATAATATTATTTAAGTGTAGGTTCTTTACTTCTTTCTTAAATGCTATTTAAAACAATAAAAAGGAAGAGTAAGTATTTATTAGAGATTATGTTCCTATTTTAAAGGAAGGAAAAATGTTACTGATTGCCCCATTATTTGCTCAGCAGTACACTATCTCATTTAACTTCAGCATCACTTGGGAACTGGGTGGTGCTTGGCACATTTTACAGATAAGAGCCTTATCTGTAAATATTTAGGAGTTTAGTGATTAACTTAATTACCCATCCAGAGCTTGGTCCCAGGTCTTCTGACTCCAAATCCCATTTTTTTACTCCTGGCTATGTAGCAAATTGTGGCCTAAGACACAGATCCTTTCCTTAAAGGTTAACTTTCTTAGAGGTTCATAGATTTGGATTGCCAGCAGATAAAAGAAAGGACCAAGATTAGCTATGAGGTGAATGATAATACATAGGTGATTCTTATTTTTAATTTGTGTTACTTCTGTAGTCAATTATCTGCATTAAAAAAACAAGCAAAATACCCCCCAAACTTAGACTGATTTGTTAATTATCAGGTATTCATCCTAACACCATCATTACGTACACATAATGCTACTTAAACCTATTTTAGCATGTGTTGCTGGTAAATTGGTTGTAAAAATGAGGGTTTTTACTTATGAAAAAATAGCAAATGCCATTTTTGGATAAATAAGGATAGACAATTGTGTGTGATATTTAAGGCTGATAGCTTTAAATATGTCATGACAGTTTTAAGCGTAGAAATATAAGTTAGATTGACTTTTTTTAACCTGGTTAAAAAAGTTTAGTGTACACAGATGCTATGGTATGCTTTTTTCCCCAAAGACTCAAGGCTCAAATACCAGGGACTAAAAAAAAAAAAAAAAATACCAGGGACTAAGAAAGTCAGATAAGCCAGTTTTTTCCATTCTTCATCATGGTGTCTACTTCCCTGATACCCAAACTTATCATGGCTCTGATTTGAAATGATGAATTCAAAAGCAGTATTTCAAAAAGTCTTTTTCTTTTGTACAAATGAGAAATCAGGCTCCAATGATGGTTTACAGGTAGACATGATCTTTAGCCTTTTCTTAGAATTTGAGTTAGGTTTACAGGTAAAGGTAAGTGATCTTTGGCCTCTCTTTAGAATTTAAGTTACTATTTTTTGAAAGCCTAATAGCCCTTTATATAAGCTATATTTGCTGCAATACAGCAACCAAAGAATACTTTAACTGCTGCCGTGGACCATTTCTTTTCATTATATGCATTTGCTTATTAATATGAACGTGCTTAAACAGCACAGTAGGAAATTTTAAATGAACTCCCCAAAAGGCCATTTATATGGATTGTGTTTAAAAAATATATATATATTTCTAAATGATCTACAAACCTGCTATTCTCCTATCCTCAGAAGTTTAAAAATAAATCTTTTTGGCTTCAAGCAGAATAATTATTTAATACATAAATAAAGATTAATGGAATTTTTTCCTACAATATGGCCATTGTCTTTCACTGAGTTCTAAGGATGTTAGCATTAAAGTTCTTGCGACTAAACCGTTCTTTATAGTCCATGATAGGAACCTGGAGCCCTCTGTGAAAGGCTCTCAAGAAATCTGACACAACCAAGATTTTTTTCAAAGCTTGTGTTTTTTGTTGGAAGTTGTGCATATTAAAGAGCTTACACTGTACAATGTAAATATTAGAAGGCAAATTTTGAAAGTGCTAGTAGGTTTTTTAAGAAATTCATTATATTTTCTGAGTTGATTCTATCTGAATTTTTAAATAGACACTGAAGCAGGATTTGATCTATCATTATTAGGTCAAAAAATAGCAGCTCTTTGGAAAATTCAGATGAAAAATATGGTAACATCAAATTTTTCTTATACTCTTACAATTTAAGATGAAAATAAAGGCCAGTGTGCAGAGGCTTTGTGAGTTTTACTGAATAAGCCACTAGGAAAGGAAAATGTTATACATTTTTAAAGAGGAACATGAGAATGTGTTGGCTCTTCTTAGATTTTAATTTGTTATGTAGGCCTTTATTATATTTCTGTAGAATTTGGTATTGATCATTTCAGGTTTTTTTTCCTAAGAGTTCTTATTTTGTTCTAAATAAGAAGCACATTATTTGTTAAAATCACACTGCAAAGTTTTTCATAACTTTATATAGATCTTGTCTTTTTGTATTCATTTGAATGTGGTATTGTTTTTAACTAGGTATCCTGATGTTGCTGTTTGTATGTGTAGAATTATAGATGATATACTTTATTTTCTTTACATATCCCAAGATGTTTTAATATAGGGCTTGTATATGGTGTGCCAAATGTATTTTTTGGTGGCAGCCTCACATTTTACAGTACATTATTAATCTGCTAGGCTAAAAATCTAAGCCAGTCTATGAGCCTTCAGAGACATTCTAGAAAACAAAATACTGGTAGCTAGGAGCATGATTTTGTAGGAAAATTTTCTGTATTGTTTGTGGTTCATATAAATATATTTTGAAAGAAGTTCTTGTACCAAAGTTCAAGGTCCTGATATTTACATAGTTCCTTTACATAGTGCACCATGTTGATGTGTGAGGAAATGAAAGGAATTAAAATTTTAGACCATGAATGTAAAATTGCTGAATATTTGCACATAGTAAAGGTTTGGTGGGAGATTTTTTAAAGTTATCCATATGGCAGCAGAACTTTTAATAAACAATAGTTCTAACACAGATTCTTTATGGAAACAGAAAATGGGATTTATGAGGTGACATTTTGAGTTTATAAAGAAAAATGAAATAAGATTAGCTTTATTTTCCTATTCCCCCCCCCAGCCTTGCGAAGGTTTAGTGGCTGAATTACCACTTATAATTTGTTTTTTCATTCCATGCATGCATTTCATTAACCTATTCATGGCTCTGCAGCCAGCCTGCAGAGAAAAATTCAGCAGAAGGATTTCTACAGCAGATTGTCTACAGCATGCTATAGAGGACATATTTCAGAATCCAAGGACAGTTTGATAACTTTTATCGTGCTTTACATTAATAATGAGAAAAGTTTCATTTTGTTTGAACGATATCTTAGAAAATTAATGTTATTTAATATTTAAGTAAAGTTTGTGAGATATATCTAGACACTCAAAATTTAACAAATCACTCACTGAAATTATTTTGACTGCTTCAGACACAGGATTAAATAGATTAGTACTGAAGTTCAGTTCTGGGATTTTACCACTTACTCAAAGTACTACTGTAATAGTAGCAAAAGTTTTCTGTAATATAATTGATTTGTCTCTGAAATAGTTATGAGACTCATGCAATAAAGGCTGGGAGATTTTACAAGCAGACGCAATTGTACAAGTCTCTGAATATAACTGAATGCCCCCTTTCATTCTTTAAAAAAATTTTTTTAATTTAAGAGAACACTCAATTATGTATGTTAATGCAATGGTGCAATTGGTCATAAATAATTAAAATTGATATTGAAATGCTTAAATTATTTTTCATGTCAAGGTTACCTTTAAAATTATATTTTGCTCTGATTTGAATTTAAACATTTGCATTCCCCAACAGAGAATGCTCGGAATGGTTCAGAATGCCCCAAGTGAGAGGACGAGATGAATCTGGGATTTAAAAATTGCAGTGACTCTGAAAAGACAAATATTAAAGTTAGAAGGCACTTCCGTTCAACTTTCTGTCCAATAATCTCCTTAACCTCTCTAAAAATCCAGCATCCTCGGGTACTATTTTATAGCTTTTTATCTTTTTGAGCCAGTAATAATACACTCACTACCCCTCTGCAAAAGGCAACCTCCTCTTTTGTTGGGATATTTTAAGAAGCAAGTAGTTCTTGCTTATTTTGAGCTCAAATCTGCCCTACAATAACTTCCATTTGCTGGTTTGTGTTCTGTGATAAAAAGCTACCAGAATGCCACTCATTCTTTATATAAAATACCATCAAATCCAGCTATTGCTCCATTTCTCTGCTCTATTTTATAGCAAAACTCATGAAAAGGGTCAGTTCAATTCAACAAATACTGTTAGAGCATCTGACACTGTTTTAGGCTCTTAGAATATAAACAAACAAACAAAACATAGATCTCTGGCTTAAGGAATATTCTATTCTAGTTGGAATAAGAAAAACAAAAGCAAAACAGTAAATGCACTAAATGACTTAAAGACATCATTGGCTCTTCTTGCTTTCCTGGCTTTTTTCCCACCGTTCTTCTGAACCACTCTTGACTATAGAATAAGTGTCTCATTTTTCTTTCTTTCTTCTCAACCTTCATTGCCTTTTTATCTTCTCCACAGCATCTGACACAGCAGATCACTCCCTCCCTCCTTTTTGAAATAATTTCATTATTTTCAAGACACTACTGACTCCTGGCTTTTTTTCCTGATTCACTGGCCATCCTTTTTATTCTTCTTTACCAGCCTCTCTTCCTCTTTCAGGCCTATAGGTATCCAAGGGCTCATTCTTCTACCTTTTCCCCCTCTGCCTCTGCTTATTTTCTGAGTGATCTCACATTTTCATGATTTCAATGCCTTCTATATTTTGATGTCTCCCAAATTCCATATAATTCAAAGAATCTAAGTTCCTATTGATTATAAGATGAATCGTTATTTTATATACCAGAAGGAAAGAAAATATATGTTACCAATTCTCATTGTAAGACAACCTTGATTGCAAGGCATGTCCAAATTTCAAAGATACTGAAGTATGAGAAAAGTATATCATAGAATCAGTGAAATGTGACATATGTCCTGACCTCCCCTCTGAGATCTAGATATGTATCCAACTGAACACATAACATCTCCACTGAATTGTCTAATAGGCACTTTAGGGTAGCATTTCTTAAATAGAATTCTTGAATTCCACCTGTTCCTAAACTTGCTCTTCCTCTAGACTTCTCCATATTAATAAACAGCACACACATTCATCGAGTTGCTTTGCTCAGAACCCCAAAGGTATCTTTGAACCTGCGTTTTCATCTTTGGCATAAATCCCCTCATCAGCAAGTTTTCTATCTTCAAACAGATCCCTGAATTTGATCACTTTTCACTACCTCCACTGCCACTGTTGTCCAAGACACCTTGATCTCCTGCCAGTATTACTAAAGCAGTGTCCTAACTGGCCTCCAGAGTTCACTCTTGCTCCTATGCAATTACATTAACCCATCTGGGTTTGATTTTTGTGTTTGGTGGGGGGCAACAGTTAAATTCCTATTTTAAAAATGACAACCAACTATTCCAGCACCATTTATTCAAATGATCATCCTGTGAAATAAGGTCTATCCTAAATCACAGTTCCTTATGTTGGTACTCTTTCTGGGTTCTCTGTTCTGATCCATTATTGGTTAAATTGTCTGTTTCTGTGCCAATACCACTCTGTTTTAATTGCAATAGGTTTTAAGTAATTCTACCTAACTAGTAAAACAAATTTCTTGACTGTGTTCTTCTTTTTCTGGAATGTTTATGCTTGACCCTTTGATGTTCTGCATACATTTTAGAATCAGATTGCCACATTCAACAAAAAAAACTATGTAGATTTTGGTTGGAATTTTATTGACTCTGTAGATCAATTTTGAGAAGGTTGACCATACTAGCCCCCAATTAAATCCCTGGACAGAGTCTCTAATAAGATTCTGCAGTAGACAGTGTTTCACAAGTGCTGTTACAATTCATTGCTTTGGGAATTAAGCATGTCATACTTTATTCTAGTTTTCTTAGTTTTTATCAAATGTCCTTTTTATGTTCCGGTATCCCATCTAGGATACCACATTACATTTAATTTTTATGTGTCCTGAGGCTCCTCTGGACAATGACAGTTTCTCAGACATCCTTTGTTTTTCATGACCTTGACAGTTTTGAATAGCATTGGTTAGGTATTTTGTAGAATGTCCCTGCACTGTTGTTTGATGTTTTTCTCATGATTACACTGGTTATGGGTTTTTGAGACTAAGACCACAAAAGTAAGTAAAAAGATCATTCTTATAGTACATATTAAGGATATTTGCGATTAACATGACTTATTATCGCTCATATCACCTGGCCGAGAAAGTGTCTGTCAGATTTCTCCACTGTAAAGTTATTCTTTTATCCCTTTTCTATATTGTACTTTTTAGAAGGAAGTCTCCTTTTTTCCTGGGAATCATAGACAATAGCAGCTCTTTGATTTTTTTTTACTATGTTTTGCCATGAGAAGTAAAACAATCAGTAAATGATGGTTTCATGCATTTTTCCCCCTTGTCTCCTTAATAACCTAATATTTACCCCAAGAATATTTAGGGAAATCTCTGAGTTCTTTGCACCTGTTCATGTGGATCCTGGTTATGGAGCTGAGCATTGGCTTGTATAGTTCTGTTTATGATCAGAGCAAAGCATAGATATTAGCAAGGCATGAATCCCAAGTATGGGACTTAGAAAAAAGTCTAAAACCTGTGGTTTTAGACCACAGGTTAAAATGGGACCATCTATAAACTCTGGGGACTTAGCTTGTCAGGTTTTTAGGATAATGAAGGAAGATATAGGCTCAGTCAATTTAAGGAATAGACTTGCACTTGGGTTGGTTTCTCTAGAAGAAATCTTGTTCCATTGGGATTTCCAGGAGGTTCTTTGATCACAGCAACTAAATTTTCAGTTATCTAATATGATCTTTGGTCATGCAAGTGAGCACATCCCTACAAGATTCCTTGATGGGAAGATTTTGTAGTGGAAAAGGGAGACAGGTTAGTTAGTCCACTGTCCTTTTAGTACAGACTGCTAACATTTGTTACTTTTCATATATCAGATGTTACGCTAGGCTCTTTATGTTTGTTATTCTGTTTTATCCTTGTGAAAACTCTGTGAAGTTAAGTATTTAAAAAATCCCTCTTTCACAGATGAACAAGCAAGACTCAGATTAAGTAGTTTATTTGAGGTCACAAATCTTTTGACTCTAAAACCTTGCTCTGTTTAATATACAGAAATATATATGTGTATATATATATATATAATCCCACAGAATATATACAGAATCAGTTCTGGAGGAAATAGGTGCCATGTAGGTCACCAAAGCAGAAGCTTGGACAGAGGAGTTAATGCAATTCTCTAGGTATTTGGCTGGAATGCTTTAAATTGCTCCATCTCAACTCAACATAGACCTATAGTCCCTAGGGACTGGAACAAAGCTGAACCCATTGGTGAAGATAAAGTAGATTCTGTGAGACTTAAGAGACTGGCAAAGCCAGCAGCACCAAAAGCATATATAAATATGGAGAGGGATTCAGACATGGTTGATCAAAGTCAGAAAGAATTAATAGGAGAAGAGGTTTGAGGTGGAAAAATTTGGATGTCTCTTAACTCAGCAAATGTTTATCTAGTGACTTCTTCGCATATGACACTTTGCTTTAAGACAAGTAAAACCAAGATGGGTATGGTACCTTCTCTGCCCTCAAATAATTTGTATTACACAAATTACCTTAATATGATAGACTGGAATATATACCACTTAGAGGAACATGTGATCTGTGGAATCTTAGAGCAATTACATGACTGGAGCATTAATGAAAGGCTTAACAAAAGAGGGGACACATAAATAAGCTATTAAAAGATAAGTAAAACTCTTTCAAGTGACAGAGCAGGTGACAAATTTCATGTGAAAACAATATGAGGAACAGCAGAGATATGAGTAACCCAAGGAGGTGAGAAAAATGTGTGAATTCTACTTGGAGAGTGACACAGACAGGGTAAGGTAGACACAATTGTTTTTGCCCACTGGGTACTCACTCTGCCTTCTTATGATTATGGAAATAAACATATTTTACTCTGGAGAACACCGTTCCTCTATGTCTCAGTCCTGATGGTTTCAATGTGCCTGCTACCTTTCTTTTCTCAAAGTTAAGAGTGAGATGTGATCTAGGCCTAGAAAATTAGCATATTCCTCTCCTGACCACAATGGTTGGTTCAAAAATATGTCCCTTCCATCCAGTAAGATTCAATCTTGGGGCTTTGGAATTACTGGGAAAAAGATCTCTTTCTGCTGAGGTTACTACGCTGTGAGTATGTGCCCCTGGAGCAGCCAGGAACCACTCTAAAGGGAGAGCATGCCTGAGAATGAAACATCCAGAGAGAACTTAGAGCCAAAAGTCAGAGTCAGTGTCCTGAACTTGCCCCGAATTTTCAGTTACGTTAGCCAATTACCACATCCCCCTTCTCTGTCTCTCTTGCTCTCGCTCTTTTTTACTTGAGTTTCTGAATTGGGCATAAATTATTTGTAATGAAAAGGATCGTGACTAATATATAGGCCATGGAGGCCCCATCTTAAAACTGTGAGCAAAGTAGAATAAGCAGTTGAATTAATAGAAGCAGTGGGCCATGTTGAAACTGGTGAGAAATGAGATAAGAAAAGTATGATAATACAGGTTGGCACAGAGCTGAAGAGAGGATTGATATATCAACAAATGGGAGTCATTCCAGTATTTTTTTGAGTAGTAGACTGTTGCAGTGAAGATTTTAATCTTTGTCTCTCTAGAGGGTAATTTTTTAGTTTTCTACTTTCTACCTTCTGTACTCTGGTATTGATTATATCTAAAGCAATGCTGGTTTTCTTTCTTATGGGTATACTCTATTGTAGAACCTAGCATTTTTTTCCTTTTATTAAACTTTTTATTTTCTATTGGAGTATAGTTGATTAACAATATTGTGATAGTTTCAGGTGTACAGCAAAGAGATTCAGTCATACATATACATGTATCCATTCTTTTTCAAATTCTTTTCCCATTTAGGTTGTCACACAATATTGAGCAGAGTTCCCTGTGCTATACAGTAGGCCCTTGTTGGTCATCCATTTTAAATATAGCAGTGTGTACATGTCAATCTCAAACTCCCTAACTATCCCTTCCCCCTACCCTTCCTCCCTGGTAACTACAAGTTTGTTGTAAGACCTAGCATTTAAATTGATCAAGATGTCAGATCTCCGATATTGTGACTCTCTGAAAAGAGACAGAATTTCCTAGAGGTGATACACAGTGAGCCACAGTCTCACTACTTACCTCTAAGTTGAAGTCTGTCTTTTTCTCATCCAAATTCATATACCACTGAATTAGTACTTCTCTCATGGCAATAAACCCAGTGTGACTTGTGCTGTTGTTATGTGGGCACTTATCTTCAAACTTCTAAGCCCCCTTCCCTTATACCAGATTGTGGCATCCTTGGTGGGCAGGTACTTAACACTACATATTTTAGAAGAAAGTTTTCACAGTGCCAGTCCGTTCTCTTGAATACAATAAGTAGTTGAATGCTTGTGGGGAACAATTTCCTTTAAATAGAACCACTATTCATATCTATTAAAGCAGGTATTAGTATCTAGGCTTAGAGAATGGTTACCTGTTAGAAAATTTGGTTACTCTTTGAATGGAAGAAATAACTCACAGAAGAGACTGTTTTGACATTTTGAATGTGCACATGTATTTATCTTAAAAATAGGAGATACTATTGTCTCCACAGGTCACAGAAAAGCCTTGGATGTTTCTGGCAGTATAATTCTTCTCACTTTTTATGTCTCCTGTTCTCTTTTTATGCCACACTTAATTTTCTTTTTCAAAAAATTATTACCTATGTGTAGATACTCCTCAACAGGAGGTAGAGCTTAATTCTGCTCCTCCTTTTCCCTCCCACACTTTCCCCTTGAGGGTGAGCTAGAATTAGTGACTTATTTCTTAAGAATAGAGTAAGGAAAGGGAAAATAGTAACTTTATGGTGAGGTATCCTGACAAGCACTATCTTAACCAAGTGATGAAAGTTAACATCAACAATGCTATCATGTGAAATAACATGTACCCCTGATGTGATATGATGAGAAGGGCACTTCACTTCTGTCATTTCGTCTCAGAAAATCTGCAACCCCAATATAAACATAAGAAAAATGGCAAGAAACACCAGAATAGGGTACACTTCAGAATCTTTGTCCAGTAGGTTTAGACTATCAAGATCATGAAAAATAAGGGAAGACTGAGAAACTGTCACAGAGCAGAAAAGACTGGGGAGACATAAAAACTAAATGCAATGTGGTTCCCTGGACTGGATCCTTGAGCAAGATATAAGACATTAATGGAAAAACTGGTGAAAGGCAAATAAAGTCTAGAGTTTGGTTACTAGTAATGTACCAATGTCAGCTTCTTTCTTTTGGCAAATGTATCATACTAATGTAAGATGTTAACTTACATAAGATGGGGAGAACTGGGTGAAGGGTTTATGGGAACTCTCTATACTATCTTTGCAACTTTTCTGTAAATCTAAAATTATTCCCAACTTAAAAAGTTTATTTAAATAACTATTATGAAATATTTGAGTAATTCAAAAAGTTAAGAAGAATGTAACTGATTTCAAGTACCCATCACCCAAGGTGAAAAAGAAAAATTACAGATATAGTTAAAATCTTCTATGCATGCCTGCACAATCCTGATAGCCTTTTCTTAAGAGGTAACCACCATACTAAATTTGTCTTGATCATTTCTGTGGATATCTTCATATTTTTTCCTACATATGTATGAATCTATAGACTATGTTCAATATTGTTATATATTTTAAACTTGAATTAATGATACTATTTGTGTGTATATACAAGTATGTATATATATTATACATATATATATATTATACATATATATATATATAATTTTTTTTGGCTTGCCTTGTTCATCTAGTAATGTGGTCTTGAATTTCATCTGTGAGGTTAATGGAGCCCGCTCCAATCATTCATTCAACAACTATGTATTGTGCTTCAACTACATGCCTGGCAGAGTACTAGGTGCTGAGGATTCAGCAGTGAATCAGATATTCCTGGAAGGCACTGTGCTCAAAGATAGATATATAAAAAGTATTACTGAGAAGGCCACAGTTGGATTAGGGAGCTGACATACTATAAGAGGCTGTAATATAGATATTTGTTTCTAACTTCAGGGTCATCTGTGAATACTCCATGTGTTAGAGAACTTATGATGGCCTGCAGACATGTTTTGTTTTGCCAATTCAGTGCCTTTTAAAATTGTGCCTTAGTTCTCAACAACATTTAAAAATTAAGGGATTTCTCTTAGTGGTTCAGATTTTCAGCATTTCTTTAAAAATCTGGCCTTGCTGGGCTAATTCCCACATGGCTAACTACTGGGAGGAGCAGAGGACCTGCTGCTGTCCAGGTCCTCACCACCCACTTTGCTCTTCACACGACTGCCCGGCTTCTAGTACACCCTGGGAGGTTTTTGACATTTGAGCTGTATAATAGGTTATGCGTTCCTCGTTACCCACGTACAATCTCTTAAGTGTTGTCATTGATAGTGTCGATAAATACAGGAGAGTGAAAAGATGCCTATATACTTGCACAGTGCTTGAAAATTTTCAACCCTGTGTGTGCTTTGGCAATCCCTCCCCCTTTGTTTTTCTAAAAAGAGTGATATCATTTCTTATCGATACACAAAACTTTTTTTTCTACAAGTTGGTGCACTTTTCTAAATTTCATGCTTTTACTGCAGTTTATTCAACTGTTTCCACCAGGAACGATTTCTATACAAGCACTGTTGATAAATTTCCAAAAGTAAGCTCAATTTTCAAGACTCCAATAATTTGTTGTGATTTCTTTTCTTGTGCTAAATAAATATTCACATTTGTATCTAACTTTGATTTGTAATCTTATATTCTTTTTCCTAAAATGAGCTCACTAAATTACATAAGCTTCAGGCTGCTAGCCTCTGGTGATTAAGATACATGCTGTCCCTTGACCAGTCTTTGACAAATGCTGATGCAGGGTTTATGAAATAGAGTGGGAGATAGAATATCAACAACTACATGTGATACCTGTGAGATGTCATAAAGATTGCTCTTATAGAGTCAAAGAAATATGAGAGGTAAATATGGAAGCAAAATTTAATATTGACTGGGAATTTTAGGCTTTATGCCTATCAAGTACTGGCAAACCTGATGCCAGTTTGCCAGGCAATGGCAGTTTGGATAATTTCACTCATTTGCTAAATATATTCTCTCCACAGGGATGTGTTAGAGGAGTGTCTAATTGTAGGTATCTATTTAAAAAAACCTGTTTGATTATTGTTTAATTGATGGGAATGTTCCTTTATAGTTCATCCCTCAGTTATTCTGCTTTTGCTCTCCTCGCCACCTGTAGTTTTTCAAAGTTGAGTCTACTGTTTTCCACACTTCTCCTACCTCCCTCCCTCTCCCTGCAAGCTCAGACTCGCCCCCTTTCAGAAGTAGTCCTCACTGAGGCAGAAAGTATTCGAACAATCTCAGCTCTCAGCTCTACTGCATAAATTAGACTTTCAATTAAGTCCATAGCTGAGACAGGGTTGGTGGCCCTTCTAGGATTGCTTAGTTCTACATCCTTGTCATTTCTCAAAATTTTCCCAGTAGCAGACCTGGGGTCCAAGAGGAATATATTTATGCAGTCTACTTCCATTCCTCTCAACCTCCAGAAAAACCTCACCTTGAGGTTTTTTTTTTTTTTTTTTAACATCCTTATTGGACTATAATTGCCCTACCATCCTGTGCCAGTCTCCACTGCACAACAAAGTGAATCAGCCACATGTATACATATATTCCATATCCCCTCCCTCTTGTGTCTCCCTCCCACACTCCCTATCCCACCCCTCCAGGTGGTCACAAAGCACTGAGCTGATCTCCCTGTGCTATGCAGCTGCTTCCCACTAGCTATCTATTTTACATTTGGTAGTGTATATTAGTCATTGCTACTCTTTCACTTCATCCCAGCTTACCCTTCCCCCTTCCCGTGTCCTCAAGTCCATTCTCTACGTCTGCAGCTTTATTGCTGTCCTGCCCCTAGGTTCATTAGAACCATTTTTCTACATTCCATATATATGTGTTAGCATACGGTATTTGTTTTTCTCTTTCTGACTTACTTCATTCTGTATAACAGACTCTAGGTCCATCCACCTCACTACAAATAGTTCAATTTCATTTCTTTTTATGGCTGAGTAATATTCCATTATATATATGTGCTACATCTTTTTTATCCATTCATCTGTCGTTGGACACTTAGGTTGCTTCCATGTCCTGGCTGTTGTAAATAGTGCTGCAATGAATATTGTGGTACATATCTATTCTTGAATTATGGTTTTCTCAGGGTATATGCCCAGTAGTGGGATTGCTGGGTCATATGGTAGTTCTATTTTTAGTTTTTGAAGGAACCTCCATACTGTTTCCCGTAATGGCTGTATCAATTTACATTCCCACCGACAGTGCAAGAGGGTTCCCTTTTCTCCACATCCTCTCCAGCATTTATTGTTTGTAGATTTTTTGATGATAGCCATTCTGGCTGGTGTGAGGTGATACCTTACTGTAGTTTTGATTTGCATTTCTCTAATGATTAGTGATGTTGAGCATCCTTTCATGTGTTTGTTGGCATTCTGTATATCTTCTTTGGAGAAATTACTATTTAGGTCTTCTGCCTGTTTTTGGATTGGGTTATTTGTTTTTTTTTGATATTGAGCTGCATGAGCTGCTTGTGTATTTTGGAGATTAATCCTTTGTCTATTGATTCATTTACAAATATTTTCTCCCATTCTGAGGGTTGTCTTTTTGTCTTGTTTATGTTTTTCTTTGCTGTGCAAAAGCTTTGAAGTTTCATTAGGTCCCATTTGTTTATTTTTATTTTTATTTCCATTTCTCTAGGAGGTGTATCATAAAGGATCTTGCTGTGATTTATGTCATAGAGTGTTCTGCCTATGTTTTCCTCTAAGAGTTTTATAGTGACTGGCCTTACATTTAGGTCTTTAATCCATTTTGAGTTTATTTTTGTATATGGTGTTAAGGAGTGTTCTAATTTCATTCTTTTACACGTAGCTGTCCAGTTTCCCCAGCACAACTTATTGAAGAGGCTGTCTTTTCTCCATTGTATATTCTTGCCTCCTCTATCAAAGGTAAGGTGACCATATGTGTGTGAGTTTATCTCTGGGCTTTCTATCCTGTTGCATTGATCTACATTTCAGTTTTTGTGCCAGTACCATACTGTCTTAATTACTGTAGCTTTGTAGTATAGTCTGAAGTCAGGGAGCCTGATTCCTCCAGCTCCGTTTTTCTTTCTCAAGATTGCTTTGGCTATTCGGGGTCTTTTGTGTTTCCATACAAATTGTGAAATTTTTTGTTCTAGTTCTGTGAAAAATGCAGTGGTAGTTTGATAGGGATTGCATTGAATCTATAGATTGCTTTGGGTAGTATAGTCATTTTCACAATGTTGATTCTCTGAGTCCAAGAACATGATATATCTCTCCATCTGTTTGTATCACCCTTAATTTCTCTCTTCAGTGTCTTATAGTTTTCTACATACAGGTCTTTTGTCTCCTTAGGTGGGTTTATTCCTAGGTATTTTATTCTTTTTGTTGCAATGGTAAATGGGAGTGTTTCCTTAATTTCTCTTTCAGAGTTTTCATCATTAGTGTATAGGAATGCAAGAGATTTCTGTGCATTAATTTTGTATCCTGCTACTTCACCAAATTCATTGATTAGCTCTAGTAGTTTTCTGGAGGCATCTTTAGGATTCTCTGTGTATAATATCACGTCATCTGCAAACAGTGACAGTTTTACTTCTTTTCCAATTTGAATTCCTTTTATTTCCTTTTCTTCTCTGATTGCCATGGCTAAAACTTCCAAAACTATGTTGAATAATAGTGGTGAGAGTGGGCATTCCTGTCTTGTTCCTGATTTTGGAGGAAATGGTTTCAGTTTTTCAGCATTGAGAATGATGTTGGCTGTGGGTTTGTCATATATAGCCTTTATTATGTTGAGGTAAGTTCCCTATATGCCTACTTTCTGGAGAGTTTTTATAATAATTGGGTGTTGAATTTATGTTGAGAGCTTTTTCTGCATCTATTGAGATCATCATATGGTTTTTATCCTTCAATTTGTTAATATGGTGTATGACATTGATTGATTTGTGTATATTGAAGAATGCTTGCATTCCTGGGATAAATCCCACTTGATCATGGTGTATGATCCTTTTAATGTGCTGTTGGATTCTGTTCGCTAGTGTTTTGTTGAGGATTTTTGCATCTGTGTTCATCAGTGATATTGGCCTGTAGTTTTCTTTTTTGTGACCTCTTTGTCTGGTTTTGGTGTCAGGGTGATGGTGGCCTCATAGAATGAGTTTGAGAGTGTTCCTCCTTCTGCTATATTTTGCAAGAGTTTGAGAAGGATAGGTGTTAGCTCTTTGCTAAATTTTTGATAGAATTCACCTGTGAAGCCATCTGGTCCTGGGCATTTGTTTGTTGGAAAATTTTTAATCACAGTTTCAATTTCAGTGCTTGTGATTGGTCTGTTTATATTTTCTATTTCTTCCTGTTTCAGTCTTGGAAGGTTGTGCTTTTCTAAGAATTTGTCCATTTCTTCCAGGTTGTTCCTTTTATTGGCATATAGTTTATTGTAGCAGTCCCTCATGATTCTTTGTATTTCTGCAGGGTCAGTTGTTACTTCTCCTTTTTCATTTCTAGCTCTGTTGTTTTGAGTCTTCTCCCTTTTTTTCTTGATGAGTCTGGCTAGTGGTTTATCAATTTTGTTTATCTTCTCAAAGAACCAGCTTTTAGTTTTATTGATTTTTGCTATTGTTTCCTTCATTTCTTTTTCATTTATTTCTGATCTGATCTTTATGATTTTTTTCCTTTGGCTAACTTTGAGGGTTTTTTGTTCTTCTTTCTCCAGTTGCTTTAGGTATAAGGTTAGGTTGTTTATTTGAGATGTTTCTTGTTTCTTTAGGTAGGATTGTATTGCTATAAACTTCCCTCTTAGAACTGCTTTTGCTGCATCTCTTAGGTTTTGGTAGTCATGTTTTCATTGTCATTTGTTTCTAGGTGTTTTTTTTTATTTCCTCTTTGATTTCTTCAGTGATCTCTTGGTTATTTAGTAGTGTATTGTTTAGCCTCCATGTGTTTGCATTTTTTACAGTTTTTTTCCTTTAATTGGTATCTAGTCTCATAGCGTTGTGGTCGGAAAAGATACTTGTTATCATTTCAATTTTCTTAAATTTACCAAGGCTTGATTTGTGACCCATGATATGATCTATGCTGGAGAATGTTCCATGAGCACTTGAGAAGAAAGTGTATTCTGTTGTTTTTCGATGGAATGTCCTATAAATATCAATTAAGTCCATCTTGTTTAATGTATCATTTAAAGCTTGTGTTTCCTTATTTATTTTCATTTTGGATGATCTGTCCATTGGTGAAAGTGGGCTCTTAAAGTCCCCTACTATTACCGTTTTGCTGTCCATTTCCCCTTTTATGGCTGTTAACCTTTCATTATGTATTGAGGTGCTCCTATGTTGGGTGCATAAATATTTACAATTGTTATATCTTCTTCTTGGATTGATCCCTTGATCATTATGCAGTGTCCTTTTTGTCTCTTGTAATAGTCTTTGTTTTAAAGTCTCTTTTGTCTGATATGAGAATTGCTACTCCAGCTTTCTTTTGATTTGCATTTGCATGGAGTATCTTTTTCCATCTGAAGTGGGTCTCTTGTAGACAGCATATATATGGGTCTTATTTTTGTATCCATTCAGCCAGTCTGTGTCTTTAGGTTGGAGCATTTAATTCATTTACTTTTAAGGTAATTATCAATATGTATGTCCCTATTACCATTTTGTTAGTTGTTTTGAGTTTGTTGTTGTTGGTCTTTTCCTTCTCTTGTTTTCCCGCCTAGAGAAGTTCCTCTAACATTTGTTGTAAAGCTGGTTTAGTGGTGCTGAATTCTCCTAACTTTTGCTTGTCTGTAAAGGTTTTAATTTCTCCATCAAATCTGAATGAGATCCTTGCTGGGTAGAGTAATCTTTGTTGTAGGTTTTTCCCTTTCATCACTTTAAATATGTCCTTCCACTCCCTTCTGGCTTGCAGAGTTTCTGCTGCAAGATCAGCTGTTAATCTTATGGGGATTCACTTGTATGTTATTTGTTGCTTTTCCGTTGCTGCTTTTAATATTTTTCCATTGTATTTACTTTTTGATAGTTTGATTAATATATGTCTTAGCGTGTTTCTCCTTGAATTTATCCTGGATGGGACTCTTTGCCCTTCCTGGACTTGATTGACTATTTCCTTTCCCATGTTAGGGAAGTTTCCAACTATAATCTCTTCTAATATTTTCTCAGACCCTTTCTTTTTCTCTTCTTCTTCTGGGTCCCCTATAATTTGAATGTTGGTTCATTTAATGTTGTCCCAGAGGTCTGTTGAGACTATCCTCAATTCTTTTCATTCTTTTTTCTTTATTCTGCTCTGCGGTAGTTATTTCCACTATTTTATCTTCCAGGTCACTTATCCGTTTTTCTGCCTCAATTTTTCTGCTATTGATTCCTTCTGGAGAATTTTAAATTTCATTTATTGTGTTGTTCATCATTGTTTGTTTGCTCTTTGGTTCTTCTAGGTCCTTGTTAAACATTTCTTGTATTTTCTCCATTCTATTTCCAAGATTTTGGATCATCTTTACTATCATTACTCTGAATTCTTTTTCAGGTAGTCTGCCTATTTCCTCTTCATTTGTTTGGTCTGGTGGATTTTTATCTTGCTCCTTTATGTGCTGCATATTTCTCTGTCTTCTCATTTTGCTTAACTTACTGTGTTTGGGGTCTCCTTTTGGCCAGCTGCAGATTCGTAATTCCCGTTGTTTTTGGTGTCTGCCTCCAGTGGGTGAGGTTGGTTCAGTGGCTCATGTAGGCTTCCTGGTGAAGCGCACTGGTGCCTGTCTTCTGGTGCACACAGCTGGATCTTGTCTTTCTGGTGGGTAGGGCTTTGTCTCATGGTGTGTTTTGGGGTGTCTGTGAACTTAGTATGATTTCAGGCAGCCTCTCTGCTAATGGGTGGGGTTGTGTTCCTGTCTTGCTAGTTGATTGGCATGGCGTGTCCAGCACTGGAGCTTGCTGGCTGTTGGGTGGAGCTGGGTCTTAGCGTTGAGACGGAGATCTCTGGGAGAGCTCTCGCCGATTGATATTATATGCAGCTGGGAGGTCTCTGATGGTCCTATGTCGTGAACTTGGCTCTCCCACCTCAGAGGCTTAGGCATGACACCAGACCACAGCACCAAGTCCCTGTCAGCCACATGGCTAAATATGCAGAAAATTGATAATTCTCAGTCATCCAAATATTTGAGTTGCCTGGGAAATTAGATGTTTCCCAAAGGTCCCCACTGATGGTTTCTTTTGTGAAATCCAAAGTCCTCTGGAAGTGGTTCCATAGTATGAATTGATTGTACTAGGTTACCAGTTTATTGCATAAGGATATAATTCAGGAACAGCCAGCTGGAAGACATGCATAGAGAAGAGTATTTGGGATGGGACACGAAGCTTCCATGCTCTTTCCAGGTTCACCACTCTCCCCACATCTCCCTCATCTTGAGGTTTAACATACCACAGCCCATGGTTTGGCCTCATCCAAATTGAACTCCCCAGGGTCACAATTTCTACTGATTGTCAGAGTGTGACTATTGACTTTTTTAAAAATTATTTTAAAAAATTATTTTTGGCTGCATTGGGTATTTGTTGCTGTGCACAGGCTTTCTCTAGTGTGGCAAGTGAGGGCTACTCTTCATTGCAGCGTGCAGGCTTCTCTTTGTGGTGGCTTGTTGCTGAGCACAGGCTCTAGGTGCACGGGCTTCAGTAGTTGCAGCATGTGGGCTCAGTAGTCATGACATGTGGGCCCTAGAGTGCACGGGCTTTGGTGGTTGTGGCGTGCAGGCTTCAGTAGTTGTGGGTCGCGGGCTCTGGAACGCAGGCTCAGTAGTTGTGGTGTATGGACTTAGTTACTCTGCGGCATGTGGGATCTTCCCGGGCCAGGGATCGAACCCATGTCCCCTGCATTGGCAGGCAGATTCTTAACCACTGTGCCACCAGGGAAGTCCTGACTATTGACTATTAATGAACAGGATTTGTTCAGAATGCAGGGCTATGGATGGTGTAAAGCTATTTTCTAAAGTAGTATAAATATATTTGGCCCTGCCCCTTCTTATTTTTATTTGCTGATAATAACCCAGTTATAGCACAACTCTTAATGGCAAATGGGTTTGGTTAGGATTATGCTAAAACCAGAGCCCACAAGGTAATCCCCCATTCTCTTAAAGATAATAGGTACCATGGTTTCTAGTTAACTTGTATAATAACTTATTCCAATTAGTAAGGATTAGGGTAAGAATGAATGAATGATTGAGTGAATTGTGAGTCCTGATAACTATATGTTATCTAGCATTTTTGAGTACCTTTTGCATGCTAAGCACTTTGGTGAATGCTTTACATACATTATCTGATTCTATTAGGTAGGTGTCAGCAAACCCATTGTATATATAGATGACAAAACTGAGATTTGATGAGAGTGTATTTGCCCAAAGCCACACAGTCATAAAGACAGCTGAAATTTGAATTCAGATTTTACGTACTCCAAAGTCATTGTCTTTTAGAAATCAATGGTTATTTGCCTTATCATATTTAAGATGTACTCCTTCTAGGTCTATATGGTTTATATCCGTGTACAATCTCTACACACATTTTCAGGGCAAAGTACTAATAAAAGATTTAGAATTAGGACCAGTGCAACCCAGGTAAAAAAGATCTTCAGCAGTGGGTGCCTTTTAGAAGCCCAGGAGATTAGGTGTGTCATTTGAGACAATCCAGTGTGAAGGCAATAGGATTTCATCATAGATGTTCCTCAAATCTGTGTTTCTTATTGACCAGGAAGAAGCAAGCTTAGTAGGAGTCCTAATTAGACATATAAAACTGTTGTTTCTACTAACTGTGCTGTGAACTACCAAGACTACATTTGGGCACAATCTAATTTATTTTGTAAAAGAAAATAACAGGGTGGCCAGTGATATCATATTCTAGGGTTAATATAAAGTATTTTGTTAGTGATCTTTTTAAATGACAGCCCTATCACTCTTTGCCATTTTTTCCTATTGTAAAAGGATCACCATCATATCATTTGACTTACCTGGTAAAATGTCCCAGCACAATCACCTCATGCGATGTTGGGGTACTGCAATATAATCGCCTGAAGAACTATAAACTCTATCTTCTCATTGATTCTCTTAATATGGAGTTGCCAATAGTGATGATTGTGTCATAGCAACTCCAGGGGAAAACAGTAGAGTCATTTCTGGTGGAATGGAGATGTCATGAAAGACAGAGGAGATCTTTAGAAACAATGCCACAGGCTGTACTTTTAAAGCTATGTAACCTGGGAGTATAGATTCCCATAGTGTGGCAGTGCTGGTTCTATCCAGTAGTCATGCCTATGGACCTATTTCATGCTTCTTTCTCAGTGACTGTTTCTTTCGTCATCTCACAGACTTACGGTTTACCATAGCTTGCTGTGGGTCTTTTTCTCCCATCACCCTTTGAAAGAACATGTTTTATTTTTCTTAGTACAACATAGGACAACGCCACTAAATAGCACCTGTCTTTAAGCCTGTCTAGTCAGATAATTATTTGGCTTGCTTTTCTAACCCTTTCTCCTGGGGGCAAAAATAGTGAAATCTCAGAAAAGGTTACCAAGGTTTACTGTATGTTGCTTAATAGTACTGCTGTCTTTTAACAAAATGATAACTATCCAAGGCCAAACATCCTTTGAGAATGTGGATGTGTATCATTTCTTTCTAGACTGCTGGATAACTATGTTCAATTTTTTGTTCTATTTGGAATTTGAAAAGGCAATATTTACCTGTCAAAGTCTTGAAATCCCCTGATTTCAAGCCAGAAAGAATTCGTGGGTACCCCGGGGAATAGGGGTTTCAACTTCCTCCTCCTGCACAGTACCTCATATGTAGTAAGCTCAATGGGGGTGACTCACACTAACTGGAAGGCACCTGGTGTGTTTCTTAGTCACTTCCATAAGCCGTAGACACCTTCCTTTTGATACTGGATGAGATTTACATCGAGGCATACACACATTTATATTTAGCCTTCTTTCAGGGACAGTGCAGCTCCAAGTGCCCTCTGCACGTGTGATTAAATATTAATTAGGCTTCTAATATAAGCAAGTGAGTTCACAGGCCCAAGTGTCACATGAATGATTTATGAGGTACCCGAAGGCTCAGCCTGGAAAGCTGATTGGCCACCTTGGATTTGTATAATTACAAAGTTTCATTATTAACAGTAGAAACGGTGGAGAGATTTGCCTAGCTTGAGGGACTTTGAAAGCATAAGCTGTCTCATTAGGGTAAAAGGGAATAAGGCAAAATATGCAAACTTGTTAGCAGAAAAGAATTGGGGGTAAAATTTGAACTTAGCCTTTAAACATAACTATGGTATGCGTGCATTTAAAAATTCATAGTAAAATTTGTATTCTGATTGATAAGCACGTTTGCTTTAAATTTTTAGTGTACCAAGCAATACTTAAAGCTTTTGTTTTAAATTGAAGGCCAGAATCTTTAATATTTTCCTTAAAAAGCCACAGGTAGCCTAATGGGCCCTGTGGAGTAAGATTTGGAGGTAAAAGATGAATACAGTCCAGGGCTCTTGCTAGAATGTGTGTTGTGCATGCAATTAAATCTCAAGGTCAAACAATTTACAGACAATTACTTTTCTAACATCTCCAGAAATGCCTGCTTACACGTCTTTAATTTTAAATGATACTGATATTCCAATTCTCCCCAAAGGTTAATGCTGACTAAATCCAGCTGTGACCTGACATGATGCGACAGCATAGTGCCTAATTATCCTCTGGATAGTCATTTACTTGAAACCATTAAAGGAATAGGCTGAGAGGAAGATTTAGGACCCTGAAAAAATGTTAGGCTGACTTCTTTCTTCTTGAAGATGGGATGGGCTGAAAAATAAAAATAAATTCTGCTAAATGTTAGCCATTTGCTTTGATGGCAGAAAATTGTTCATCCCACTCTGTTTTTTTACAGGTTAAATTGCTAACTAGTTCATTTTATCCATTGCCTACGGCTGGCGCTAAATGTCAGTGACAAATTTTGTACTTGTCTTGAAGAATGAATTAAGTTATGCACAAAAGCTATAGTGCTCTTTTAAGATGAGTGAATTGCAGAGGGAAAAAAAGTTGCTCTTTGGAAAAAGGATTATTTTGATTAAAGGCCTTTTCTATTGTAGCAGAAGACAGGTAGTGGTTTATGATAATTCCAACAGTTACCTCCCACAGAGGCTGCACTAGACGTTTCTTTAAGAGCACTTGTGTCAGATTATATACTATACTATGATTATCATCATAAGACCATTAGTGACAGTGAAAGAAATTACTAAAAAAAAAAACAACAAACCTCCCTTCCAAAAAAACAACCCTAGTTTTCATTAACTAGAGTAAAAATAATGGTTTTCTGTTGTGGGATCAACATTCCATCACTGTTACATAAACCTTTCACAGTGACTTGCAATGGAAATTAAAGAGGAACACCTATATTTGCCAAAATGTTGTAAAAATAAAAGCCTAGATCCTTTAGTAATGTATAATAGGAAAATATCACAGCAGCTGGTAGAGACTTTCATCCCTCTTGTTTTTAGTTACTTGGCAAATGAGTTCTGACTCATCTCTCAATAAAACTAGCTATCAGCAGTTATTGATATTCCATTGCAAACTAGTTTATTGTCACTAGCTTATGTAAAAGGTGATTTGCATCAGTCTTTTTTCTGGTTTCATTTTCCTTTGCAAAAAATACTTTTGCTTGTTTATGCAAAGTTTATAGTAGTAATTTTGTCATAGTACTAAATTATTCTAGCTAAATTTTAGCACTTTTGATAAACAAAATGAGTAAAATAAGTAATTTTTAAGTATAGTGTCAGTATGTACAGAACGAAATTTTGAGTAATTGAAGGGGTATTTCACCTCTAGATGAGAGCAATGGGCATTTGCTTGGATGGAGACATGATTTACTAGGATGAACTCCAAGAATGTGACTATGATTAGTTCATAATTTCTATTCTGCTAGTCCAAAATGTTTACCTGAAGGAGAAAAAATATACCGATGGTTTCTTGGTGAAGCAGTAAGAATACAAGTTTTTTTAGTTAGAGTTGTCCTCTCATCATAAGGGACAAATATAACCATGCTTTGTTATAACAAACCATTCTATTATAACTGCGAAACTATTATAGGGAATTTGATTTTAAATAAAACTGTAGTGATTAGTATTAAAACCTTAGTTCAAGAATTACTTATTTGGGATCAGTTCTTTTAAACTGCATTTAAATTAATGAAATGAGTTGTCAAATCAGCTCTTACTAAGTGATAGATAAATATAGGTGTCTGAACTTCTGTTAAGGCCCAGTCTTGGCAAGGAATGGCTTTTGTGACTGAATGGATTTTTCTTTTACCCTTTAGTCCCCCACCCATTCTCTAAGCACTTCAATCCTGTTCTATAATTATGAGTGGTGTGAATGGCCTCTCAGTTGGAGTTGTCATTATCTTCATCCTTCCCAGCAAGAGTTTCAGTCTGATGATGTCGAACAAGATTCTGAGGAAACAGCCCAGGCCTCAGTATTCGGTAAAAGAAGTCACCCAGAATGTTGCTCAGGTTAATTTTTCTTGGTGTGTTGTGGAGAGGGAAGTGCCAGCTGAAATGAAACAGTTTTATCTACAAAAAGTTTGTTTCCAATGCTTTCCTGAATTTGGGCTCACACAATATCTTTGGCTAATTCTGCAGTGGCCAGATGCTCTAACTGTCACCAGGGATTGTGTGTCTGTGTTTCCCAAGAATGATGTCTCAGGAATTTGGACTCTATATAATGGAGATCATGTGGCATGTTCACCTCTTTAGAGTAGAGTGCACTATCATGGTGCTGATTTTGCCTGGCTTTCTTGTCTTCTTTTTGTATTTTACTGTCCATATAATTATCACATTAACCTTATAGGCTTAAATAAAGTATTACTTAGTTTTTAATAAAAATAGCTGTCGGGCTTCCCTGAGAGTCCGCCTGCCGATGCAGGGGACACGGGTTCGTGCCCCGGTCTGGGAGGATCCCACATGCTGCGGAGTGGCTGCGCCCGTGGGCCATGGCTGCTGGGCCTGTGCGTCCGGAGCCTGTGCTCCACAGCGGGGGAGGCCACAGCAGTGAGAGGCCCGCGTACTGCCAAAAAAAAAAAAAAAAGCTGTCAAAGAACTTTACACCTGTAAAGTAGTTTACAGTTTTTGGGGTTTTTTTTTCCCTCTTACATCAACTGCTTGTCATGGGTTTCCATACTTTATATTAAGAAAATAATAGCAAAAATGACATCAGAGAGCTCACTTCTTCTCTGCTGAGTTCAGGGATGGGTGTTTGCTCGGTGGATTTTGTCTTCATATTGTTCCCACTGTAACTTGTTGGCATTAATGAGGATATTGGTAGGGTTGGAGGGAGGAGCAGGGAGCATTCTTTTTCCCAGTGAAAAATTCTCTCTTACCTCCATATATGAGGCTGAGAATGTAGACCTACTACTAGAGAGTATTCAATATTGCAGGAGGTGTGTAGGGAAGCCTAGAATATATTTTGGCATTTTGCTTCCACAATCAACTTCTTATATAATCAATCCCACTATGTTTAGAGGTAAAATCTTGGTATGCTTTTTTTTATTTTTCATGAAAACAGTGGAATTGGTTGGGAAAGTAGAATCTTGCAGAGTAAAGTCTTCTGCCAAAATGTAAGCTGAGAGCCAAAGTTGTTTGACTCATATATAATTTGGAAATATAATAGGAAAATATTTTTGTGCTTTAGCTGTGAGTCATCCAGTTACCTGTTGTCATTAGTCAACATTTTTAGAAAGAGTGCTTTTTAAGTGGTAGTTTGAGCTTAAACATTTAAAAATTTTTCAGCACAATATTAGTGAATGTTCATTTGAAAAATAATATTACCACCTCAACTTATTTGGCGGGGACCATAAATTGTAAATTGACTTCCAGTATGATTTAGTCCACATGACCCTTTCTCATGAAGATATAAAGTGCATCAGTGCAAATTCAAGTAGTTGAACATTTTTGTTTACATTTTTTTCCTTGGTGATATTGCTGTTTTGTACCTAACATTTTATTTGGTCACATGTGGAGCAATTACAAGTTCAATAGGGGGAATATGAGTATTGATAGACGATTGGGCATCCATAGGACATTTTATACTTGATTCAATCTTTGTTTTCAATGTTCTTATTTATATAATTTGTTGCCTCCTTTAACCCTGAGAGGTCCCTCTCCCTTTTACTGCTCAGACTATTTTTTTCAATTATTTCAGTTTGTTCTTATATTGCTAAATATTACACTAAACGTTCTCCTATGAGAACTATGTACTTTTTTTTGCACTTTTTTTTTTTTTTTTTTTTGTGGTACGCGGGCCTCTCACTGTTGTGGCCTCTCCCGTTGTGGAGCACAGGCTCCGGACGCACAGGCTCAGCGGCCATGGCTCACGGGCCCAGCCGCTCCGCGGCATGTGGGATCCTCCCGGACCGGGGCACGAACTCTTGTCCCCTGCATCGGCAGGCGGACTCCCAACCACCGCGCCACCAGGGAAGCCCTTTTTTGCACTTTTAAAACCTTAAATCCTGTTTGCTATCCCTGACTTATTTCTAAACTCGCTAAGTTTGAATTGTCCCCTTCCCCTCTCCCCATGGGTTTTCAGACCACAAAGCTTTTCATAATTGATAATAGGGCACATATAGGATGAGTCAAAAGTATTGAAAAAGGACCTCACTTATGTAATCATAAAATAGACCTTAGCCTCATACAAAATCCATAAATTACCACTGTCTTTCCATAAAACTTGGACATTCTAATTGCCACATATCATGGTTGTGGTATGCTATTATCCAAGTGAAATAGTCATGTGAAATTAATACTTTTTCCTGCCTGAAAGCTAGCCAGCTAATTTACTTTTTCCTAGCTCAGAAGGCCAAGTATACTGTCCAGAAATGTGGTCATCATTCTTAACTTGTAGCCAACATTGTCCAACTCAGATCTCCTGTTTTCCCCTGGTCTATCTCTCTCTGTTTTGGCAGAAGCTATGATCTTACTAAGTCAGAGTCAGGCAGCGTGTCGGGGAATCCTAGCTGAGAGACCACAAATAAGTATAGATCATATGTGTCCACTTAATGTTTATTTTATCATTTCTCTGTGGGAAATTGGAAATAACTTGGAGTGTAAATGTATGCTCCAAGCAGACCCAATAGATGAAACATCTTGTTTTATACAACAAGCAAGTGACTGGTTATTTGCTTTATAATACTAAGGATAATGACAATAGCAGCTATATTTTTTGAGCACTTACTGTATGTTAAACATTATATTAAGGATTTCATGAGATGCTCTTGTTTAATCCCCACATTCACTCTGTAAGATAGTTATAATCTCTATTTTACAGATGAGAAAACTGACTTTCACTACTATATAATGTGTATTAAACAAATGAATCTATTATATCACAGTAACTATTTTTTTGCTTTCATTTCAGTTTTATCTGTGTTTAAGTAGAAATACTGAATAATAAAAAATAAGTATAAATTATTTGGAGTGAAAGTCTGTACACATATTTTTCTCATGAGATTCCAAGTTATGGCTTCAGCTTTTAGCTTTCATCTCTAATTCCTTGGAATATTTTGCTATACACATTGGAGCAGGCAATCAGTCTATCAGACATTTGTGATCTTCAAACCAAATAAGATCACTGAAGACCTGTAGAAATATAATTTAGTATCATGATTTTTTTGGTGTAGGTGACTTAGAAATAGTCAATATGTTTGGGTTTTTTTTTTTTGGGGGGGCGGGGGGACTAATACCTTAGTAAGTACAAGAGAAAATTCTGATTAACTTCATTTTAGATGTTGTCTCTTAAACCCTTCCTGAGATCTGATTTGTGCTGACACTGTGGGCACTGTATAAACAGTTTGTTGCAGTGTTCCTTCTCTCCTTGTGCCCCCACTTCCCTCTCCATCCCAGTAAATCCTTTGAAGGTTTTATTATTCAGGGGTGGGAAGATTGGAGTGAAAGCTACAGAATGATTTAACACTGTGGGAACTTAATCAATAAGAGTGTTGCTGAGAGCTCCCAGGAAAGGGTGTTGTTTTCCATCCAGATGATAATGAGGCCGAGTAGCAGCAACCTCTGGAGGAGGAGTGCTAGCCGGTGATTCTTTGGTGGTGCTTTTGCTGGTTGCTAATTAATAGTTTTGAGGCCAGTGGGGCACCTTTTGGCCTCTTTGACATTTGCAAGCTTTTCTGTGGCTTGTCCCACATGTCTTTCCACCATCAGGGGTCACTCTCAACTGGATTGGAGTCTGACAAGTCTAATTGGCTCGAAGCTATGCAGATTTAAACATCTAGCCCACATGCCAAAAATCTGATGTTTTCTCATGCTGCTTCTGAGTTCCTGGCATTATGGGATTGGTGCATGCCTGAATTATTATGTACCAGCTTATCCTTCTGTTAGCATGTTAAAGAGCAATTAGCTGGATGTGGTGTAAGAAATAGGGGAAAGAACTTCAATGCAGTTCAGTTGTAAGTGCCTTTTATACTTAAAAAAACTGTCAGACCATTGAGTATTACTGGTTGGAAAGCAGATTGAATCGTATAGTCAAATTTTTTAAAGGGTGAATAATTTCCTGAACGTTGGTTAAGGAAAAAAAAAAGATCCTTGCTGGGCAAACATACAAGGACGGTGTAATGTAAATCACCCAAACATTCTTGATTTACTTTCGCTGTCCTATTTCCTTTCCTGATCTTACGCTTCTCTCACATTCTCAACTCTACTTTTTAAAAGAATTTTAACTTCCTAATAACTGGTTAATGGTCAATTTACTAGATATATTTTCCTGTAGATTATGTTTTTTTCATCATTGCCAATTCATAGGATTCTGAATTAATGGTGGTTGCTGGGATGAATGTACTCACATTCAACCCAAGTCATTTGGATAAGGTAATAAATTCTTGATTTCTTGGAAATTATTTTAATTGACCATTGAGACAAACAGAATAATATAGTAGCTATGCTTATATATTGCTTCGTAGTTTATAAAATATTTTTTAATGTTTAATCTTGAGAAGACAGTAGGTCAGAGTAGGTTAATAGCCTTAAATTTGTAAATAAATTTATTGATTTACAGAAAAGTTAGGTGACTTGCCCAATGTACCTGTACCCAGTGTACCTGAGCCGGGGATGGTTTTGATCCCAAGCCACTTTTTCATCACAACATATATGCATTAAGGTAATTGTTCAGTAGATTATTTCATAAACATCTTTTTGGACTACAGATAGTATAATAATTTTTTGGATATGTTGGCTTAGTTTTTGAACTATCCAAAGAGTTTATGAAAGATAGCAAAAAGTGATGAGTAATTTTACCTATGTGTATTAAAAAGTTTTTCTTAGCACCAAAATGCTCTAGCAACTGAGCTTTCATTTAATTTCCATTTTCTGAGAAATCTGTGTCATCTTTGATAATTCACCAGAAGACATCAATTTTGCCATACTACATATAGGAAATATCAAATTAGTTAATCTTTAAAAGTCTTACTTTTTATTAAAAAGATGTATAGATATTCGTTTAATGCTAATGATAATTTAAAATATCAGTTCATTGCTATTTTCAGTCTTTGCCTCAAACAGTTGAGAAATTTGAGAATTTTATTTTTTTCTCCTTTATAAAATCATAGAATGATGTTCTTTTTTTTTCAGACAATTCCTTGTTATCTGAAAACTGGTCATATCTTAAACTCCTCTTTCTGTCTCCTCACTATTTATTTATACTGTAATAATAGTTTTGGAAAAACTATTACAAGATAAAGAGAAATGTGTGTATGTGTGTAGCATAGTGTGGTAGTTTCCCAGGAATTCAGAAATTTCTATTTGTCAGTAAAATTGATTACTTGGAGCATGGTGAACTTCATTTGTTTCTTGCTTTTGGTTTTTATTTGTGTAGTGTTAGACACCCTGAGTCATAGACACTGACATTTAGAGATCAAACTAGTAGAGAACTTAGATATCATTAGTTCAGCTTCTCATTATATATTATGCCGATTTTATTATTTGTTTTTCTGTTTTTTTTTCCCCTAGAGTAGATAACTTGGAATTCATTAATATAAAAAGAAATAAGAGGGTAAGCATTTTAATATGTTACCCGTGAGAGTAATTTATTATGACATTGTCTGACATTTCCCATTAGGAAATAAGAAACATTAATTTTAACAAATTTTAACATTTGACCAAGGAGTTTTAATGAACAACACTTCAGTCTTACTATTTCAGGTAAGAGTGAGACCACGTCTGGTTCTTGAAGGGGAAAGGAACTAACACTTTTAAAATATCCACTATTTGTTAGGCTGGGTGACCAGAGATCCCAGTATGCCTGGGACAGTTCGGTTTATACTTGCTTACTGGCCTAATTACTAATAGTGCTTCTCTTCACTTTCAAATCGTATGAAATATATGAATTGAACATGTGCCTTCTGTCTCTTTTGTGTAAACATTCTCTAATGGAATTAACTTACAAGAAAATTTGTGTTTCTAGTTTGCCATTACTAGTTGTGTGATTTGGGTCAAATTATTTACCTCTCTGTAAGTAAGGTTTCTCATTAGCAAAATAGGGACAGTATACCTTTCCCATACAATAATAATGACTTACCAGAACTTCCATGGCTAGTTCTTTTGGAATATATCCAGAGAGGACTATTATCAGACAAAGAAATTATTATTTTAAGGAGGTATCAAGCATTTTAAGGTCTATGATGGTGGGGCTTACACAAGACTTTGGTTCAAATCCTGGCTCAAAACTTTACCAAATATGAATTCTTGGAGAATTATGTCTGGACTGTGTGTGTGTGTGTGTGTGTGTGTGTATAATTATTTTGTTTTTTTATTTGAAAATAAAAGGAAAAGAGCTAATACTTCTTACCTCTCTGGCACAGACTTGGTGAATGATAAATACTCAATAGATGTTTGTTTTTCCTTCACATAGTTTTATGAAATATCAATGATTGGGCAAATAAGCTTAGAGTCATGTGAATGTGGCTTACCATTTTTGTTATGTGATAGTGATAATAATAATAATAATAGTGTGTTCCATCTGATTTTGCTCACTCACTTAAATCACTGAGTTTATATCTCCTTGATCATTATGCTTAAGAAACTATAAAGGATTCAAAATAACTCTGTATTGTATATAAATTTTGTTTCAGTGAAAGGAGTTGAGTAGAGCTAGGAAAGATACTAGCTACTTGAGCCAAAATGGATGTGATTTTGGTGGATTTAAATTCTAGAGGAAAGGATGAGTGCAGAAGTCAGTTTAACTGTCCAGAAATTAAGGAGAAAGAAGCTAGGCAGAGGACCAAGCTAAGATGGGGTAGGGTGGGGCAGAATGTCATTTAGGGTCTGTATGTATCTATTGGCTTTAACCAGGTCTGATTTGGAGTAAAGATCAATCTTCTGTTGGAATGTAGGGAAAAGTGGGGCTGTAGGAGAAGAGGTTGAGAGGAGTGGTAAGCAGAGTTAAGGTAATTTCAGTATGGGTTTCAATCTAAATGTTATGGGTAGGTCCAAGACTTTGGTTGAAATCATTGGCAAATCTGCCTTGTTATGAGCTAGGAAGGAAAGATGTGGGTGAAATAAATCAAGAATGGATATCCTGGTTGGCTTCCTTTTGTTAAATTCATTATTCAGTGGTACTTCCACACCAAGTGCCAATTAGAAATTGAGTATATGAAATTCTCTTTTGCACCTGGGCACAAATGAGTAGATAATCGCAGAATCATGTTCTATTAGAGGGCTAGAGCTATCAAGCATTATTTTCCAGTTTCCTCCAGACTCTAACAAAAGGTATTGAATGGTTAAGCAATTATTAAAACATTTTTATACTTATTTTCCCCTTAAAATTCTACTACTAAAGGACATGCTTATAAATGTATCTAGAATGCCTATTTATTGTATGCTAACTTTATTCTTCTTTTTGTTACCGAGTTAGAAGGATCAATCTCTCAAGCCCACAATCAACTGTGACTACATCTATAAAACTAACAGTGGATGTACATTTTCAAAATGGAAAGTCGTTATAAAACAATGTAGGCCACTGTAAATCATAGCTAAAAACAGTCATAATGGAAATCTTTTATCTATGTCTGATCCACTAACATGTCATTATTCTGAGAACTAATGACTTTTTCTTGGAGATAGGGTCCCGAATTCAATTTTGTAGCTCACAGTCCCAGTAAATAGAAAAAGTCCGCCAAACCTGCCTTTATATATGCTAGTGATTTCATGTTTTTACCATATGTATTGAGCTAGAAAAAAGAAAAGTGAGGTTTAATGGGTTTTCACTTGGCCAATAAGCTCTACTATGTCTATATGAAATTTTAATCAATATTTTTATATTATTTCAGATATATAAGTAGCATTAATTATTTCAGTAAAATCCAAGAGTACTTGGGAGAAATATTTGCTCCCCTCTCAAATCATAATTCAGCCTCAACTTCTTGAATAGGCCATCACTCCTCATTTTCTACTCCTTGAGCAGCTGGGCTGCAATAATCGACTTCCACCATATTGTTATTAGCAGAAAGGAGTAAGCTGCTCAGTTCCTGGCAGTGGGTCTCTTTGATGCCTCCTAGTTCCAAAGGAGAAATTTACTAAATAAATTACAGTGCTCTGAGAAAAGGAAAACTTAAAAGACTGGTCTGCTTCTTTCAAACTGAGAAACTGACTTCTCTGAAGAGGTTCAGATTCTAAAGTTGATATTAGCTCCTAACGTTATTTAGTAATATTTTCCAAGAGGTATTTTATTTTTCTTTAAACAATTTTTATTTTTATGAAATTTATTATTTAAAAGTTAAATAATACTTTTCAATCAGATTTTCATCAGATTTTTAGTTGCACGCAAAAGAATCCCACTGGCTAACTTAAAGCAGAAAAGGAATTTGTTAAAAGGATATTGGAAGACCTAAATAGACATTTCTTCAAAGAAGATATACAGGTTGTCAACAAACACATGAAAGAATGCTCAACATCATTAATCATTAGAGAAATGCAAATCAAAACTGCAATGAGATATCATCTCACACCAGTTAGAATGGCCATCATCAAAAAATCTACCAACAATAAATGCTGGAGAGGGTGTGGAGAAAAGGGAACCCTCTTGCACTGTCGGTGGGAATGTAAATTGATACAGCCACTATGGAGAACTGTATGGAGGTTCCTTAAAAAGCTAAAAGTAGAACTACCATACGACCCAGCAATCCCACTACTGGGCATATACCCTGAGAAAACCATAATTCAAAAAGAGTCATGTGCCAAAATGTTCATTGCAGCTCTGTTTACAATAGCCAGGACATGGAAGCAACCTAAGTGTCCATCAACAGATGAATGGATAAAGAAGATGTGGCACATATATACAATGGAGTATTACTCAGCCATCAAAAGAAATGAAATTGAGTTATTTGTAGTGATGTGGATGGACCTAGAGTCTGTCATACAGAGTGAAGTAAGTCAGAAAGAGAAAAATACTCTATGCTAACACATATATATAGAATCTAAAAAAAAAAAAAGTCATGAAGAACCTCGGGGCAAGACGGGAATAAAGACACAGACCTACTAGAGAATGGACTTGAGGATATGGGGAAGGGGAAGGGTAAACTGGGACAAAGTGAGAGAGTGGCATGGACATATATACACTACCAAACGTAAAATAGCTAGTGGGAAGCAGCCACATAGCACAGGGAGATCAGCTCGGTGCTTTGTGACCACCTAGAGGGGTGGGATAGGGAGGCTGGGAGGGAGGGAGACACAAGAGGGAAGAGATATGGGAACATATGTATATGTATAACTGATTCATTTTGTTGTAAAGCAGAAACTAACACGCCATTGTAAAGCAATTATACTCCAATAAAGATGTTAAAAAAAAGGGTATTGGATACTATCCAATTATTAAAGAATATTAAAAGGAATCTTTTAAAAATACCTCGAGGTTCAGGCTTGTAGTTTACATTGATAGGAACAAATATACAAGTTATTTTGCAGAATGAATGATCTTTTGGATATAGATGTGGAACGTTGCACCTTTGACAACACTCATCCTGGACCTTGGGTGCTGCTTCTAGAACCACTGCCTCTGGAATCTGGATATAGTTGCTGCTGCTACTGCCCCTATCATCACTAGAATAGATTCCGCATGTTCGCTGTGATAGGGTAGTGCTCTGCTGCTTGACTTTGCTGAACATCTTACCATACTGGAGACTAACCCAGAGATTTAAATAATGAATATTCTAGAAAAATACAGTGGGTCATCTAGTAGGGTTGTGACCTTCTATTCACTGGAAATGTTTAAATAGTGACATAATGGGCACTTATTAGGATTATTTTAAAGGGGATTTCTTCTTTGCATAGGGTTTAAACTAGATCCTATGAAATCACAGTTTAAATTTGGGGACATTTTTAAAGATATGTTTATTGTCCCACTTGTCATTTTCCTTACTTTCTTTTTCCTCTATTGATCTGCAAGGACAGCTGCTGGAATAGCACTCTGTCATTGACCTTTTCTAGATGCCATTACAGACAAATGAAGGTAGAATATAGGTTTGTGCATAAGAAGGTTCATTCTATCTGTTTTTGTACCACAAACAATGACTACTTCTCACTTAATAAACCTGGAAATAAAGACAGAAACTATTATTGATGTTATGGAGTGCCAGTTTAATATGTTAGATTGCACATAAACATTTACATTTATTCTTCATGAAACCCAGTTTAAATGACAGAGGATTAATTAATATAGAGACACATATGGGCAAAAAGAATGCGAGAAGGAAAGAAAGTAGATGAGAGATGTTCCTAATATTGGAAGATAGAAAGCAGATGTAAAAGTGTTACCTAACTATCTTATATAACTCAACAGCAAAAAATGAAACAATCCAATTGAAAAATGGGCAAAAGCACTTGAATAGACATTTTTCCAAAGAAGACATACAAATGGGCAACAGGTACATGAAAAAATGCTTGACATCATTAATCATCAGGGAAATGCAAATCAAAGCCACAATGAAATACTACTTCACACCTGATAGAATGGCTATTGTCAAAAAGACAATAGACAACAAGTGTTGGTGAGGCTGTGAGAAAAGGGAACACTTGTGTATTGTTGGTGGGAATGTAAATTGGTGCAGCCACTATGCAAAACAGTGTGGAGGTTCCTCAAAAAATTAAAAATAGAATGACCATATCATCCAGCAATTCCATTTCTGAATATATATCCAAAGGAAATGAAAACACAGTCTTTAAAAGATTTCTGGACCCCCCCATGTTCATTGCAGCATTATTCACAGTAGCCAAGACATGAAAACAACCTGTGTATCCATCAACAGATGAATGGGTAAAAAGAATATGGTATAGTATATACAATGGAATATTATTCAGCCATAAAAAGAAGGAAATCCTGCCATTTGTGACAATGTGGATGGACCTTCAGGGTGTTATGCTCAGTGAAATTAGTCAGAGAAGGACAAATACTGTATGTTCTCATTTATATGCGGAATCTAAGAAATCTGAACTCAGAGAAGTAGAGAGCAGAATGGTGGTTGCCAGAGGCTGGGAAGTAGGAGCAATAGGGAGATGTTGTCCAAAGTGTACCAACTCCAGCTACAAGATGAATAAGTTCTGGGTATTTAGTGTACAGCATGGTGACTGTAATTAATAATACTATATTATAAACTTGAAAGTTAAGAAAGTAGATCTCAAATGTTACCACTACACACACACACAGTAATTGCGAGTGGATGAAGGTGTTAAGTAACTTTGTAGTAATCATTTTGCAAAATCATCATATTGTACACTTCAAACTTAAATATGTTGTATGTCAACAGTATCTCAATAAAGCTGAAAATAAAAGTGTTGCATAACTTAGATATAGCAAGAGAAGTAAGATGATTGGTTTCTTAGTTCTATGGAAATTTCACTAATTGTAGGCACCAGATAATTTTGAAGTCTGTGGTGTGGGTGTGAATTAAAACAGAAGGGATTATTTTTAAATAGTATGTGGAATATTTGAGATCTAAGGAAAATGAAACAAATGACACAAATTATGAAAAAGAAAACTTTTATTTTAATGTTAGGCTAGAATGAGAAACACCATGAAGGATAAGGAGAAAGAGCATCACATCTTGCTAATAATTCAGTGACCCTTCATAATGAAAAGTCAACTCAAGTTTCAGAAGATTAAATATTTCTCTTCAAGTTTATGCTGCTCAAAAGTCTTTATGCTACCAGCAATTTTTTAAAAAAGGAGTTCTAGATATTTTAACAAAACTTTTGAAATACGGCTGCTTCTGATGAAAATTAGTTAACATTTGTACATTCATTCAGTAATTATATATTTTCCTGTGATGTATCAGAGGCTGGGAATATGGCAGTAAACAAGATAGGCACAATCCTTGTCTTCATGGAGTTCACAATCTTGAAACAAAGACAAATTTTAGTCTTATTATAGCAAGTGCTTCTTATTCAGAGGGAAAAGGAATATGTCTAGTAATACTGTAGGTACTTTACATTTAATCCTCTTAGAGGTTCCACGAGGCTTCATTTTTCATCTGTATTAATAGTAACTATTGTTTTGGATTGGTATAAGGACTAAATATGATAATGGATAGCCTTAGTTTAGTGCCTGCCAATAAGTAATCATTCAGCAGTAGTTAGATGTGCTTAATCTTCTTTTTATTCTTGTGATTATGATGTATGCTATAGGACCTAAAGGAAGTGAAATTCAGCGAGGCTGAGTGACATGCTCAGTCTCTTGGCTATTAAGTAGTGGAATCAAGATTTGAATACAAGTCTATCTTACTCAAGACTTCATGCTCCCTCTATTATAAATATTCTTCTAGTGCATTATATTAAGTCTACCTTTTCAGGTTGGCTTACTATAGAGGTAGTGTTTATGAAATAATCATAGAAAAATATCAGATTTTCAAATAAGTACCGTGTAAATGAGCTATTGGAATATGATCTGCTTGTAATTGGTGGTTCATTCAGTTATTGTGGAATCAAATGGATCCCCAGTATCTTAGAAAGATTTAGTCTTACATTCTTAAAACTAGTAAAGAGGTTAAAACTTAATGTTCTGATGTTTTCATTTTGTAGTGTCCAAATAATATGTAAAGGACTTCTTTACACTACAGAAATAATTCTGTGTAGGTTGACCATGTTTCTTTTTAACAACAATTTCAAGTATGGTCTTAATGTTTGTGTCCCCCTAAAAATCACATGTTGAAATCTTAACCCCCAAAAGATGGTATTAAGAGGTGGGGTCTTTGGGAAGTGACTAGGTCATAGAAGTGGAACCCTCAATATTGGGATTAGTGCCCTTACAAAAGAGACCCCAGAGAGCTGGCTTGTACTTTCTGCCATGTGAGGATACAATGGGAAGTTGGTGGTCTGCAACCTGGAAGAGGATCTTCACCAGAACCTAATCATGCTGGCACCTGATATTGGAATTTCAGTCCAGAACTGTGGGCAATAAATTTCTGTTTATTTAATTAAAGTATAATTGATTTATAATATTATGTTAGTTTCAGGTGTACAGCATAGTTATTCCATATTACAAAATGATCACCAGGAAAAGTCTAGTTACCAGTCACTATACAAAGTTATTATAATATTATTGACTATATTACCTATGTTGTATATTACATTTCTATGACTTATTTATTTTATAACTGGAATTTTGTACCTCTCAATCTGCCTCATCTATTCCACTCATCCCCTCACCCCACTCCACTCTGGCAACCACTTGTTTGTTCTCTGTATCTCTGTTTGTTATGTTTGTTCAATTATTTTGTTTTTTAGATTCCACATATAAGTGATATCATATGGTATTTGTCTTTCTGTGCTGACTTGTTTAACTTAACATGATACCCTCTAGGTCTATCCATGTTGTCACAAATGGTAAGATTTCATTCTTTTTTGTGGCTGAGTAATATTCCATTATAGGTATATACCACATCCTCTTTATCCATTCATCTATTGATAGGCATTTAGATCACTTCCATATCTTGGCTATTGTAAATAATACTGCAGTGAACATTGGGGTGCATATATCTTTTCAAATTAATGTTTTTGCTTTCTTCAGGTAAATACCCAGAAGTGAAATTGCTGTATCATATGGAAGTTTTCGTTTTAATTTTTTGAGAAACTTGCATGATGTTTTGAATAGTGGCTGCACCAATTTACAATCCCACCAACGAGGGTTTCCTCTTCTCCACATCCTTGTCAACACTTGTTGTTTGTAGACTTTTTGGTGAGAGAATTTCTGACAGGTGTCAGGTGATATCTCCCTATGGTTTTGGTTTGCATGTCCCTGATGATTAGTGATGTCAGCATCTTTTCATATGTCTCTTGGCCATCTCTATGTCTTTTTTGGAAAAATGTCTATTTAGGTCCTCTGCTGATTTTTGAATCATGTTGTTTGTTTGTTTATTTTTTGATGTTGAGTGGTATGAATTCTTTGTATATTATGGATATTAACCCCTTATCAAATATATCATTTGCAAATATCATCTCCTAACTTGATAGGCTGCCTTTTGTTTTGTTGATAGTTTCCTTCACTGTGCAAAAAGTTTTTAGTTTGATGGAGTCCCATTTGTTTATTTTTGCCTTTGTTTCCCTTGCCTGAGGAGACAGATCCAGAAAAATATTGCTAATACTACTGTCAAAGGGTATACTGCCTATTGTTTCTTCTATGGTTTATGAAACCATAAACCTGTGTTTATGGAACCATAAACCTATGTTTATGGTTTCAGGTCTTACATTTAAGTCTTTAGTTCATTTTGAGTTTATTTTTGTATAAAGTAGTCCAGTTTGATTCTTTGCATGTAGCTGTGTCCAGTTTTACCAACACCATACTGAAAATGCTGTCTTTTCCCCATTGTATATTCTTACCTCCTTTGTCATAGATTCACTGACCATGTAAGTGTGGATTTATATGTGGGTTGTCTATTCTGTTCCACTGATCTATGTGTCTGTTTTTGTGCCAGTACCATACTGTTTTGATTATTGTAGCTTTGTAGTATAGGTTGAAATCAGGGAGCGTAATACCTTCAGCTTTGTTCTTTCTCAAGATTGTTTTGGATATTCAAGGTCTCTTGTGTTTCCATACAAATTTTAGAATTATTTGTTCTACTTCTGTGAAAAATGCCATTGGCATATTGATAAGGATTACACTGAATCTATAGATTGCCTTGGGTAGTATGGTCATTTTAACAATATTAATTCTTCCAATCCATGAATATGGTATATCTTTCCATTTGTTTGTGGTATCTTCCATTTCTGTCATCAATGTCTTATAGTTTAACCTCCTTGGTTAGCTTTTTCTCTAGGTATTTTATTCTTTTTGATACAATTGTAAATGAGGTTGTTTATTTTTCTTTCTGATAGTTTATTGTTAGTGTACAGAAATGCAACAGATTTCTGTATGTTAACTTTGTATCCTGCAACTTTACTGAATTTGTTCATTAGTACTAATAGTTTTCTGGTAGTGTCTTTAGGATTTTCTATATAAGGTATCATGTCATCTGCAAACAGTGACAGTTTTACTTCTTCCTTTCCGATTTGGATTCCTTCTATTTTTTTTTTTTTTTCTGGTCTGATTGCTGTGGCTAGGAATACTGATGCTTGAGGAATAAAAGTAGAAAAATTGTGCATCTTTGTCTTGGTCCTGATCTTAGACAGAATGCTTTCAGCTTTTCACTGTTGAGTATGATGTTGGCTGTAGAGTTGTCATATATGGCCTTTATTATATTTCCTGTGTACCCACTTTGTGGAGAGTTTTTATCATGAATTGATGTTGAATTTATTAAAAGTTTTTTCTGCATCTGTTGAGGTAATCATATAATTTTATTCTTCAGTTTGTTAATGTGGTGTATCACCTTGCTTTATTTGTGCATATCGAATCATCCTTGCATCCCTGGGATAAATCCACTTGATCATGGTGTATGATCTTTTAATGTATTGTTGAATTTGGATTCCTAATATTTTGTTTATAATTTTTGCACCAGTGTTCATCAGTGATATCGGCCTGTAATATTCTTCTTTTGTGGTGTCTTTGTCTGGTTTTGGTATCAGAATTATTATGGTCTCATAGAGTGAATTCAGAAACATTCCTTTATCTTCAATTTTTTTGGAATTGTTTGATAAGAGTAGGTGTTAACTCTTCTTTAAGTGTTTTGTAGAATTCACCTTTGAAGCCATCTGGTCCTGGACTTTTATTTTTGGGGAGTTTTAAAAAAATTACTGATTCAGTTTTAATACTGGTAATCAGTCTGTTTATATTTTCTGTATTTTCTTCATTCAGTTTTGAGAGATGTACATTTCTAGGAATTTGTCCATTTCTTCTAGGTTGTCCAGTTTATTGGCATAAAATTTTTTCACAGTGATTTCTTATGATAGTATGTATTTCTGTGGTATTGGTTATACTTCTCTTTTATTTCTGATTTTTAATTTGGACCCCTTCTCTCTTTTTTTGATATCTTTAGTCTCTATTTTATTTATTTCAGATGTATCTTTATTTTTTTCTCTTCTACTAACATTGGGTTTTGTTTATTCTTCTTTTTCTAGTTCTGTTAGGTGTAAAGTTAGATTGTTTATTTGAGATTTATCTTATTTCTGAGATAGGCTTGTATCACAATCAGCCTCCTTCTTAGAACTGCTTTTGCTATGTCCCATAGATTTGGGATATTGTGTTTTCATTTTTATTTGTCTTCAGGTACTTTTAAATTTCACCTTTGATTTCATTAGTGACCCATTGGTTGTTTAGGAGCATATATCTTAGCCTCCACGTGTTTGTGTTTTTTACTGTTTTTTTCCCCTTGTAGTTTATTTCTAGTCTCATGCCTTTGTTATGAGAAAAATGCTTCCTATGATTTCAGTCTTCTTAAATTATACTGAGACTTGTTTGGTGGCCTAGCATAGGATCTCTCCTGGAGAATGTTTCATGTGCACTTGAAAAGAACGTGTATTCTGCTGCCTTTGGTTGGAATGTTCTGTATATTTCTATTAATTCCATCTAGTCTAATGGGTCTTTTAAGGCTAGTGTTTCCTTATTGATATTCTGGCTGGATGATCTGTTCATTGATATAAGTGGAGTATTATAGTCCCCTACTATTATTGTGTTAGTGTCAATTTCTTTCTTTATGTCTGTTAATATTTGCTTTATGTATTTAGGTGCTCCTTTTTGGGTGCATATATATTTACAATTGTTATATCTTCTTGTTGGAGTGATCTCTTTATCAGTATGTAATGCCCTTCTTTGTCTCATGTTACAGTCTTTCTTTTAAAATCTATTTTGCCTGATATAAGTATTGCTACCCCACCTGTCTTTTCATTTCCATTTACATGGAATACCTTTTCCATCTCCTCACTTGCAGTCTGTGTGTATCTTTAGATCTGAAGTGAGTCTCTTGTTGGCAGCATAGAATATAGGTGGGTCTTGGTTTTTGTTTTGTTTTGTTTTTAACCCATTCAGCCATTCTAAATCTTTTGATTGGAGCATTTAGGTCATGCACATTTAAAGTAATTATTGATCAGTACATACTTATTGCCATTTTGTCAATTGTTTTCTGGTTATTTTTGTTGTTTTTCTTTGTTCCTTTCTTCCTTTGTGACTTGATGACTATATTTAGTGTTAATTTTGTATTCTTTTCTTTTTTCTAGTGTGTATCTATTATAGATTTTTGGTTTGTAGTTACCATGAGGTTCATGTATAAACATTATTTTAAGTTGATGATCTCTTAAGATCTTTTAAGTTTGAATTCATTCTAACAACTCTACATTTTTACTCCCCCACAACAGATTTAATATTTTTGACATATTTTACATCTTTTTGTTTTGTGTAGCCCTTAACTGCTTATCGTGGCTATAGATGATATTACTACTTCTGTCTTTTAACCTTCCTACTAACTTTATAAATTGTTGATCTACTACTTTTACTATATGTTTGCCTTTACCAATGAGATTTTTCCTTGTGTAGTTTTCATATTTCTAGGTGTGGTCTTTTCCACTTAGAGAAGTCCCTTGAATATTTCTTTAAAAACCAGTTTAGTGGTACTGCTCTCTTTTAAATTTTGCTTGTCTGTAAAACTCCATCTCTCCTTCAAATTGGAATGTTAGTTTTGCTGAGTAGAATATTCTTGATTGTAGGTTTTTTTCCCTTTCATCACTTTGAATATATCATGCCACTCCCTTTGGACTGCAGATTTTCTGCTGATAAAACCCTAAAAACCCTAGTGGTTTTTTTCTTGCTGCTTTTCAATATTCTCTCCTTATCTTTAATTTTTGCCATTTTCATTATATGTCTTGGTGTGGATTTGTTTGGGTTCATCTTCTTTGGCACTCTGTGCTTCTGGACCTGGATGTCTGTTTCCTTTCCCAGGTTAGAGAAGTTTTCAGCCATTATTTCTTCAAATAAGTTCTCAGCCTCTTTTTCTCTCTCTTTTGTTTCTTGGACCCCTATGTGTGAATGTTAGTATGCTTGATATTGTCTCAGAGGTTTTATTTTTTCACATAATCTTTTCTTTTTTCTGTACAGCTTGGATAATTTCCACTACTCTGTCTTCCAGTTTGCTGATCTGTTCCTCTGTATCATCTGATTGCATGTTGATTCCTTTCAGTTTCTTTTTTATTTCAGTTATTGTATTCTTCATTATCTTAGTGCAAATAAAATTATTTATAATGAGCTTTATGTTATGTTATCTTATTGTGGTAAAACACATAACATAAATTTACTCTTACAATTTTTAAGTGTACATTACAGTCTTGTTAACTATTATATATGCAAAATATTGTATAACAGTTCTCTAGTAATTTTTCATCTTGCATAACTGAAATTCTATGCTCACTGAACAACAACTCCCTGTTTTCCCCTCCTGTAAACCCTGGAAACCACCATTCTACTTTTTGTTTCTATGATTTGATTATTTTAGGTACATCATATATGTGGAATAATACAGTATTTGTGTTTTTGTGATTGACTTATTTCACTTAGCATAGTGTGCTCAAGTTTCATGTGTGTTGTAGCATATGCCAGGATTTCCTTCTTTTTTAAGGCTGAATGATTTCTCTTTCTCTCTCTCTCTCTCTGTGTATCACATTTTCTTTATTCATTCATTTGTTGATGAACATTTTGATTTCTTCCACTTCTTAGCTGTTGTGAATTATGCTGCAGTGAACACGGATGTGTCAATATCTCTTTGTGATTCTGTTTTCAATTCTTTTTGATACATATCTAGAAGTTGGATTGCTGGGTCATATGGTAGTTCTATTTTAAATTTTTTTGAGAAACTTCTGTACTGTTTCTGATAGTAACCATATTATTTTACAGTCCCACCAACAGTGTGCAAGGGTTCCATTTTTTTCCACATCCTTACCAACACTTGTTATTTTCTTTTTTTGTTGTTTTGTTTTGCTTTTTAAAAATAGTTGCTATCCTAATGGGTGTTAGATAATAGCTCATTGTGGTTTTTATTTGCATTTCCCTGATGATTGATTAGTGCTGTTGAGCATCTTTTTTATGTACTTCTTTGGCCATTTGTATATCATCATTAAAGAAATTTCTGTTCAAGTCCATTGCCCATTTTAAAATTGAGATTCTGTTGTTGTTATTGAGTTGAAGGAGTTCTTTCTATAGTCTGGATATTAACCCCTTATCTGATATATGGTTTTCAAATATTTTCTCCCATTCCATAAGTTGCCTTTTCATTTTGCTGATTTTTTTCTTTTGTTGCGCAGAAGTTTTAAAGTTTGATGTAGTCCCATTTATCGTGTTTGCTTTTGTTTCCTATGCTTTTGGTATTACTGCACATCCCAGTGTCATGAAGCTTTCCTCCTATGATTTCTTTTAGAGGTTTTATAGTTTCACATCTTACATTTAGGTCTTTAATTCATTTTGAATTAATTTTTGCATATGATGTAAAATAAGGGTTCATCTTCATAGTTTTGTGTGTGGATATCCATTTTTTCCAACATTAGTTGTTGAAGAGACTATCCTTTCTCCATTGTGCAGTCTTGACACCCTTGCTGAATATCATTTCACCATATATGTGAAGGTTTTCCTGGGATTTCTATTCTTTTCCATTGGCCTATGTGTCTGCCTTTATGCTGATACTATACTATTTTGATTACTGCAGCTTTGTAAAATGTTTTGAAATTAGGAAGGATGAGGCCTCTAGATATGTTCTTTTTTCTCAAGTTGTTTTGGATATTTGAGGACCTTTTAGATTCTATATAAATTTTAAGATGATTTTTTAAATTTATTCAAAAAATATTGTCATTGGGATTTTGACAGGGATTACATTGAATTTGTAGATTGCTTTGGGTAGTAATTTAACAATAGTAAGTCTTCCAGTCCTTGAACATAGGATGCTTTCCATTTATTTGTGTTGTCTTTAATTTCTTTCAGCAATATTTTGTAGTTTTTAGTGTACAAGTTTTTCACCTCTTTGTTAAAGCTTTGTTAAAGCTTATTCCTATTTTATTATTTTGGATGTTATTTTAAATGGGGTTGCTTCCTTCATTTCTTTTTCGGATATTTCCTTGTTAGTGTATAGAAAGGCAATTGATGGTTGAGTGTTGATTTTGTATTCTGGAGGTTTGTTGAATTTGTTTATTATTTCTAACAGGGTTTTTTATTGTGTGGAAACTTCAGTGTTTTCTCCACCATTACAGTATTACAGTATTCTTTATTTGTTTATATATTACAGTATTCTTTGTTTATATATTTACCTTTACCAGTGAGCTTTATATTTTTGTGTGCTTTCATGTTGCTGTCTAGTGCCCTTTTGCTGCAACTTGCAGGACTTTCTTTAGTATTTCTATAAGGCAGGCTTAGTGATGATGAAATACCTCAGCTTTTGTTTACCCAGTGTGGTCTTTATTTCTCTCTCATTTTTAAAGGACAGTGTTGCTGGATAGAGTATTCTTGGTTGGCAGTTAACTTATTCCAGTGGCAGTGCTTTGTATATACCATTCCAATCCCTTTGGCCTGTAAGGTTTCTCCTGACACCATTTGGTGATAATTTTATGGGAACTCCATTGTAGAGTTACAACTCCATTGTTACTTTTCTCTTGCTGCTTTCAAGATTCTCTCTTTGTCTTTGACTTCTGACAGTGTCTTGGGGTGGGTCTCTCTGGGCATCTTGGTTGTAGTCTTTTAAACTTCTTGAATTTGGATGTCCATCTCCTGCCCCAGATTTAGGGAATTTTTTGGCCATTAGTTCTTCAAATAAGCTCTCTCTCCCACCAGAGTTTTATCTCTTGTCTCTTTTCCTTCTGGAATTCTCATAATGCATATGTTGTTCTATTTTATGCTATCTCATAAATTCTTTAAAATTTCTTCATTGTTTTTTATTTTTTCTCCTTTGACTTAATAATTTTAAAAGACCTGTCCTTGAGTTCACAGTCTTTCCTCTGCTTGAGCAAGTCTTCTGTTGAACTCCTCTACTGATTTTTTTCAATCCAGTTATTGTATTCTTTAGCTCCAGAATTTCTGTCTGGGTTTTCTAATAGTTTCTATCTCATGATATTCTCATCTTGTTCATGCATCATTTTTCTGATTTTGTTTAGTTTTCTGTATTCTTTTGTAGATCACTGAGCTTCTTTAAGGCAGTTATTTTGAATTATTTGTCAAGTAGTTCATAGATCTTCATTTATTTGGGGTTGGTTTCTGGAAATTTATTTTGTACCTTTGATTCAGTCATGTTCACCTGCTTCCTTGTGTGAGTTGTGATTTTTAGCTGAGGTTTGTGCATCTGTATGAGCAGCCACCTCCCCCAATCTGTATGGACTGGCTTCATACAGAGGAATACCTTCAATAATCAGCCCACCAAGAGATTCTTGGGGCATCTGAAACCTTTTTGGAGGGATGCTACTACTCTAGACTTGCACATGTAATTTCCTTATTAGCGATAACTGCCAGTTTCTTTTTCCCTAGCTCGTAATATCTTGCTCCCTCTGCTGCCTATCTGTGGTACTGCAGGTTCTCTGGCTCTACAGCAGCAAGATACCCCACTTTACTTTGCCTTAGTAGCCCTCAGGCTTCAAAATATGCCAACTCCCTGCCATTTCCCGCAAACAGGTAGGACAGATAGCAGTCCCTTGGGCACCTCTCTGAAAATGTGGGTGTACAATCCAGTCTTTTCCCTTCATACCAACCTGTGGGAGAAGTCATAAGATGGGCTCCTTCTCCTGTTTGTGCTGAGCTGTGATGGTCTCTACTGTGCTACTGCAGGCCTTCTGGTGCAGCAGCAAGCCACTCCCCTCCACCCCTTCACTTTTGTCAGCCTCTAGGCACCTAGCAAGCAGAAATAATAGCCCTGCAAAAAGCTAGATCATTGAACTTAGGTTCCACTTTTCTTTCCCTTGAAAGAGAAACTGAATCAAACTGAGGTGTGCGCTTGGGGAAGGGGCTGTCATATATAAGTTGAAATGGCTCTTCTTACCTGTTTCAATGTGGCTCTTCTCAGCTTTGTGCCCACCTGGGGTACTACAAATTCTTAATTGTTTTCTGAAGTTCTCATAAAAGTATTTTGGTCCATATATTAATTCAGTGTCTCTGTGGGCAAGTGAAGGCTTGTGCTTCCTATTCCACTGTGTTGCTGATGTCACTCCAGCTATAATGAGCATTTGTATCTTAAAATGCTGGATTTCTACAAAATATTTGATGCAAATAAACTTTCTTAAAGTTACTTTTTACGCCAAAATTGAGTGAAATAATTCATCTGTAACTCACAGTTTTTACTTAATAATTAGTTTGCCATTGAGTTTTATACAGGTAAAATATCTTGTTAGAATTTCTTTAAACTTGATTATTCTAGCTCTGTTTGACTTTGAACTTTAATAAGATGAATACTCAAGAGTTATCCATGGAAGAGTATCAGTTTTAAGATTTGTTGTTTCTAGATGACAGAATGAAAAAAAGGATCATTGTACAAATGTGAAGGAGCAAATATTCATCAATGGGAGGGAAAAAAGATCTTGATTTAGGATTTGAAATATTACTAATTTAGTTAAAATTGCTAGAGTTCAGCAGCTGTTGGGATTTTGCTCAAGAGAATGAGGGATTTTATACTAGTTATAGGGAAAAGAAAAGAAAGCTATAGAGAAAAACTAAAGATGTAGGATATCTTAGAATATGAACTTATTCTAAAAAAATGGGTTCTATAGTGGTTGAGAAAAAGACTAGATGGTTTGACCAATGTATTTTACCTTCAGTTTATGCCCCGTTATGAACTGATGGCAATTATAGGGTCAATATTTCATTGCTTTTGTCCAAAGGTCATTCATTAAAAGATCTATGGAGAAAAAGGTAGAGTATGGTATTTAGAATGGATTCTAGAGATAAGAACAGAACAAGATGACTTTTTGTATGTACAATAAAGTTACATTTTAGAATAGAATTTTGAATAAAAATGAGCAAACCAATGACATTATAGTTACCTGGAATTATTAAATAAATGTTGGCTCTAATTTTTTAAAGCACCCCCACCCCAATAGATGTATTCTGAATTATAATCTCGGCCCTCCTGAGGAGTAATTTAGTCTTTTCTTCAAATATTTCTAAGGAGTTTCTATGTAAACATCTATAAGCACATTCTGGTATCATTCCAGGTGCATGGAGTGGATTAACAGATTATAAAAAAAGTTTTCCAAAGTGGGTTGTGCATGAAAATCTATTTTGCTTTGAGAAGATAATAGAACTTCCTCAGAAATTTTTTTTTTAGTTTATTCTTTTAAAACAGTTTTTTCGGGGTGTGTGTATAAATTTAAAAATTATCTATAGTAGCACATTAGAGCATAGACTTATTTTAAAAATTAATAAGTATGTTGGGAAACTTTTTACAGCTAAAAGAATGTATTAAATTCAGGTCCATTGAGATACAAGGAATGGAACTTTTAGGTTACATCATGGCAGTGCCCTATTTTTAGCAGCTTTATTGAGGGATAATTTACACACCATAAAATTAACTCTTTGTAAGTATATAATTCAATGATTTTTATTTTATTTTTAGTTTTTTTTTTATTTGCGGTACGTGGGCCTCTCACTGTTGTGGTCTCTCCTGTTGCGGAGCACAGGCTCTGGACTCGCAGGCTCAGCGGCCATGGCTCACGGGCCCAGCCGCTCCGCGGCATGTGGGATCCTTCCAGACCGGGGCACGAACCCGTGTCCCCTGCATCGGCAGGCGGACTCTCAACCACTGCGCCACCAGGGAAGCCCAATTCAATGATTTTTAGTAAATTTGTTGACGTGCAGAAAGATCAGAATAAACCAGTCAGAATATTTCCATCACTTTCCAAATTTCTCTAATATCCATTTACAGTCAATCCCTGTTCCCTCTCTTTTCTGTCTCTATAAATATGCCTTTTTGGACATTTCATATAAATTGAATTATATACTATGTAGTCTTTTGCATCTGACATCTTTAATTTATCTTAATGTTTTTGAGGTTCACCCATGTGGTTGTATGTATCCATAGTTCACTCCTTTTTATTGCTTAATAATATTACAGTGTATAGATACACCACATTTTATTCATCTACTCACTAGTTGATGGGCATTTTGATTGTTTTCAGTTTTTGCCTACTATGAATAACATTGCTATGAATATCTCCCTAGAAGTATTTGTGTGAACATAGGTTTTCATTTTCTTGGTTAGATTCCTAGGTGTGGAATTGCTGGGTAGTAGGGTAACTTTATGTTTAACTGTCTAACAGAGTTTGAGTTTCTTCACCTCTTTACTAACACCTTGTGTTTTTTTTTTGGGGGGGGGTATAGTTGTTTTACAATGTTGTGTCAGTTTCTACTGTACAGCGAAGTGGAGTTCCCTGTGCTATATAGCAGGTTCTTGTTAGTTATCTATTTTATACACATTAGTGTATATACGTCAATCCCAATTTCCCATTTCATCCCACCCCCCATCCCCCAACCCCCGCTTTCCCCACTTGGTGTCCATACATTTGTTCTCTACATCTGTGTCTGTATTTCTTCCTTGAAAACCAGTTCATCTGTACCATTTTTCTAGATTCCACATATATGCATTAATATACGATATTTGTTTATCTCTTTCTGACTTACTTCACGCTGTATGACAGTATCTAGGTGGATCCAGGTCTCTGCAAATGACCCAGTGTCGTTCCTTTTTATGGCTGAGTAACATGTACCACATCTTCTTTAGCCATTTATCTGTCGATGGACACTTAAGTGGCTTCCACGTCCTGACTATGATAAATAGTGCTGCAGTGAACATTGTGGTACATGACTCTTTTTGAATTATGGTTTTCTCAGGGTATATGCCCAGTAGTGGGATTGCTGGGTCATATGGTAGTTCTATTTTTAGTTTCTTAAGGAAACTCCATACTGTTCTCCACAGTGGCTATATCAATTTACATTCCCACCAACAGTGCAAGAGGGTTCCCTTTTCTCCACATCCTCTCCAGCATTTATTGTGTGTAGATTTTCTGATGATGTGCAGTCTAACTGGTGTGAGGTGATAGCTCACTGTAGTTTTGATTTGCATTTCTCTAATAATTAGTGATGTTGAGCAGCTTTTCATGTGGCTCTTGGCCATTTATATGTCTTTTTTGGAGAAATGTCTATTTAGGTCTTCTGTCCATTTTTGGATTGGGTTGTTATTTTTTCGATATTGAGCTGCACGAGCTATTTATATATTTTGGAGATTAATCCTTTGTCCATTGACTCATTTGCAAATATTTTCTCCCATTCTGAGGGTTGTGTTTTCATCTTGTTTATAGTTTCCTTTGCTGTGAAAAAGCTTTTAAATTTCATTAGGTCCTATTTGTTTATTTTTGTTTTTATTTCCATCACTCTAGGAGGTGGGTCAAAAAGATCTTGCTGTGATTTATGTCAAAGAGTATTCTTCCTGTGTTTTCCTCTAAGAGTTTTATAGTGTCTGGTCTTACATTTAGGCCTTTGATCCATTTTGAGTTTATTTCTGTGCATGGCGTTAGGGAGTGTTCTAATTTCATTCTTTTACAGGTAGCTGTCCAGTTTTCCCAGCACCACTTACTGAAGAGGCTGTCTTTTCTCCATTGTATATCCTTGCCTCCTTTGTCATAGATCGCTTGACCATAGGTGTGAGGGTTTATCTCTGGGCTTTCTATCCTTTTGCATTGGTCTATATTTCTGTTTTTGTGCCAGTACCATATTGTCTTGATTACTGTACCTTTGTAGTAGTAAGTCAGGGAGTCTGATTCCTCCAGTTCTGTTTATTTTTCTCAACATTGCCTTGGCTATTCAGGGTCTTTTTTGTCTCCATACAAATTTTAAGATTTTTTGTTCTAGTTCTGTAAAAAAAATGCCATTGGTAATCCGATAGGGATTGCATTGAATCTGTAGATTGCTTTGGGTAGTATAATCATTTTCACAGAATTGATTTTTCCAATTCAAGTACATGGTATATCTCTCCATCTGTTTGTGTCATCTTTGACTTCTTTCATCAGTGTCTTATAGTTTTCTGAGTACAGGTCTTTTACCTCCTTAGGTAGGTTTATTCCTAGGTATTTTATACTTTTTGTTGCAATGGTGAATGGGATTGTTTATTAATTTCTCTTTCTGATCTTTCATTGTTAGTGTATAGGAATGCAAGAGATTTCTGTGTATTAATTTTGTATCCTGCAACTTTACCAAATTCATTCTTTAGTCATTTTCTGGTGGCATCTTTAGGATTTTCTATGCATAGTATCATGTCCTCTGCGAACAGTGACAGTTTGACTTCTTCTTCTCCAATTTGTATTGCCTTTATTTCTTTTTCTTCTCTGATTGCCATGGCTAGGACTTCCAAAACTCTGTTGAATAATAGTGGTGAGAGTGGACATCCTTTTCTTTTTCCTGATCTTAGAGGAAATACTTTCACTTTTTCACCATTGAGAATGATGTTAGCTGTGGATTTGTCATATATGGCCTTTATTATGTTGAGGTAGCTTCCCTCTATGCCCAGTTTCTGCAGAGTTTTTATCATAAGTGGGTGTTGAATTTTGTCGAAAGCTTTTTCTGCATCTATTAAGATGATTATGTGGTTTTTATTCTTAAATTTGTCAATATGGTGTATCACATTGTTTGATTTGTATATGTTGAAGAATCCTTGCATCCCTGGGATAAATCCTACTTGATCATGGTGTATGATCCTTTTAATGTGTTGCTGGATTCTGTTTGCTAGTATTTTACTGAGGATTTTTGCATCTATATTCATCAGTGATATTGGTCTGTAATTTTCTTTTTTTGTAGTATCTCTGTCTGGTTTTGGTATCAGGGTGATAGTGGCCTTTTAGAATGAGTTTCGGAGTGTTCCTTCCTCTGCAATTTTTGGAAGAGTTTGAGAAGGATGGGTGTTAGCTGTTCTCTAAATGTTTGATAGAATTCACCTGTGAAGCCATCTGGTCCTGGACTTTTGTTTGTTGGAAGATTTTAAATCACAGTTTCAATTTCATTACTTGTGATTGGTCTGTTCATATTTTCTGTATCTTCCTGGTTCAGTATTGGAAGGTTATACCTTTCTAAGAATTTGTCCATTTCTTCCAGATTGTCCACTTTATTGGCATAGAGTTGCTTGTAGTAGTCTCTTACAATGCTTTGTATGTCTGCAGTGTATATTGTAACTTCTCCTTTTCCATTTCTAATTTTATTAATTTGTGTCTTTTCCCTATTTTTTTGATGAATCTCGCTAAAGGTTTATCAATCTTGTTTACCTTCTTAAAGGACCAGCTTTTAGTTTTATTGATCTTTGCTATTGTTTTGTTTCTATTTCATTTATTTCTGCTCTGATCTTTATGTTTTCTTTCCTTTTACTAACTTTGGGCTTTTTTTGTTCCTTTTTCTCTAGTTCCTTTAGGTGTAGGGTTAAATTGTTTATTTGAGATTTTTCTTGTTTCTTAAGGTAGGATTGTATTGCTATAAACTTCCCTCTTAGAACTGCTTTTGCTGCATCCCATAGGTTTTGGGTCATCGTGTTTTCGTTGTCATTTGTCTCTAGGCATTTTTTGATTTCCTCTTTGATTTCTTTAGTGATCTCTTGGTTATTTAGTAGCCTATTGTTTAGCCTCCATATGTTTGGTTTTTTTTCCCTGTAATTTATTTCTAATCTCATAGCGTTATGGTCGGAAAAGATGCTTGATATGATTTCAATTTTCTTAAATTTACCAAGGTTTGATTTGTGACCCAGGATGTGATTTATGCTGGAGAATATTGTGTGTGCACTTGAGAAGAAAGTTTAATCTGCTTTTTTCTGATGGAATGTCCTATAAATATCAACTAAATCTATCTGGCCTGTTGTGTCATTTAAAGCTTGTGTTTCTTTCTGAATTTTCTGTCCACATGATCTGTCCATTGGTGTAAGTGAGGTGATAAAGTCCCCTACTCTTATTGTGTTACTGTCAATTTCCCCTTTTATGGCTGTTAGCATTTGCCTTATGCATTGAGGTGCTCCTGTGTTGAGTGCATATATATTTATAATTGTTATATCTTCTTCTTGGATTGTTCCCTTGATCATTATGTAATGTCTTTCCTTGTCTCTTGTAACATTCTTTATTTTAAACTCTATTTTATCTGATATGAGTATTGCTACTCCAGTTTTCTTTTGATTTTCGTTTGCATGGAATATCTTTTTCCATCCCCTCACTTTCAGTTTGTATGTGTACCTAGGTCTTAGTGGGTGTCTTGTAGGCAGCATATATACAGGTGTTGTTTTTGTATCCATTCAGCCAGTATATGTCTTTTGGTTGGAGCATTTAATGCATTCACATTTAAGGTAGTTATCAATATGTATGTTCCTATTACCATTTTATTAATTGTTTGGGGTTTGTTTTTTAGGTCCTTTTCTTCTCTTGTGTTTCCCACTTAGAGAAGTTCCTTTAGAATTTGCTGTAGAGCTGGTTTGGTGATGCTGAATTCTGTTAGCTTTTGCTTGTCTGCCAAGCTTTTGATTTCTCCATCGAATCTGAATGAGATCCTTGCTGGGTAGAGTATTCTTGGTTGTAGCTTCTTCCCTTTCATCACTTTAGATATATTGTACCACTCCCTTCTGGCTTGCAGAGTTTAAGGGAGTGCCCTTGTGTATTATTTGTCATTTTTCTCTTGTTGCTTTTAATAATTTTTCTTTGTCTTTAATTTTGTCAATTTGATTACTATCTGTCTCAGCATGTTTCTCCTTGGGTTTATCCTGCCTGGAACTTTCTGCACTTCCTGGACTTGGGTGACTATTTCCTTTCCCTTGTTAGGGAAATTTTTGACTATAATCTCTTCAGATATTTTCTCGGGTCCTTTCTCTCTCTCTTCTCCTTCTGGGACCCCTATAATGCGAACATTGGGGCATTTAATGTTGTCCCAGAGGTCTCTTAGGCTGTCTTCATTTCTTTTCATTCTTTTTTCTTTATTCGGTTCCATGGCAGTGATTTCCACCATTCTGTCTTCCAGGTCACTTACCCATTCTTCTGCCTAAGTTATTCTGCTATTGGTTCCTTCTAGTGTATATTTCATTTCAGTTATTGTATTGTTCATCTCTGTTTGTTTGTTCTTTAATTCTTCTAGGCCATTGTTAAACATTTCTTGCAGCTTCTCAATCCTTGCCTCCATTCTTTTTTCGAGGTCCTGGATTATCTTCACTATGATTATTCTGAATTCTTTTTCTGGAAGTTTGCCTGTCCCACTTCATTTAGTTGTTTTTCTGGGGTTTTATCTTGTTCCTTCATCTGGGACATAGTCCTCTGCCTTTTCATTTTGTCTATCTGTCTGTGATTGTGGCTTTCGTTCTGCAGGTTGCAGGATTGTTGTTCTTGCTTCTGCTGTCTGCCCTTGGGTGGATGAGGCTATCTAAGAGGCTTGTGCAAGCTTCCTGATGGGAGGGACTGGTGGTGGGTAGAGCTCCTGTTGCTCTGGTGGGCAGAGCTCAGTAAAAGTTTAATATGCTTGTCTGCCAATGGGTGGGGCTGTGTTCCCTCCCTGTTGGTTCTTTGGCCTGAGGCAACCCAGCACTGCAGCCTACAGGCTCTTTGGCGGGGCTAATGATGGACTCTGGGAGGCCTCATACCAATGAGTACTTCCCAGAACTTCTGCTGCCAGTGTCCTTTTCCCCTCCGCAGTGAGCCACAGCCGCCCCTCCGCCTCTGCAGGAGACCCTCTGACACTAGCAGGTAGGTCTGATTCAGTCTCCTATGGGGTCACTGCTCCTTCCCCCTGGGTCCTGGTGTGCACACTATTTTGTGTGTGCCCTCCAAGCGTGGAGTTTCTGTGTCCCCCCAGTCCTGTTGAAGTCCTGCAGTCAAGTCTCACTGGCCTTCAAAGTCCAGTTCTCTGGGGATTCCTCATCCTGTTGCCAGACCCCCAGCTTGGGAAGCCTCCCGTGGGGCTCAGAACCTTCACTCCAGTGGGTGGACTTCTGCGGTAGAATTGTTCTCCTGTTTGTGTTTCGCCCACCCAGCAGTTATGGGATTTGATTTTATCATTTGATTTTATCGTCTCATTGCAGCTTCTCCTTTGTCTTTGGATGTGGGGTATCTTTTTTGGTGACTTCCAGTGTCTTCCTGTCGATGATTGTTCAACAGTTAGTTATGATTCCAGTGCTCTTGCAAGAGGGAGTTAGCGCACGTCCTTCTACTCCACCATCTTGAACCAATCACACTTTGTGTTTTCTATCTATTAGATTATAGCTGTTCTAATAGGTGAATAGTGGTATCTAACTGAGGTTTTAACTTGAGTTTCCCTGATGAAAGTCAATATTGATGAGCATATTTTTACACATTTATTAACCATTCACTTATCTTCATTGAAATGTCTTTTTAAATAGTTTGTTCATTTTTGAATTGAGTTGTTTGTTATTATTGAATTCTAAGCATTTTATATATTCTAGATAAAAATCCTTTACAGAAATATGATCTGAAAGTACTTTCTTCAAGTTTGTGACTTGTCTTTTTTATTGTATTAATGGTGTGTTTTGAATGTGAAAAAGTTTTAATTTTAAGGTAGTCCAGTTTATCAACTTTTTCTTTTATGGATTGTGCTTTTGTTGTCATGCCTAAGAACTCTTTGCCTGATTTAATGCACAAAGATTTTATTATATGCTTTCTTCTAAAGAGTTTATAGCATTAGATCTTATTGTTTAGGGTTATAATCCATTTTGAGATCATTTACGTATATTATGAGGTAAGAGTCTAAGTTGATTTTTGACATATGAATATTCCATTACCATATGTTGAAAAAACTTTTGCTATTGTAATGTCTTGGCATTTTTATTGAGAATCATTTGATCACAAATATATAATTACTTATGGATTCTCAATTCTATTCTGCTGACCTAAATGTCTGTTTTTATACTGATATCATATTGTCTTAATGATTGTAGCTTTGTGGTGTGTTTTGAAATCAGATAATGTAAGTCTGATTTTGTAAAAAAAAAACTTTTTTGTCTATTCCTGGTCCTTCTCATTTCTGTATAAATTTAGGGATTAGCTTGTAAATCTACAAAATAGATTACTTGAATTTCAATAGCAGTTGGGTTGAATCTATAGATCATTTTGAGGAGAATTGTCATTTTAACAATATTGCTTTCAAATTTATGAATGTGGAATATCTCCCTATTTATTTATTCTTCAATTTCTCCAAGCAGTGTTTTGTAGTTTGTTTGTTTCATATAATAGACTTTTTAAAAAGAGCAGTTTTAGGTTCATGGCAAAATTGAGAAGAAGGTAGACATACCTCCCTGTCCCCACACATGAATAGCATCTTATGCTCTAAACAACTCCCCGCAGAGTGGTGCATTTGTTGTAATTGATGAACCTACATCGATACATCATTATCACCCACAGTTCATGGTTTACATTTAGGGCTTACTCTTGGTGTTATATATTCTATGCTTTGAACAAATATACAATGACATGTATCCACCATTACAGTATCATATGGAATATTTTCACTGTCCTAAAAATCCTCTATGCTCTGCCTGTTCATCCCTCCCTTTCCTCTAATCCCTGGCAACCACTGATCTTTCTACTGTCTCCATATTTTTTTCAGAATGTCAGGTAGTTGGAGTCATATAGTATGTAGCCATTTTATATTGGTTTCTTTCATTAGCAATATGCATTGAAAGTTCTTCCTTGTCTTTTCAGGGCTTCATAGTTCATTTATTTTCAGCACTGAATAAAATTCCATTGTCTGGATGTACTACAGTTTATTTATCCATTCACCTACTGAAGGACCTCTTGGTCACTTCTAAGGTTAGGCACTTAGAAATAAAACTTCTATAAACATCTGTGTGCAAGTTTTTTAGTGGACATACATTTTCAGATCCTTCAGGTAAATACCAGGGAGTGCGATTGCTGGATTGTATGGTAAGAGTATATTTAGTTTTTTAAGAAACCACCAAATTGTCTTCCAAAGTGGCTGAACCATTTTCCCTTCCCACCAGCAATGAATGAGGGTTCCTGTTGCTCTACAATCCCACCAGCACTTGGTGTTGTTAGTGTTCTGCATTTTGGCTATTCTAAAGGTGTGTAGTTATAGCTCGTTGTTGTTTTAATTTGCATTTCCCTGATGATGTATAATGTAGAGCATCTTTTTGTATGCTTATTTGCCATCTGTATGTCTTCTTTGGTGAGGTATCTGTTAAAAAGTCTTTGGCCCAGTTTTTGAGTTTTTTGCTTTCTTATTGTTGAGCTTTAAGAATTCTTTGTATATTTGGATAATAATCTTTTATCAAATATACCTTTTGCAAATATTTTCTCTCAGTCACAGAGCAGACACTTTTAATTTGAATGAAGTCCAGCTTATGAATTCTTTCTTTTGTGGATTGTGCATTTGGTGTTGTATCTAAAAAGTCCCCAACCTAAAGTCTTCTAGATTTTCTCCTATGTTATCTTTTAGGCATTTAATAGTTTCGTGTTTTACATTTAGTCTGTGATCTATTTTGGTTTAATTTTTGTGTATTTTGAAGGTTTTATTGTCTGTCTAGACTTTTTTTCCCCTATGGATGTCCAAGTGTTCCAGCCACATTTGTTGAAAAGACTGCCTTTGCTCTGTTGAACTGCCTTTACTCTCTTGTCAAAGATCAGTTGACTATATTTATATGTGAAGGATTGGTATTGTTTCTTCATTAAATATGTTAGAATTAATCAGTGAAGCTGTTTTTTACTTTTTTAAATAAATAAGATTTTATTAAACTCTTGTTTACCTCCCAGTAATGGCTTCACATTAAATTTAGAATAAATTAGAAATAAATAGAAAGGAATTTTCAATTCCTTACCATGGTCTATAAGGACCAATGTATAGGGACACTGTCTACATCTGACTTCACCATATAACACTTTCTTACTTGCATACTATGCTATATACAACATAGGTCTTTTTATGAATCTTAAGCACTCTAGTATTAGGGGCTTTTCACTTGAAGTTCCTTCTATTGCTATTTCTTTCTCATCAGTTATATCTTAGCTCAAATGTAATTGTCTCATAGCATTCTCAGTCCAATCACCTTCATTGCTACTCCAGTGACTCTCTACCCTCTTATTTTTTCCCAGAACTGTTTACTATTTGAAATTCTTATTTATTTATTTGTATGTCTAGATTTATTTTTTGTCTCTTCTCCCTTAAACATATGCTCTGTAAAGACAGCTACCTGGCCGTTCTCATTCATTTCTATCTCCCTTGACTTAGCACAGTGTCTGCCACTTAGTCAAACCTCAATCATTATTTGTGAAATAAATGAATAAAATGATTATCTCAGGGTCTTGCTTGAATTTTAGAAAGAATTAGATAGTATGCTCTTTTTTGATTACCCTTAATTAAAACCTTTAAAAATAGATAAAAACAATTTGATAAGCAGAAATCATTAGAGATCCATTTTCTTTGGTAAATAGCATTAACAAAAATGCAGTTTCAGTGTTTTCAACATTCTATTGCTCATATGAGGAATAAGAAATCATAGAATTGGTTGGGATCTTCAGATTCAATCCCTTCTTCCCCAAAATGAAACTAATTGAACATATATTTCCCTGTGTTCATTTTAAAGATCTCAAGAGATAAATATTCCATAAAACAATCTTGTGGTGTTAGTAACCGTAAGCACCTTGAAGCTAACGTTTTCTCTCTTATATTTTTCACTTGTTTAAATATATCAGCCTCTAATGGAAGATACAAGGCAATTCTCATCTTTCTAATGAAAAGATTCCCCTGAAGTTTTGGCTGACTTAAAATTTTAAACTTCTAGGAATATAGATGAAATTGTGTTATATACTTATAAAATTTTATTTAGAAATTTAATTTCTATTTTTCCATGAAAATAATAGTTAATAAATGTTGCTTTTTTTCCATTCTCACATGTCATGGAATTATTGTACTCAGATTTATTTATCTTGGTGAACTCAGTAATCTACCACTTCAGTGTCTTTATCAAAACTTCAACCTATTTTTTGAGTCATCTAATGACACTTTCCATCTAATAGATTTCCAAAGTACATAATCTTACTTTAAAAGTAGTTTGAGATACAGCAGTTTTGCAATCAGCATATGGTAGTCTCTAAAATTCTATTCAAGCTACTAGTAATTATTTATATGACATTATAAAAGTTCTTATTTCTACTCACTTTATTTACTATATGTTTGTTAATACACTCCCCTTTGTATATGTGAGTGTTGCTTTTGTTTTGATAACGTAATCTTTAAAAAGCTTGTTTCCATAGCCATACATCTGTTAAAATTAGGAGATCCCACTCCAGGTATAATTACTGAATCTGTATTTAATGTTTTGTATCTTTTTATTGTTTTTATTTGTTTAATCAGTCCCATGAATCGACATATTTAAGCATCCCAAATTAGCATAGATTATAAGCTAATGCATCTTTTTCAAGTAACACTTGGTTGTTTAAATAAACAATAAGAGTGCCCTTTTATGTCAAATATTCTGAAAGCCCTCAACTATAGTGTAACTTTCTTTTTCTTTTAAGGGATCATTTAGGTGAGAAATCATGTTTTGAATTTTGCCAGATAAGGATTATAAAGAATTTTTTCTTGTCCTCTATTTTTCAAACTTCCAGCAATAGAAGTTTTTTCTCCCCTCAGTTTAGTGCAAATTTTTCTCTCCTATCTACTTTTGAAATTTGTACATAAATAATCATTTTATCTTACCTGATTGCTTATTTTTCTGTTAACCATCACCATAAAGAAAGATTCCTAATTGGTTGTACGTTTTTGGAGTGAATTTGAACACTATGTGCTTTGCGAGAATGTAAGGTCTGTGAGTGTTGATTTATTTTTTAAAAATGAATAAGAGCAGGTCAGTGACTCATTGTTTTAACAATAAAGTATGTATTTGACCTATTATGATTAGTTTTGCATTTTTAGATGTGTAACTCAAATTTTAGTTAAACAGAAAATTTTAATAACTTTATAATTATAAAATATTATTGTTAACAAATCTTTAAGATACATAGGTCATATGTAATGCCCGTATCAGAAGTTATAGTATAGTGGTTAAAATATGACTTTGGAGCAAGATTGCCTGGGTTTAAATCCTGATTCTTCTCTTACAAGCCACGCAATTTTTGAGAAAGTCTTGTGTGTCCCAATATCCTCACATATAAAATGAGGGTGATGAAATAGTACTTACTTTATAGAATTATTGTAAGGATTAGATAAGTAATTTGACAGACACTTAGAAAATGTCTGCTGCATAGCAAGCATTATGTGTTTGCTATTGTTATTATAATCAATAATAGCAGTAAAATGTCCAGCAGCAGAACTTAGTCTTAACACCAACCTATCAAATTGTGGTTCATTTTTACCTATCAAACTGCTTTAATTCAAAATATATTTAACTACTATTTGTTAACTATCTTTAGGTGAGAAATGCTTTCCTGCCAATTAGATGTTTATCATTCATTGACAGCTCTGTTTGACAGAAATCAAATTAACTACAAATAAGACTAAATGTGATAGGAAGGAAGCCAGTGTTTATTGATCATGTGCTTAGCATTGTGCTAAGAATTCCTTAATCTCTTTTTATTTAATTCCATACTCTTCTGAATAGGCATTACAATTCTAACTAAGTTATCCAACTAAGCTTTAGCTAGTTTAGAGTGGTGCTTCTCAGACCTGAATGTGCTGATGAGTTACCTGGGAACCTTGCTCAAGTGCAGATTCTGAATCAGTAGGTTTGTGGTTGGCCTGAGGGTCTGCATTTCTAACAAACTCTTAGGTTTTGCCAGTACTGCTTATCTCAGACTACACTCTGAGCAGCAGCGGCTTAGATCATAAAGAAACATCCCATGCAATGTTTAATAATATGCATCTGAAGGTTAAGCTAGTTTAGAGCATGATGTGACCATTGCTTGGAATCTGTACTGATTATTCATTGCTGCCTCCTGCATTTAACTTTGTGTGCTGAGTTTAATTCATGGTGGACTGATTATCTTTACTGCCTTATAGGAGATTTGTGGCCATATTGATGGTAGCTAGATTTGAACCTGTGTATACTCATGTATGTTCTTTAGAAAACCTTGTTCCTGGTGTCTCAAGGAATCCATTTTCAGGGGTTGTTGTGAAATCTTTCTTTTGACCTAGTGTACACACAGTTTCAACGTTCTAAGTGGTGAATTAAATATTTGATATTTGAAAAAAATCATCTTTGACGTTAAATTTTAGGAGCTCCCTTCCTCCCCCCAAACCAATCAAGTAGAACAATTAGAATACAGTGGTAGATTTAGATGTAATTGAAGATAGTCTAGTGCTCTGGCAATTTCAAAGATATTTTTAAATGCCTATTCCAGGATGTTTATTTTCTGCCATTCTCCTTCCCTCCCCCTCCATCCTCAGCTACACTTCTGTGGTGGTCTTCTATAGTAGAGGAAGGGAAAACAAACTGGAGTGAGGAAGGATATAAAGGACCAGTACTTAAAAGAACATTTTTAAATTCTAGGCATATTTTTAATGGAAAATTTTATTGAGATAATTGTAGGTTCACATGCAGTTGTAAGAAATAACACATCGAGATCCATTTACATTGGGGAAATAAATGAAGATCACCCAAATGGGAACAGATAGAGGCTATTCAATCCAAGCTTGCTATAGCAAGGAGCCAGCCACCATCACTTGCATTCAGTAGAGATTCAAAGGCAGGCAGGGGAGTAGGGAAGCTTTATAGTGGAAAAAAGGGAAAGCCTCAGATGTGTTCTGACTAGAGGTTGTTGGCATGAGGAAACTGGATGTTGGCTAACTAGAAATGAGCCATCTTGGATGATTGGTTTGGAGAGCATATCTGACTTTCTCTAGTTGATCCTGAGTTGAAAGGGTGGCAGGAAATAGGGGAACTGGCAGTTACTGAATGAATCCTGACTGTTCTGGGCCAATTGCTGCAGAGGTTTGGCTTCCCAAGACGGTTGCTCCAGAGTTTATGAATCAGAGTACTATCATCTTGTATGGTCTTGCCATTATCTCCTTGTATATGCAGACCCTCAACAGTGTTAACATTTTTGCCAAACTATAGTATAATAGCACAACCAGGATATTGACACTGTTGCAATCTACTGATCTTATTCAGATTTCTCCAGTTTTATTTGTGTGTGTGTGTGTATGTGTGTGTGTGTGTGTGTGTGTACATTTAGTTCTACACAATATTATCATGTGTGTAAGTTAATGTATCTACCACCACAGAAAAGATACTGAACAGGACAGTTTCATTACCACAAGGATCTCTTGTGTTGCCCTTTTATAATGACACCAGCTTCTTTCTCATCTCTAATCCCTTGCAACCACTTATCGGTTCTTTGTTTGTAAAATTCTGTCATTTCAGAAATGTTATATAATATAAATGGAATTATACAGTATGTGACCTTTTGGGATTGCTTTTTTCAGTCAGCTTAATCCTCTGGAGATTCCTTGTTTTCTTTTAAAACCATTTTAGTTACTCATATAATACATGAATAAATTCTTATGAAACATTAAAATAGTAAAAATAAGTTTAAATATTTCTTTAACTAAAAACACTCTCAAGTCTAGGCTCCCCCTTGAGATAATTATTTATTTAGTCATTCTCTTATTGAGGTCATATATGTATATATATCCCTTCCCCCCCCCAAAATTTCTGGTACTATAAAAAAGCTACAGTGGACATCCTTGTACATGCCGCCTTATTTTCATCTGCCAATTTTTCTCTGTGTTTGACACCTAAAAGTGGGATTGTTGGGTAATAGCAAATGTACCCAAGTTTGAGTAGATATAGCCAAATTTTCCTTTAAATTTGATGTACCCATTTATATGCCTACTAGTGGTACCCCAAAATGACTATTCCCTCAGATTATCCAATGTCTAATAGATTTAGAACTTCAATTTTTTTTTTGGACAATCTTATGAGTGAAGAATGTATCTCATTTTTGTTTTAATTTATATTTCCCTGGTTACCAATGAGGGTAAGTATCTTTTAAAAAACATTTATTGTAGTTATTTGCACTATTTTTAATTCCTGTTTTGTGGTGTTCTCTTCATGTTCTTGTTTCATTTTTATATTAGGTTAGTTTTGTTTTTCTTCTTGATTTAGAAGAGTGTTTAAAAACAATTTATTCTGGATATAATCCACTGTTTGTTGTTTACACACACAGTTGCATTCTATAGCTAATTTCTTAACATTGCATATGTTAACTGTTTGACATTTTAAATTTGGTGTTCACTTTATCACTTTATCTCTTTTTGTGTCTTTTTAAGGAAGGTTTTCCTACCTCTCAATTATAAACCTTCTGTTTTCTCAAAGTTTTTTGTTTCATAAGCTTTGGGGTAGGTTTTCCCATATTCATGTTCTAGTTCAAGCATACTCTGGTTAGGGTGTCTTCTTAGCTATGGTGTCTTCTTGATCTTTTCAGCTGAAGTATCTGTCTTGGTTTTGACCACTTCTAAGAGGTTACATATATTCATTGTCAAGATGAGCAAGTTACCTTATATTCCATGCCAGTCTCATTTCTGATTCACGTGGACAGCTCTGCCTTCAGAAAAGCCTGGTAACATTGAAAGTACATAAAATTCCAAATACAGAATTTTAAACATATAGGATATGTGAATAGTAAATTTTTGAGTAAGGTAAACTCCCAAACATCCATATAGATTTTAATTCCTCTCAAGACAGATCAACAAATCCAAATATGATGATTCTACATATAGATGATTTTGAGCTATCCCCTTAAAACCAACTTGCTATCTATTTTCTGTAGAAATGAAAGATTTCATGACTTTTACAGTAAATGTTACATAAAGAAAAATTTACCCCATGGTTCTTGGCCAAATATGTGGGGTCAGATGGAAAATCTTTAGCAGATCCCCAGAGTAGTATGAAAGTTTTAGTTTACTAATAAAAGTTTAAATTTATTTAAATTTCAAATAGATTGTGTTATTTGAAGAGATAGGATAATGGCAAAAAGGAATATAATAATCTTGAGATTTTTAAATATTGGTTTTGGAAACACTTCACACTGAAATCATTCAATATAATAATTAGTTGATCCAGTTTTTCTTCCTAATGTATTTATTATTCTTTTTTAAATTTAATTTTATTTATTTTTTATACAGCAGGTCCTTATTAGTTATCCATTTTATACGTATTAGTGTATATATGTCAATCCCAGTCTCCCAATTCATCCCACCCCCACCCCCACCCTCCTACCACTTTCCCCCCTTGGTGTTTGTTCTCTACATCTGTGTCTCTATTTATGCCCTGCAAACCGGTTCATCTGTACCATTTTTCTAGGTTCCACATATATGCGTTAATGTACGATACTTGTTTTTCTCTTTCTGACTTACTTCACTCTGTATGGCAGTCTCTAGATCCATCCATGTCTCTACAAATGACCCAATTTCATTCCTTTTTATGGCTGAGTAATATTCCATTGTATATATGTACCACATCTTCCTCATCTATTTGTCTGTCGATGGGCATTTAGGTCGCTTCCGTGGCCAGACTATTGTAAACAGTGCTGCATTGAACATTGGGGTGCATGTGTCTTTTTGAATTATGGTTTTCTCTGGGTATATGCCCAGTAGTGGGATTGCTGGGTCATATGGTAATTCTATTTTTAGTTTTTTAAGGAACCTCCATACTGTTCTCCATAGTGGCTGTATCAATTTACATCCCCCCAACAGTGCAAGAGGGTTCCCTTTTCTACACAGCCTCTCCAGCATTTGTTGTTTGGAGATTTTCTGATGATGCCCATTCTAACTGGTGTGAGGTGATAACTCACTGTAGTTTTGATTTGCATTTCTCTAATAATTAGTGATGTTGAGCAGCTTTTCATGTGCTTCTTGGCCATCTGTATGTCTTCTTTGGAGAAATGTCTATTTAGGTCTTCTGTCCATTCTTTGATTGGGTTGTTTCTTTTTTTAATGTTGAGCTGCATGAGCTGTTTATATATTTTGGAGATGAATCCTTTTTCCGTTGATTCGTTTGCAAATATTTTCTCCCATGATGAGTGTTGTCTTTTCGTCTTGTTTATGGTTTCCTTTGCTGTGCAAAAGCTTTTAAGTTTCATTAGGTCCCGTTTGTTTATTTTTGTTTTTATTTCCATTACTCTAGGAGGTGGATCAGAAAAGATCTTGCCGTGATTTATGTCAAAGAGTGTTCTTCCTATGTTTTCCTCTAAGAGTTTTATAGCGCCCAGTCTTTAAGGAACGGGGGGAGCAGCTGAGAAGAGTGAAACAAAGAAGAAAGGAATGACAAGCTAGGGGTGTGTTATTAAGCTGACTTTCACTGTGAGTATTTAGGGCTCCATTCTGCTAGAGAATCTGGAGGAGCCCTGTAGAACATACATCAGAATTATACATCTAAAGGATAAAAAAGGGGAGCATTTATCCCTTTTTTTCCATCTCCCATTGCTCAAGAGTTGCTTGAGCAATGCAGGTGTTAATTCCTGCATTTCCAAGTTTAGTTGAATAGATGCCAACATGGGGTCACAGCAGAGAAGTTTGATTGCAGAAAGCAAGAGAACAGGCTGGCTTCATGTGTATTGATCTGTCAGTGTTCTGTGCAGCCACTGGGGCCAATACCTTGAAGGTCCTAATGCTTTGTTTAATGCTGTGCTCTCACTGTTTTGAAATTCGTAATTACTTCTGAACAAGAGACCTCATGTTTTCATTTTCTGCTGGGCTTTGCGGATTATCTAGCCAGTCTTGCTAGAGCACACAGTAGCCCTGAAGTGAGGGGCTGCAGGGTCATACCTGAAGGCAGCTGGCTGCCACAGCAAAAGTTGGAGAAAAAAGTTAGCTAGGAGGATGTGAAGTGAGGCCTAAGAGGTATCCAATACATATTTTATGTAGTGTATCTATATCTAAGTGTCTGTGTTGCTACTCATGGTGTATTAAGCAGTGATGATCCAGCAAAGACTGCAGAGGGAAGTACAAAGCTTGTTCTTCCAAATCTATCCAGGGTATGTAAGCTTGGGGCCTCTCTGCTTAGAGCAGTCCCTGAGGGCAACTCTGCAGGCTAGATTCAGTCCTGATGACCACAGTGTGCTGCTCATTCCAATTAAATACAAAAATGAGGTCACAAGGTTTTTGAATAAGCTGTCATTCCCCTGTACCTCCCAGTTTTGACTTGCAGGGCTTATCTCAACATCTGCTTGAGAGAGTCCACCAATGTGGGGAAGCCTGTTCAGACTGGTAGGCTGGAAAGAATACTTTTCTTTGCCTGTTTTCTCTCCTCCAATGTGGTGATTGCTGCTTCAGCCCTGGGCTTTGAGGAAAGAAGGGAAGTGCATCAACAGGAAGTGATTTAAGCTGTTTCCCAGTAAATATGTCCTTCCTATAACATATTCCTCCTACCTCATGCACATTATAAGGGACCTAAAGGAAAAGGTGAAAAGGGGTCTCTGTGTGGGCGTATAATCTGAAGGGCTCTGTCTTCTATCCTATAATATTTTTACTGGGCAAACAATTTTGTGAGCTTTTAAATATCCAGGAACTGGAAGTGTTTTGATTGGTTCTAAGGTAAATTTTTAGTTTCTTAGAATCCATGGAAGAAAAGACTAGAAGGAACGAAGCAAAAGGAAAATATTTTCTTTTCTTTTTAAGTGAGAATTGCCCCACAAGTTAGAGATATGTCAAATATTATTTCTGTTTTATGGTCAGGAAAACTAATGTAATGCAGAGAGGGGTACTAACTTCTTCTATTAGAACCATCTAGCAAGCTAAATATGAGCATGAACCCTGCTTGGTATTTTGCTCAATGAGTTGGCAACATTATTTTTAGAATCTCAATTTATACTGGAAATCTAAAGACAGTCATTATCACTTCCTTTTCTCCTCCATTTTTTTAAAGTGTGCAGTTATGAAGAAATGGGAATGACAAATGATAATTGTTTAGGCCTAAAGAACAATGGATACCAAAAATTTCTTTTTCAGTCAAAAGAGTGAAACATTTGGTCAGATTATGGAAATAGTTGTCATTGAAATGTTTGTTTTGTAAATGTCTCCAGTTGTTTACATGTATTCAGGTTAAAAGTAAATCACTGTGAAGAGAAAGGTCAAAGGATTTAATAAGATTTTGTTCATGTTAATAGGTACAAACCATGTGTTTAGATACATACAGAGGGTGCAAATACAAATGTTTCTATGTGTGCAGACATATAAATAAAAATTGGAATGATTCAAGTTTATGGATATGAGAGGTTATTATTTTTTTGTTTTTGTTGTTTCTTCTCCAAAGAGGCTACACTCAGCTGAACACTGGATTTTTCTTTGTGTCACCACTGTAAATTAACTTATTGTGATGATTTCCAAGAAAACTGATGACAAATTATTTTTGAAAAATGTGGATACATTCATCATCATCAGCTGTGATCAGCTGCAGTGAAGATGTCCTTTGAAAATGAAGTGTTCTAAATTAAGATGCTTAAAAAGTACAAATAACAAAACCCAAGTGAGCAAAACACCCAGCCTTTCAAAGTTGGTATGTGAATGTGTCCATTTTTAATGAGGAAAATGAGGTCAGCATCAGTTGGGGACTTTCAGAAGAACACAGTGTACTGTACCAATTAGTGACTTCTCAGGAGGCCACAGTGACACAGTTCTTCATCCTGCTGCCAGGTGGCGCTGTGCGGCAGTAGGTGCAGTAGGTGCAAGGCATGAAACGTTTGCTCCTGACCTGACTATTTAATTGTGCTGCTGACCCTGGTAACTGATTCTATTAGAAGTGTGAAAATAAACTTATTTTACAAATGTCTAAATTATCTCTATATAAGTATCCTTAAACAAGTCTTATTCTTCACTTTTGGTGAGAAGCTTCTGTGCTTAGAGAATGCATCTTAAGACTGGATAAAAGTCTCATGGTTTCCAGAACGCACTAACCTCTTTCATTATAACTGGTGCCTCATGCTTTGAATATAAATAAAGCAGTATTAAAAATAAAACTCGGGCTTCCCTGGTGGCGCAGTGGTTGAGAGTCCGCCTGCCGATGCAGGGAACGAGGGTTCGTGCCACGGCCCGGGAGGATCCCACATGCCGTGGAGCGGCTGGGCCCGTGAGCCATGGCCGCCGGGCTTGCGCGTCCGGAGCCTGTGCTCTGCGGCGGGAGGGGCCACAGCGATGAGAGGCCCGCGTACCGCAAATAAATAAATAAATAAATAAAAAGTAAAACTCTTTTGTTGCCAGTAGAGTGCTTTTTACTTTGGAATAGTCAGAATAGAAGGAATTTGAAGGTGATGAATAGAGGAAGTATCATAGCATTAGTTTAACATATGGTAAGCACATACTTAAAATCATTTTTTGAAAAGAAGAACTTCCTATAGCACTTTTTTTTTTCTTTAGAGTGAGTATACTTTTTGCCCATTTCCCCCCCTCAAGGACAATTATCATCATTCTTAAAATGGTCAAATTTCTGGTTACTTTTTTTTTTAATTTTGAGTTTTTTATTTTTTTTCACTTTCAGCATGATGTAATTTGGTGCTTTTTTCTTTGTTATTATAATGACCTGACTTCAAAATCACTCTTAGATTAATTTTCAGACAGGAAGTCTCCAAAACTAGTGCAGGTGGCATACGTCAGGTCCAAAATCATTTTAAATGTTGGACTTTTACAATTGCGAATTTAAATCTCCAAATTGTGTAAATGTATAAGGTAAATGTGTTCTTCAAATATGAAACACCTATCAGAAATATGAGTCAGTGTTAGTGTTTAGATTTTTCAAGAGATAGCATCTAAAAGATGTGATCATTTTGCAATCTCTGGATAAAGGACAGTTTTTTTGGTTGTCAGCCTTTTCGTCTCTTCATGTTGGGCATCTAGGGACTACAGAGATTAACAAAACAGTTTAATTTTTGGATGTATCTTGATTGTACTGATATTTATGAAGCTCTATAGTTTATGAAGGAAATTCCAAAGGGGGGCATATTTAGTGGTAATTATTAAATTTTCCATGTAAAACTTATTATGACAGTATAAAGAAATCAGAGAAGTGTAAATCCCAAATTGTGAATTAGTTTTGTAGTGTTTGCAAAGGGAAATGTTTTTGTTGAATGTTAATTGAAAGGATCATATTTCTTAGGGTAGTTCTTACTGAAAATTCACACTATACCAGCAGTAAAATCAAATAGAGGTTGGACAAGAGCCGTGGCTTCAAGGAGATTTTAGTTCAGTGAATGACAGAAAATTCTAATTCAAGAGGAATGCACAGAAATAAAGGATGCTTATTGCAATTATTGAAAACAGTATAAATATATTAGAATAGAAGAGGAGTTCAATAAAGTACTGACAAATCCCTATGATATACCAGTTAAAATATATGTTTTCAAGAATATATAATGTTATGGACATATGTTCACCATTTATAATTGGGAATAAGTGTAGAATATAACCTAATTTTATATGAAATAATTGTAAAATATGTATTTAAAATATTTTAAAGAATTTCTACCAAATATTAAAAACAATGATTTCTGGATAGTGGGATTATGAATAATTTTTTTCTCTTTCTGTACTCTGAAAAGTTTCTTCAATACTTGTACTATTTTTATAACATGAAAAAATGCATTTTACTTTAAAACAGAAACTTACATAAAGATCATATAATAGTATTAATTTAGGTTAAAAAGTATTTACATAAACAGTTTATTATCAGTATATTTTACGAAATGAATGAAAAATCAGGTTCTTTCCAATATTACTGATTATTATCTCCCCATTGCTCCCAAACCCAGGGCTAAATTTTTCATGGTGCAATATCTAACTCATTCTATTTCTTTTTTTTTTAAATTAATTAATTAATTTTTGGCTACATTGGGCCTTCGTTGTGGTGCGCGGGCTTCTCATTGCGGTGGCTTCTCTTGTTGTGGAGCATAGGCTCTAGGCACACGGGCTTCAGTAGTTGTGGTACGTGGGCTCAGTAGTTGTGGCTTGTGGGCTTTAGAGTGCAGGCTTAGTAGTTGTGGCGCATGGGCTTAGTTGCTCCGCAGCATGTGGGATCTTCCTGGACCAGGGCTGGAACCCATGTCCCCCACGTTGGTAGGCGGGTTCTTAACCACTGCGCCACCAGGGAAGCCCTAACTCATTCTAGTTTCTATAATCAGACTTTTAAAAAACTCTTTAGTTGTAATAAACTTGATTGTTTTGAAAAATAAATACCTTGTACCTAGTCTTAGATGAAAGCTTAATTTTGTCTTCATCATAAGCACTGCTTTATAATATATAGGTGAAGAAGAGAAGATAGGCATGAATAAATGTGGCTAAAGAAATCCCATTACACAGTGGCTTCTAGGCTTGGTTTTGTGACTGATTGATGTCATTTACTGAGCTCTTATTGTGTGTCAGGCATTGTGATAATAGCATTTTAAATACTTTATCTTGATTCATATAAAACACTCATGTGCTCAGTATTATTATTTCCATTTTACAGACAAGTAACTGAGGCTCAGAAAGCTAATGGTTTATCCAAAGTCACACAACTAGTTAACTGCAAAGGTGGATCTGAAATTATCTCTTTTAAATTTAAAATCTATTCTCTCCTGTCTAAATGTAAATCAATTCGTTATTTGACCATACAGACAAATTACTTTCTGGGATTCAGTTATTTTCTCATCTTTAAATTGCAGGACTTCTGCAAGATTGGAGGGGGCTCAAAGTTTTCCTGATAAAGAGCTACTTTTAATATTTCCAAAATCTTATTTTGTATTTGGGACCAAACAAGAAAGGGTCCAAGATGCTTAGGGTGGAAACAGCTTGGAAATTGAAGAGATGTACCTTGTAAATTGCTGGTAGATGGGAATTGACTGTGTCTGGGACTTCTCGGTTCTCCAAGGGACTATATAACAATAATAGTTTGTGATTCTAAATGTAAATTTTTCTGGCCAAATTATATGCTAATTAGCCTTATAATTAAAAGATATGTGTAAGGTCAGTTTTTTTTAAAAAATATTTATTTATTTATTTATGGCTCCCTTGGGTCTTTGTTGCTGTGTGAGGGCTTTCTCTAGTTGCCATGAGCGGGGGCTACTCTTCGTTGTGGTGCGCAGGCTTCTCATTGTGGTGGCTTCTCTTGTTGCGGAGCATGGGCTCTAGGCACACAGGCTTCAGTAGTTGTGGCACGTGGGCTCAGTATTTGTGGCTCGCGGGCTCTAGAGCGCAGGCTCAGTAGTTGTGGCTCGCGGGCTTAGGTGCTCCGCGGCATGTGGGATCTTACCGGACCAGGGCTCGAACCGGTGTCCCCTGCCAGGCAGATTCTTAACTACTGTGCCACCAGGGAAGCCCCTGTAAGGTCAGTTTTAAAGGAAGTCTATAAATAGGATATAGCAGTAGTGTGAAAGATTTTGTTGCAGCTGGGTAAGGGCAGAATGGCTTATTTGTTACAAAAAGACCAATAACAATTAAAGGAAACAGTTGTCAGGTTAGAAAACAATTCATCGCAGTGAAATACAGAAATGCAATGAAAGGAGAAATAGTAGAATCTCATGATGAGAGCATGGACTTTATATTTGAAAATATTTTGCTGAGAGCACTCTGTTACCAGATACGGATGAAGTGAGTGACCTCACAGGGCTTTTCTAATTTCTGTGATTCCATAACAGAGCCCTCTGAAGACACCTTGCTTATGACACTTCTGGATTTACATTTTACCACCTAATGAACTGCTGAATGATTTTGGTTGGAACAGTTTCCCTGTTATTGCACGAGTCATCTCATTATTGAATGGAACAACCCCTGTGTGCTCCACAAAGCTCAAAACTGGAACTTGACTGTAATGATTTTCTAAGTTCATTCCATAATCAGTGGTGCTTCATATTCATATCCATAAATATTAAAGTTCTTGGTGATTCCACATGTGACCAATATTATATGCCATTGAAATTATGCAATTTATTTTTGTAATATACAAAAAATGACAAGAATGATATAGAAACCATAGAGTGCAGATTTCCTTTTTATTAGTACTTTCCCTCCCCCCACCTCAATCTCAATACAGCACCCAGTTTAGGACAAAGACAAAACGAAAGTGTATCTTGAATATGCATCACAGGTTCTAAAAATGAAAAGAAATTGGATTTGGATAGCACTTACTCAATAGACAGATATGATACATGGTAAGAAGGTGCACTGTCTGCCCTGTGATAGATTAAACTACTTTGTAGGAAAATTACTGTGAGCCAGTCACCACCACCACCGTGGCTAAATCTTTAATAAAATTCTCTTCCATATTCAGGAGTGAGGTATAAAGTACACAATAAGCAGAGTGAAGTAGAGTGCCATTTATCAAACAGCGTCCAGGTCTGTAATCTTCTGTTTTATCCTTTCTTTGTACTTTATTTGTCTTTATTGTTGCAAGGAGGGATATTTACCCAGAGCAGTGGGAATGAAGCCCTGATAAACTTCCTCTTTTCCCTCTTTCCCTCTCTCTTATTCCTTCTTGTCAGTCTTGTCAGTATAATTTGTTTATTTCCTTCTTGGTGGTCTTTTGCTTGTTTGGCATTCTTTTCTCTCTTCCCTTTTTCTGCCTTTCTCTGCAGTGTGCATTCAGGCTATGGGAAAGGACACCAAAACTACAGAGAAATGCAATGGAAATGCTAACAGCTACCATGAAGGATCATCCAGGATGTATTCGGTAATGACTTTGAATGACTTTTGGCAAGATACCAGTCTTAGAATGTTGTAGCCTGCCCCTGGGTGGCAGTGCACAGCCAGTCCTGATGCCAACAAAAGAATTTTCAGAGTAAAGATTTTATATGTGTGTGTTTATGTATGATATATATAGGATATATGTGTTCATGTGTGTGTATGTACACATGATATTTATGTGTATGATTTATGTGTGTATGACATATGTGTGTATATACTAAATAGGTATATGTGTCTACATGTGATGTGTATATGTGTGTATATGATACATATGTGTGTGTATATGTATGTACATTAGTGTATATATATATGCTACGTGTTTATCCATCTTCCCTGAAAGTAACAAATTTAAAAGTGACTTTCTCTTTGAAAGACACAAACTCTCAATCTAATTTATCCCATGTTTCTTAGGTACAGTAATGATAATATTGCTAAAAATAACTTGTGTCTTTTAAAAAATCTTATGCTAATATGGTTCTGGATATCCTAACCATGTGATGATATCTGAATTGTCTTTAAAATCATGCAGCTGTGAGTACAGATGCAGTGGAAGAGTTCAAAGGATAGTGTGAGTGTGGATGGAGGTGCTTTGTGGCCCTTAGTCTGCACAATGCCAGTCTATGTGGTAGTCTTGGGGGTAAATTATTTTTAGTACTATTATAACCTTTTTTATTGTTTGGATAACAGTTTTATGACAAAACATTTATATTCAGACTGCCTTTGTTCTTGACTGAAAGAAAGCAATCATGGAGAGTGATAAGGCAACAATGGTAATGATAACTGCATTTATAAAGACGTACAGAATTTAAATCAGTGTGCTAAAATAGACTGACAGTACTTCTCTGCCTGAACCTGGAGCAGAGATGGGCATGGCAGAGATGTCTTTGCTATTTAGGGGCAGATGACTCTGTGTGTGTGTGTGTGTGTGTGTGTGTGTGTGTGTGTGTGTGTGTTCCTTTGTCATTGTTTCTTCCTTTTAGTTAAATGTACTTGGTAAATAGATATAGGGGTAGCAATAGCAAACACAGAAATAGTCTATGTTCAGATTGACTATTATCATAATTTTGTCAGAGCATGATACAATGCAACTGCACTTCTGAATAAACTTTTCAACTCAAGTATTAGTTCTTAGAAAAATTGTGATTATTTGCTTCTATCTAACATTCATCTATTTCTCTGTCTCATGAGAATCTACCTCTCATGAAATATTGATAATTCACTCTGTAAAAGAGAGGAGTATGGGGAGGGACCCCATATCTCAAAACAAAATTCAGCAGCAAGAGGTCATTCTGTCTACTCGATACCAATGTTTTCCATACGTGTTTACAGTTTCTTCAATTTTCCTTGTTCCTAATGTTCCAACCATAAGCAAAAGCTAAGCTTCTTCTGGCCCAGTTACATTCCTTTTTTATTTTTAAATATTTTGTAGCATTAAAATAATGGATGTAACAATAAAAAGGGTTGACATTGTGCAATTGCCTTGTGCTGTACATAAAACTAAAACTATACAATGTGGGATAGAAATAGTATCTTCTCTTCACAGGGTATCCCTAAGGTCTCTTAAAATCAGCCGTACATTGCCGAAGTCTATTATTTTGTCTTCCTTTGCCCCTTCTCTTCCTCAGCAAAGTTAATAACTTCTACATGAAAGGAAAAATCAATTTATTTATGTCCCACCTTGATTCAGAAAGAAATTAACGTGGCTTACAAAGATACATAACATAAATTTAAAACTAAGTGAGGGAAATGAAGCCAAGGAAAAACCAGAGAAGGGAAGGACAGTACATGGAGTGTAACTGTGGCACTGAATGCACACTGTGAAGCCCTATGAACTGGCTAGATATGGGCCGCACATTTAGTCCTCAGCTTTCTAACAACCAACACAAAGATGGAAACAATTAATTCCAAGATGCCCAGAGCCAGAATCAAGAGAATAAACTGAGTCTTTAGGAGATTATTCCAGTTGCATAGTGTACCTGCAACTATTCCAGGTACCCAGGCTCAAGGGGAGTTTATCTCCTGGATCTTCACAGACAGAACATTGTATAATTCGGGGAAATATGTCCCTTAACCATAGCCTATGGTCAACACACACATTAGTGTGATGAAAACTAGTTATATGCTGTGTAGCATTTTGGTAAAGCAAGTCAGTGGAAGCAATTCCAAGGTTGTTTGTTCATTCAGTAGTCATCCTGTGTCATTTGGCACTGTAGCAAATGGAAAATGGTTGTGAGCAAGACATATATCCCTTGTCCTCATCAAACTTAGAATCTTTCCCCGACAATTGTCACTGAAAAATTAGTTATATATGTGTGATGAGAAGCCCTGCATGTGGTCAGTAGAAGGTTCAGGTTATGTCTGGTGGTCTAACCTAATCCAGGGATAGATTGTTACAAAGACTAAAGAAATACTGGGACTCCAAAAAATTGGGGCAGCTCTGTAAAAATGACATTTCTATGAATCCAGCTTTTAATTTGTGACAAGTAGTTGTGGGTTCAAGATTGTACTTCCTGATAAGAGTCTGAAAAGTGCTTTTATTCTGTGTTGCCAGTTTAGAGCAAAGCCATGTCTCAGGGATCGTTTGACCTCTGACTAGAAAGACAGTACAAATTGAATTTCATATTTAGCCATATTCTATTTGCTCATAAGGAGGAAAAGAGACAGAAATGTTTATATATGCATTTTGGCTGCTTAATTCTTCCATTTTGAGTCCCTTTTCTTTTGCAATGTGCGTAGCATTTTCTCCAAGCTTTATTTTTTGAGTATGACTCACCTGCTAACCTGTGTCTTCAGAATTTTTAAACACAGTTTCTATCAACAGTCACTTTTAACAGCATGTTTCATAAAATAAATTGCTTAGAAGGCATAGCTATATACCAGGAAAATGCATGCATCTATTTGGAAAATAGCATTTTATGACATAGAGGAAATAGTTTATTTTTTCATTAATAATATAATTGGACTGTAAATGCTCCTGTTGTGTTCTGTTTAGCTTGTTATTAATAGTATTCAGCATAGTTTCAATTTAAAACTGGGAGATACAACATTTCAGGCAATCTATCTTTTCGATTCTGTGTGTCTCTAAGAATGGCCTTGTTTTTCCAGATCCATAACTAGTTCCCTTCAGATGATTTGTTTGTTCCCCTTTTGGAACTGTTTGTGAAAACAGTGGGGAGGGAGGAGAAAGATGTCTAGTAAAAGGATTATGAATCCAAATTGTGATAAAATGATGGGGGAAAAAAAATACCTAGCAGATTCTGGCTTCTTGGTAAGGTAGAAAGAATATCTAGACATTGGTAACCATTTTTGGATAATCAGGTATACAACTTATCAGGAAGACAATCGTCATTTAGCATGAGTCCCTTTACCAGCATGGAAGGGATCTGGCAACTTCACCCAGAAAAGCAGCCCCCAAGTCTATTTTGATTAGCAGCCTTCTTTTCCTGCCTTACCTAAACACACAGGCCCTGCAGCCACATTAAGCGTCCCCCTTCTTTTTGCTATTTTCTCCTATCTTCTTTGCTCTAAAGTAATGGAATAAAGAAGTTATGTATTATATATGTGTATATAATATATATTGATTTGAGTTTAGAGAGGTTTAGAGGAGTGATGTGTGGGATAACAGCACTTATCTCCTATACACTGCCATATTAGAGGAACCAGGATTTTCTTCTTTAAAGTGGATATGTCTATAAGAAATGGGGATAGGAGATAGGAAACAGTTCCATATCTTTTCTGGATAATCCAGGAATCTCATGACCTTTAGAATATTCCTAGAAAAAGTTCTTCATGCTGCTCTCCATCTCCACCTCACCAAGTCCAACCAACCACAGCTTAAACTGTATGAGAAACACAGGGAATATGTCCGCCTTTCCTCCCTCTCAAAGAAATATAAGCCACAGAAATATTAACATTCTTTTTTCCACCTTACAGACTGATTCTGGGAGAGCCAACTAATTTGGCTCTGCTTGCCCCTTGAAAAAAAAGATACTTTTGCCTTGGGCCATTCTAGTTAATGTTTATTGTTAAATTTATGTCTTTCTTGGGGCTTAAAAACAGTGGAATAAAAGTGCATCCAAGTTTTTTTGAAAGGCATTTAGACTAGAGATGGGCATGAAGAATATTAAGCAAAAATATAAAGCTCACACTGTTGTTTTTCAACATCTATTGGATGTAGCTGCTATCAATTTTCCATGGTCCTTTGGTTTCTTAGCTTTCATAAAACTATTGTGTACAATGGGCAAATGGACTCCACAGCTACCTGAAGCTTATATCAACTCTTAAAAATGAAAAATGGCCCTACTCTATGGCATAATGTAGTTTCTTTGAACATTAGGGATTCTTGTCTAAACATGTACAATTAGTTATACTGCAGAACTAAATAGATTTTCTTCTAGTGGCAGGTTCCTTTCAGGTACATAATGACAGAAAAATAGATTTGTTCCTTCAGATCCTTTTGTTTCCTCTATAGCTCTCTTGGCAAAAGCTCTTTTGCACAATGGAATGCGTTCCTACTAGACTCCATTGAGGAAGACTTAAGTGTTAACCATATTAGGACACTGAGAAATGATAAACTTAAGTTAGGCATAAAAAAAGAAAAATCAAATGAGAAATAAAAAGAAAGGAAAAGGAACTAAGAAAGTAGTAAGGAGAGAAGGAAGAAAAAGAAGAAATTGCTCCCAATCTATTGTATGTCCAAAAAGATAAATTTCTCCAAGGACATAACATTTCAGTTTTTGAGAAGGGAGATGATCTTAGAAATATTGAAAGATTTGTCTTTCAGGTAAGAAATGCTGCCTTACCATGTGGGATTTAGTAATTTTTTATTCAAAATAAGACGTTCACAGAATAAGAAATGATTATGAACAACATTGCTCTAAGGAAGAAAAGCTGTCTATTTTTTTGAGAAGTAGCAGTAGTTGTTACTTTTTAGACATCCTTTTCTTCCTTAAAGAATATAGTTGTGCAGATGTGGTAGATAAGTTGCATGGATAAGTGTTGAGTGCAAGAATTTCTTCTTACCGCTTTTTTTTTTTTTTAAAGATGATAGAAGTTTCATTTGGTAGCCAGAAAATGCTACATTGAAAAGGTTAATCCCAATAGTTTTGCAAGATTAATTTGTCCACTGCCTGTAATTCACTGGCAACGCTAATTCTGGGTTGCTGTGTGGTAGGGATTGATAATGACAGTACTCTGCTGTGGCTCTCAAAAAAGTCACACTACTCAGCAAAGATTTTACACAGTAAACTGTTCACCTTTTTCCTAAGTAAGATGTTTAGGGAGAGGTACTAATGGTTATGAGATGATAGGTAAAATTTTGGTAATATACACTCACTGATATTTAACTCAAACAGAATTCTAATCATAGAATCTTAGAACTGGCAATATTCTTAAAGGTCATTGACTCTCACCCCTATATTGTAGGGATGAGCAAATGAGGCTTAAAGCGGAATTTACAAGACTCCAAGTTATTGGAAGACCAAATAGTAGAAATCATGTCTTAAATATTAAACTTTGCTCCCTTTTCTTTCTGGGTTTTGGGCTCTTTAGTGATATGTTCCCCCTCTCGCCCCACTTATATATTACTTTATTGGGTTTAGGTTGAGTAAATACATAAAGGTCATAATTCCCTTATACACGAAATTATTCTCTGACCACTTCTATGATTAACTTTTTGAGTATTTGTCTAATGTATAATGTTTTCTCAGGAGGCAATTCCTAAAAATGAACTTTTGTTTATTTTTGCATATTTAAGGTTACAGAATTGTAGAGATGAAAATGAATCTCTAATATATCACTCAGTTCAACTCTCTTATTTTATAAATGAGGAATCTGAGGACCAGAGAGATTTCATCTCTTGAACCAGGTTCACAGCCAGCTAATGACCGACTGGAGACTAAAATGCCAGGTCTCAGAACTCAGTCCATTGCCCCTTCTGCATTACATTCATTCCACTACTTACATTTTATAAAAAAATAATTATGAAATATTTCAAACATGAAGAAAGATATGAAGAAGAGAGAAAAGAGAATAATATAACTAATACCCATTAATCCTACATTATGGGTCTTTAAAATCATAATGTTTTGCTTTATTTGCTTCAGACTATTTTGTCTCTTCACTTTAAAGAGTAAAGCAGGGCTTCCCTGGTGGCGCAGTGGTTGGGAGTCCGCCTGCTGATGCGGGGGACACAGGTTCGTGCCCCGGTCCGGGAGGATCCCGCATGCCGCGGAGCGGCTGGGCCCGTGAGCCATGGCCGCTGAGCCTGCACGTCTGGAGCCTGTGCTCCGCAACGGGAGAGGCCGCAGCAGTGAGAGGCCCGCGTGCCGCAATTAAAAAAAAAAAAAAAAAAAAAGAGTAAAGCAGATACTATTTAGTCCTCTGTATATCCCTCCCCCTCTCTCCTCCTTCTAGTTTTCTTTTTACCTGCAATTTTACAACTTTTGTTCAGAAAAATTTCAAACATGGAAAAGTTGAAAGAATCTTATGGTGATCACCATATAACTGCCATCTAGATGCGACTATTGACATTTTACTATCACTTTATCCGACATATATCCATCTAGCTATTCCTACATTCTTCATTTTTTTTGATCCTTTCAAATGAAGGTACAGACATCAGTACATTTTCCCCTAAACACCTACCATGCATATCATTAACTAGTGTACAATACTTGTTTACATTTTTTCTTTTGGTGTAAAGTTTACATAGAATGAAAAGCGCAATTCTTAAGTGTACTTTCATTGTGTTTTGACAATTGCATCTATCTGTGTAACCAACCATCCCCATGGTTATGCTTTAGAACACTATCATCACCCTGGAAAATTCCCTCATGTCCTTTCTTAGTCAGTCTCTGCCCCAAGCAACTTTGAAAAAGATACCATTCTGATATTTTCCACCACAGATTAGTTTTACCTGTTCTAGAATGGAATATAAATGGAGTCACACAGTATGTCCTGTTTTGTGTAAAACTTTTTACTCAGCATAATGCTTTTGGGATGTATCGATACTGTTGGGTATATCAATAGTAGTCCCTGTTTATTGCCAAGTAGTATTCCATTGTATGGATGAATCTTGGTTTGTTTATACACTCCCCTTTTTACAGAATATAGGCTTTCTATTTTGTGTCTATTATAAATAAAGCTGCTATGGTGGCCACTCCAGCCTTGTTGTACTTACTGTTTCAATGATATATCTTTTGTTATCCGTTTAATTTTAAGCTATCAGTGTCTTAATATCTAAAATACATCTCATATAGAAAGCATAGACTTGTGTCTTGCTTTTAAACAAATCCATCCTGACAATCTCTGCTGTCTAATTGGAATTATTAATCTGCTTACCTTTAATATAATTCATCATGTCTTTGGATTTAGGTTGTTAAAAAATTTGTTTTCTGTTTCTCCTCTGATTTTCATTCCTCTGTTCCTCTCTTGCTGTCTTATTTTGGACTCTAGAAATGTTTTTAGAATTCCATTTATATATGTGTGTATATACGCACACACACATATATTTTTAAAGGTACTATAGGGATTACAATATACATCATTAATTTTTCACAGTTTAATTAGGGTTAATACTGTATTACTTTAAGTAAAATGTAGAAATTTTGCAACTGTGTAAACTCATTTACTACTTTCCATTTTATATGTATACGTAAAATGTGTGTAATTGTTTTGCCTTATACTATTCAATTTCTAAAGCAGGAAAAATTTGATACAAATCATTTTTGAAAACTCAATTTTGTTTAAAGAAAGTGGAGACTAAGAAGACATGGGCGAAATGATATAAATAAAATAAAAATTAAAACTATGAAGTAGCATAAAATTTTTAAACCTATAATAATAAAAAGATAAGAAAATATTTAGTCAAAAATTGTGGAAAAATTATGAATGAAATCAGAGACAAAAACATTTTTAAGTTTATAAGCTTAATTCTAATATGTTTTAAAAATGCAAAAAATACATGACAGAATCTTTTTTGACTAACTGATTTGTTGAAAAGATAATCAGATAGCAAAAGAATGTTTTCAGAATCTGCATCAAGCTTCTTGTTTTCTAGCAAGGACTGAAACCAGGAGGAAAATCAAGCTAGCTATGCAGTTATTTGGCCAATGGTTTTGTAGCTTTGTAGTCAGACAGGAGCACAGAAAGGTCTTTGTCCTTTGGGAACTCTGAGACTGATGATGGCTATTCTATGACCAGCTCAGTTAGTAAAACTAAAATTAACTGGGCAGTAGTACTTTAGTTATGTTGGTAGGGAAACAGCAGTGGGTTCAGCCACTTTATTCAACTCTTCTTGTGAAGTCAGAAGTTGACTGGCCTTGTGTGGAAAAATCAATAAGGCATTTATAAACCTTCATGAAAGAAAAGATTTTTGAAAGGGGAATATGTTGGTTACATGGAGAGATGACCCTGTGTGAAGGTGGGAAGGGTTGGAGTAAGCGGATTAAGCAGCAGTGACTACAGGGAACACACGCCAGTATTTTTGATTTATGTTAGCGTTCATGTAGTGAGCACTATCTTGAGAATAGCAGTGCTTTAAAAACCCTATTGACGAAGCCCTGCACACACATGGTGGCGTCGGGAAGTTGCTGGATTGTACTGTGCTGAAGGATTCTGTTTGGGGGTAGCTGGTGATCCTTTTTTCTTAAGGGATGCCTGGTCTAGTCTTTATAGTTTGGGTGGATTGTATTTTGGTTCAAACTTTCTGCTCACACATAAGGTGATCAGTGACTTTTTCTGTTTAAAATTACTGCTCAGCCAAATTCATTGATGTCTAAGTTCTAGATTTTGAGTGTTTAGCCCTCCTCCTCTCTCCTTCCTCACTGCTCTCACTTCCACATGATTATTTAGGGTGAGTATATTTGTCATGGACATATTAGGTTATCAAAAATATGACAAGCCTCATTTTAACTTTGTTTAAAATTTGGTTAATATTTTAACTAATCTGCATTTGTACAACACTTTTATACCCTGAAAATTTGATTTTCTTAATCCCAATGAAATAAATTATTATTGGCTTCAGAAATATGATACAGTATAAAGGAACATAGGTGTACAGCTGTTTCATGAACGCATGCCGTTCTACTGAAGAATGTTTAGAATTATAGGAATTGAGTATATTTTCTCAAAGTACAAACATGTTGGTATGAGACACTGTGCAAGTGGATGGGCCTTTAGGCTAAATCTGCCCCTCAAAGCTTTCTTGTTGTATCTTAAATGATTTTCACTGCCAAAGCTGCTTTTTAATTTGTAAATGTGAAATGGGCTGGATCAAAGTCTTAGAAGATTCAAGGAATCTAATCCAATTTGATGTAGAACAAAACACAATTTAAAATCTAAATAATTCCCAAACTTAAGAAGCTGCTTTCTGATGTACTTTCTTTTCTAATCATCACAAAGTGAGACTCCTGCTGTAATTCTCTGTTCCCAAGATAGGCATCTCTTCTATGCATCTCTTTGGCAACCTTAAAAAAATTACCCTTACACTGGTTCATTTGATTTAGTGGTCTGGAAATTTGAAAATGAGGTTGTCTGTTAAAAGTGATCCCATGCAGTGTCTTTGGCAGCATGGGGTGTTCTGGAGCAGGGAGCAACAATGGCAGGAAGCCCCCTCAAAGAGCAGTGGTGCTGACATGATTGGGCAGAGCAGCAAAGGCTGATTTCCTTTCACTGAAGCTCTCCTGCCCCAGGCGTCTCCCTCTGACTGTCACCCCATTAATGCACAGCAATTGCTAGGCAGTCTTCAAGTCATCACCTTCTGAAAAACAACAGATGGGTTAACTGGATTGAGGTCACTCAGTGAGTCAGGAGCAGAGCTGGGGTTAAGTCCTCAGTCTCTTCATACCCAACCTGGTACACTACCAAATATATAGGCTGTGGCTCCATCAGCATTTCTAATGTTTGGGGAACAAGCTCATTAAAACAGCTCTAAACTGATTAAATAAGGTTTATAACCTGTTTCTTTCCCTTTCCTCCTTCCTTTCCTTCTTTCCTCCCTCCTTCCCTTTCTCCTTTCCTCTCTCCCTTTTTAAATTTCTTTTTAAAAAGAGCCTGAATTTATCATGTACCACTTACTGTTCAAATGTGCAAGGATCCGCCTTAATTATACTGCGTACCTCTCTGTGTAGCCTCCTTATTATGATAATCTTCCCACATCTCATCACATTTTATGTAAAATCTGAAATTAAAATGTTACAAGGTTTACCCTGAGTTTTAGGCAAGGAGAAAAAAATTTTTTTTCTTAAATGACTATTCTGATTCCATATGAGTTGCCACATATAAATGGCAGCTACTTGTTGATTATTTGTGGGGGAGAAGGGAAATCACATTTAATTGATATTTGCACACAAGAAACGAAGTTACCGTATGTGACAAGTTCAAGCTATAGAATTTACAACCAAGGTTTTACCCAAAGGCTCTTGAAAGATAGCAGAGTTAGCCACAGCGTTTAAATACCTCCTTCTGACCAACTGCCAAAATGAATCAAGGGCATGGGGGGGCGGGGTCAGAGAGAGAGAGAGAGAAAGAGAGAGAGAGAGAGAGAGAGAGAGAAAGACATTAAAAAAATGGAATTAATTTTATAAACAATTTGGAAAGATGGATAATGGACTTGATTGTGAATGACAGCCTTTCAAAACAGCGGTTTTAGTCTTTTTTTAAAAAAATTGTTTGTTTCTGGATCTGGACTTGATAACGTTTAGCAATGTTACAAGCATTCTCCCCAGAAACATGCATATGTGCTCATTATATACAATTTTTAATACAATTTTAGGTAGTTCTTGAACTCCCTTAAAGCTCATTCAAAACCGTAGGTTAAGAACTCTTATACTTAATAAGAATACTTAGAAAAAAATCTAGAATAAAAATTTAAAAATGAAATATTTTTAAATAATATTGAACTTAAACCAAGGATTTTTAGCTAGACCATAGACCTCTGACTCACTTTCTCATATATCACCTTACTAGTCATTAAAGCTACCAACTCTCACTTTTGAATCCCCAATCCTCTTATGCTGTTGCTTTGTACAACAGTGCTCTTAATTAATTAGTATCATCATAGAATTAAGCAGTGAAAGGAATTGTGAGAAATCATTTTGAGTTTATAATGTAACCCTTGGCCGTTAGATTAGGACAAATTTAAATCATTCTAAAAAATGAAATTACTATTAAAAATTTCCAAAGAAAATTCTACACCTATACTCAATAATGTCAATAGTTGGGCTTCCCTGGTGGCACAGTGGTTGAGAGTCCGCCTGCCGATGCAGGGGACACGGGTTCGTGCCCCGGTCCGGGAAGATCCCACATGCCGCGGAGCAGCTGAGTCCGTGAGCCAAGGCCGCTGAGCCTGCGCGTCTGGAGCCTGTGCTCCGCAACGGGAGAGGCCACAACAGTGAGAGGCCCACATACCGCAAAAAAAAAAAAAAAAAAGTCAATACTTAATACTTTCCTGTAAGATAAAGAAATTTTTCTTTATATCTGACCTAAATTCTTCATACTTCAGATTAAATAGTTATTTTCTTATCATCACTGGGAATTGAACACAGGTGGTCAACAACTTCTGTGTAATACTGCTCAGAGAGGCACCTTATTTTTTTAATCAGCTAAAATATGTAGATAATAGGTTGTTTTGATTGTATATTTAGTCTTGATCAGTTCCTGAAAGATTTTGCTGTGATTTAAACTCTTTGAATTTCAGCTTATGAACCAGAGTTTCTTTGGAACAAGCAAAACATGTTAAAATAGCAATTACTCTCGTAATTGCAAATAGCTGAAAGCTCCTGGATTTTTGATGCTTTTATTCTAGGTTTGATTTTCAATGTTTTTGATTGCTTCCCTCAAATTTCTTTGCATTTTCTTGTAGTTTTGTTTTTTTAAACCATGTTGATAGTTTTAAGCTCATCAGGAAAAAAAATGGAAAAGTCAGTTGGCGGATGAAATAGGAAGGAAGCAAAAGAGATTTTCCAATCTCTTAAGATGCCGTATCCTTTTGAAAGAACTCCGTTCAGATAAGAGTATTTTCCTGATCACTTTATATTTATTTTCAATTAATATGTTAATTAAACTTGCTTGTGGATTCTTCCAGACTCAACCTCAGTTATAGTTAAAGGAGCTGAGCTTTCACCAATGAAAGGAATCAATTTGGTTTTTGCTCCCCACCCTACCTCTTTCCTCTCTAAAAATGGCTGAAAGAAGTTTTTCATATTTGATATTCTTGTTACTAAGCCACTGATCCTATCAAGTGTTCAAATACAAAATATTCCTCAGTGGAAACTGTGTTCTCAGTGTGTCCGAAGGTTATTCAGGGTGGCATATGCTCTGTTCAAAGGGTTTCTCTCCATCCTTTTCTGTTTCCTAATCATGACCTTATATATTTGAATTCATGTCCTTAAGTACAACTCCTTTTCCTTGAGACAGTGTGGTTGTTTTTTTGTTTGTTTGTTTTGTTTTGTTTTTTTGCGTTACGCGGGCCTCTCACTGTTGTGGCCTCTCCCGTTGCGGAGCACAGGCTCCGGACGCGCAGGCTCAGCGGCCATGGCTCACGGGCCCAGCCGCTCCGCGGCATGCGGGATCCTCCCGGACCGGGGCACGAACCCGCGTCCCCTGCATCGGCAGGCGGACTCTCAACCACTGCGCCTCCAGGGAAGCCCGACAGTGTGTTTTTAATTCAAGAAGATTTTAAAATTGCTTTAGCAAGATCTTAATTAAAAAGGGAATTCTCTAAATCATTTCTGTGCATTTCTCTTCTCATAATTTATTTTAACATTTATTTTTTGTTGTTGTTTGTTTTTTTTATTTTAACACTTCATAGGCAGTGATGACACAAGACCACAGTCTCACAAACACACATGATACACATAATGCAACAGTATTAGAAATCAATAGTGTGTGTTTTATTGTATACTCTACCTGAAATATACAATAGGGTGACTTACATAAATCATTTATTCCCAGTCATGATTGATGACCTCATAACTCACGAGTGATGGGGCAAAGCAGAGCCCCAAATGAGTTATGAAATGCCATCAATAACAAGTGGAAACAAATGATTTATCCAGTGTCATAGCCCATTGTATGTTCAGTTTATGCAACAGCATTTAATGATAGAAACACCCAAAATGGGTGCATCTTGTATTTTATCTGTCATGTATGCATATACCCTTCCTATACTATTTTACAGTAGGTTAGTGCTTATTGGCCATTAAGAAAATGATCAAGGTTGAAATTGGAATGTGGATTGATAGAGAAGATATGATATTTATATATATAAATCTTTTTGGAATCTCTTTCCTCTTGACTAGGTTTTCCCCCTTATTTTCTTTTTAAAAATATATACCCCTTTTCTAGCAAGGAAAACATTGAAAACAATCTGCAGCTATGAATTCAACTTATTTCTTTTTCAGTTGACATTCTCGGAGAGAAAAAAAGCATGATTTTTAAAAGTTAAAGGATGTTATATGATTTTAACACTAATTTTTTTCCCATGTGATTTTTTTCTGAGTATACAGTTTAGAAGTTTCATATTCCCATATTCAAATGTAGTAAGAATCTGTCTGTTAAACTATTTTTATTTTGTAAACTTACCCTACGCATCCTATGTATATTTGGAAATCCTGCATGTTTCATATAGAAATCTATTGCAACGTTAAAGAGCATTTATATTTTCATTGCAAATTTAGAGATTTGTTTCACTGAGGTTAGAGATATTAGTGGTTGCCAGAAGACTATATTTAAGGCTAATTTTATGAGGTTCCCATTCCAGACTCAAAAATGACATTAACTTTTAGGAAAAAGTGACATTTAAAGATAGTGTTAGGTTTGTTCTTTTGAACTGAATTAAAAATCTGTGTCTTATGGCACTCTCCTTCAATACTTATTATTCTGATTCACTAAGAACTCCCAAATCTTGTTAGATAGCAGATTATCAAGTGAATTGAATGAACCATAATATGGGTAGTGTGCTGTGCTGTTTACTGTGCAAAGTTCAGCAAATCTAGCTTCTACTTGAAATGAACAATTAGACAAAAGGTAAAGAGGCAATTAGGCATAAAGATATCTTCGTGGGTCTTAGCAGTTACAGAAAATGCATACAGTTTGAGGCCATTTTATGAAAGCAAATGTGTGTCAAACTCTATAACTCCCTTTCGATTCCTTTGGAATATATATCTAAAATATAATATTACAAATCTGCCTACTTTTTCAAATATCCACTGTCATCATTTAGTCTAAGCAAATATCTTTTCTCCCCTGAACCATCTACAATGGACACTTCCAAATTTGATTCTGCATTTCTTCTTGTCTCCTATCAACATATTTTGCATATATGTAGTAGCCCTGAGTGAGCTTCTGAAAAGTGAGCATTCCCTGCTATAGCTCTTCAGTGTCTATGAAGTACATTTAGAATAAATCTAAAGCCCTCTATCTGGATTTCTAGCTAGTTCCTGTATAACCTGGTCCCTGTATAACTCTCCAGCCTCATCCTGATCCACTTTCCCTTTCACTTTAGTCACATATCCTTTTTTTCATTTCCACAAAGAGTCTGGCTGTGCTTCTGCTTTGGGGTCTTTTCCTGTTCTATTTCTTCTGATTGGAATTTGTCCCTCTGCCTAGCTATTGCCTGTTCATTATTCAGGTGTCTCCTAAAATGTCTTTCTCAGAGAAGTCTTCCCTGAATCTTCATCTAAATTAGGCCCCCATTATAGTCTCTCATTCTGCTTTTCCTTCACAATGACTATCACAATTTTAATTATATATTTATCTCTGTGATTATTTGTTCAATACATGTCCCCCTATGTAGGCTTTCAGCTCTATAAAGGAGGGCATGTATGTCTTATTCATTGCTTCTTCACAGTGTCTAGCACAGTGCCTGGCACCTAATAAACCCTTAATAAACATTTTTTAAAAGAAGTTAAGGTTGAAACTGACACAGTAGAAAAAGTTACTAACTTCTTTTGAGTAATTTCTCATTCATTGATCACCTACCACATGAAGTCTGTAAAACCTAGTAGTGTAGAGATTTACTAAAGGATTTTTACCCTTGGAAAACGGATACAACATATGACCACCCAAAACCAGTTCAAGTATTTATTGAATATATATGAGTAGAGGAGAGGCAGAGCTAATCCTGGAAGCTTACTTGATATTGGTGAGTTTGAGCCTTAATTTAAAAATGTGAGGAAAAGAGTAGTGAGAGGGAACAGAATGAACATTGTTATTTCCTGTGTTGGACCATGCATACAATTATGAAGGCACAAATTATGAGAAAGTTTATACTTTGCTATGGACTGAATTGTGTGTTTTTAAAATTCATATGTTGGAGTCTTAAGCCCCAATGTGGTGATATTTGGAGATGGGGGCCTTTGAGAGATGATTAGGTTTAGACGAAGTCATCGGAGTGGTGTCCTCATGATGGGATTGCTATTAAAAGAAGGGACTACAGAGAGCTTGCTCTCTCTCTCTCTCCACACTCATACAGCGAGAAAGGGCCATGTGAACACACACCAAGAAAGTAGCTGTCTACAAGTCAGGAAGAGAACACTCATTAGAGCGCAACCATGCTGGCACCCTGATCTCACACTTCCAGCCTTTAGAACTGTGAGAAAATACATTTCTGTTACTTAAGGAATACCCAGTCTAGGTATTTTGTTATGAAGCCAAACTGGCTAAGACACATGTCTTACCTGAGGATCTGCTTTTCTGGAACATTTATTGAACTGAAAAATCTAAAACTAAAATGCAGCTGAGAGGCTATAAAAATGAGAGTGATTACTTATCAGCAGTGTACCTTAGTAGAACTCTTCAATGGCATGAGCATAAGACGATGGTATAGATACCTCCTAGAGATTTTACTTGCTATATACTGAAAGTGGTTGATACTAATAATTATGATGCAATCTTAGACTCTATCAATAGGAGTATACTACTTGAAATCAAGGAGATAAAATGCCTTTATTTGAACCAGGTAGCCTTCAACTAGAGTTATGACTTTGTTCAGGGAAACATATTAATAATCCAGAGCATTGATTTGTATCAGAATTTAGTGGGAGAAAATTAAAAATTTTAATTGCCAAGTCTACCCCAGAATTATTGGATCATGATATATGTGGGTGGGACCTAGAATTTGTGTCTAAGAAAACAAACTCTGAGACTTAGGGAAACATTGAACCATAGCGTATTCAAGAACACTTGGGATGGTAAGAAGGCACAAAATTCTATCTTAGCAGTAAGGTTTAAAGGTTTTGGAGATGTTTAGTCTGGAAAGGATAAAACATTATAGTTGTTCAATATTTGAAATCTCCAAGGATAGAAGAATAATATGACTTGATGTCTGTCATTCAGAGGGCAAAACTTGGATCAATGTGTAGAAAATTCAGGTAGTGTGATTTAGCCTCAACATGAAGCTTTAGTGATTTCTAGTGTTGTTCAAAGAATGAGTTACATTGGTAATTGCTGAGATCTCTCTTACTGGAGATATTTAAGTAAAAGCTGGGTAACCTCTAAGGGAAGGGCATGTGTAAAACTTCCCAATACATTCTTCCTTCCCAAAGGTAGAAGTAGTAGAGTAGATATCAGAGTTTGCAGTCATGTGAATGACAGAATATATTTTTAAAAAACATCTCCTCTGTATCTAGCATATATGACATAATTAAATACATGCATGTTCTACCTCTCTTGGTCCTAAAAATTTCTACAATTTATTACTCCTTTGTTTCAAGGGTTTGAAGGTCTCTGATCAAATGAAGATGTCTTGTGGGAAGGTAACAGTGTAAGCGATTTTTATTTGCCATCTTCAGTGGAGATTGCTGAGGGAATATTATACAGAAAAATTAATTTGTGAAGGTAGTGAATGGAAATGGATGAATAAAGAACATGAGCTCTGTCCAACCAGTGAAGGTCTGCGAAAATGGGGTTCCAACTTTCTAGAGGGTGGGGAGTTGGATTAGGGCACTGAACACCTCAGAGAAGTATCTTGTGGGAAAGGGATAAAAAAAACACTCAAAGCTAAATTCCTAGGCCTCATTATCTTGCTTAGAGCAATTTCTGATCCTTGCTTTATTCATACTCAGTTATTAGGGAACCCTTTTTCTTTTGCATGTCTCTTGCCCAAACCTCTGATTGGAATTTTTCTAATTCTGTTACATTTCATAATACAATCCTGTTGGTGATGGAATTAGGTGATTCCCTTTTAGATTAGATCGGGAATTACTGGTGTCCCCACCTGCAACAGGATGTTTGTGGAACAGCATCCAAATCTGGGTTTCCCAGGTACCACCCATTGAGCCTGTCATATATTATAGGAGTTTGAGATTGGGTAGCTGTCCCTGGGATGCAGCAATTTGTGGTAACTGTCTCTTTCTTGTGGTTGGGCAACTTTTCATGATGACAGCATGTCAGAGAAAAGAGTATTCTTTCTTTCCAGGTGCAGAGAAACACCTGAATCCCAAGCCTATGTACAAAGTTGCTAGTCAAAGCAAAGAACTGCCATTCTTTGTTTTCATCTCTATACTGGCCATCCGGGCTGCCCAGGTGTAATCTTTGTCCTTTAAAGTCATACCTTAGCTTTAATTTTGCTCTGATTTCACCCAAATACGGATGTTTGGAGGATGAGAGGAAAAAGAAAAAGAAAATACAATTAAATGCTCCATGTTATCTTGTATGTGGCTCTGGGGACTTCTTTTTGTACATTAAAATGAAGTAGTGATTTATTTATTTATGATTGATTTCTTGCCTGATTCTAACTTGTAATTAAGATAAATTACAAAAATAATACAACAAAAACTAAAAATTGGGACCAGGTGAAATATAAATCATATGGAATAATGATTCAAAATCCTCGTCATAAACCAGAATCATCTTTTGTTTTCTTTTTATTAAAGAAAGGTATGGCTAAACCCTACCCCAGATCTTTTACTAGAATCTTTGGAATCTGAGCCAGGGTCATGTGTAGTTTTAGAAAGTAGATTTGATGCATAGCCAGAATTGAGAACAGATTTCTTAGGTCAGGTATTCAGCTAGGTGGTTCTATCTCAGGGTCTCTCATGCAGCCGGGAAATCAGCAGTCTGCTTCCATGATGGCTCACTCACATGGCTGTTGGCAGGAGGCCTTGGTTCCTTGTCACTTGAGCCTCACCATAGGCTGTTTGAGTTTTCTTGTAACATGGGGGCTGGCTCCCTCAGAACACATGATACAAGAGAAGGAAGAAGGCAGGAGCCACAATGTTTTTTGTAACCTAGTCTTGGAAGTGACGTTCTACTGGTCAAACAGACTAACGCTGATACAATATGGGAGGATGCTGTACAAGGCTGTGAATATAAGGAGGCAGAGGTAATTGGGGACCTCCTTGAAGGGTGGTTACCACACCTACCATGACTCAGCTGTCACTCCATGAATCAGGGAACAATTATTGGGATTTTGCCAGCTGTCAAGAATGTCTATTCCTACTGTCTACTCAGGAACTGGAAAATAACTACAGAGTGAGTTTGCAGACATACTGAACTGAATGACAGGTGGACTTGAGCGAAAACTTCATTTATCACATGACTACCATGAGCCTCTACTCTGATTAGTGGATCACAGTGAGTCCCCCAAGAATTAATTTTAGCTCAGAGCCCATGTTGAAAATCTTCAAAAGGTCTGAGTATTTCTCTTTGCTCAATGTATGGTCACTGTAGTAAATGGCTGCTGTTACTTTGGGGAAAACTTGGAGGTGATACATTGTAGGTTCTTCCACATCAGTACCTGGCCTTCTAAGTGAGAGTTTGTGGTTTTCTATTAGGGTGACTCAAGTCAGGCCTTTGTTCACCATACCTAGAGGTTTTCATTTTACAGATCAAGTAACTGTTCATTTATTTTAGTTATAAGGACCCTGTGGTTAATTAGTTATTGTCAAAGTTCATTCTGATGGTCCCTCTAGCTCTCCTACCTATTATGGTAACTGTATTCTCTTTGCCTCTTGTAGTTAATTCTCTGCCACCGTCGGATCTTATTATATCCACTGAAACTAAAGGACTCAATGGCAACATGTTCCACCTCCTGTCTGCCTTCAGAGGACAGTTATGACAGTTTTTTCTGAGGATATTGGTGTTTCTTTGACAATTCATTTGTAAATATCTTTGTGAAGGTAGTGTGCTTTGGCCTGGGAGAAACTGGAAGTAGTCACATGTGATACATTCCTTCCAACTTAAAAAATAAAATTCTTGCATTCCCCCTTCCATCTACCAAGACTTTTCCAGCATCTCCATCAAATTATTTTAGGTCACGAATGAGTTTAGATTTCAGATAAGTAACTGATGGCAGTTTGGCATTTGACTTAGGTCTGGAAGAAAATAGGGTGTGGCATGGGCAATACTGCCATCCCTTTACAAGTTAGCAGGCTCAAGTGAGGTCAGTACCAGTTCTTCATGCAAGGTGGAACCCTATTGACTCAATAGGTTAGTAGGATTTGGGGATTGCTGTGTAATCAATGGTACTCGAAAGATCCTAATTGTCACCTTTCTCAATTTTTACCAAATTCTCAAGGTTCCACTCTTTCCTAAGCAAGTTTCTGATTGTCACATAAGAAATATAAGACTTTGTTGTAATTTAGCAACTAAAGAATCTTCTTTTGATTTTTAGCTAGTCAATCCTGTGACAGTAGAAATAAGAGATTTTTTTAAGGTAGACAGGGAACTCCCTGTTTTCTGCTTATGGCTTAAACAAAGACTTTATGTTAGAGTCTGCTATTTTTCTTGTTATAAGTCTTCCATGCAGTTATAAGCAACTGATCTACCTGACCATCCTTGCATTCTTATGCTCATCATACTCTGTTTCAGAAACTGCTACTTATTTTATTACAGTTGTACCTTTGATAGGTACTTCATTCCAAGTGATCATAGGTGGTAACTGAAGTATCTGTTTTACTACTGGATACCATGATTTATTAATATTCAATCCTTTTTTGGCAGGCAGGTTCTTACTTCTTTTAAGCAACTCAGATGTTTATCTTTGAGTGTTTTATCTACAATTACTTCTGATAGCTATCTGTATTAGTCAAGGATCAGTTGCTCATATCAGAAACCACTTTAGCTATTTTAAGCAAAAAGAAATTAAATATAAGGTATTAGGTGCTTAAAAATGTTGGAATTCTGGGAGGATTTAAACTAGGCCAGGCCTCTAGGGAGACTCCCAGAATGATGTTGCAGAACAGTTCTGCCAAAGAAATTGCAAACTCAGCTAACTCAGCCTTTCCTCAGGAGGTTGGGAAATCAAGTATTTATCACCAGAACTGTAAACTCCAGAGCCACATTACAGCTACTAGATCTGACCCAGAAAAATTTGTTGCCTTGTGCATTAAGCCTATGTTCCACTTAAATAAGTACTGAATTCAAGAGTCATACATCTAATTGGTAAAACCTAAACTGCATCTGGAATTCTAGATTTGAGGGAATGCAGAAAATGAGAGCTCTCTAGCCTTTATAATACAAAATTGATTTAAAGTATTTATCATAGTTCTTGGAAATTCATGGTAAAATATCGAAGAATGTTAGTTATTTTTTTATTACCGAGAAAGTATATCATATGTTATCTGAGTGCACTGTACTGTTTAGGGTAGACTTTCATTTTGTGTTCTCCTTATTCATGGTCCTCTTGGCAGAGAATGATTGTTATGCACATGGACTTTATTACCAATTGCCCTGTTAGTAGGTGTCTTGAGATTTTTGCACGTAGTGTACTCACCATACTGAAACTCTCATGTAGCTTCCAATGGTGAATAGTTGAACAAGAATTTGAGTGCTTATTTCATGGGTTCTTATAACAAATTGAACAATTCTTGTGCCTCATCCATTTGTTAAACCTATATTAGTATTCTGAAGATAATTTGAAGACTGGAAAAATATAGTGAATAAGAAAAATGCATTGTGCTTTGAAGTCTCCAGAAGAGGATGCTTATAATATATTCAGAGTATCCTTAGTTTGATATTTGTCTCTGGTCAGTCACAACTTTGTAATTCTTGCTTGGTCTCATAAAGATTGCCTTGTTTATTATTAACATATATGAAAGAATAAACAGTGACAGGATTCAGAGATACTTAGGTAAGTAATAATGAAAGTTCATGTATTGATTGTAAACGCTAAATCCAAACCATAATTCTTATATAGTGGACTACATATTGACAAAGCTGTACAGATGTGAAAGACAAAGTAGTTCTAAAAATGTTGACATTTCATAGACAGTTAGGGCTGGAAGGGATCTTAAAGATCATCTAGTTTAACCTTCTCATTTTATACCTGGGGAGACTGAGAAACAGAGCTGTAGATAATAGTACAGAGTCATAAAGTTTGTTAATTTTCAGGCCCCAAATACAAATCAGTCTGCTTTGAAGTTCAGTCCAGTCCAGGCCTCTAGCTACTATAAAATACCTTTTCCTTTTAATATTCTTAGTATTCATTACCTAGCTACTCTTGATCCGTGTTTCTTTCAAAGTACAAAGGAAATCAAAATGTTTAAATTAGTTTCAGTGTTAAAATCCATTCATGTAGTAAAACATTTCTGATCTTTTTTTCTGCTTTTTAAATGAAGATTTTGAAGACGGCTTGCAAATGTTGTTTGCAGAACAGTTTGCTCTCCAATAGTGATATATCATCACTTTCTTTTCTAGAGAAGTTTTCTTTATTGCCCAACAACTGGTTTTCATATTCAGTGGAGTGGAGCAGCGGTGGCATCCGGTGATTAATTAGTTCAAAAAGTGTTAGTTCCCCAAGGGTAGCCTGTTAGATACTTTCCAGGTCATTTTAAAAAGAAATCTATTGCTCAAGTTTACAGGTGGTGGCACACTGAATTTAGATTCGCTATAAGGCACACAATGAATTTGCCACTTCTGCAAGTCTCATTGCTAACCCTCTGTTACAGTAATCCTGAGCAACAATCCAAGTTTACGTTTGACAACAGAGATATGAGCACTTGCCTCTTTGATTCTATATTACATTAAATATTCTTGGCACTTTCTTTTTAGATTCTTGTTATAGCCTGCACCATTTGGTCTTAAAATGGTTTAGCTTAACGTCCCTGGGGAATTAATTTCTTCTGAATCCTGAATAATTTTGTTAAATTAATTGGGTGAAATCTGTAAATGGTTGGCTTTAGTCCTGTGTAGGACTGTGGACATCAGTAGATCAAGTCACCTTTCAATTTAATCCCTGAAGTTGTTCTCAACAGTGTTGGTATTGGATTATATAATAAAGTGTACATTGTCCTTTAAAATATTATTATGCTGTTTTTCATCTTTGAAAGTTACTACTTGATCTTGGTACTGAAATGGTAGCTTAAACACATCCAGTGAAGCTAAGAGATTCTTGGCAGAAACGCTGATAGGGAACGTTTTATGTGAATGTAGTCAGAGCCTAGGTGAAGGTATTATCTGATACAATTCATAACATATTTGGCCTTTTCTAGGTTTTAGAGCCATTAAAACCTGAGGGCAAAATTTTGCTTGCCTCGATATAGGAGGAGCAAATCTTGGGCCTCATTTTTTTTTTTTTAATTTTTTTAAACATCTTTATTGGGGTATAATTGCTTTACAATGGTGTGTTAGTTTCTGCTTTATAACAAAGTGAATCAGTTATACATATACATATGTTCCCATATGTCTTCCCTCTTGCGTGTCCCTCCCTCCCACCCCTCCAGGCTGTCACAAAGCACCGAGCCAATATGCCTGTGCCATGAGGCTGCTTCCCACTAGCTATCTACCTTACTACGTTTGTTAGTGTGTATATGTCCATGACTCTCTCTCGCCCTGTCACAGCTCACCCTTCCCCCTTCCCATATCCTCAAGTCCATTCTCCAGTAGGTCTGCGTCTTTATTCCTGTCTTACCCCTAGGTTCTTCATGACTTTTTTTTTTCTTAAATTCTATATATATGTGTCAGCATACGGTATTTGTCTTTTTCTTTCTGACTTACTTCACTCTGTATGACAGACTCTAGGTCTATCCACCTCATTACAAAGAGCTCAATTTCGTTTCTTTTTATGGCTGAGTAATATTCCATTGTATATATGTGCCACATCTTCTTTATCCATTCATCCGATGATGGGCACTTAGGTTGTTTCCATCTCCGGGCTATTGTAAAAGGAGCTGCAATGAACATTTCGGTACATGACTCTTTTTGAATTTTGGTTTTCTCAGGGTATATGCCCAGTAGTGGGATTGCTGGGTAATATGGTAGTTCTATTTGTAGTTTTTTAAGGAACCTCCATACTGTTCTCCATAGTGGCTGAACCAATTCACATTCCCACCAGCAGTGCAAGAGTGTTCCCTTTTCTCCACACCCTCTCCAGCATTCATTGTTTCTAGATTTTTTGATGATGGCCATTCTGACTGGTGTGAGATGATATCTCATTGTAGTTTTGATTTGCATTTCTCTAATGATTAATGATGTTGAGCATTCTTTCATGTGTTTGTTGGCAGTCTCTATATCTTCTTTGGAGAAATGTCTATTTAGGTCTTCTGCCCATTTTTGGATTGGGTTGTTTGTTTTTTTGTTATTGAGCTGCATGAGCTGCTTGTAAATTTTGGAGATTAATCCTTTGTCAGTTGCTTCATTTGCAAATATTTTCTCCCATTCTGAGGGTTGTCTTTTGGTCTTGTTTATGGTTTCCTTTGCTGTGCAAAATCTTTGAAGATTCATTAGGTCCCATTTGTTTATTTTTGTTTTTATTTCCATTACTCTAGGAGGTGGGTCAGAAAGGATCTTGCTGTGATTTATGTCATAGAGTGTTCTGCCTATGTTTTCCTCTAAGAGTTTGATAGTTTCTGGCCTTACATTTAGGTCTTTAATCCATTTTGAGCTTATTTTTGTGTATGGTGTTAGGGAGTGATCTAATCTCATACTTTTACATGTACCTGTCCAGTTTTCCCAGCACCACTTATTGAAGAGGCTGTCCTTTCTCCACTGTACATTCCTGCCACCTTTATCAAAGATAAGGTGTCCATATGTGCGTGGGTTTATCTCTGGGCTTTCTATCCTGTTCCATTGATCTATCTTTCTGTTTTTGTGCCAATACCATATTGTCTGGATTACTGTAGCTTTGTAGTATAGTCTGAAGTCAGGGAGCCTGATTCCTCCAGCTCCTTTTTTCGTTCTCAAGATTGCTTTGGCTATTCGGGGTCTTTTGTGTTTCCATACAAATTGCGAAAATTTTTGTTCTAGTTCTGTGAAAAATGCCAAGGGTAGTTTGATAGGGATTGCATTGAATCTGTAGATTGGTTTGGGTAGTATAGTCATTTTCACAATGTTGATTTTTCCAATCCAAGAACATGGTATATCTCTGAATCTATTTGTGTCACCTTTAATTTCTTTCATCAGTGTCTTATAATTTTCTGCATACAGGTCTTTTGTCTCCTTAGGTAGGTTTATTCCTAGATATTTTATTCTTTTTGTTGCAATGGTAAATGGGAGTGTTTTCTTGATTTCACTTTCAGATTTTTCATCATTAGTATATAGGAATACCAGAGTTTTCTGTGCATTAATTTTGTATCCTGCTACTTTACCAAATTCACTCATTAGCTCTAGTAGTTTTCTGGTAGCATCTTTAGGATTCTCTATGTATAGGATCATGTCATCTGCAAATAGTGACAGCTTTACTTCTTCTTTTCCGATTTGGATTCCTTTTATTTCCTTTTCTTCTCTGACTGCTGTGGCTAAAACTTCCAAAACTATGTTGAATAAGAGTGGTGAGAGTGGGCAACCTTGTCTTGTTCCTGATCTTAGTGGAAATGCTTTCAGTTTTTCACCATTGAGGATGATGTTTGCTGTGGGCTTGTCATATATAGCCTTTATTATGTTGAGGAAAGTTCCCTCTATGCCTACTTTCTGCAGGGTTTTTATCATAAATGGGTGTTGAATTTTGTCAAAAGCTTTCTCTGCAACTATTGAGATGATCATATGGTTTTTCTCCTTCAATTTGTTAATATGGTTTATCACATTGATAGATTTGCGTATATTGAAGAATCCTTGCATTCCTGGAATAAACCCCACTTGATCATGGTGTATGATCCTTTTAATGTGCTGTTGGATTCTGTTTGCTAGTATTTTGTTGAGGATTTTTGCATCTGTGTTCATCAGTGATATTGGCCTGTAGTTTTCTTTCTTTGTGACATCCTTGTCTGGTTTTGGTATCAAGGTGATGGTGACCTCGTAGAAGGAATTTGGGAGTGTTCCTCCCTCTGCTATATTTTGGAAGAGTTTGAGAAGGATAGGTGTTAGCTCTTCTCTAAATGTTTGATAGAATTCTCCTGTGAAGCCATCTGGTCCTGGGCTTTTGTTTGTTGGAAGATTTTTAATCACAGTTTCAATTTCAGTGCCTGTGATTGGTCTGTTCATATTTTCTATTTCTTCCTGATTCAGTCTTGGCAGGTTGTGCATTTCTAAGAATTTGTCCATTTCTTCCAGGTTGTCCATTTTATTGGCATAGAGTTGCTTGTAGTAATCTCTCATGATCTTTTTTATTTCTGTAGTGTCAGTTGTTACTTCTCCTTTTTCATTTCTAATTCTATTGATTTGAGTCTTCTCCCTTTTTTTCTTGATGAGTCTGGCTAGTGGTTTATCTATTTTGTTTATCTTCTCAAAGAACCAGCTTTTAGTTTTATTGATCTTTGCTATTGTTTCCTTCATTTCTTTTTCATTTATTTCTGATCTGATTTTTATGATTTCTTTCCTTCTGCTAGCTTTGGGGTTTTTTTGTTCTTCTTTCTCTAATTGCTTGAGGTGCAAGGTTAGGTTATTTATTCGAGATGTTTCCTGCTTCTTAAGGTGGGCTTGTATTGCTATAAACTTCCCCCTTAGAACTGCTTTTGCTGCATCCCATAGGTTTTGGGTCGTTGTGTCTCCATTGTCATTTGTTTCTAGGTATTTTTTTATTTCTTCTGATTTCTTCAGTGATCACTTCATTATTAAGTAGTGTATTATTTAGCCTCCATGTGTTTGTATTTTTTACAGATCTTTTCCTGTAATTGATATCTAGTCTCATGGCGTTGTGGTCAGAAAAGATAATTGATACAATTTCAATTTTCTTAAATTTACCAAGGCTTGATTTGTGACCCAAGATATGATCTATCCTGGAGAATGTTCCATGAGCACTTGAGAAAAATGTGTATTCTGTTGTTTTTGGATGGAGTGTCCTATAAACATCAATTAAGTCCATCTTGTTTAATGTATCATTTAAAGCTTGTGTTTCCTTATTGATTTTCATTTTGGATGATCTGTCCATGGGTAAAAGTGGGATGTTAAAGTCTCCTACTATGAATGTGTTACTGTAGATTTCCCCTTTTATGGCTGTTAGTATTTGCCTTATGTATTGAGGTGCTCCTATGTTGGGTGCATAAATATTTACAATTGTTATATCTTCTTCTTGGATTGATCCCTTGATCATTATGTAGTGTTGGGCCTCATTTTTAAGGTATACTATTATAGGTACTGAGAACCCTACTTTCCAGGGTACAGTAGTTGAAACAACACATTTTCCTTAACCATCTGCCATATGCCTAATGTGCAGGGTGCTCCAGGGAACAAGAGAAGCAGAAATGGGCAAGGCCATAGTGGCCTGCCAGGGAAAAGCAAATACTGGACCTTCTTAATTTAACCTCTTATTAACCATTTTTCCTCAGCTATAGGAAGAGTGACTTTGAAGTGCTGAACTGTAAGATACACTTCAAACAAATATGATTGCTAATATTCTTGTTCTCAAAGGGCTCAGAAAGTGGCTATCAGCGAACGCAAAATGAGACCTTTATCATTTTTTCCTTTTTGTTACTATCTAAAAGAGATATCATGGGCAGAATGTCACTTTTTTTTTTTTTTTTTTGTGGTACGCGGGCCTCTCACTGTTGTGGCCTCTCCCATTGCAGAGCACAGGCTCCGGACGCGCAGGCTCAGCGGCCATGGCTCATGGGCCTAGCCACTGTGCGGCATGTGGGATCTTCCCAGACCGGGGCACGAACCCGTGTCTCCTGCATTGGCAGGGGGACTCTCAACCACTGTGCCACCAGGGAAGCCCCAGAATGTCACTTTTAATCCTTTCCTGTGTCTCTTATGCATTTAGTGAGCTTCTTTAATTACAATCTTGAAAGTGTCAAGAAAAGATTGGCAATATTAATTTTTAAATGTATTACTGTTTCTAAATGTTTGAGAACTTTTTTTTCCCCTCCTCCTTGGAAAACAAAGGCAATGGCTCAGTGCTTTAATTTGGGTTTATTTTTCCATTTTAACTCTGGTTAATTGTTGTAAATATAGTGCAAATTAATAAAAATCCACTTTTGTACTAAAAAATGAACAGAAAGTCTGTTGAAAAGATTCTTATTTTCAAGTCTAGACATCAGTGATCTTGATAATTAATGCCTGAATTTCCAGGTTGAGAAAGTTTACAAAACTTATCCAAAAAATACGATTTTTTCCCCTCATTACTCACAGTCATAATTATCACCATAGGTTATTTGAAAAATCATCAAACTGTACTCAGCTCTGTGCTGTGAACTTAAACTGCTTATTTACTGACTTGTATATTAATTCTGCCTTTTTCGCCCAGAAGAAAACTGTCTTATGCCATAGAATTAACTACCCTATAACCCACAATGAAGTGGAATATTTTATTAGTTAACTTCTCCATCGTTTCTCTTCCCTGTCTTTCGGTGGGCAGTTTTCACCAGAAGGTGGAGCAAACTCTTCCAATATTTGACAGGTATTCAGTTCTCAGGTGAAGGCTGTTGCTGTCCTTTCCTCCCATTCCTCACAGCCTCGCTCAGAGGATTTCAGTTAGAACCTCTAATTCACTAAGACCATTAAAATATGCAGGAGAACGATGTTTTTTGTTTGTTTATTTGTTTGTTTCTTTTTGGTGGTGTTGTTTTGTCCTCAGAGTAGCCAAAAAAACTAGCTCTAGAAACTTCAAGGTTTATCCTGGCTCCTAAGTGGCCAGGGCACCATGACAGATACTTAACTGCACGTGGCTAAGGTTTGTTCTCTTAAAGTGGTACCTATTGCCAGGTTAAATGGCAAAGAAGTTGCTTCTGAGTCCAAGAGGGTGCTCTTGTGGTGGCTGGTGGATGATATTATCTTTTCAACCATTGTGAAGGGGGTCAAGGAATTTCTCCTGCGACTCCACATCTAGTTCTTTGAAAAGGTATTACATTCTCTGAGAAGTTAATTGATAAACATGGTAAATTTGGTGAATTGGCTGCTTGCAAGTGGATCTTCAGGTGAATTGCCACAGAAAATTTGTTTCAGATGAGTTAGTTTTTGGCATATTAATATAGAGCCAGGCTAAGCCATGATGTTTGCTAACTTCTTGCCCGAATACCACAATAAACTTGTCTTTTGGCTTCCATTTGTCACGCTCTCCTACCATTTCACTCTCTCTCTTATAGCCAGAGTGACATTTCTAAAAACACCAATCAGCAGTGCTGTTCTTCTCCTCTTAAACCCTGTAGTCACCCCTCATTGATTTCAGGATGGTTCCACCTGTTCCAGCACCACCTCCACCCCCACCCCACCCCGACCCTCTCAGATCCCTAGGCACCTGCCCCTACACCACTCCCCATTCCCATGCTCCAGCACTTCATTCCTTCCAAATCCCGCCTTTCTTAGGGCTTACACGTGTTGCCCTATGTTGCAGCCATTTGCTCAGAAATCTCCCCACCTTTTCCCCTAACTCCTTTTAACCGTCTTGATCTCAGGTGAAATGTCACTTCTCCTGGGAGGTCTTCTAACTCCTATTCTAGTTTAAGCCTCCTGATGAGATGTCTTTTTTGTACTTTTAGCTTTTTTCATCACTTGCATCAGTACTATAATAAAATTATTCAAATAATTGGTCTCTGTCTTCCCCACTAAAATGCAAGCTTCAGGAGGATGGGGATCAACAGCTGTCTTGTTCAGTGCTATCCAGTAGCATTTCTTCAATAATGGAAACATTCTATTTTGCATTGTTCAGTATGGTAGCCATGAACCACATGTGGCTATTGAGCACTTGTAATATGGTTAATATGACTGAGGACATGAAGTTTTAGTTTTATTTGATTCTAATTAATTAAAATTTAAATTTAAATAGCTATGTATGGTTAGTGGCTTTGAACAGCATAGGTCCCACTCACCAGTGTATCTCAAGCTCTTAGCATAGCACCTAACATAGTAGGTGTTCAATTAATATTTGTTAAATTAACAATTTACTGGGGTTTGTATTATTAATCTTATTTTTGGATAATAAAATTGAAGGACAGAGAGAATGTGACTATCACTCACAAGCAGGTACATACATACATTCATTCATGCTTTATCTAATGCCTACTTCCAAATGAGATTTGATTCTGTGGTTAGGTTAACTCTATCATTCACCAAGATTCTGTTTAATTATAAATTCCTGTGTGCAATGATCTGTTATTTGATTTACATTTTTAAACCTCAAATTTCTAAGTCTCAATTTCCTCATCTGTCAAATGGAGAACATGATAATAACTATCCTTTCATATTAAAAATCTAAATGAGGTAATGTATATAAAACTTTTTCCCCATGGTTCTGGATACAAAGGGATTGTTCAATAAATGTTACTTGCAATTATTCTTAATTATTATTTCTTAAAGCCACTTCCACCTCCCCATGAGAGAGAGAGTTGCTTCCTCTGTTTTGGGCTAATATCACTTTTTAGACTACCATATGAAAGCATGCATATATTTTATAACTATTTTGCTTTCCTCCTTCTTTAACTAAACTATCACCTCCTTGATAACAGGGATTTTATATTCCTGTTTCCATTCCTACTCCCTTGTATAGCACCTGGCTCAAAGCAAACACTGAGAAAATGTTTATCAAGTGAATGAAGTATAGCAAATTAGGGCCAAAGCTCCAGACTTCCTGACCCTTGAGCATGCGCTCATTTTACTTAACAATATTATCTCTTACTTCTGGGGGGGGGGGGGAGGGGGAAGAAGATTCTTTTGATGTACTAAAGACACAGACTTATAATGTGTGAATTTACGAGTGTTTTACAAAATATATAGAATGTTTATAATGTTGAGTGTGCATGTACTAGCTTTATAATAAGAAAATAATTAAAATTACACAAAATTTGTATGACAACCAAATGGCATTCTCATGGCTTTTAACCTGTGAGTGTGCCCACTTCTTTGTCTGACTTTGATATCAGGATAGAAATGCTCCTAAGGATTAATTCTTTGTGATTAAAAACCTGTCCTTAGTGTCAAGGAAAGTTCCCTTGTTGAAATATATGTCCTACTAATACAATGAGGTGAAACAAGAATAGGCAAAAAACTATTTCTCAAATCTTGGGAAGTTTTCTGTAGGGCATGACAACATGAATCGTGCATAATACCTAGTATGTATAATTCAGTGTTTATGTATTTTGCATTTTGCCTATGAACTCTAAGTACTTCACGTATATTAAAACAGTTCCAGTTTCTTTATAATTCTAGAAACCAAAGATTAGAGACAACTTTGTTTTGAATAGACAGAAACTCTGTTGTTCTGGGAGAATGACAAATGTCAGGTCATGTAGATTTTGAGTGAAACTTGAACTAGAATTCAAGTTTCTTCTTACTCTTGGTCTGGTACCAGATTATATTTTTCAGCATATAAACAGTAATATCTGGTATAATTATGTAAAAGCTATTTGTATTTGAAAACTCAAATCTATAGTTGTCAAATAGCAGGGGATATATTTATAGCTAAGGAAGTTAGTATGATGGCTGTGGTGTTAGTACATGTATGATTTCATAGTTTTATTTATTTATTGTTACAAAAGGGATATAAATTAATTTCATGCTCTACTTCTCAAATAGTTTTGAACTCTGTGAGCAAATGCCATCATGCCAGCCAAGTAGTAGTCCTCCAAATTTAACACTGGTAAACATGAAATGTTCATAACTTAGATATTCAAGTCATATAACAATAGATTTTTTTTTCTGAGAAGTTCCCTGGATTTAAGTTTCTCTTCAGTATTTAATAGGTTGCTCACAAGCTATGTTGTATAGCCAAAGCTAATGTAATATTGTAAGTTAACTATACTTCAATAAAAGAAAACCTATTTTTTATAGGTTTATAGGCTCATGAAGACTTGCCCAAGAAAACTAGTATATTTCTCTTCTGTTACTTGGCATCCAAAATGTGAAAAAGAGAACTAAGGGTATGTGCTAAAGCCCATGTGCGGAAATGTTCTTAGACTATGCTGTACTTAGGTGAATTTGAAACAGTGCACTCCAAGTTTCCTAAGTGAGAGTATTAAAAATATGCACTATTATTTAGTTAAAACATTGTAAAAACTAAACTATTATTTTTTTAAGTAGAGAAAACTTTATTATAATTTAATGAGTTTGAACTCATTTAAAACACAGAAATTAGAAAATTTAATTTCTGCCAATTTACAGATGGGCAAGTCTATTTGTAAATGATCTCATCCCTAACAAACAATTAGCTTAATGGATATTAATGTGTGTGTGACTTTCAAAATAAAATCTGAAAACCAACCACAGTGATTTCACATTTGAGCGCTTTTAGCAGTACAGTGCATTTCCTAATTGTTTATTTCAATGTTGTATTCAGAGGGAACATAACTTCTTCCTTTGTGTATGATACATTTTTCAAGTGTCCATGCATTTGTATAGCAAGAATTAGAAAGGTGCTTTGAAGCTATAGGTTTATTTACAAACTAACATTGTATAACAGTAATGAAAATACTATGTTTAAATCACATGTTATAATGTCTTGTTATGAAGGCAGTGCCTAAAGCTACAATAAAGGCCAGGTAACTGACAGATATCCTTAAAACTTGGACATAAATAAATTAGAAAACAGTTTCTTATAAGTATACTCAAAGTTTGGCAGTTGTAGAGACAATTTGAGTTGTAAGACAGGAGATCGAGCATGGCATCAGAAAGAAATATCTATAGAGAGCCAAGATATGCAGGTTCCTGTCCTAGTCAATAAACTAGGTGATCTAGGGGAAATCATTGCCCTCTTTGGGGCTTTACTTTCTCATTTGTCAGATAAAAGATTCTGACTACTTGAGTACTCAGTTTTTTGGTTTTTTTTTTAATCCTAAGTATTAAAACCCTAAGAGTAGAAAAGAAAGAACACAATTCTAAGTGTAAGAGTCATAGGAACTAGAGTGCATATGACATTTTCTTATTATTTTTATTCATAAAGAAGTTTAATCCTTTTTACTTATAGGCAAATTGGGCTTTAGTGTCAAATCTAAAGCTATCCTATTTCTCTTTCATAAAATTCTCTCCTTCTTTGGAGCCATGTATTGGGCTATACTGAGCACGGTATTGAAGTAGAAGGTGTAACCCTTCTCTATCCTCACCTAATATAGGTTAATAACAGCTAGACTGATGTATTGGGGTTACCTTCCTGGACATGATGCCATACTTGACTAGGGTGAACATACAATTTATCATCCAAATTGGCACACTTTTGAGATTGAAAAGGACAACTATTAACAATTATATTTTGACAGCCACTCTTAACCAGAATTATGAGGGAAGCATATAAGGGCTGCAAAGGGGATGATTTTAATGTGTTCTATATAGCTTTGCATGCTCTTCTTTACTTATTCTCCACCCTTCTTGAGGCAGAGAGAGAAAAGATTTAGGTTTGAATGAAGGTAACATTTTGATTCAAATAGGTAAATTGCAGGGTTTGCTTTTCATATGTAAAACAGCATGAATTACCAAATAAGAGGGATCAAATTTAGCCAGAAATTCTGAAAAAGACAATTATACAAAATCCAACAAACCCACTGAAATATGCAGTTCAGTACCTCATCTTGCTTACTTCTCCATGAAGGTCAAAAGTACCTCCTACTGTGATATGTCGGCAATCTCTGAAAGATTGATTAAATTTCTATATAATATGGAATTGCTGAATCCAGTGAACCATAACTTATGTAATTTGTATTATACTTTATCAGTCACCTTTTAAAACTGTTTATGAAACTTTCCCTTGTAGACAGTGGAAACCTGAGAAATACTTTCTTTATAGTAACTTTAGCAGTTTGTTTGACTTAATTATTAAGTCAAACAATGTTAGAGGGTGGATTTCTTAAAGGGATTTGAATGTAAAAATTTACTTAATTTTTGTATTTAAATTTTAGAATGGAAAAATCTGAGGATAAAGATGATGGGTTTTATATTGCATGGGAAAGAATGGGAAAAATAATCTTCATGTATGGTGAAAGAGTGGCTAAAGAGATATTTGAGAACTTCCCTTGCTAACTCTTAATTCAAAAGGTAAGGTATGGGTGTAAGTTATAGAAGCGTGTCTAATCTTGGAAAGTTCTATAGTATGCTGAGTTCTGCTTAAATAGGCCCTATTCTTTCAACAGGGAAGTTGATAAAACCAGAGATTAGGAGTTCAGAGGCAAAATAATATATTCCATTCCCAGGTATATGGAGAATTTCCTCTTTCTCCTTCTCTGTTCCCCACCCCTATCACCCCCCTCTCACTTTCTAATTCTTGACTCATTTAAAAACTTGACCCCTGGAAGTGCTCATGAACGATATGCTCTCCAAGTAAGTCTAGAAGATAGACCATCCTGCATGTCCAGTGAAAGATCCTGGAAAGATTAGGATGATCTCTGTGTCCTTGAATAAGAGTTCATGTCAGAGCTCCTTGAAAGCTATAGAGTTGCTACTGGAGACCGCTGGGACAGAAATCTGCAGTAAAGGAGATACCCCCTGAGAACATCAGGGGGGTATACAAACAACACTCTGATCACTGGAAATAAAATCTGTACTCCTTAACATGGTCTGCAAAGTCCTGTTTCATCTATACCATTCTCCTTTCCAGCCCCATTTCTATCATATTTCCCCCTTATTTATTACCCTAAATGTCTTTATATCTCTATATGTTTGCCATGCTCCCTTTAGCCCCAAGCCTTTTAAAGACTCTAAATCAAAATCCTCTACATCTGATGCCTCCCATCTCCAGCTGTCTTCTCCTGGTTAAATTCTACTTATTTCTAAGATCTTAGTTCAAACATTCGTTCCCCAGGAACTCCTTCTCTGACTTGGTCAACTCCATGTGCTATATTGTATTTGTGTTCTACTGCTACAAAACAAATCACCACAAATTTAGTTATTTAAAGTAACACAAGTTTATTTTCTCACAGTTTTCTTATGTTAGGAGTGTGCACATGATTTAGTTGGATCTTTTGCTCCTGTGCGACAAGACTGCAATCAAGAGATTGGCTGGGCTGCTGTTCTTATTTGAGACCCAGGATCCTCTTCTAGGCTCACTGGTTGTTGGTAGAATTCATTCCCTTGAATGTATGACTGAGGTTCCTTTTTTGTTAGCTCTTGGCCAGGGACTGCTCTAAGATCCCAGAAGATGTCTGCAGTTCTCTGGCACATGACTCTCATAGGGAGTTTGTAACATGGCTTTCTTTCTTCCAGGCCAACAGGAATACATCTTTCTGATGCTTCACCTTCATTTAAAGACTCCTCTGATTAGGTCAGGCCCACTCAGAAACACCTAGATAATCTTTTTGGTGAACTCAAAGTTGATTAGTAACCTTAACATAGGAGTGATATCCCTTTATATTTACACATTCTGCCCATAATCTGCTCAAAGGAAGGGGATTATATAGAGCATATGCTCGAGGGGATGAGAGTCTTGGGAACCATTTTAGAATCCTGCCTACCTCAATAGTCCCTCATGCCATATGTCTCCTCTGTTTTATCACAAAACACTTTCAATTGTACATTTATTTCTGTGATTCTTTGATTAACATCAGTCCTTTCCACCAGCATGTAAGCTTCATTAGAACAGGGAATACTGTTTTCGGGGAGGTTCTCTTTCCTCATATTGTATTCTTGGATGTTAGCACATTGTTCAACATAGTGTAGATAGATGCTCAATGAATGTTTAAATAATTGAGTGACTTCTATTAATTGAATAAATGAAGGACTGAATGAAAGTTCTACTGTGATTATCTGGCACTAGGTGGTCATTCTTAGATCTACTCATTCCCTAATGCCTATGCACTGAAAGATGGCAGCTATTTAATAAGATATTAGGTCTCTAATCTGAGGTTACTAGATGGACTGACTTTAAAGAAGAAATAGCTCCTTATGTCCCAAGCCTGAGAGAAGTCTATTTATCTTGCAGGCTTTCCTGGCATTATGTATAGAGATTTCCTTTCAGAATAACTTTCAGAACCTGAGCTTTTATCAGCCCTCTTACCAAGGAACTAAAGTAAACTTACACCTTCCAGCCAGGCTACGTCAATTGGAAGGGTAGGTTGAGCCCTTGGTAGACTCAGGTTTTTATAAAACCAGGAGGATTCCAGTGAGAGAAGTATAAAAGCACACAGGGAATATGTGTGGTGTGTGTGTGTGTGTGTGTGTGTGTGAATTTTGTGTTTATGAAACTACGTGTTGCTGGCTATAGGGGGAGTGTAAGAGGTCTCCAGTGATAGAGGCCTGCTTCCTCTTGCCCTTAATTCCCTGTAAATGCAGTAGCTCAGTCAACGTGTCCCAGGTATCTTATGAGACTGTAGAATTATAGCCATAAATTCTGAGAAGTCACAACAAAACTCTGAGATTCCTCACACGTAGAGGTGGGGGAAGGTTATGTCTCTTTAAAGGGAGGTAGCAGATCATGTGTTTAGTCTTGAGTGATAAATTTTTTCCTTGGTGTCTGTATTTGTCAGGGTTCTCTAGAGAAACAGGATCTATAGAATGAAAAAAATATACATATATACATACATATATCTGTTTCTTTCACACAACTATATATTTTATATATAATATATGAAAATATATATAAAGAGATTTATTTTAAAGAATTGGCTCATGTAATTAAGGAGGTTTGATGAGTCCAAACTCTGATGAGGGAGGCCGGCAGGCTGGACACTTAGGAAAAAGTTGCTGTTTGAGTCCATAGGCAATCTGCTGTACAACCAGGAGGAGCTAAAGTTCCAGATGAAGTCTGAAAACAGTTTGCTGAAGAATTCCCTCTTGATCTGGAGAGATTAGCTTTTTGTTCTATTTAGACCTTAACTGATTGGATGAGGTCCGCTCACCATGGAAGGCAATTGGCTTTATTTAAAGTCCATGGATTTAATTGTAAATCTCATACAAAAACACTCTCACAGAAACATCAAGAATAATGTTTGACAAAACAGCCAACTTGACATACAAAATTAACCATCACAGTGTTCCTATAATTCAGTCTTATATTTACCATTGATATTTCATATTTGTGAGACTCATATATTATTTATTCAGTCTAGAAATTCTGTTCCTCAAAGGACTTGGGGACAAAGTTAGAGATTAAAAAAAAAAATCCTTCATCTCTTAGAACATTTTTTTCTTGACAAATAATACACTGGAAAAACTAGTTCTATAATATGCCCTAATATGGAGAAGATAACATAAGACTGACAAAAGATTAATCTATTCATAATCCCATGTTTGGCTAATGGGGGTCACAGAGCCCTAGGCTTTCAACTTTGACATAATATACTTTTTTTAGACCACTACTCACATAAAATTCTGAAATTTTTGTGGTCTTGAAAAGATGTATACCTCTTGATAGCCACAAATAAACCAGGGCCTGAATAATGAAATAGCATGTAATCTCAGGTAACCTGCTAATGTTAATCTTTATTTTAAACCTTATGTTACTTGATATACCTTGTCAATAGCTCATGACTATTATTGTCATACACCTGCCTATGAATATGACACTTTTAATACCATATCAAGGGATCCACATTGTCTCTTGGGATGTCTGTACAAAATGATCTGTCATATAAGAATTCCCTGGATTGGGGCTGAGTTTATATTATGGTCCTGACAATCTTTTCTTCTGACTCAAGAAGGCAAGATTCACAAAGTATCCACACATCATCGTTGGAATGCCAGAAAACTAAAACTCTTCTCAGTGCCTATGTCTTGTACAGAATTAGGCACGTAGTACCTACTAAATATATTCATATATAAATGAACGAATGAATTATATTTGTACTTTTAGCTATCTTGGAATCTGGTTCAGTTGGCAATTGGATAGGCTAGATTAGGTGATATAAGAAGAAAATAGAATCACTGGTATAGGACAAGCCATGTGGGATGGTCCCAGAAATAGGCAATGAGAGGCAGTGGGACATAAGAATATCTTGCAGTCAGCAAGTTGCAGCAGGCAGGGGCTATAGGAGGCTACCTGTTCCTATGATTGAGAATTATTAGCATTAGGAGCAGTCAGATGAGAGTTGGGGAAGCAACAGTAGTTGGTAGCTAGCCTGGAAAAAGAAAGTGAGAATTTAACTATGGCAGTGGGAGTTCAAGAGTAAGTGTCCAGCTCCTGGAAAAGTAAAGAGATAACATTAGGACCTAGTCCTAGAGGAGTTTACTAGTCATAGATAGTAATAGATACTCAGGCATGGGGTGAGGAAGAAGTGGATGGGTGGAGTTGGGGTAGTGAGACACAACCCTAGGCATTAGAATTGGACCTTGGGTCACAAAATAATTCTGGAGGTGAATTACTAGAAATGGGGCCTGAAACACAGCAAAACCAATGGTAAACTGACTTAGTGCTGAGTTGCTAGCCCAACTTTCTACAACTTCTAATTTGGAAGAGCCTGAGACCTAAATGCTGAATTGGAGTTACCTCTACCAGTGGCATTAGAGAGACTTCAACTGTGGCAGTGGATTTTAGCTGTGGCCAGGCACACTCTATTCAGCTAGTCAGAAGACACTATCCCGCCATCTTGGAAGCATTCTGAGGTGCCCAGGGAAAATGGGCTATTTTCCTCCTGTAAGAAGGATAAAGTGCACAGCAGAAAGGCCAGGGCCCAAGGGCTGCACAGACTGGGTGAGACATGCCGTTACAGAGATGAAAATCTAAGGTTGACAAGAGACTTCAGTCACCCTGGTTCAGAGCCACAGAGGAAATGCTTCCATGGAACTTTTCAGGTTCCTTTTTGACCTCTTAGCCCTTGGACCTGCCAGGATTTCTTGCCCACCCACCTAGTTTGACTTAACTTTCTCATGCTTCTGTAGTATGCCTTGTGCTCCGACCACCTAGTTAGAAGCTCTGTCTTTTTGCCAGTAAATGATAAATGGCTTCTGTAATTTGGAGAAGATAATTATGGTAAGGAAGGTGAATTTTTCAGAGCTTTAAATTTGAATAAATTCAAGCCTGTGGAAAAGTTGGAAGAAGAAAACAACAAACAGACTTACACCCTTCATCTAGACTCACTAATTATTAATATTTTGCCATACTTACTATTTATGTTTACTTATATGTGTGCATATGTATATATACATGAACAATTTGCAAGCTATTAGATTTTCCACCCCTAAATGCTACAGCCTTTGTCTTGTGAACATACATTCTCCTACCTGACTATGGTACTATTATTATGTCCAAGGAATTTTATATTGATGCAATAAAATTATCTAATATATATATTCAAGTTTCCCAGTTGCCTCAATAATGTCCTTTATAGATGATTTTTATTGTGACTTTTTAAATATCCAATTTTGTGAGGCAACTCCCAATTTTAGAAATAAAATTAGGAACATAAGATTTCTAGGGTACCTTGGGAAAAACGTGTAGGGTGGATATGTTTGTTCAGTCTTCTCAAAAAAGTAATTGTTTCATCTTTCCACTGATGGGAAAGCACAAGTATCAATCAAGAATGTGTCAGCAGGTTCGGATACATAGTAATGGCTTTTACTTAATGGAGTTAGAGTGAATTTTCACCTTTAGTTAAAAGTAAGTCTTTGTGTATTGGATGCTAGCTTTCATATTTAAATTGCATTCATACTTGATCTTCTGGCCAAAGCAGCAGGAGACCAGTTAAAAAAAATCTGTTGCTCTTAATTTAAAGGCAGCGATTAAAGGAGAGTCAGAGCTTTGAAACTGTTGTGAGTATTCTACTCGAGAAAATAAACACTAATTGAAAGGACTAATCAAAAGCTCATCATCCTGAAGGGCACTTGGATGATTCACAAGTGGGCAGCTTAGGTAGACAAGGTGGTCTTATGAGGACCTCGTCATTCTAAGTACTGGGGGACCTTAAGCTATGCATTAGATGAGTCCCCATGATGAGTGACTGCATATGATGAGAAAATATATCTGCCATTAACTTCCTTCATAATTTTGCAGATAGTTTATAGAAATAATTCATCTTTAATCAGTAATAGAAAACTTATATATTGTAACATTTCCTTCAAGAAAATCTTTCTTTTGCCAATCTGCAGTATATGTGCATTTAATTCTATCACACAATCTCTACAAATATTTGGGCAAATAAGTAATGGTTTCCAATAAAGTGGTGCTCTTTGAAAACAGATAAATAATTAAACACTGTCCTCTTTATTGCACTCACATAGGAGTTTTTCCTTCTCTAGTAGAGATGCCTTCATGGCTTAAACCATTACCCCAGGGGCCTAACAAAAATTCAGAGATGAAAAAGCCATTTGAAGATTTTTTTTTCAGATAATTCTAGATGATTCAGACAATTTCCTAAGCAGCAAAACTTTCTGTAAATGGAATTTTCCCCTTACCAGACTATAAATCAATACTTGTTGGCTCTAATGATGAATTGGTGATAAAGGAATTCTAACAACTGTTATCTGATGAGAAGATCGCTGTTGGGTTGATAGTGGGGAATGGGGGTTTACTGATTATCTGGGAAGCTTGTTTCTGAGATTGCTGCCATCAATGGAATTTTGTTGGTCATTACCAATGCACGTGTGCAAAACCAGGTAAATTGAGCAAGGCTGGAATGCATTTGAGCTATATAGTCCAAACAGTATGATATGGATGTTTTAAAAGTATGAAGAAATTCATAATCAGTGTGCATATAAATGTTGCAAAATTTGGTGGCAGGAAGAATTCAGTTTCCTTCACTGAGTGCTAAATCATTCATTTATAGCTGCTTCCATGTTGCCTTCTGTTTTGGCACTCACATTTGCCTTTTCACTATTATCATATTGAATTCAATATGAGGATACAACTTTGTTACTTTTGTCAAATTTGAAAATAAGTAGGCCATTATAATTTACAAAAGGTGTTGCTACACTCTGATCCTTAATAGGAAAGGAGTCCAAAGAGTGGGGATTCATCTTCAAATCTCATTACGGTAAACTTTACTCAAATTCTTTCATTTTATCAAAATTTTGTTATTTTGTTTTTTGGTTTTTTTGGCTACACCACTGGGCTTGTGGGATCTTAGTTCCCAACCAGGGATTGAACCCAGGCCCTAGGCAGTGAGAGCTCGTAGTCCTAACCACTGGACTGCTAGGGAATTCCCTCATTTTATCAAATTCTTTATAATGAGTTCTAAGCTGGGTATGGAATTGTCGCCATTATATATCTTGTGGAAATATATCTCATAAGGTTTTCTGACCAAGAACCATTATTTCCAGTTTCCGTATCTATCAGGAGGGAGGTGGACACCTTCTAACTCTCTACCACTAGTACATGATGTTTGTTCTATGCCCTGCTGTCCCCATGGCTCCCAACGAGCACATTGCATAGCAGTGGAATTGATTAAAGGATGTAGTGTTGGGACACCAACATTATTTAAACAGAGCTTTAGAAAAGCCCTTCCAAGATTGCCATGACATTATTATAAACTCATCTATTAAACTGGACTATATGAAGCTGCTATTTTGTGGATAAAAAAGAATACTTTATTATCCAATTGACACACTTTTGAGAGAGAAAGGAGGAACTATTAATAATTAAGATAGGTATAACTGATACTGTCCAGGCAAAGCAGAATATATGGTCACCCAGTAATAACAGTCCTACTCTTCAGGGTTCTTGTGAAGTTTCAATGACAAAATGTATGTAAAACAGCTGTCATGTGGGAAACATTAAATAAGTGGTATCTGTTTATATTGGTATTTTTTATACTTTCTACTTTGGCCAACAAAGCAATGAAATCATAGTGACTTGTTTATTCTCTTTTTCTTTTACTAGCTGATGCTACCTCTAGCAATGAGAGGAAAAAGAACTTTATTTAGTTATTTCTACCATAGTGATTCTCCACCAAAATAAGGGAAATCTGTTTTAAAATTTAAAAAATACCAGATACCCGATCCTGCCTTCTCCACACACCCATCTCCCTAGCTTGATAGTTACTTCCACCAGAAGCTGCTTATACTGAGTGGACTATGTCACAGCTCTTAGGCTTACTGGGGCAGAAAAAAATTGAGAATAACTAATTTATTTGATTAATAATTTCTTGAAAGCAGTGATTTTTCTATTACTTATTCCCTGTGCTTACCATAGTAGCCAGCACATAGTAGGAACTACTACTATCAATATCAACATCAATATAATATAATATCAATAAACATTTGTTCAATTAATGAAAGTATGAGTAAATGGATCTTAGCAGCTAAAAATCAACATTATGAGGCAGTGGCCTGTAGTATTACTGTGCAACCAATGCCCCACTGTGATAGGGAACTTTCCTAAGCTCCAGCTAGAACTTGTAGGGTCGTAGGATCAAGGAATTCAGGGATTTCTTAGCTGCAGTTGGTGCCAAGTCTGGAACTGTTGGCTACTTAGATTAATTTTCTGATTTAATTAATTGTAAAAGAAAAAAAATTCTATAAGATAATCTGCCAATTATCCCAATAAGGCTTTCTACTACATATCCAGCAAATTTGATACATGGAAGTGTCATGTGCAGGTTTAAGTGCTGCCATGTGATATCGACATTGTTTATTAGTATTCAGCATCTTTGTTGGAGTATTACTGAGAATTGTATACAGATATATTTGTTTTATATATGAGAATGGGAAACAGTAATTGTGTGTATCATTTCCAAGTACAGAATTCTAAAGGCCTCGTATTAACCCAGTCATCCTGGCACTTGCTGTCACTTTATAGCTGGACTTAGGACACTGTGCAGGTACACTTGTCTTTTTCTCTTTATCATCCTTCATGTTGTTTAAGTGCAGGTTAGTTAAAATGGACTTCGCAGGTAACCTCTATTAATAGGATTAACGATTTTAATACCAGAGAAAATGTGTGTCGCATCATTTGCAACCTTTTCCCCCTTTAGGGATTGCGTGTTGTTTTAGTCCATGCAGATCAGTGCACAGCTGGTACTATTGCTTTTATTTCTGAGTTTCTCTTCTAAACCCTAGAGTCAGCAGCCCCATGCCTGGGGATGGAGAAAGAGTTGATAGAAAGCATCACCCTAAAACTGTTCAGACCTGGTGGCCCCTTCTTCACCCCACCAAATTTGGTTCCTTCCCAATGGATAAACCACCTATCATGTGTGAGGGTCTAAGTTGCTACCGTTGAAGCAGGGAGGTTGGTAAAAGCCTATGCCTGTGTGCTGGGTGGGGATTAGAGCAGGGTGCTCAAAACATTCATGGGTGGGCACCTATGGCACCTGGATCTCAGAACTACATGGCAGGGAGGATATAGAAAAGATAAGTGTTAGGCCTCACTCATTCCTGAGCTCTAGCCGAATCAGAGACTAATAGGATATTGGTAACTGCCTCCCTGAGCCAAAGAAACAAGAAAGGCTCTTTGTGTTCATGGTTCTTTCTTTCCCTCACTGTCATGTGTAAAACCTACCCAACTTGTTAGTTCTTAGAAGAAAGAGAGACTGGAAATTCACCTTTTTAGATTTATCAAATAAATTATGATGGATATTAATTAACATAAAAAATTTTCTCCAACTTCAGCTTCTTGTACTAAGAAACTGAGTTAACAAAATCAATTTAAATATTTCTATTTAAAAATTTTGACATTCATGTTTATGCTATGAAAATGGTGTAGCACAGGAAAACATAGTCAAGATGTCATAAGCATATCAATAGGAAGGTTTACATGGGATGAATGAAAACCAACAGTACTATGGAACTGATAAAATTTAGCAACACTTAAGGTCAGTTAGTGAATCTGTGCTCAGTGAATGCTCTTATGAGGGAATGGGTGGGTATCATAGATGACTGATCAAGATTTGTGCATTTTCTTCTGGCGTGGACCATCTTTTCCCAAGTGCCGAGGAATCAGTGCTGTCTTCGTAGAGTTGGAATAATATGGTGCACTCATTTTACACTGAAAAATTTTTGCTTAGGCAGAAATAGTAATAGTATAACATATCACCGAATTAATCATCCACAGTAGTTTATATTGTTAAAGGCAGTTCAGTGTACAAGCCACCAGAGTTATAGAAAAGCCAATACTGCATATTGTATACTGTTATTAATCCCTCTGTTTGACTTCGGGACCAAAGCAAAGAAATACCTATAAGGCCATGTGGATTCTAATTTCTGCTTCAGTTCCCTACATCCTTTGACACTAGCCATTTTACTTCTCTCCATTTCATTGTGCACTTCTATAAGATTAGGAAGCAATATTAGATAATTGCAAAGCAAACATAAACGATTGCATTCATGTTAAATCATCTTTTAGAAGTGTGTGAACAAGATTAATACTAATTTAAACATTTGATCAATAAAAAACGATGAATGCTATTTTCTATTGTTTTGTGCATTGTTACAAGTAAAGGGCAATTACATGCCAAGAATAGTAGAAAAAAATATGACTGTGTTAGACATATTCCTGGTTTGAGCAGTGAGATTTCTTATTAAGGAAAGATATTAGAATGCTTTATGAAGTTTATGAACTTGTAATTTGCTCCTGTAATTAGATGAGACTCTGTCAGACCCATCCTTCTACAATTTCATAATTGAGGGGCTTCTGCCTGCAATAGAGTGTTGAATCAGATATACATATGCTTAATGTACTAACTGTTTTAAAGATTGGCCATGGCTTATGCAAGATGAGAACAATCCTTAGAACATTTTAAAGGCTTCCTGCCACAAATTGCTTTTGCAATTTTCATTTCATTTTTAACTACAAAGTTAAGGCATCTTTAGTTATTTTTATTTTAAATTGCTCCTGCTGTTGTTCTCCTCCTAGGAAGTAGCCACTATTCTTTTTCCTTTCTCCTGGCCATTGTAATCTTTCTTACATGAATAAAAACAAAGTGGTTTATTTTAAAAAAGAGTTTTTAAATCCTCCCTTGCAGTTGTGGGGAAAATGACTTACCATTATCAAATTGAAAAAGGGATAATGTGGTGCAGTGACAAGTGAGTTTTATCAATGAGTGTTTTCCTTGGTGTTCTGGTTTTCCAGAAACTTTTTCTGCTGCATCCTTTAACATCTGTGCTGCAAAAGTTGATTCTGAAAACAAAGTAGATGTGGAAAGTCAGGTGATTGATCAGGCAAAAATTAAAAGTGGGAACCGGTGGCATAATCTCTTATTTTTTGGCCACAGGAGTCCTGATACAAATTAATTGTTTCTGTGATTCTTAGACCTTCATCAATCAGATGTAAATTATACCATGCATGATTGGCTGCCTTTCCACTTTCGAGTTTCCCATAGAGAGCTGTTGGCCGCCAACTGCTACAGAGGCACAGTGGAGCAGCATCCTGTCCTTGGCCGCTCTGGGACAACAAACAGAGCAATGGAGCTGACTTGCAACCACAATACCATGCCTGAGGATGCAGCCTGCACCCCTCCAGATTAATTTTTGTTTAGGGCACCAGAGACATTTTTTCATACCAGGTATAATGTTGTCAAACCTTGTGTGGCCAAGGTTTGATCTTTAAACATGGTTTCAGATCAATTTAAGAAGGATGCTAGAGCACAGAGCACCTAGCAGACAGCAAGATTGAACGTGAAATTAATCTCAAGATTGATTAGGGAAAAACAGTATAGATGCCCTCAGAACCAGGTTTCCTAAGATACTTTATGCACCTTTAGAGGCAGCAGTAATAATAATAGCTGAAACTTAATTAAAGTAGCATAAAAGACCTCAGCAAGGAGACCTTGTGACCACATTTGTAGCTGAGTACTGAATTTAGCCTCAAGAAATATGAGATCTACTTTTCATCTCACAGCAATTTACCATTTCAAAAAACTCGTATTAAGGAGGTGATTAGAAGCTGCAGAGTTGCCTTACTCCATATGTAAAGAAAGAAGGGTTTGAAAATGTAGAAGGGCACCTTTTCAAAGAAACATCACAATTAAAATTTAAACATATATTGGGAAATGAGAAAATTGGAATGACCTGGTTACATGAAATGTAGATTTTTCATCTTAAAGCATTCATTCAGATCTTCTTAGACTTGTCTTCACTGTAAATTATTTGTGTTTCAAATTATACACACACACACACACACACACACACACACACACATACACACACATATATATATATATATATATATATATATATAGCAAATGGTATTTGAAGAAGAAAGTGAATTGGCCCTCAGGGGCCCTTGGAATCAAGGACTAAGATTTCCTGGATTCAGATCTTGGCTTGGCCCCCGTGTGACTTTGACAAATTACTTAACCTCTTCAGTCTTTGGTTTGTTTATCTATAAAATGGACATAATAATAGTTTATATCTCAGTAGACTGTGCAGAATAAACGAGGTAATTTATTTCTAACAGTGCCTGATGCTTAGTAAATGTCAAATGCATGTAATCATTATTATTATTTTATATGTATTATCTCTACCTCATTTAAACCATTAAAAAAGTAAAAATTTCCCTTCTAAGAAATCATTTATTAATTGAAACATGAATACTTTCTTAGATAGGAATACCTTGTAGGTTTCTAGGAACACAATAACTATAAAATACAATTTTTGCTTCTGTAACTTATATCCAATTGCTATCGAGGGGTTCCTCTCTGATCATATTTTCAACTCTCATTTATGGTTAATAATGTTTATTTCACAGTGTTGGAGAATTATAGAAATAAATATTTGAATGAGATGACATTTGTGAAAGTAGTGAATGTTGGTTCACAGTAGGTTCTAAATAAATATTAGCCTTTTAGATACACAGCTGCCTTCTGTATAGGGAAGGGAACCAATGTTTAATGTTCCAAACAAAAAAACCCTATCTTTTACCATACCACTGAAGCTTGATATACTCCCATAAACCATACAAGAATTTCTTTTTTAAAAAATTTTTTTTTGCGTTATGTGGGCCTCTCACTGTTGTGGCCTCTCCCGTTGCAGAGCACAGGCTCCGGACGCGCAGGCTCAACGACCATGGCTCACAGGCCTAGCCGCTCTGTGGCATGTGGGATCTTCCAGGACCGGGGCACGAACCCATGTCCCCTGCATTGGCAGGCGGACTCTCAAACACTGTGCCACCAGGGAAGCCCAAGAATTTCTTTTTTAAACTTTTCTTTTTTGACCATGACCATTCTCTCCCAAGCACTTTGTGGTCACTACTTGAAGATGCCTGAGTGGTGGTATCCACTATGGTCTCTTACTGGGACCTTACAATGTGTCATTGGAGACAAGTGGACTCTGAGAAAGGCAGTAGAGTATGTAAAATGCCTCCTGGGTGCATAGGAAATCTTGCTATTATTGGCTGGTTGTTGGGAAGCAAGCACTCATGTTGAGAAATCTCACTTGGCAAGGTACTGCAGGTGGCTTCTTAGAGCTGATGGCAGCCTCCAACTGACAGCCAACAAGAAAATCAAACTCTCAGTACTACAACTGCAGGGAACTGAATGCTGCCCCAAACCATGTAATCAGGGAAGGAGATTCTTCTCCAGACTAGTTTTCAGATGAGAACACAGGCTTGGCCAACATCCTGTGAGACTGAACAGAGGACTCGGTTAAGCCATTCCCAGACTGTAGACCCCCAGAAATTGTGAGATAATAAATGTGGTTTTTTAAAAAGCCAATAAGTTTGTGGTAATTTGTCATATAGCAATAGATAAGCAATACAGATTTTTTTCTCATTTAATCTTAAGGCAGAGACTTTGCTTCAAAGGAAAGTGGCTTTTAATTTAGCATGAAAGATTTATTAGATTGAAAATTTCCAAGGTATACCAGGCGCATATACAACTATAGAAAACACACCTGCTTCAGTATCTATACCTAAAAAGATGAGTTTGAATCCTCACTCTGCCACTATTTGGTAGATATATTCTCTCTGAGCCTCAATTTCACTGCCTATAAAATGGTAAAAATACCGTCTATTTTTTTAGGATTATTCTAAGGATGGCCTGAGTTAGCCAACAAAAAATGTTTAGCATAGTACAAAGTTAATATCAGATGCTCAGTAAATGATGACTGTTTTATTAATAGTATATGGAGACTATCCTGTATTCTTAGGTTTTGTAGAATGCCAGTACATATGGGGAATCAAGGGGTAGATGTGAAAGCAGTAGCCACTGAATACATTCTTACAGTTTTTTGATCATGAAGACTTTTTGCTTTATGATGAAGAGATTTGATCCATTGATGTTTAATATAATGAGACACCATGTGATTATTTAAAAGATTGGTTTTTAAATAAAACCACGAAGAGGGTATTATCTGTTAAAGAAACTTTACTGTGTGAAAATCAAAGTCATGGATTATCAATAGAAGAAAAAAAGACAAAATGGTTAATACCTATTTACAATATTCATCAAAAACTTAACATTTTTTTTTTTTGAAGGACTCATCTGCTCTTTCCCTTCTATACCAGACACTTCTTCAGATCAACAGAGAAACTGTTACAAGAAATTCTGACTCTTTTTCTTTCACAAATAATGCAGCAAAACTTTTGTACATTGTACTTTTGAGATGCCAAGATATTTGGTTTTCACTTTATTGCTGAAATAAGCATTTTATACGTCTTTAAATGGCTTTTTCTTTAGATTGCAATATAACTAATTAAAGGTCCTTTCTTTTAGGAACTAAGATAAAAAATATGTTAATCATAGCAGCCAATAAAATATCTATTCAGTTACTTATTCATTTACTCATCAACACTGTTGAGTATCTTCCTCCTGCCACATACTGTCCCAGGTACTAGGAATGTGGTGGTAAAATACTCTAAACCATAACTTGTACCAATGTCACAGAATTTAAGCATTTTGATATCAATGGTAGTGCAGGCAAGATGAAGGGCGTTTGATTGGCTTACAAAAAACACTAAGATGTGACATGAAGCCATCTTGTTGTTGGCTTCATTTTATATATTTCCTGAAAGTCAAAGCCGTGCAGGGTAGCATAGTAAAATATAAACAAATGGTAGCATACAAATAAATACATACACACATATTTAATTGAGAGTAACAACTAGATTTTATTAATCAAGATTTTGCTGTAAAACCTGTTGGTTCTTTCCCATTTCCAAATAGTTGCGAAGCAAATAAATGTTAGCCATCCATGCATGATGTCATGATAATCAGTCTTTAAGTTCTGCTTGTTTTTGGTCCTTAGGCATATGAACCTATTTAATTTTCAGAGTTAAGGTTACAAGAAAGGTGTACATTTTATGTAAATATACATAAAATGTACATTTACTGCATATTGGTATGTAAGTATATATGAGTGGAAACAGAGATGCATCACACATATTTCTACAGAGCAGATGGCCGCAGGGGTAATTGGATTCAAAAGGACTGAAGGACTTTATAATAGGTTGTATATTCTCAAAATTATCTACTGCCCTTTCCAACTGGCCCCTCCCTGCTAGAGAATTATACTTTTCTATCCCATTGATGTCAGGCTTAGCATGAGATTGGCTTTGGTCAATGTATTGTGTTGAAAATGATGTGAATCACTTCCTTCCTAACGAAAGCTTTAAGAGCCATTTTGCAGCTGTGTATTACTCTTTTCCCTCTAAGTGAGACCACATGTTTCAATTAGCAGTTGTTCCTTCAATGTGGGTTCTTCAATGAAGAAGATATTGAGCAGAGCTGTAGCCAACCCACAAATGATAATGTGAGCAAAAATAAACATTTGTTGTTTTAAGTTATTGAAATTTGGGCTTTTTTTGTTACTTCAGCATAATTTAGTCTAAGCTAGAGTTTACAGACAACTACAATAGCTGAAATTGAATAGTTTCTGTGGGCCAAGAACAATATCTGTTAATTTCAAATTTGTCTCACATGATCTTCACAATAATTCCATGGGGTAGAAATGATCATATTCCCATTAACAACTGAGAAAACTGCAGCTCATCAAATTAGCTCAGGGCTGACTAATAAGATATATGGAATATGAATAAGAGTAAGTCTGGCTAATTTCTAAGTTTCACCCACAGAGTCCTGTCTCATGGAACTTTAGAATTAGATATCATACAGTGCAATATGTTCATTTTACAAAAGAGTCATCTCAGGTCCTCAGTTGTCTACTACCTAGATATAAAGCTGAAACTTAAACCATTAATCTCTATGAGCTAGAAATCAAACCTATAATCTCTCAGTCTAGTACTCCTGTGTGTGTATGTATCTACATATACATATGTAAAATTATACCTTTGTAAATATGGAATATAGGGTACATATATATTTATATGTCTTTTTGATATTAGAACGATAAACCTTTAGATTAAGAATTAATTCATAACATGTATTTTTACCAATATGATAGTGTAGTACCTAAATAAACAATGAAAATATTTTTGAGTTATTATTTTATATCCTATAGATATAGAATAATTTTGATTTATATTTTGTGGACTCTTGGTTATGATATAGTGTCACCTACTATGATTTTCCTTTTACTTGGAGTATAAAAATATAAATAGGATTATCCTATTTCTTAAGAAGACTTGAAATTTGATATTTTATTTCTTGCTTACTTTGTCATTATAATAGGACATTTGCTCTTTTTTCATCCAGTTAAAAACATGATTACATCGTATTTAGAGAAATAGTTTAGCTTTATTAAATGAAATATATAAATCCAGTTTTTCTATGTTAGAAATCAACTTAAAAAGAAAAGTTAAAAAATTCCATTTATAAAATCTTGCATTAGTAAACCATGTAAATATATAAATGTGCCATAAAGCCTATTAATAGGCATTTTGTTTACATATTTTTATCTCAATTATCTATGCCCACAGGACTCATTCAATCAATTTTTCACTAAGTAGTTTTCAAAATATAATTACTCTTATGGGTAGGACTATGAACAGCAGTGTCATTTACACTATAGTTCACTAATTGCACTTCGAAGCCATTATAATGAATTATACCAGTACATTCTTCAAGAAGATCAGTTAATGCTAATCATTTGTATCACATATATCACTTAGAAGAGATTCATCCATAAAAGTCTTTCCTTTATAGCCTCATTTCTTTTTAATTCTCTTGTAATGCAAGTTATAGCTGTAAATATATACAGCATGTGTTTTCTTAACCTGCTGATCTGTGGACTTTGATTCTAAGTACTGAAATCTAGAGACAAATAATATTTTATGGTAGGAGCAAAATTATTTACTTTGAGATCCTATGTAATAATTATTCTTACATAATTAAATAATTGCTATTTATAGTGATCTGTATTTGGATCAAATTTTAAGAGCTTAAATAAAATTTCATTTCCCCTAAATTTTTTTTTATCATCCTCTTCAGTGTTCCCCGACTATATTTTTACATTTTTCCTATGTTCAAGAAAGCTGGTATTTAATGTGTCTCTTAGTTAAAAATAAGTGACAAGAAGTTTTTTGTTTTTAAACCTACATATAATGGGAAGATTTTACAAATAATGAAGGCATACACTAGATTATAAGCATGCTGTTTTATCATAAAATGATTATAAAATAATTTTGTAGACCCACTATCACGACAGAAGATGACATAAATACATTGACAAAACTGTCAAAAACCTCCTTTAAAATATTACTCCTTGGTGAGAGCAAGATGGCCACTACCAAGCGAGTGTTGCGGACTTGCAGAGGAGGTGGATGACAAAGTTCTTCATGCTGCTTTTATCCCTTTTGGAGACAGCACAGATATCCAGATTCCCCTGGATTAGGAAACAGAAAAGCACCGAGGATTTGCTTTTGTTGCATTTGAGTTGGCAGAGGATGCTGCAGCAGCTGTAGACAACATGAATGAACCTGAGCTGTTTATATGGACAATTCGTGTCAATTTGGCAAAACCCATAAGGATTAAGGAAGGCTCTTCCAGACCAGTTTGGTCCGAGGATGGCTGGTTGAAGAAGTTTTCTGGGAAGACTCTTGAGGAGAATAAAGAAGAAGGGACAGAGCCTCCCAAAGTGGAAACCCAGGAGGGAGAGCCCGCTGTAAAAAAAGCCCAGTCAAACCCTCAGGTGTACATGGACATCAAGACTGAGAACAAGCCAGCAGGCTGAATCCAGATGCTCCTGGGTTCAGGCGTCGTTCCCATGACAGCAGAGAATTTCCACTGCCCGTGCACCCACGAGAAGGGCTTTGGCTTCAAGGGCAGCAGCTTCCACCATATCATCCCCCAGTTCATGTGCCAGGGCTGCGATTTCACCAACCACAAGGGCACTGGGGCAAGTCCACCTACGGGAGGAAGTTTGACGATGAAAACTTTATTCTCAAACACACGGGACCAGGCCTGCTCTCCATGGCCAACTCAGGCCCAAACACCAACGGTTCCCAGTTCTTCCTGACATGTGACAAGATGGATTGGCTGGATGGCAAGCACGTGGTATTTGGGGAGGTCACGGAAGGCCTGGACGTCTTGTGGCCAATTGAGGCCCAGGGCAGCAAGGACGGGAAATCCAAGCAGAAAGTCATCATCTCCGACTGTGGGGAGTACATGTGAGAGGGCAGCTGTCAGCCCAGGGAACCAGCACTCAAGGTGTCCCATTTGCAGCAAGCAGGGCTTTGTGTCCTGGCCCTTCCTCGGGGTCAGCATGGGGCAGCTCCTCTGCAGGCATGGCCTGGGCCTCCTCTGGCTCTTCCCCAAGTGTGGCCATGGGCCCGGGTGCCGCCCTCCCCACCGTGGACGGCCGTGCATGGCCTTTCCAGGCCACGGCCTCTCCTGGGTCCACCAATGTGACTCCTAGACGTTTTCCTTGGTAAAATAAATTATAGTTTTTGTAAAAAAAGAAAATATATACTACTCCTTTCTAAAATTTACCTATTAAGTGGTGTTTCTGTAACTGTTATGGAAATTGAGAAAGATTCTTGTGGGAATTCTTTTTGTTATTGTCACATATATTATATGAAAAGGTAAATATAATCTGAACACTGCAGAAGCTGATTCATTATGAAGTATTGATTTTCTATTCAAAACAATATTTTTTACAAATAATATAATTTCCTCTTAAGGAAAGAAAATTTATGTTGTCTATTGTCATAATTTGAATTTCTGACCTCATCTTGTAAAATCAGGAGTAGAAGATAAAAAAAAGATGGCTTTGGTGAGACTTTATGAGAGAGAGTGAAAGCTGACAATAATATATGGCTGATACTGTATAAAGTTCAGATTCCATACAAGATCGTATTTAATCCTTCGCCAAATAATGCTACTGTCCCCATTTTGTATATAGTGAAACAGGCTCAGAGAAGCAACTTGCCCATTATTACACAGTTGTAAGAGATAGCAGTGGGCTTTAAAACCATTAGCCCTACACCAGAATTGTAATCTCTGTGTTATACTGAATTTTGGTGATGTGGCTATAGCAGGTTATAGTACAAAGCCTACTTGCAAAACTCCATTTTGCTGTACGGAGTTTTACCAATATACAAACTCATGTGTTTGTGTTTGCCTGATATTTGTTACACTTATACAGAGGGAATGGACCAACTTTATTGACTCTTATAAACACCCAGAACTAAGAAAATATTTAGCAGTGCTGTCTCTAAATATCTCATCATTTTAAGAAAAATGAACACCTTAAAGTGTTACTTTCCAGTTGGTATGCTTAATCATACAGTGAAATCTCACTTTAAAATATATCAAATGTGGATTTAAACCAGATTAGTTTCCCCCAAATACCTTATCCTAGTTAAAGCCCAGGAGTAGAACTTCTGTCTCCCAATGCCAGCATTGTATTTCATTCCTTTGCATTTCTGTTGCTACTACCTTATTTTTTTAAAAAATATTGGGATTTAGGATATATGTTGGGTTGTTTTGTTTTAGTTTTGTTAGAAATTCAGAGAAAGAACTATTTTATTCAGCATTCAAATGGAATGCTGGGCATAGAAGTCAGGATTTCAATTTCCAAAAATACAGTGACAAGCAATAGGTTTACCCTTTCATCTTAACCTAAAAATTGGACAAAATACATGAAACAATGGTTTTCAAATTTTGGACAACAGGCAGCACAGGATAATTATTATTATTTTTTGGCTGCATTGGGTCTTCATTGCTGTGCCTGGGCTTTCTCTAGTTGTGGAGAGCGGGGGCTACTCTTCGTTGCAGTGCAGGGGCTTCTCATTACGGTGGCTTCTCTTGTTGTGGAGCATGGGCTCTAGGCACGTAGACTTCAGTAGTTGTGGCACGCAGGTTCAGTAGTTGTGGCTCGCAGGCTCTAGAGTCTCAGTAGTTGTGGCTCACGGACTTAGTTGCTCCATGGCATGTGGGATCTTCCCGGACCAGGGCTCGAACCCATGTCCCCTGCATTGGCAGGTGGATTCTTAACCACTGTGCCACCAGGGAAGCTCCAGGTTAATGATTCTTGAGAGAAGAGAAACATTGAAGAGAACCCTGTGATTTTCCTAGCTTATTGATTGGAGGCCATTTTCAGGATGCAGACCAGGTAAGGTCAATCCAAACAGAACCTGCTTGTCTTGCTGAGTTGAGGAGACAGCTCAGCAAGAGTTGGGGAGCCCAAGACAGCCAGAAATAGTTGGGCAAAATACAACAGAGGAGGAAATGTACTGAGAGATCCCCCTCAGTCTTTGGTGGGTACTGATCTATGCAGGTAGGTAAGAATACTACCTGAAACCAGAGAAGGAACCACCAGGAAGGAGCAGGCAGAACAATCTTGAGAGCTCACATAAGTCTGGGAACAGTTTTGCATCTCTTACAGCCTGAATGGAAAGAACCCTAACATGTGAGGCGTTGAGTAGAGTCCTCACAATGGTATTGCCTTAATAGTGGATCCAAATTGGCCCTAAACTAATGGCTTCCCAGAACCCATACTAAACAAAGCTGAAAAGCAAGACTCAAAGAATCAAACTGATTCTAAACAATTTAATTGTGTCCTAGAACAAAGCTCAACTATATTTAAAGGAATACAGTAAAATCGAGAGCCCAGAAAAGTAAAAAGTAACATGTCTCACTTCTAGTGGAAAATTATCAAGCATGCAAAGAAATAGGTAATGATGACCTATAACTGGGAGAAAATTAACCAACAGAAACAGACTGAGAAATGATAGAGATGGTAAAATTAGCAGACAAGGGTTTTAAAAGTTATTATAAATAAAATCTATATGTTTAAAAAGGGAAAGAAAAGCATGAACATGACAAGTAGAGAAAAGGATGATATAAAAAAGACCCAAACTTCTAGATGAAAAATATAACATCTGAAATGAAAAACACTCTGGCAGGAATTAACAGTAGATTAGACACTAGAGAAGAAAGATCTATTGCTTGAAAACACAGCAATACAAGCCATCTAAAGTGAAACACAGAGAGGAAAAAGACTGAAAAAAAGAGCAGAATATTAATGACAAAAGGGGCAATGATACCATGTAGTCTAATATACATGTAATTGGACTCTCCAAAATAGATGATAGAGCTCAAAAATATTTGAAGGAATAATCATCAAAGATGTTATAAATATACTAAACTCACAGATCTAAGAAGCTTGCTGAAGCCCAAATAGAAGAAATATGAAATGCATACAAGTAGTCATTGTAATAAGTTATAACCTCTTTATTCTTTTTTTTTTTTTTTGCGGTACGCGGGCCTCTCACTGTTGTGGCCTCTCCTGTTGCGCTCCGGACGCGCAGTCTCAGCGGCCATGGCTCACGGGCCCAGCCGCTCCGAGGCATGTGGGATCCTCCGGGACTGGGGCACGAACCTGTGTCCCCTGCATCAGCAGGCGGACTCGCAACCAGTGCACCACCAGGGAAGCCCATAACCTCTTTATTCTAAAGAATTATTTAGATTCTATTCCCATTCTGCAAGTGAGGAACCTGAAGTCCAGAATGTTGATTTGCCCACAGTCCACAGTTTGTCTCTCAGGTACTAGTGGTCAGAGGGTATCCCTTCTTATCCTGGGCTCATTCCTGTGAGGTTTTGCTGGATGCTGGATGATACCTACAGATTCCAGAGGTCAAGAATATGTAGCTCTACATAGTTTGAGGAATTTCCACATGTTTTATTATCTTTTGCACGGTGAACTGACACTGTGCATACAAGAGGCTGAGTGCTAATGAACAACTAGGAATTGGGGGATAAAATTATTTATAAGTAACATTTGACTTGGAGTCTATGTGGGGAAAATAATAGAATAAGTAGATGAGGAAGAAAACTAGGATTGTTGTTTATTATGCATGATAAAGAAGAAAGAGCAATTTGAGAGAAGTCAATTAATTGAGGAATAAGATTGAAAGCCACAAAGCGAATGATAACAACAATATACAAAGATAAACTAGTGAATCAAAATCTCTGTAACGAGGATCCACAAATAAAGGGATGATTGATTTAGGCAGCTGTTTTTGTAGAGGTGTGTTTTTTTTGCCCCCTTTTACTATTCAGTTTTCCAACATCTATCTAAACTGCATAGCATTATCACTTCTCTATTCTAATCTCTCTCTTACTGCTTAAAATTATCACTCTTTTATTTCAAAATGTGGCTTCTTATCCTTTGATCCACTAATTGACTTTATTACCCTCAAACCCTTCTTGCCTTCGTGTGCTGCCTGATTAAAAAAAAAAATCAACTCATTCCCAATTTTTCACACTCCTCCCTCCCATTTCTTCCCCTTTCCTCTGGATATTTAGAAGCTATAGAGTGCAAAGATTCTACCTCTAAGAGAAATTTCAGTTGTTTCAAACATTGGTCTCATGAGACCCCTTATTAAATGTTGACTATAAAACGTAACTTTTGGAACAAGGACATTATGCCATGAGCAGTTGAGATTTGGGGGGGATATAGGAATTCTACTTTTTTGTGTGTGAGTCAATATTCTAGAAACTTAAATAAAACCTCCAGTATTTTTCTTTTCCAATCACCTTATCACACCAGCTTTTCCTAGAATCAGGGGTATTTTAGAATGTGGAGTTCACAATGAGTATGTGTGTAAAACTCAGAGAACAGAAATTGCATCTTTATTTTCACTAATCTGTAATGATACTTAGCATTTCCTTTACTTATGAAATTTGGCAAAAAGCCACAGTGGTGTTTGTAGTACTTATGACTTTAGCCTTAATAGAAATCTTTGATATTTTCATATTATAATTATTATGGATAACTCAAAAATGATTTACCTTCATTACTATTTTAAATTAATGTTATTAGAATTGTTGCTAGATACTGTTATTTAATGAAGTAATAAAGAATGAAATTTTATCTTTTAATAGATAAGTTTATGGCATTCATAGTGATGATGGTTTCATGAGTGTATACTTATTTCCAAACACACTGAGTTGTATGCATTAAATATCTATAGCTTTTTGTATGTTAATCATATCTCAAAGCAGTTAAAAGACTTTTGATATCAAAATTTTAATATATTTGGTTTTCTATGTATGTATTTCCTGTCATGAATTTAAAAACACTATCTGAGAAGGGGGACATGGCACAAGACAAACTGAGTCTCCTCTACTAGATACTCTAAAACTCCTGTACTAGATAATGGTGCAGTATGATTACAAAGAAAAGGCTGTTTTGGTTTACCTGAGGCACAAGTGCCTGAGGCTACAAGTAGTCAAGTGATTTTCTTCCAAGATGATTCCACTTAGTGCCTCCTGTAAAAGCATTTTCTCAGTTTAGTATTATTTTTTATTGGAGGAAGACTGCAAAACCAGCTTTCTGTCTATCATGATCTAAGGAGCAGAGAGAACTAGTTCAAGTGATAATATGTGCTGCCCAGGGAGAGGTGCTGAACTGTAGAGAACAGAGATCTGAATTGGGAGACAGAAACAGAAGATTCAAGTCTGGGCTCAGACCCTGGGTAGGATATCTTTCCTACAGTTAGTGTTATCCTTAGAATAAAAGAATTTTGTTTGGTGATATTTAAGATGCCTTTTCTTTCTTAAATCACGTGGCTCTTCTCAAGAATATTGCTGCTCCATAGTGCTTTCAAGCATTGAGAGAAACTCCTTTAAAGTCAGGATGAATCTGCTTGCATTAATCCATCCTGTCCTAGTCCTCCCATCCCTTGACCAATATACCTATGTAGGCTGTCACGTAGTCTCTGTGTGACTGTAGATAGGTGGCTTGATTTCATCTGTGCATCCAGTCTCCTCATTTGAAAATAATAATATTAATAATAATGACAATAATAATAACCTCTGAGAACAGTAAAGGTTAAATAACATATCACATGTCAAACAAACACCTAGAATGGGATCTGGCACACAAGAAGGTGTTTAATCAACCTTAGACTTCAATTCCTCTTGGAAGAGAGGAGAGAGAAATATCTCACCGAAGACCAAACCCCAATACTTTGAAACTTCCACATTGTTTCTTTGATATTGAGCTAACAGGCTTTAGTAAGTGGATTATGTGTATGTGAACATTTGTCCAGAGTGGAACCCAGGGAGTTCCTGCTTGGAGTCTGTCTCTTAGTGATTTATTAAAAATAATCATTAACTTCTCCTCCTCATCCTCCAGCCTCTCTTCTTTTTGTTCTTTTTCTTGAACTTCTTGGGTTAAAAATGCTGTTACTGTTTTTTTTACAATGTCTTAAATTTTAAAAAAATGATAGCTCCAGATGGCTGTCATTCATTATGATGAATAAATATGGCATGGTGATTGTCCCCCCAAAAACTCTATTTCTTTGGTGCCAGTAGAGTGAGTGTGTGTGTGTTATATTCATATACATACATATATATTATTCACATACACCTATATATATATGTGTGTATATATATATATAGAGAGAGAGAGAGAGAGAGAGAGAATATATATACACTAACTAAACTTTCTTCAGCTTGCAATCAATAATAAGATAAGTTCATTTTATCAGAATACACACTGAAACCATTCATGACAGTTGTTACCAAACTGAACTTGGTTCTGCTCACCTGACACGCAGAAAAGCCAATCTACTGACTGGGAGTTGTGGCAAAGGAATGTACAGAGTTTATTGCAGGGTACCAAGCAAGGAGAACAGGCAACTCATTCTCAAAAGATCTGAACTCTCCCAGGGCTTTCAGGGAAGGGATTTTAAAGACAGTGTGAGGGAGAGGGTCACAGGGTACATGAGCAGCTTGTGCATAATTCTCTCATTGGTTGATGGTGAGATAACAGGGTAAGGTTTTAGGAATTTCAATCATCAACCTTCTAGTTCCAACCAATCTGAGGTCTACAAGCTGGTGGTCAGCATGCAGTCAACTTCCTCCTCCTGGTGGGGGTTTTACTATCTGCAAAACAACTCAGGAATATGGCTCAGGATATTATCTATAGCCCTTGAGAAGGAAAAGTCCTTGACTTTGTTTTATGGCTAAACAATTATTATTTTGTCTTGCTTGACTGCTTTCTTCTATTTCTGCATTTTCTCACATGTCTGATTAAATTTGTTCTTTGGAACTCAGGGACAGCCTAGGAGGCTAAAGCTTTTCTACAAACAAAAGATGGCAGACATTGGCAGGGGGGGAGTCTATCCCTAGGAAGGCCTTGCAGGGTCCTACTTTGTTTCACAGCCTAAAAATGTAAAAATGCCTGCAGAGAATATGAGCATATTGAATTTCCTTACTTTACTGTTTCTCAGAGTATATCCTAACCAGATGATGTAATCTAATTGTATCAGCCTAGAAATATATAGAATTTTATTTTAACGTTAAAAAGGTCAGTACCTTTGGAACCCAAAATGCTTCCTGTTTTCTTTTCTCTGCTGGAAGCTCATCATCAAAGGATTACAAGATATCTTTAATAAAAAGTAGAATTTTATAAACTTAAATTTACTTATTCTTTTCCATATATAAAGTTCTTTTGATGAATACTCCCTAAATATATGGGAAAGCAATATGTACTTTATTGAATGATAAGTGAAATTTATAGTAATATACTTGATGTGGACATAGATTTCTTTTGAGGCAATTTTTTGAACTTTAACTGTTATTGAACATTATATCTTTTTATCACTTCCAAACTTATTCTAATATTTTATTGCTTTACTTCAACCTGAAAATGTTAAAGCTTTCGAATAGTATTCTACTAGCTGCAGAATGAAACCCTGTTATTTTCTGATTCAGCTTGGATTTTTAGAACTTTGTTATCAGATGCATTTTAATTAAAAATTTTAAATTACCCATTATATTCATGGCTCTGTGCCGACCATTTAAGAGAAGATTTTTTTCAAAAGGAATTCTTACTTTTATTCAGCTTCTAAGTTGAGAATATAAATTTACTCCAATAGAACAAATAACACAATTACAAAGTAGCACATCAATGAGTTTAAAACAAAGAAGTAAAAATATGTAATTGATGCTATTACGATTTGGGACCAAATGAGCTTTTTAGTAACGAGAAGGATTTCACTGAGAGTTATGAAGAATCTCCTTGGTTTTTGTTTTGTTTTTTGTTTGAATAGGGAATAAAAAAGCCTCAGAAGAGGAGCAACATGCTGCTCAAGATCACTCAGTAGCTAATGCTAGACCTGAGAATATAACTCAAATATTTTGACTCCTAGTTTGGTTTCAGATTTCCTGGGAGTCTGTGTGAACTGGACATATCTTTCGATGTTGGGTTAACCCATATAAGATTACTTGTAATATGATCATATGAAAGAGACTGGCCAAATCACATTTAGCTCTGAGAAGGAAGAAATTTGAAATTTCTTTAATATAGATAGGCTTATTTAGCAATTCTGTTACAGGAGGGATTCAACAATAATAATGCCACTATTATAATGCCATTTCTGTAATAATAGCACTTCTGTTATAAAACACCATTATTATAGAAATGCTATTATAAGAAAAGCTCTGTTATTTAGAATTGCTTATGCAATAAAAGTGCTAAAAAAGTCTTCTTACATTATAGAAAATTATTGCAAATTTTTCTTGCTTTGCAATGAAATTTTCATTCCAAATATTATTTGATTCTCCTGTAAAATGGCTCTCAAATTTTATTCTGATAACTCTGAGGTCTGGGCCAGATTGCTGTTTAGGACGGGAAATTGCTTGACAGCCAAAGTCGCTTGGTCAAATAAGTCCACTTCCTATTTGTCTGTTTCTATGAGATTAAGGGCATCTGACTTCTTTGCTTTTTCATTCTCAAATACTGTATTCTTTTATTGTCTTTCTAAAAATACTATGTGCCTACCTTTTTATAGAGGGTTCAGGTAGTTTTGTTTCACTAAAGTTAGATAGCTACACTCTTGCTTTTACCTTAATTCTGTTAAACTAAATAAAAACTGAGTGTAATTGATTACAGCAATAGTAATTTAAGGTTTAAATTATACCTCACTTATACTTTATAATAGGGTGAATTTTAATAACCTATATGTTGTAGATAGGTAAGTATGAACTGAGGGAAAGGCAAGTTTATAAATACAGAGATGCATTAAATATATATATATATCTGTATCATCTCACACCGGTCAGAATGGCCATCATCAAAAAATCTACAAAAAATAAATGCTGGAGAAGGTGTGCAGAAAAGGGAACCCTCCTGCACTGTTGGTGGGAATGTAAATTGATACAGCCACTATGGAGAACAGTATGGAGGTTCCTTAGAAAACTAAAAATAGAACTACCATCGACCCAGCAATCCCACTACTGGGCATATACCCTGAGAAAACCATAATTCAAAAAGAGTCATGTACCACAATGTTCATTGCAGCTCTATTTACAATAGCCAGGACGTGGAAGTAACCTAAGTGTCCATCAACAGAGGAATGGATAAAGAAGATGTGGCACATATATACAATGGAATATTACTCAACCATAAAAAGAAACGAAATTGAGTTACTTGTAGTGAGGTGGATGGACCTAGAGTCTGTCATACAGAGTGAAGTAAGTCAGAAAGAGAAAAACAAACACCATATGCTAACACATATGTATGGAATCTAAAAAAAAAAAAAATTGTCATGAAGAACCTAGGGGCAAGATGGGAATAAAAACATAGACCTACTAGAGAATGGACTTGAGGATACGGGGAGGGGGAAGGGTAAGCTGGGACAAAGTGAGAGAGTGACATGGACATATATACACTACCAAATGTAAAATAGATAGCTAGTGGGAAGCAGCCGCATAGCACAGGGAGATCAGCTCGGTGCTTTGTGACCACCTAGAGGGGTGGGATAGGGAGGGTGGGAGGGAGACACAAGAGGGAGGAGATATGGGGATATATGTATATGTATAACTGATTCACTTTGTTATAAAGCAGAAACTAACACACCATTGTAAAGCAATTATACTGCAATAAAGATGTTAATATATATATATATATATATCTTAGTGGAGTATTGAAACAATATGTGATTGTTTAGGTTAGGGCTGTTGCTTTTTAGAAAATTATTTATAGGACTTAGTAAAGATAAGCTAGAGTTTTCTTACAATCAACACTATATCACATAAAATCATGGGTTTGCAGGTTTTAAGGAATCTTAATGATTATGCCAGTGGTTTCCATATACTTTTAAATATCAGAAAATACATTTTAAAAATGAAATTTTATTTAGAATCCCCAGCATCCAAACAGATAATTGACATTTTACTAGCCTAAAGTATCATCTGTGTTTATGTTTACAATATTTTCTTATTATAAAATCAGTCAATGAGTCTAGTATGACCTGATGATCATACATTTGAAATTGGAGGGTATGTGTGCTGATTGCTCTCCTCTGGCTCCCTCAATGTATAATTTAGTTCTGTATTTTGACTTTGTTGCACAGTATCAGAATATCCTGAGACACACAGATAAGTAGTTGCAAATGATAATTTTCCTATAAAAGAGTGCCTTGAAATGTTTCATTCTCTTAAATTAACAGATAAAGAAGTTTGAAAGAGTAGAGGGAGAGAATTTTGGTTTCAAGATTGAATTAGTATCTATAACTCAAAACAGATCACAATTTTTACCCAGAGAATCAGCCCGTAGAACTTAAAATACACCCTAAAATTATCTCCTATTCTATGTTTTCAGGACACACTTTATTATATATTCTCTTGTTATTGTACAACGAACTTTTGTCTGTCAGAGAATGTGGGCTGTGTTGATACACCATGTCAGTTAGTGTCTAGCAATTAACTGAATGTGTGGCACACATGTGCTGGGTAAAACACCTGCCAGAATGGTACACAAATGGGATAACTGGTGGCACAGGAGAACACACTAGTATATGGATAATATTTATATTTAACACATTTCAGTGTGTTTTTGAAATTAAAGTTGTGAAAATAGATGAATAAGTATTTCCAAGATTAAATATGGGGACTTCCCTGGTGGCTCAGTGTTTAAGAATCCTCCTGCCAATGCGAGGGACACAGGTTCGAGCCCTGGTCCGGGAAGATCCCACATGCCACGGAGCAGCTAAGCCTGTGTGCCACAACTACTGAGCCTAAGCTCTAGAGCTGTGCAGGTGCCACAGCTACTGAAGCCCACGTGCCTAGAGCCTGTGCTCCACAGCAACAGAAGCCACCGCAGGGAGAAGCCACCACACCGCAATGAAGAGTAGCCCCCACTCGCCGCAACTAGAGAAAGCGTGCACGCAGCAACGAAGACCCAACCGAGCCATAAATAAATAAATTTATTAAACAAAATGATTAAATTTGAATCACATGTATGAGGATATACTTAAAACACTAAGTTCTTCAGAAAAGTATCTCTAAATCATTAGCCAAATCCAATGATCCATTCAATTTTTTTTCACTAAGTAGTTATCCAGTACCCACGTTAGTATTCCTGTGTCCTAGGGCATTCTATTTTGTCCCTTGGCAACTCTGACCATGAAAAAAATCCGTTTTTACAGTGAGCTGAATCACGTTTTCCTGAGACCTCTACCATATTTCAAGTTCTGTTCCTTGGGATCACACTGAACAAATCTGCATTTTGTCCTTATGATAATTCTTCAGATATTAGAGGATGATTCTTAAATCTTATTTGATTTTCTCTATCTGAATGCCTAATATCCTTAGTTCCTTTAATTATTTTTCAAATAACTTGGTTTGGTTGCCCTTCCTTGTTTCCTTTCTTCCAAATGAATTCCATAGCTTATATGCCCTCTAAGAAATGATACTTAGGCCTGAATACAGACCTGGATGTTGTTTGACTTCATAGGGATTTTGTGATTATTACCCTACTCTCTCTGTATATAAAAAAAATTAAAGTTTCATTGAACTAACAAGATTCCATTAATTATGCTATTTACTCCATTTGATATTATTGCCAAACATTTTTTTAACATCTTTATGGGAGTATAATTGCTTTGCGATGTTGTGTTAGTTTTGGTTGTATAACAAAGTGAATCAGCTATACGTATACATATATCCCCATATCCTCTCCCTCTTGCATCTCCCTCCCACCCTCCCTATCCCACCCCTCTAGGTGGTCACAAAGCACCGAGCTGATCTCCCTGTGCTATGCAGCTGCTTCCCACTAGCTGTTTTACATTTGGTAGTGTATATATGTGAATGCTACTCTCTCACTTCGTCCCAGCTTACCCTTCCCCCCCAACCCCGTATCCTCAAGTCCATTCTCTACATCTGTGTCCTTACTCCTGTCCTGCCCCCAGGTTCATCAGAACCACTTTTTTTTTTTTTTTTTTTTTTAGATTCCATATATATGTGTTAGCATATGGTGTTTGTTTTTCTCTTTCTGACTTCACTCTGTATGACAGACTCTAGGTCCATGCACCTCATTTCAAATAACTCAATTTCGTTTCTTTTGATGGCTGAGTAATATTCCATTGTATATATGTGCCACATCTTCTTTATCCATTCATCTGTTGATGGACACTTAGGTTGCTTCCATGTCCTGGATATTGTAAATAGTGTTGCAGTGAACATTGTGGTACATGACTCTTTTTGACTTATGGTTTTCTCAGGGTATATGTCCAGTAGTGGGATTGCTGGGTCATATGGTAGTTCTATTTTTAGTTTTTTGAGGAACCTCCATACTATTCTCCATAGTGGCTGTATCAATTTACATTCCCACCAACAGTGCAAGAGGGTTCCCTTTTCTCCACACCCTTTCCAGCATTTACTGTTTGTAGATTATTTTTGATTATGGCCATTCTGACTGGTGTGACGAGATACCTCATTGTAGTTTTGATTTGCATTTCTTTAATGATTAGTGATGGTGAGCATCCTTTCATGTGTTTGCTGGCAATCTGTATATCTTAAATACGTATATTTTGGTGTTGTCATGATATTTCCTGCATTTGTTTTTAGGAAATAGAATAGAAGATTTTAAATGTAATTCATATAAATATAACTTAGACTCATCTCATTCTACCCTATAATTTTTATTTTTGGTTCTGTCATCCATTATATTTCTTTATACAGCCTTGTGATCTGAAAATGTGATAAAAATTATCTATGTTTATTTAAGTAAGGGATAAAGAAGAATTTTTAAAGTCACTAAGGAGAACTCTTTAAGTATCACTATTTTTAAAGTTAGGTGCATTGTGTCTATCACATTTCTAAAATATTCCAGTTTAGTAACTTTATTATTAGTGTTAAAAATTATACTTAATTCATGTTATTTATCTAACATACTTACAATCTATAATTTCATTCTGGAGTTTTAATTGAGATTGATGTTAAATTTACCAGTCTGTTTGATTGTGGATATCTCTGAACCTTTTTTTTTTTTCCGTGTTGGACTATTGCATCGCTTTTAGTTTTTTGACACTAATGAAGTTAAAAAAAAAAAAAATGGTGGGTGGTGAATTTTGGTGGTTCTATTATCCACCAACTATTATCCACCAACACAACTTAGAAAGTAGAATTTGCCTTAGTGAATTGACGAAAATCCAAGTTCTGTTGTTCAAATTTGAGCATGCTGTGAATGGATCTGTTTCTCAGGGATGAACTTTCACTAACCAAGCTCATTGTAGACAGATGTACAAATAACACTGTCATCCTATCAACTTATAATGAGACACAACTCTCATGGAAGAGTGAAGTATCCTGAATATAGATTTACATAACATTGAAATTTTACTCAGAGGGTTAACTTGGTAGGCATGAAATTGAATCTAGTATTTAATGGAAGGAGGCAGTAGCAGCAATTTCCTCAAGTTAGATACCTTAGGTTAGGAATGAATAGTTCAAGTCTGTGAGCCAGAACATACTTTTGCTTCTCTTCTAGTCCCAAATTCTGGTTATTCTTGTTTCAGACATACCAATCTCTTTCATATTTACAAGTCTTTCTTTCAGTATATTAATTCATTCAGTCAAGCCTTGTTGTCTGAGAGCCTCTCCTTTACTTAAGATGACTTTTGTATCTCTGATTCATTCTGACATATGTCAGCTTTACAATTCTAAAGGAAATCTTACTTTTCTTATTTCCAAGTGGAAGAAACATCAAACATCTATATAAATTGGTTCCTGACTTCTGAATCTGGCATAGGTGGAATTTTGTCATCTGATACTTTTGTGTGTGTGTGTGTGTGTGTGTGTGTGTTTGACCTGTAAATACTTTTTAAATTTAAAGGCAACATTTACATTAGAAGTCTGGATTTTTGACTACTCTTGAAAAATTTTATTTTTCAATTTTAAGACCTGCCAAGTAAAGCCCAAATTCCCTCCCAACAAGTGACTGTAGCAGAGTACTGCCGCCACTGTGGACAGAGCCTGTGCTCCCAAATTCACTAGTTCCCTACTAGCTACCTCACTCATTTATACTACTTGAATGCCCTCTAGAGGCATTTGAGTTTGAGAAACTTGAATACTGTCTTTAGCACCATTTTCTCCCTCACTCCTCCCCAAGAACACCCTCCAGCTTTCAACCATTTCCTTAAATATTGCCAGCTGTGGTCCAGGACTCTCACTTGTAAGCTCTGTTAGTACCCTGATATGTAATATGTCAGGTTAAGGACATTTGGACTGATTGGGGATAGCTAGATATGTTTTTACAGTCTCTTTAATCATGTTTTTTTCCTTTCCATTTTCTATTCAGTAATAATATATCTTGATTATAACAATATCAAGCAGTCTGTCGATTTCTCGTTTAATCATCACTTAAGTCATTGTTCCATAACAATAGTGAAATGTTTATCTGAATGTAAACATTTGCTATTGTAAGTAATTATGAATAATCATTTGGCACGATATTCTGTGTAAACCTGTTAATAATAAAAAATATATAATATTGCTTTATATTGCATAACAAAAATGTGAGGAGAAATATGACAGTATTGCTAGAAATCTAATGCCACAGGTAAATAAACAAAAGCTAGATTAAAAAACCACTTCCTCTTACCAAAGCAGAAAAAGGAATGAAATAAACAGAACAGGTCTACCTAAGAGTGTTTTGCTGTGATTTTGCAAATATAGAGAAACCAATAATGGAGAGATGCATTATGGTTTAGTATAAAGATGGGCTTGATTCTCAGTGAGCTTATTTCAAATGCTGACTGGTTTAGCCATGAGGGCTTGGGCAAGACTCTTCTGAATTGAGCTTAGTTTCCTCAACTATAGAAATAAAATTAAGAAAAGAAGAGTTTTTTTCTCTTTTTAAATCTCCTGTCTTCAGCAGCTTTTGGGGTTCTGGAGAAAATGGAGCATGAGTGCATTCAGCTTTGTAATCTCTGTGTATCCCATAGGTGTTTGTCCTTAAATTTTTTAAGGCACCCTTCTTAATAGTTATCTTTATTTATTATGGATTTACTTGTACATTTAAGATAGCTCCTTTTGTTGGTTTATTGTTGATAATACATGTAATGAATTCTCAAAATAACTTGTTGTTTGTAGAATATAAAAAATTAGAAGCCCAGAGATATAGGTACTTAATATTTTGTTTCAGTTTTCATCAATTTAGTGCTAGGAAGTTGAGGAAGTAAAGGTTTTCAATAGTATTTGGTCCTGAAACACTTAATGTGCAGAATGTTATGTTACACCCTAGTGGAAAAATTCTGTTGAATAATGTTAACTATGATAGACTTTTATTGGAGACTTAAACATAGAATGGTTAAATGCAGAAAAATATTACACTCAAGAATATTGAAGAGTTGTGGTATTTTTTCAGTAATGTAATTTTGCTGATTTGCTTCACAAAGACTGTAACTGTGTAGTTGCCTGTGAGTGGACTTACTTTGAGCATTATAGAAAATGTGTTGGCTTTCTTATCTGCTGGTGACTTACCCTGCCTATAGCCCCCAGCCCCTAAAATACCTTGTAATTTCCTCCTAAAGCTATAGAATAACTTTTTATTTTGAAAATACAAGGTAGTTTTGGCCATATAAACCTGGGTTCAAAACCTGAATGTAGTACTTATTAACTCTCAATTATTGGATAAATTATATAAAACTCATGGCCTTAGTTTCATCATCTGTAAAATAAGGAAAATAATATTTACTCTAGAGAATGTTGTGAGAATTACATGAAGTTATAAATATTGACACAGAATATTCTGTGAATGTTAGTTTTTTTCTTCCTCTCTCCTTGCCTCCCTTCCTTCCTTCCTCCCCTCCTTCCTTCCTTCCTTCCTTCCTTCCTCCCTTTTATATCAGATGCACTTAATGCATATATCATATGTATTTCTATGATATAATATGCATTTAAAAGCTCAACCCAATATTTTGGGGGCACCTCCTCTGTGTTAAAGCACTTTGTTAGACACTGGGATTCAGAGATGAGGAAGAAAATAATGTTCCTGTTTTCAAAGTGGTAAAAACTGAAATATAAGTAAACCAACAAATACAATACAACGTGACATGTTCCATTTTTCGTAGGAAGTGCTATAGACACCCCGGTCAGCCTGGAAGATCAGGAAAACCAATCTGTAGGAGTATGCGCTTCAGCTGTCAGTTAACTCGGAGGAGGAATGGACCCAGGTAGATAAGGAAGGGAATCAGGCTGAGGCCTAAGAGGACCTGGCATGTTTAGGAACCTGCAGATAGATTGGTGAGGCTCTAACCCATGGGATGGGGAGGCCCATGAAGGGAGCAGCAAATGTAATAGTAGAAGGAGATGAGATAATAAGGGGCTTTGTGTGCCATATTTAGAAGTTACACTATCTTCTACCTGATCTTCTTCAGAATTATAATTCTGAATGGCTGCATAATATATACATAATTCATATGTTCTACTGCTTTTTTCCTCTCTAGAAAATAATCCTTATGGTTCTGGTTCTCAACTTTGGCTACACATTAGAATCACCTGTGGTGGGGCTTAAAGGAAATAAAGCCTCAGCCCACCCCTGGAGATTATGATTAAATTGATGTGATGGTTTGGTTGAGGGATATCTTTGAATGACTGCTGCCTCAAGCAATTTCATATTTCTGTTTGGACAGTTCAACATTTGTTCTTGTTAGGGATTTCCTCATTCATTCTTTCCTATATATTTGCTTTAGTTTATGATTTGCTTGAAGGATCTTCTCATAAAATCATCTCATATGTCCAACAAAATTAGGACCCAGAGCAATGACCATAAGATAGGAAGTCAAGACTAAAAGGGAAAAGCAAGGGTTTTGATGTACAAAAGTTGAAATATGGTAGGGTGGGTAAAATAATTCTTCATATAATTTCTGAAGAAACAAAGTTTTACTTATCATTTAGTCCTAGCTGATATTTCTCATCTAGGGACTACATTAGATGGTGAATGCTGTAGTGAACATCCACATGAATAAGTCTTTTCATGCTTTTTTGGTAGTATTTCTAGCAGAGTTACTGGGTGAAGAGCCTTATAACTCTAAAAAGTATTGATTTACATTGTCACCAGCAATGAAGGAACACCCACCAGAACCCTAGAAGTGAAGCAGCATGATAATTGTGAATTTTCCCAATGTCTCAGAGTTCTGGCTGGAAATAAAATACACAACAGACTAGTTACACAGGTTGGCTATCTTGGAGGTAAAAGAGAAGAGGAAAGAGATTGGAGAATTACTTTGGAGAGTGAGTTGTTTGTATGCTGTGGCATTTCCTCTCTTACTCCCCAGTGAGGAACAGACGGGATATTTCTCCATCTCAAGAGAAGATGGAGGAGCTTCAAGAGAACTGTTCAGAGAAAATGCTTTATGTTCCCTGATATTTAAGGGACACTGGGAATGGTTCCTAACCCATGCCTGAGAAGTTCAAAAGTGGCAGCTTGGGCCTGCGAATGGAGAGGAGCTAGCTGTATTATCCTTGGCAAAGATAGTTGAGTTTTTCAGTGGTCTGAGTGGGCTAGGGGAAGGGAACTCAACTGTATCATCTAGAAAGGGACTCTGTTCTGGGAGACTAGCTTTCAGGAAAAGCAAGTCTTCTGGCTGAGGGGAGACTTTCCTGTAGATAGAAAATGGGTAGTATGAAGAAGCCTCAGAAACTAGGGACTGAGGGAGGTTGTTTTAAAAGCCAATGGTAAGAAGTCTTCCTCTACAGAGAAGGAAACTAGAAGTTCCCTGAAATGTCCCAGGAGAAAACAAGCAAGCCCTGATGTCACACACAGCTCATTAGTCATAATACAGTGTCCCATTCCTATAATCCACCTTCCCCAGACACAACTCTACAGAGACCAAAATAGCAGCTAGAAAGGAGTTCTGAAGAGATAGAGTGAAGAAAAAGTAAAGAAGCTACTTATATTGCTTACTTTCTATAGAAATTTCTGAATCTAGGGCAGGCCCAAACAGAAGAATTTCATTAGTTGATGCTTTGGAGTTTTGATATTAGACCAGACTGAACTTTCACTTTGTGCAAGTGATTACAAGTAGCTTTCAGATCAGAGACAGTAGTGAGAAAGAGTAAGTTGGTTATTGCCTGCATATGACTAAAATCCAATACTCCTTCAATAAACTCAACCATTACATCTTGTGAACATTTTCTCCTACATGTGCTTTTTATTTGTATTACTATTTTTCATTGATTGGCAGTTTTAAGTGATTGTGTATTAAAATCTGTTGATCTTTTCCTTCATTATTTCTTCTTTCCTTCAAAGCTGAAAAAAGTGATTCTTTCAAAGTTATTCTATTCTCTTTTTTTCTTATTTTCCAGCAATTGCTTTTAAAAAAAAATTATTTAACTATTACATCTCCCTGTGTTTATTTTGGTATGTAGCAAAATGTTTATTAAATCAAGTTATCCCAGATTACTATCCATGTCTGAAAATTGGCAAAATGTGGGCCTAAATGATTTTTTACTCCTCAGATAGGAAATTGGAGACATCCTTAGAAGTTTATTTTGTTCTTGAGTCTGAGGCTGAAAATAGCAGAAGAAATGGTTTGTGGACGGTGGGAGTGAGCTTAGTGTACTCCAGGCATCATTTGGTACAATTGGTCACTTCCTCCTTTTAAAAGCTAGCCCTTCTCTTGCAAGAAGCCCAAGTGACTACTATCTTCATTTTGGTCTACCTCTTTTCCCATTCATTTGGCTGATTTTTCCATTTCTATCCTAACACTAAATGTGGGAATTCCCCTGAATTTGGTTTTGGATCTGCGTTCCTGTTCTATATTTTCTTCCCAGACAACTCAAGCACTAATAATTTAAAACATATATTGGGGGCACCTGGAATTGGAGGCACGTGGTTTAAAAACGGGCTCTCGAACTTCCGGGAAGATGGCGGAAGAGTAAGACGCGGAGATCACCTTCCTCCCCACAGATACACCAGAAATACATCTACATGTGGAACAACTCCTACAGAACACCTACTGAACGCTGGCAGAAGACCTCAGACCTCGCAAAAGGCAAGAAACCCCCCACGTACCTGGGTAGGGCAAAAGAAAAAAGAATAAACAGAGACAAAAGGATAGGGACGGGACCTGCACCAGTGGGAGGGAGCTGTGAAGGAGGAAGGGTTTCCACACACTAGGAAGCCCTTTCGCGGGCGGAGACTGCAGGTGGCGGAGGGGGAAAGCTTCAGAGGAGCTACAGGGGTGCGGGGGGCAAAGCAGAGAGATTCCCGCACAGAGGATCGGTGCTGACAGGCACTCACCAGCCGGTCTTGTCTGCTCACCCGCCGGGGCGGGCGGGGCTGGGAGCTGAGGCTCGGGCTTCGGTTGGAGCGCAGGGAGAGGACTAGGGTTGGCGGCATGAACACAGCCTGCAGGGGGTTAGTGCGCCACGGCTGGCCGGGAGGGAGTCCGGGGAAAAGTCTGGACCTGCCGAAGAGGCAAGAGACTTTTTCTTCCCTCTTTGTTTCCTGGGGCGCGAGGAGGGGGGATTAAGAACGCTGCTTAAAGGAGCTCCAGAGACGGGCGCGAGCCGCGGCTAAAAGCGCGGTCCCAGAGATGGGCAGGAGACGCTAAGGCTGCTGCTGCCGCCACCAAGAAGCCTGTATGCGAGCACAGGTCACTATTCACATCCCCCTTCCGGGAGCCTGTGCAGCCCGCCACTGCCAGGGTCCCGGGATCCAGGGACAACTCCTCCGGGAGAACGCACGGCGCGCCTCAGGCTGGTGCAACGTCATGCCGGCCTCTGCCGCCGCAGGCTTGCCCCACACTCCGTGCCCCTCCCTCCCCCCGGCCTGAGTGAGCCAGAGCCCCCGAATCAGCGGCTCCTTTAACCCCGTCCTGTCTGAGCGAAGAACAGACGCCCTCCGGCGACCTACACGCAGAGGCGGGGCCAAATCGAAAGCTGAGCCCCTGGGAGCTGTGAGAACAAAGAAGAGAAGTCTCTCCCAGCAGCCTCAGAAGCAGCGGATTAAAGCTCCACAATCAACTTGATGTACCCTGCATCTGTGGAATACATGAATAGACAACGAATCATCCCAAATTAAGGAGCTGTGTGGATGAAAGGCTCTTGGTGCTGCAGCCAGGAGTCAGTGCTGTGCCTCTGAGGTGGGAGAGCCAACTTCAGGACACTGGTCCACAAAAGACCTCGCAACTCCACATAATATCAAACGGCGAAAATCTCCCAGAGATCTCCATTTCAACACCAGCACCCAGCTTCACTCAATGACCAGCAAGATACAGTGCTGGATATCCTATGCCAAAAAACTAGCAAGACAGGAACACAACCCCACCCATTAGCATAGAGGCTGCCCAGAATCATAATAAGTCCACAGACACCCCAAAACACACCACCAGACGTGGACCTGCCCACCAGAAAGACAATATCCAGCCTCATCCACCAGAACACAGGCACTAGTCCCCTCCACCAGGAAGCCTACACAACCCACTGAACCAACCTTAGCCACTGGGGACAGACACCAAAAACAACGGGAACTACGAACCTGCAGCCTGCAAAATGGAGACCCCAAACACAGTAAGATAAGCAAAATGAGAAGACAGAAAAACACACAGCAGATGAAGGAGCAAGATAAAAACCCACCAGACCTAACAAATGAAGAGGAAATAGGCAGTCTACCTGAAAAAGAATTCAGAATAATGATAGTAAAGATGATCCAAAATCTTGGAAATAGAATAGACAAAATGCAAGAAACATTTAACAAGGACATAGAAGAAATAAAGATGAAACAAATAACAATGAACAACACAATAAATGAAATGAAAAATACTCTAGATGGGATCAGTAGCAGAATAACTGAGGCAGAAGAACGGATAAGTGACCTGGAAGATAAAATAGTGGAAATAACTACTGCAGAGCAGAATAAAGAAAAAAGAATGAAAAGAACTGAGGACAGTCTCAGAGACCTCTGGGACAATATTAAACGCACCAGCATTCGAATTACAGGGGTTTCAGAAGAAGAAGAGGAAAAGAAAGGGACTGAGAAAATATTTGAAGAGATTATAGTTGAAAACGTCCCTAATATGGGAAAGGAAATAGTTAATCAAGTCCAGGAAGCACAGAGAGTCCCATACAGGATAAATCCAAGAAGAAATACGCCAAGACACATATTAATCAAACTGTCAAAAATTAAATGCAAAGAAAACATATTAAAAGCAGCAAGGGAAAAACGACAAATAACACACAAGGGAATCCCCATAAGGTTAACAGCTGATCTTTCAGCAGAAACTCTGCAAGCCAGAAGGGACTGGCAGGACATATTTAAAGTGATGAAGGAGAAGAACCTGCAACCAAGATTACTCTACCCAGCAAGGATCTCATTCAGATTTGATGGAGAAATTAAAACCTTCTCTGGGCTCTAGATTCATATGCTCAGCTTTCCCTCATCGTGGGAGAAATGGCTAAAATCATCTAAGCAGTTGCTAACTCATCCTTGACTTTTTTCTTTACACTTTCCTCCTATATCAATTTTATTAACAAAGCAGCCAATCCCAAAGCCAAAATATATTTCTGTATGCTTTCTCTACATGTCTGTTTTTGCTGCTCTATTCCAAGTTGCTAACTGTTTTAGGCAATTAATAACATCCTAAAAAGACCCTTCTCCTTTTATGGTACTCTATCCTTTTTTCAAGGCATTTAACACAGTTGAAGTTATTTATTGGTTTCTTTGTATATTAACTTGCCTTTTCACTACACTGTAAGCTTACTAGGCTGTTGACTGAAAAAAAAACATATCATAAGAGCTGTGAGTTCAGTTACATTTGGGGACTTACTGAGGACTATAGCCCAGGAGAAAACCTCTCAGGTAGTGCTGATGAACTGCTCTGAAGAGGTGGCAGATGGGGGGAGGTCAGTATGTATATGATTTGGTGAAGGAGGTACGTGCAATCAGGCATATATCTCAGTAGAACGTTGCTGCTAGTCAAGAGGAGCAGATGTCTCCGTAAATGATTTTAGTGATTTTCTGGGTATGAGAAGATACGAGAATTGGGTTCGTAAAATTTTCTCCTGAAAATATCTAACTATATGAAAGCCTGTTCTATCAGTTTTTCCTAGAGGACGGAGTGCTTCATTCCTGATCTCCACCCTGAACTCCTTCCAGGGTGTGTTATGGTCAACAGCTACAGTGGCTAAGGACCTAATCTTGTAGAGCTGGATGGCGAGTGACATATTTTAGTTTGTAAGGGAAGGAACCATATTTGACTTGTTCTTCATGCCTTCAGTGCTTAGCACATTACCTGGCACATATTAAGCTCCTTATAAAGAGAAGACAATTCATTAAAAAGCATGCTATATTGAATTTACTTTCCCTTTTCATACATTTTTACAATTTTACCGTGGATAAAGTTCTTAAACTCTTTGGGACAGATTTTTAAAAACCTGTCTATGGAAAGGTTGTATTAGATAATCCAAAGGGTCTTGTATAAAATTCTTTGCTTTTGTTATTTCCTAATTACCTGATCAAGTACTTGATTTAGTAACTAAAAAACTTATTTTGTCAGTTTTATTATTTTATTGATTATGTATTTGTATGTTTCCATACTCAAGGTATGGAAATCCACTTACATTATATGATCTAATTCATTATTGATAGCCTTCATTTCCTACACACTAGCGTTTTGTAGGCCTATTTTATTCTCTACGCTACAATATTTGTCTTCCTTTTCTTCTCGCTGCTAGTTTTCAGCTGTTTCCTACCACTGTTCCTACTGCACACCATCTGTTGATTTGCACCAACAACAATCTCTGTTGAAAAATCTCCCAAGGATCCCTGACTTCAACTTCTTTTCCTTCTTATTGCTATAAGCTGTTGAACTTTGCAACTAATGCTATGTGTGATAATGGTTGTAATCCTGTTTTTCTCTACCTCCTTCTCTTTGCTGTTTCTTCCTTTAAGTGGTATATTTTGAAATAATATTTCTTATGACTTACAGTGTCTTAAAAAATTCACTTTTAATAAAATCATCATACAGTGATTATGATTGATTTCATAAATTTGTCATTCATTCCATAATATTTATTGTTCATCTATGCATTAGGCAATGATGTTAAATAGATATTTGCTATTCATATTGGTATCAGATCATAGAGATATTATTTCAATTAATGTTTTTAACTTTCACCAATTTCATTCATTTTAAATCATTGGAATTAATTTATGGGACTGTAGTAATTTCTGTATTTAAATTTCAGTTTTCTTGTAGTTCTTTTGTTTTCCAACTCTGAGCACCAACCAACTGATCTATCCTTTTTGTACATATAGGTTTTCAGTTGATAATTCTTAGTTAGTAATACTTGCTGAGTCCTTACTATGTGTTCTACATTGAGTGATAAAATAATCATAGCTCTACTCTCATGGAAACCAATTTTGGAAGAAGACAATGTTCTAGTAAACAAATAAATATGTAATTACAAATTCTGCTAAATGCTTTGGAGAAAATAATGTGTATTGAGAGAGAATAACAAGGAAGAATTACTTTTGTTGATACAGCTCAATATATTCAAGTCAACCTCTTGCCTCAGTTATAGGCAAACATTTTTCTTGTCTGCTATATGTTTCCATCATGTGTTAACATGTGGTGCCTCAAACTTAACATCTTCTTCCTCTCCTCTTTCCCCTTTCCTTCCTCCTTATTCTTCACCTCCTCCTTCTCTTTCTTCTTCTTCTTCATATTGCTTACTGAATGTTTACTTTCTGCCATGAAATGTGGTGGGAACTTTATAAGTGTTAACTCTGTACATTTAAATTGCAGGGTAACTATTAATATTATTGTACACATTTTACTGATATGAGAATTGAATCTTTAAATAGGTGAAGTAACTTTTTTTGGTCACTCAGTAACGAATCTTCAAGCAGGGATTCTAACTCAGGTCTTCTGATTCCAAAGTTCATGTTCTTTATTGTGTGATGCCATCTTCCCAATATTGTGTGCCCATTCTGTGCTAAGAAGATTATATCCATTTCTTTGTGTAACTTATAACAACTCCATGAAGTAGATCTTATCTTCATTTTACATATGAGACTCAGACATATTAAATAACTGTCCCAGTGTCACATAGATTCATAGATAGGAAGAAACTGCAGTAGGATATGAGTCCAGATCCATCAGAATCTAAAGTCCATTCTCTCTGTGTTCACTATGTACCATCATTTCCTTCCATGACACGAGAGTGTGTTGTTCATTTTTTATCTTGCCTAATAAGACCTTGATGCTGTAGATGAAGTCTTTAGACTCTATGAGGTGTGCCCTCAGGAATTTGTCTATTAAATGAAAGATTCTACAGGTAGCTTATTTAATATTAATTAAAATTGTATAAAGTGTAACTATAATGATTTTATTCATTTTGGAGCTAATGAGTCACCCTGTCCTTGTTTTCAGGCTACAGTGTTTCAAACAATTTGCTTCATCCAGATCTGTAACTCTGTAGATGCTGCCATTCTGTCAAGACAAACTTCAGCTTCCTCTATGAAATTACATTTAAATGAGAGATGATTTTCATGTCACATTTATTCATTAATCCATTCAGCAGATATTTGAGTGTATTAGGTGTCTGGCATAATACTAGGCACTATGAATACAATGGCAGGGAGAAGCTCACATGGATCTTGCCTTATGGACAACTTAGTAATAGACACAAAAACCAAATAGTAACACAGATAAATACAAAATTACAAACTAAGATAAATGTGATGCATTCAATGCTAAGAAAGCTTGCAGGAGTAGTGAATTTAGGGATATCTATCAGGAAGGTTTCCCTTTGAGCTAGGATAAGAAGGATTTTTAAACTCTTAGTAATGCCTGTAGTACCTGGGAAGGAGTGTAGACACGGTACATTACTAGAAAGTTGTACCATTAGTTCTTGCATATCCTTGGAATTCAGCAGATAGTATAAAACATATTTATTCATCTCATTAAGGCGCCTATCAGTCCACAAAGAGGCCTCCTATAAATGACATGTAAGAGATCTTTTCTCGCTTTCTCTCATACTTCTCATTTCCCTCAGAATGCCATTGAAAGTCTTCTATCCATTTGTCTTCTTGCTAGGGTCCCAGATCTGTCCTGTAGTTCCTGTATGCCTCTGGAGATGGCTTTATGGGAAAAAAGAGGAAATAATTCCAGGTAACTGGAGCGGAACAAATAATCCTCTTGAGTGTGAGAGACAGAGAACAGCACATTCAAGAAACCAGGGAGGGAAGTAAGGGATAGTTACTATGGCAGGATCACAGGGAAAGAGTGATTTGAAAAGAGATTGTAGAAAATGTAGAAGTCAGACAGAGACTTGAACTCAAAATTCAGCAAGTGCCTCAAGTGGAAAAGGATTAAAGAATGTTGGGCTGATTTCGCTGCATTTTCTCTTTCTCCAGGATCTTGGACCATTGAGTGTTGACTGCTTTGGTAGTCCCATACTACAGATTGTGTTTCTCCAGATCCCTGAGACTGAAGAAAGCTCTAGGGTATCAGGATATCGCTTTTTTTCTCTGCCTCTGTGGCCTGTGCTGCAAATCTGTAGATTCCTGAGGGAAAAAATGAGTGAAGTATGTTTGAATTAACCAAACACCCTCAAATCCTAGCTGCTCTAGTTGCTCTTTTATACCTTCAAAGTTTTTTTTAAATTTCTTTTTTCTTTATTGCTCCAAAGAAGCATTAATTAGACTGACATCTCGCTTCTCAACAGAAACACTAGAAGCCAGAAGCACAGGCCATAGTATCTTCCACCTTAACACCAAAACCTGATAAATACATTATTGTAATTGTAGTTTAATTCATTCATCCTAAAGAAAATATTAGTAAATATTATCCAGCAATATATAAAAAGGACAAGATATCAGGACTAAGTAGAGTTTATTCTAGAAATGCAAGGTTAATTTAACATTTGGAAGTTATTTAATTTAAAGAATTCACTACACTAAAAAAAGGAGAAAAAATCACATGACTAACTCAGTAAACAAAAACATGTGATATACATAACACTCATAATATATACTCTAAGCAAACTTGGAGGAAAAGAGAACTTCCTTAATCTCATATAGGGTGTGTTAATAAATTATAGGAAAATCATACCTTAATGGTGAAATGTTAAAATACTTTTGTCTGAGATCGAGTGATTAAAAAAAATGCTTCTATGGGGCATCCCTGGTGGCGCAGTGGTTGAGAGTCCGCCTGCTGATGCAGGGGACGCGGGTTCGTGCCCTGGTCCGGGAGGGTCCTGCGTGCCGCGGGGCGGCTGGGCCCGTGAGCCATGGCCGCTGGGCCTGTGCGTCCGGAGCCTGTGCTCCACAGCGGGAGAGGCCACAGCAGTGAGAGGCCCGCGTACTGCAAAAAAAAAAAAAAAAAAAAAAAAAAAAAATGCTTCTATCATCACATCTATTCAATGTTGTAATATTTTATTTGTAATATTGAATGAAAAAGGAAAATAAGGAAAAAGGAAATAAAGTTTTAAAGGAATAAATAAAAGTTTCATGCTAACGTTATGATTGGGCACATATCATATAAAAGGTCTATGAAAATATTTTTAGGATTAATAGGCAAATTTTAAAAGGTTGCTGAATGTGTTATGATTGGGCACATATCAGATAAAAGGTCTATGAAAATATTTTTAGAATTAATAGGCAAATTTTAAAAGGTTGCTGAATATAAGATTAATATAAAAATCAGTCGTATTTCTATGTACCAGTAAAAACCAGGTAAAGTGCAACACATCTTTACAACAACATAAAATATTAAATGACCAGATACATATCTCACAGAAGATGTAGAAGACCTATGCAAAAAACTATAAAATATTATTGAGAGTTGCTAAAGAAGACCTAAATAAATGGAGGACTATAACAGAATTGAAAGAGTCAATATTGTAAAGATATTAATTCTCCCCAAATTTGTTTATGGACTCCGTGCAATTCAGTTCAAAATCCCAACAGGTTATCTGTGGGAACTTGAAGAGTGCATTCTAAAATCTACATGTAAATACAGTGTCAAAATAGACAAGGTAATCTTGATGAAGGAGAGCAAGGTAGAAAGACTTGCTCTACCAGATGTTATAATTTACTATCACGCTATAGGAATTAAGACTGTGTGACAAGAATAGACAAATGGACCAATGGAGCAGAACAGAAAACCCCAAAGCATATTTTTTTTTCACTATCTATTGCCATGTAACAAACCACCCCAAAACTTAGTGGCTTAAACAGCAACAACCATTTATTTTCTCTCATGATTCTGTGGACTCAGCAGGATGGTTCTTTTGCTCCATATGGTGTCAACTGGATCTGCAGTCTTCTGGAAGCTCAACAGAGATGGAATTTCCTAGATGGCTTATTCATATGTGTAGCAGTTGGTGCTGACTGCTGGCTGGGAGATTGTTAGGCCTGTTCATCACAGCACCTCAAGTCTCCTTCATTTAGCTCTCCACATGATTTGAACTTTTCACAAGATGACAGCTGGGTTCCAAAAAGGAGTGTTCTAAGCACGCAAAAGCAGTAACTACCAATATCTTTGAGATTCACTCTTATAATCCACACAGCATCACTTTTGCAACATTCTAACCGTCAAAGCAGGTTATAGGGTCAGCCCAGATTCAAAGGGGGGGCATATATTCTGCCTCTCAATGGGAGAAGTGACAACAAATTTGTAGTCATCGTTACCACACAGAGCCATGCTTATGTGGATACTTTACTAATGTGAATGTGGCACTGTGGGGAAAGATTTGTCTTTTCAATAAGTGATACAGGAAGAATTGGATACTAATATAGAAAAAAAGTAAAACTTGATCCTATATCACACCATAATTAAAAATAAATTCCAGTAGGACTGTACACTTAAATGTCAAGACAAAAACTAATACTTAAACAATGATATCAAAGAATATCATCATGCACTTGGGATAGGGAATTTTTTTTGAGCTGCACAAAAATGCATTAATCATAGAGGAAAATATTATTAAATTGGACTACATTTTAGCAGTTGCCACTAGTGCCCTACATCACATTCCCTTGACCCATCTCTAATTTCAGCTGTAGCTAGTGACTCACCTCCCTGGCAGTGTTTCATAGTTTTTATTTCATGGCCTTTTGCAGCACCAAGGAATCTCTTAGCCAGTGTGCAAACACAGCCCGGGAGTATGGAATTAATGCCCTAAACACAATCCTCAAACAATAAGGCAAGAGCTGGGATAAATGCTTCAGTCTCCTGTCCTTCAGATAGATAATTCTGGAAGGCATTCTGTACAATTATCAGGAGGTTCTGGCATTACATTACATATGTAATGTAGATTTTAAAAACATGATCAGAAAAAATACTCTATATGGTCATTTATATAAAAACTAAATTATAGTGTTTAGTGATGAGTAGATGGTGATGAAGGCATAAAATAAAAGATGGTGCTCAGTTTTAGAGAAGAGCAGGAGGGGTATGATTGGGAGCCGGCATATAGGGGATTTCTGAGGTGCTGGCAATATATTTTTGTAAAGTAAATGTCAAGGCAAATAATTATGGAACATTCCAAACATAAACAAAGGCAGAGAAAACAATTGGATAAACTTGTGTATACTTACTACCTAGTTTCAAAATTACCAGTTTATGAACTATCTTATGTCACCTCTACTACCCTATTACCCCCTACCTTCAATATGGATCACTTTGGGCCAAATCCCATACATCATATTTCAATGTGTAAATATTTTTACATATTGGTAAGAGAAAAGGTACTAAAAACATATTCGCGATACCATTATCACACCAAGAAACTTAACAGTTTTTTCACATCATCAGTTATCCAATCAGTATTTAAATTTTCCTGATATTCTCAAATTTTTAGACAGTTGGTTTGTTCAAATCAGTAGTCTCAGAATTACCCACGTCTTTTGTTTGGTCGTTATGCCTCTTGATGGTGAGACTGGACATTCTAGATTGTCCAAAGAGTCCTATTTCAATAGCATCCCTTTTCACTGAAATATCCGGGTTTGGGTGAAAAAGTATATAGTCACTCTACAATTGAGTCCTTTTCATCTTTAAGTGCCCAGTCCCTCTCTTTTCCCTTTCTTACTTTTTTGTTTTAGTTGTTGGAAGAAACTGAGTCATTTGCCCTATAGTGTTTTCTATAGTCTTGATATTTGCTAAATACATCTCCCTGGTGTTGTTCAATATGTTCCTCTGTCCCCTGTATTTCCATAAACCTGGTAGTTAGAACTAGAAGCTTGATTTGTTTTAAGTTCCATGAGGGGAGAGGGAGAGAATAGTTCATGGGTGATTCTGTTTACTTCTGGTAGAAAAAATATAGCATCCACTTGTCGCTCTTTCAGTAAGGTTAGCAGTCATTGAAGTTTGTTGACTAGATGTATTATTTCAAAAGGAATTTTCCAAATGGTGATATTAAGATTCTGTTTCTTGATCTAGGAGTTACTTTATGGGGCTTTGCTTTATAATAATTTGTTCAGCCATTTATGGACTTTTCTATATATATGTGTTATCTTTCATGAAAATAATTTAAAAAATATGTGTAACTACATACATGTACAGCTATGGGGGGATCGACAGATGAAATCAGTGAGATATTTATTAAATTGTAATTATGAAATTAATATGTTTTGCATATTAAACAGAAATTAATTACAAAAGTAAATTTCCTCAATAGCCTGAGTATTAAAGATAAAATTTAAATAATAATGATAAATTATATATTATTCCAATGTGGCCAGTTGTTTCAGAGAATGTCTAAACTTGCTGTCTGTGTTGGACTGATATAGGAAATGTGGTAAAAGTGGAATGTGATGATGGTGAACAGAAAGAAGGCTGGATGTGGTTTCATGAGGGTTGAACCAGTTCTTGAGAAGAGACACATATCTTTTAAATAACATCTATTAATAAAGATTACAGTGTTTAATGAATAATTAAGAGATACATCATCTTAAAAATAACTTTCTTGGGCTTTTGGACATCAAAGAATCATAAATGTTTATTCAATTTGATGATTACAGAGTGATTTATGTGTTCATTACTCTACATTCCAATTGATTCTAGATACCATCTCCCAGGATAGATTGAGCAAAGTGATGCAGCTAGATTTAAAAATATACAAAAGTAATAAAGTCCCTCCCAGCTTGTTGATAGCAGTGGAAAACTGAGAATCTTTTCTATTTGCTAGTGAGAGTGAAATTATGAGTCTACAACTTTCTTGCTAAGGCGGGATTATTATCATAAAGCAAATTTCTGTAAAATTACATTTTGAATCATATTTCCCAGGGATTCTAGGCCACTGAATTTAATTACTTCTAGGATGTGAAAAAGAAAAAAAATTAACCTCACTGGCTCCTGGGAAAATATGCCATTGTTTTCTGTGTTGCTCTGATTTGTATTTAGTTTATATTGTTTACTAGCAGCCAACAAACTCCAGAAGCGTCCTGTATATTGACTGATATTTACTGGGGGTCTTGCAACTTGTTTACAATCTTCTTTCAGCCATCATACTGATGACCCATCTATTTCCCCAGTCTCACTGTACTTTGGTTTCCATTACTCCAGTGATCTTTTTTATTGGCGGCAATAGAGCATGGAAGTTGAAAGATTGAATTCTGAATACAGACTGAGTTAAATCACTTCTAGCTATGTGACCTTAGGCTAGTTTCCTAATCTCTTTATGTCTTATTTCTGTCACCCATAGAATGAGAATTATAGTATGTCCCATCTCTCTGTTGTAAAGATGAATACATGTAACACCTTTGACACATAAGTCCACAGCAAATCGTAATTATCTCCAAGGTGCTTCAGCAGCTTATTTACTTAGGCCCATAAGTGGCTCTACCATTCAGATCTTGAACCATAAAAATATCTACTCTGGTTATAACATTCTTGCTTTCTAAATGTTATTTCTCTCATTCCCTCATGTGCAAATGCCCTTTTACCCCAGTTCCTTGATCTATCCTTACATCCTAATTTTAGTGGTTTCCGAATTTCTGAACTTCATGGGCCAGAAAAAAGTTGGGAGGCCAATATAGGATTATCAATTTATTGCTAAGTAAGGATGTTAAAATAACCAACACCATCATAAATTGAAATTATGAAATTGTTTGTATAATTTTAAAAATATTTGTCTTTCTTTAGGAACTATGTATTCTCATAAGGTAGAGACTCATCAAGTATCTACCTTGGTCACTCTGATTATGCAGGATTTAGTGCGTAGCTTGTGATGCTAGATTCAACAAGTAAAGATTTTTTAGAATGAATAAATAAAAGACCTTTATTATTTAATGAAAGATATTTTAGCAGAAACTGAAAGTTGGAATTAGTAAACCAAATATGTATATGATAAATACTTAATGCCCAAAATAGCAGCATTAAAATGATGTGTTTTTATTTTGTTGTTACAAATTGTCAACTTGTTGATTTGTATTCAGTAGTGAAATGCAAAATGATGCTTACATTTCCAACCTCTTCTGATACTTTGTTCTTTAAACTGCAGTTAGTACTAACATTCTAGGTTCAGAGAAGTGTGTTGATGAAACTCTTGAGCTACACATTTAAGGTGATTTCTCTTAGTTCAGAAAATTTTGGCCAGGGTCTTGTTGGGTCAGGTCAATATCTCAGACAGGCTACTAATTTGAAGCCCACTTAAATATTTGTTTGACAACTATATAGTAGGATTTTGCAGGGACTTAGTTTCTCTTATTAAATTTTGAATGCCCCTTGATTTATTATCTTTGTTAGTTATTTTGATGTACTCTTCTTTGAGTTTCCTCAAAATAAAACTCCACTTACACGTGAATTGTATGTTGCATACAATTGTATGATAATGATATTGCTTATATGTGGAATCTTAAAAAAATGGTACAAATGAACTTATTTACAAAACATAAATAGAGTCACAGATGTAGAAAACAAACTTATGGTTACCAGCGGGGGAAAGCCAGGTTGGGGGGTGGAGGGGGAGGGATAAATTGGGATATTGGGATCGACATATACACACCACTGTGCATAAAATAGATAACTAATAAGGACCTAATGTGTAGCACAGGGAACTCTACTCAACACTCTTGTAATGACCTACATGGGAAAAGAATCTAAAAAAGAGTGGATATATGTACATGTATAACTGATACACTTTGCTGTACACCTGAAACTAAATCGACTATTCTCTAATAAAAATTTTAAAAAAAGAAAGAAAATCAAATCAAATTCCTCTTCTCATCCTCATAGTCACTGTGATCCGTTCTCCCTGGTGTTCTCCAGCCTTCCTGGACTCTGCCTCCAGTAAAATCATATTTGATTATTTCTGAAAGTCTTTCTTTTTTTCCACTTTATCTTTCCTAATCCAGAGAAGATGAAGGGGTGCAAGTTGACTCTCTTAAGTCTATTAAATAGATGTAGTTTTAAAATAAAAAAATCCTGGAGTGGGCATTCCAAACAAGTGTCTCAGAGTTTCAGGGGAAATATAGAGGATGGTGTAGAGAAGTAAGAGAAGTTGTAAAGTCCCACATGATCACCAGCTTATTAGAGTTCCTGTTGGCTCAAAGAACAACATTGCAGCCATTAATCTAGTAAATATTTACTGAGTGTCTATTTTGTGCAGGAATTCTGTGAGGTGTTGGTGTTAAACTGTGGAGGAACTGGCAGAGGGTGACAGTAGGATAAGCAGACAATCCCTTAATTCAAATCCTGCCAATTATATTTATATTACTACCATTGTGATTCTGAGCAAATAATTACTCTGAGCTATAAATTTTTCATCTGTAAAATGGAACCTCGTTTCCAAGGTTGTTAGGATTCAGTATTCACATCAATGCTTGACACATAGTAGTTATTCTATTGAGCATTAATACCCACTTTCCGTCACCTCTAGTCTCCATACCCTTTTCATAGCTAGTTAAGATAAAAGGAAAACAGTAATTTTAAAGTGTATGGTAAATCAATAAACTATTCAACAAGTTCATATTGATTACCTTCCATGTCAAGAACTATGTTGGATAGCAAGGAAATTGTCATAGTCTGTTTGGGCTGCTATAACAAAAATACCATAGACTGGGTAGCTTATAAACAACAGAAATTTATTTCTCATAGTTCTAGAGGTCCAAGGTCAAGATACCAGCAGATTTGGTGTCAAATGACAGCTCACTTCCTGGATCATAGATAGCCATCCTTTTGCTGTGTTCTCACTTGGTGGAAGGGGGAAGGGAGCTCTTTGGGGTCCTGTTTATAAAGGCAGTAATCCCATTTATGAGTGTTCTACTTTCATGACCTAATCACCTCCCCAAAGCCCTACCTCCTAATAAACATCACATTTGGGGTTAAGTTCTCAATATATGAATTTTAGGGGGACATAAACATTCAACCCATAAAAGGGATACAAACAGGAATAAAATACGGTCTCTGTGGGAGGCACTTACAGCATAGAGCCATGGATTCTCAGGATCGAGAAGAGTATTAAATATTATCTTGTCTTGCAGACAAGACCTGAAATGACTAAGCAATCATATGCTACAGTAGATTATCAGGTGCTTAAGAGATGTAAAGTACACAATAACCCCAAGAGGAACCTTGGATGGCCAACATGATGCTCCATATTGGGTAGTGTTACTTTGTCCAGTTAACTGTAATTTGCATTGTCAGCATGTTGCCAGCGGCTCGATGTCCTTGTGCAAAAACACGTTTAACAAATTTCACAGTTATTGATGAATATCTTAGAATGCCAATTTATTAGGGTAAATGAACAATTTACTGTTATGTGTACTGAAATACTCATCTACCCGTGAATACCCCTTTCTATGGGCATATCTATATAGGAATCCAAATTAAGATCAGAGGTAGATAAGGCAGCAAGGAATTAACACATGAAAATTTGATGATCTCAAGAAATGTAAACTAAGGTAGCTTGAGATACTTTTTTTTTTTTCTCATAACAGGGATACCCTTACTAATGCATGATAATGCTTATGTGGTAGGAAAATATAGGGTAATATAAGGAGAAATGGCTAGTGTTAGAGATAATGGGAAATAAAATTGTATTTATAAGGTGATAACTTTCTGGTAGGAGGTTAATTATGCAACCGTTATAAAAGTAAAGAAGGCCTATTTTTAAAAGTTTTTTGTCTGAAATAATAGGACATTTTTAGGAATGTTCTTTCTGTACCTGTTCCTGAAGATTTCTTACATTTTATTTCTACCAATGGCCCAGGAAGATATCTCAGAATTAGAGGTAAAGTTATACATAACTGTAGAATGTACATTTTTCTTTTTCCCCCAAATCGACTTTAATTTTCTAACAATTCTCTGAGCATTCGAAAAACGTAAAGAGTGAATTCCACGTGGTTGTTTAATATATTTATTTGGTTATCTACTTAACGCATGACAACACACAAGTAGGCTTGTGGGGGGTAAAGGTACATAATACAGCCTTGGCTTCAAGCAGCTTGAAATCTTATTGCAAAGACAAAAATAAAAGTTTGAAACAAATACTATATTAAATAGTAATAAGTCACTTACTAAGAGTGGATTCAATAAATATTTATAAGTATCTACTCTGGGCACAGTTCTGGGCTGGATGTTGGAAATTCCAAAGACGGGGATTATTGCCTTTGTGGTATTCACAGGGGAATCCAATAAGTGACATATAGTTGCCTCACTTGAATGGAGTAAGTATAGATGCCAGGGGGTGCAGAGAGGAAGCAATAAAAGGATGTGGAGGTTACATGGAGAAGATTTACTATAAAGATGATTTGAGAGTTGGGTCTGGCAGGACATAAATTGTTAAAAAACAACAACAACATTGCAGGATGGTCCAGTAATTGAGACAAAGAGTAGAGGTAGGATTGATAGTGATGTGATGGTGATGGGGGTGGTGGAGGATTGCATATGTTATGAGTTTAGAAAAGAACAGTTCTGTACCTCAAAGAAAGAGTGTCAGCTTTCAACTTTCTTTTCCTTTGACAAATGAGTTATGTCTTCTTTCTACTCTCATTTCTTTTGTATCTTAATTCCTTACAGACCAGCATAGCATGATGTTGGTTATTAAGTTTTAAGAATTTGGTTGCTAAACTATTTTGAAGTGACCAAGGACTAAAGAGGACACTCTTTGTTCCTGGTCCGTGATGAAAAAGTACAGAAATTTTTACGCCATATAGTCATTCAGGGAGCTGGAAGCTTCTTCTGCTGTAATGCTGCTATCTTCAGCATGTAGGTACAAGCTCACCTTGCTGTCTCACAGGCAGTGAATAGAAAAAAAGAGGGTAGTATCTTGTGCAGCCAGCTTTAGGGGCCACGGTTTGAAGTGGTATATAATATTTCCATCCACATTCCATTGGCCTTGACTCAGTTACATGACCCCTTCTAATTGCAAGGAGGGCTGAGAAATGAAGACTTCCTTTGTGTTATTCACAGAATACCTGAGCAATAAGAATAATCTAGAGCTTAAGTGGGATTCGGAGGCATGGTTTTCTGTGTCCAAGGATGTTATCAAGGATTTTGGAAGCAGCTGATCAGCCAAAGATAGTCACTATTTTCTTTTTTCCTACTCTGCGTTAGAATTAAAGCAAATTTGGATGGCAGTAGTATAGTGGGTATATGAGATCCAAGATCCAGGATTACTAGTAGAGATGGAAGGTATGATGTATTCTATACCTCAGTGTAGCTACATGAAAATATTGGAATTGTTGATATTGTTAGCTTTGTAGGTATCACTGTATTCTGGAGCCTAGTGGGTCAACAAGAAATTCTCAGCACTTCCTTCATCATTCTATGCTTCTTCATCTTTGCTTTTTTGGCATACATACATACTCTTAAAGATGTATGCATTAAGTCCTATTAGACATCCAGGAAGGCATTTTATCTCTCCCATTCACTTCTGTTTCTCCAGTGCCTGGCTGTGGGTGCAGTTAATATGTGTTGAAGTCTAAAGGAATGAATTTATGTTTATGTGAGATGTCAAATATGTCTTTAAAAGTAGTTAACATTCATCTATTTCAATTCTGTGAGTTTATTTTCCATTTTAGCTCTGAGGTCTATTAAAAGAGCATAGGTTTTTCTTATTTATTATTTTTTCATAGAGCTCAAGTGTACAGTGTAACCATATAATGTAAATGGATGTTTACTCAGTAATGATAATTCTTCATTTGCAGGTACTATGCCTCCAGCAAGAAACTTTAAATAAATATTACCTGTTTTAGCCTTGTACTCACTTGCTGCAGAGTCAAATATACGATGCATTTCTTTTATAATTGTCTATACCTCAGGTGCAAGGCATAAACTTAACTTCTGATTCGCTATATTTTCAGGCTGTTTAATATTACTTTTCTTTCACTGAATCATCACTGAATAAAATGAGGACATTATAATAAAAGTGTGTGTGTGTGTGTGTGTGTGTGTGTGTGTGTAACATTGGTGTTGTACTGGTGGATTTTCAGTAGCTTTTAATCTAAATTAAACACAGAATATTCCTTAGGGTCAGTATTCTTTTTTTCTAAGTGGTATCTATAATTTTCTTCTTGTGTGTAAATGAACAATAGCAGAAAAGTGATTGCGCATTGGTTTTATAGCTCAATAAATTATCCTTAGTGTGTAGGAGATTTACTGTGCCTTAATCAATGAATAATTATTCCTTTCTGATATCGGTAAGATCCCATAAAAAGGGGTACACACATAGCCTGGTTCCATTTGAGGCTGCAAACAAAACAGTAAAATTATTAAACCCAGTTTAATTGCCTTTTGTAGCTATGTTGAGAGGAGTATCTATACAGTACATATATATGATCATCTCTTATAGCAGGGAAAGGAGCAGGGAACAAAACATGACTCCTGTTTAAAATGAATAAATTGTGTTTTGAACACAGTGGAAACAAGAACATAGATCTTTGGAAAATGGGCTCATTACATATGTCTTGATTAGCAGATTAAGGAAGTTCATTAGGAAATGACACATGATTGATTTATTTCATGGACCCCAATTTTTTTTTACATCATTATTGGAGCATAATTACTTTACAATGTTGTGTTAGTTTCTGCTGTATAAAAAAGTGAATTGGCTATATGTATACATATATCCTCATATCTCCTCCCTCTTGAGCCTCCCTCCCACCCTCCCTATCCCACACCTCTAGGTGGATACAAAGCACCCAACTGATCTCCCTGTGCTATGCGGCTGCTTCCCACTAGCTATCTATTTTACATTTGGTAGTGCATATATGTCCATGCCACTCTCTCGCTTTGTCACAGCTTACCCTTCCCCCTCCCCATATCCTCAAGTCCATTCTCTACATCTACGTCTTTATTCCTGTGTTGCCCCTAGGTTCATGAGAACCATTTTTTTTTCTTTTTAGATTCCATATATATGTGTATTCCGTATTTATGTGTTAGCATACGGTTTTTCTCTTTCTGACTTACTTCACTCTGTATGACATCCTCTAGGTCCACCCACCTCAAAACAAATAACTCAATTTTGTTTCTTTTCATGGCTGAGTAATATTCCATTGTATATATGTGCCACATCTTCTTTATCCATTCATCTGTCGATGGACACTTAGGTTCCTTCCATGTCCTATCTATTATAAATAGTGCTGCAATGAACATTGTGGTACATGTCTCTTTTTGAATTATGATTTTCTCAGGGTATATGCCCGGTAGTGGGATTGCTGGGTCATATGGGAGTTCTATTTTTAGTTTTTTAAGGAACCTCCATACCATACTCCATAGTGACTGTATGAATTTACATTCCCACCAACAGTGCAAGAGGGTTCCCTTTTCTCCATACCCTCTCCAGCATTTATTTGTAGATTTTTTCATGATGACCATTCTGAGTGGTGTGAAGTGATGCCTCATAGTGGTATTGATTTACATTTCTCTAATGTTGAATAACGTTGAGCATCCTTTCATGTGTTTGTTGGCACTCTGTATATCTTCTTTGGAGAAATGTCTATGTAGGTCTTCCACCCATTTTTGGATTGGGTTGTTTGTTTTTTTGATATGGAGCTGCATGAGCTGCTTGTAAATTTTGGAGATTAATCCTTTGTCAGTTGCTTCATTTGCAATTATTTTTTTTCCATTCTGAGGGTTGTTTTTTTGCCTTGTTTATGGTTTCCTTTGCTGTGGAAAAGCTTTTAGGTTTCATTAGGTCCCATTTGTTTATTTTTGCCTTTATTTCCATTACTCCAGGAAGTGGGTCAAAAAATATCTTGCTATGACTTATGTCATAGAGTGTTCTGCCTATGTTTTCCTCTAAGAGTTTTATAGTGTCTGGACTTAGATTTAAGTCTTTAATCCATTTTGAGTTTATTTTTGTGTATGGTGTTAGGGAGTGTTTTAATTTCATTTTTTTACATGTAGCTGTCCAATTTTTGCAGCACCACTTGTTGAAGAGGCTGTCTTTTCTCCATTGTATATTCTTGCCTCCTTTATCAAAGATAAGGTGACCATATGTGTGTGGGTTTATCTCTGTGCTTTCTATCCTGTTCCATTGGTCTATATTTCTGTTTTTTGTGCCAGTACCATACTGTGTTGATTACTGTAGCTTTCTAGTATTGCCTGAAGTCCAGGAGCGTGATTCCTCTAACTCCGTTTTTCTTTCTCGAGATTGCTTTGGCTATTCGGGGTCTTTTGTGTTTCCATACAAATTGTGAAACTTTTTGTTCTAGGTCTGTGAAAAGTGCCATTGGTAGTTTGATAGGGATTGCACTGATCTGTAGATTGCTTTGGGTAGTATAGTTATTTTTACAATGTTGATTCTTCCAGTACAAGAACATGGTATATCTCTCCATCTACTTGTATCGTCTTTGATTTCTTTCATCAGTGTCTTATAGTTTTCTGCACACAGTTATTTTTTCTCCTTAGGTAGGTTTATTCCTAGGTATTTTATTCTTTTTGTTACAGTGGTACATGGGAGTGCTTCTGTAATTTCTCTTTCAGATTTTTCATTGTTAGTGTATAGGAATGCCAGAGATTTCTGTTCATTAACTTTGTATCCTGCTATTTTACCAAATTCATTGATTAGCTCTAGTAGTTTTCTGGTAGCATCTTTAGGATTCTCTATGTATAGCATCATGTCATGTGCAAACAGTGACAGTTTTACTTCTTCTTTTCTGATTTGGATTCCTTTTATTTCTTTTTCGTCTCTGCTTGCCATGGCTACAACTTCCAAAACTATGTTGAATAATAGTGGTGAAAGTGGACACCCTTGTCTTGTTCCTGATCTTAGAAGAAATGGTTTCAGTTTTTCACCATTGAGAAAGATGTTAGCTGTGGGGCTTGTCATATATGGCCTTTATTATGTTGAGGTAGGTTCCCTCTATGCCCACTTTCTGGAGAGTTTTTATCATAAATGGGTGTTGAATTTTGTTGAAAACTTTTCTGCATCTATTGAGATGATAATACGGTTTTTATTCTTCAGCTTGTTAATATGGTATATCACATTGATTGATTTGTCTATATTGAAGAATCCTTGCATTCCTGGGATAAATCCCACTTGATCATGGTGTAGGATCCTTTTAATGTGCTGTTGGATTCTGTTTGCTAGTATTTTGTTGAGGATTTTTGCATCTATGTTCATTAGTGATATTGGCCTGTACTTTTCTTTTTTTGTGACATCTTTGTCTGGTTTTGGTATCAGGGTGATGATGGACTTGTAGAATGAGTTTGGGAGTGTTCCTCTCTCTGCTATAATTTGGAAGAGTTTGAGAAGGATAGGTGTTAACTCTTCTCTAAATGTTTGATAGAATTCACCTGTGAAGCCATCTGGTCTTGGGGGGGACTTTTGTTTGTTGGAAGATTTTTAATCACAGTTTCAATTTCAGTGCTTGTGATTGGTCTGTTCATATTTTCTATTTCTTCCTCATTCAGTCTTGGAAGATTGTACTTTTCTAAGAATTTTTCCATTTCTTCCAGGTTGCATGGACCCGAATTTTAAAAAGCTATTAGCTCTTCTTAGATCTTAAATTTAAAATGAATACACCTCTTTTTGCCTCTTATTTTTAACCAGTGGCCACATTTGTAGACTGCAGTATAGTGGAAAGAATACAGGATTTATGGTCATATAGCATGGGTTCAAAATACTGGTCTAGTCCTCTGTGTACTCTGTGATATTTGGCAAGTTATCACTTACTATACGACTTACACACACACACACTCACACACTCACTCTCTCTCTCTCTCTCTCACAGTGTCCTTCTCTTCCTGCAACAGTTGAGAGAGAGGCATAAATAGATTTTTCTCTTATAATAAGCTACTTGGTTAGATAAAAACAGCCACCGAAAAGGAGCTCCAAGGAGTCTTCCACTGGGGTCCAAGCACGGTGATACTTGATGACTTGTGGGAAGATGGCTAAAAACTGACTGCTGGTGTCTGTAGAATTGTGGCTTCTGGGAGTTGAGGAAGTTAGTTCTTGTTTTACATTCTTGGGAAAGAGAGTTGACCCCCATATTTGACCTATCCCCACTTTTATTTTTAAATATACAGTGAGATGGAAGTTTCAGCATTATAAAAAGCAGAGAGAAGTCAAATATATTTTTTATTGTCCTTTCCTTCTCAGATAAGGCATTGTTATTCAGAGTTCAAATGTGATCTGCATAACATTTAGTCTTGCTAAGGTTGGTTGCAGGCATAGGCACAGAGGAGTTTTACATCAACCTACAGCCAAGTCCTATGGTCACTACTAGACAGATGCTTCCAAGGGAGGGTATTTCCTCTTGAAGAAGACATGAGGGCAACAGACTTTTCATCTCATTAAGGCACAAAGGGATGTTTCCTGTATCATTTTCCTAGGCTGCTGTAACAAATTACCACAAACTTGGTGACACAAAACAATGGAAATTTATTATCTCACAGTTCTGGAAGACAGAAGTCCAAAATCAAGGCATCAGCTGGCACGGCTGTGCTCCCTCCAAAAGCTCTGGGGAAGAATTCTTCCTTGACTCTTCTGGCTTCTGGTGGCTCCAGGCATTCCTTGACATCTTTGGCTTATGACCACATACCTCCAATCTCTGTCTCCATCACCACATTGCTTTCTCTTTCATATGTCTTTTCTTCTTCAGTATAATAAGGATACTAATTGGATCCTGTCACTGGATTCAGGGCCCACCCTGGTAATCCAGGATAATCTCATCTCAAGATCCTAATTTAATCACATTTACTAAGATCCTTCTTCCAAATAAGGCAACATTCACAAGTTCTAGAAATTTGGACATGGCCATAACTTTTTGGGGACTACCATTCAACCTTATATAGTTTCTCTATTCTCTAAGACAAATATTAAAACAGCAAACAAGTGTGATTCCTGGATAAATAGAGACTTCCTGTAGGAATTTAGCAAACATGGCATGCTCTCTACTTTTGCTGTCATGGTTATAAGGACACACCAACATTACTATGTCATTTAAGAACAGTGGATGACGGTCGCAAATTTTATTTCATTTTTTTCCCAAAAGAAAGGGGAAGAGGATCATTAACCATATAGTGAGTGCAAAGGGGGAGGGGCCTTCAAGCTCACAAAGATCAAAGAGACTTCCAGAATATCTCTTTAGAAGTTTATTCTGACTTGGTCAAAGGGGAGAGAGTGGGTTCTACTCAGGAGGTCTATGAAGATATCCTAGGAGACTTGTGGATTTAACAATTCCCTTTTCTAGCCAGAAATGGGTTATTTCTCTAGAACTCCTGGTTATCTGCAATGTTACTCACACCTCCCCTTTGAATCTTACTAGGAATTTTTGTCAAGCAGCAGGTTAAAGAAGAGAGGGGCAGTGAAAAGAGAGATTCCACACGTCCACTAAGCAGTCGTTGGTGTATGTGTCTATGTATGTCTGTTTTCATTGTTACAATTTTTAAGAACTTTTCATTAGCTTAAAAAGGGTATTGATTAACTTGTCTTGGAGCTACCTGACTTTGGATCCATATGAAGACATGGTGAGAAATGTTGAAAATTACTGCTTTTAAAATTGGGCAGGACTCAATATTATCTGTTAAAGTAAATAAATTAAGTAGAGTATAAATGAGATATGTTAGTGTAGAAGAAAGATGTGATAGTATGCTTGTATTCTTAAATATTACTTACACAATCCGCCATCCTCCATGCACGTTTATACATTATTTCTGTTTTCAGAAGTTGATTTATTTATTGAGAAAACAATACAGCTCTTTGTGCAGTCAACTCCAGTTATAATTATATAATTTCAGATCCAAAAGTTATCCTCTATTCTCTTCCCATTTTGATTTTTCTCCCTGTTCATTGGCTTAAATAAGCTTGTTTAGAGATATTATTTCTTATCTGCCAGAAAATGTAGACAGTATTCTAAAATAGCACATGAATAAGTGATGAATATTATGGATAATTTAGGTTCAGACAGAGAGACTGACAAGTGCAGAGGAATTCTGTTGACCCAAGGTGACTCAGTTAAAAAGTTTTTAACTTTGACCTTTGGCAAAACCTTAGGCTGATAGGAGCAGCTTCAGGTAATTTACTTAGAACTCCCAACATATTTACTTCTCTCTATATCCCCTCAATTAATCTCTCTTGTACTCAGGAAGCATACTTATTTGCTTTGACTGTGACATGACTTCAGTTAGCTAGACCTATAGCAGTCTGAGGACTGAGAACTATTCTAGATGTTTTTGTGAGTCATTTAAACAAGTTGTGGTGAAATTCACATAACATAAAAATAACCATTTAAAACTGTATAGTTCAGTGGCAATCCACAATATTGTGTAACTATCACCTATATCTTTTTTTTTTTAAATTATTTTACTTTATTTATTTTTTTTTAAACATCTTTATTGGAGCATAATTGCTTTACAATGGTATGTTAATTTCAGCTTCACAACAAAATGAATCAGTTATGTATATACATATGTTCCCATATCTCTTCCCGCTTGCGTCACCCTCCCTCCCACCCTCCCTATCCCACCCCTCCAGGCGGTCACACAGCACCGAGCTGATCTCCCTGTGCTATGCGGCTGCTTCCCACTAGCTATCTACCTTACGTTTGGTAGTGTATACATGTCCATGCCTCTTTATTGCTTTGTCACCGTTTACCCTTCCCCCTCCCCATAGCCTCAAGTCCATTCTCTATATCACCTATATCTTATTCCCGAACTTTTTCATTACCTCAGAAGGAAACACTGTTCCCATTAAACAGCTGGGACCCATTCCCCTATTGCCCAGGAATCACTAATCCACTTTCTGTCAATGGATTTACCTATTCTGGATATTTCTTATAAATAGAATCATACAAAATGTGACCTTCTGTATCTGGCTTCTTTCACTTTGCATAATTTTAAGGTTTATCCACATTGTCACATTATCAGTAGTTCATTCTAAAATGTTTATGGCTGAATAATGTTTCATTTTATGCATATGCCATATTTTGTTTACCCATTCTTCAGCTGATTGACATTTGGTTTGTTTCCACCTTTTGGCTACTGTGAGTAGTGCTACTATCAACATTTATTTACATGCATGTGTTGTGTTGTATGTGTTTACCAGCTTTATGATTTGAAGATATTTTCTCCTATTCTGTAGGTTGCCTTTTCACTTTTGTGTTGGTGTTATTCTATGCACAAAAGTTTTTAATTTTGATGAAGTCCAACTTATCTATTTTTTATTTTGTTGCTTGTGTTTTTGGTATAATATCTAGGAATCTATTACCAAATACAAGGTCATGAACATTTACCCCAATATTTCTTCTAAGAGTTTTAGTGTTTTAGCTCTTACATTCAGGTGTTTGATTCATTTTGAGTTTTACATATGGTGTTAAATAAGGGTTTAAATTCATTCTTTTGCATTTGGATACAATTTACCCAACAACATTTGTTGAAAAGTCCTCTCCCAACCCCACTGAATGGTCTTGGCACCCTTGTCAAAAAATAATTAACCATAGTTTATTTCTGAACTGTAGATTCTATTTCATTGATCTTTGTGTCTATCCTTATGCTGGTACCACATTTTTTTTGATTACTATAGCTTTGGAGTAAGTTTTGAAGTCGGGAAGTGTGAGTCCTTCAACTTTGTTTTTCTTTTTCTAGATTGGTTTGGCTATTCATGGTCAATTTATTTCTATATGAATTTTAGGACAAGCTTTTTCATTTTTTCAAAAAATGTCATTGGGATTTATATAGAGATTTCATTGACTCTGTGGATTGCTTTATGTGGTATTGCTATCTTAACAATATTAAGTCTTCAAATCCATGAACATGGGATATTTTTCAATTTATTTAAGTCTTTAACTTCTTTCAACAATGTTTTGTAATTTTTAGTGTAAAACTTGCACCTCATTGGTTAACTTGATTCCTAATTATTTCAGTTTTGGATGCTATTGTGAATAAAATAATTTTCTTAATTTCATTTTCACATTGTTAATTGCTAGTATATAGAATTGTAACTGATTTTTGTGTGTTGATCTTTACAGTGAACTATTGCTGAATGTGTTTATTAGTTCTAATAGACTTTTTGTAGATTATTTAGGATTTTCTGTATGTAGGATCATGCCATCTGTGAGCAAAAATAATTTTGCTCCTTCCTTTCAAATTTGGACACCATTTTTTTTTCCTTGCCAAATTACTATGACTAAAGCTTCTAGTACAGCGTTGGATAGAAAAGGTGAAAGTGGACATTCTAATCTTGTTCTTGATCTTAGATGGAAAACTTTGAATCTTTCATCATTGAGTATAATTTTGACTGTGTGTTTCTCAAAAATGTCCTTTATCTTGTTTATTTACCATCAAATTTTCTTCTATTCCTTGTTTGTTGAATACATTTATTATTAAAGGGTATTGGGTTTTATAAAACCCTTTTCCTGCATCAATTGACTTGATCATGTGCTTTGGTTTCCTTTATTCTATTAATGTGATGTATTAACATTGGCTGATTTTTGTTTGCTGAACTCTTTGCTCATCATTTTAAATCCTCAACACTTATTCCAACCATGGCTATCGCTATCATTTGCATTCAGGCTTTGATTTACTTCATGTAGATTAAAATTAATAATGCCTTACCACACATGGCATAAGACCACCTGTGGGAACTTGTTTGACATTCATGTATGAACAACTTGGAATTGCATTGGAGGTGACAGCATTGAGTGATCCTTGATCTCTGGGGAATGGGAACTTTGGATGGATGCTTCTCCTTTTCTTCCCTTGTAGACATGGTTCTGAAGTCAGTTTCATAAGGCTTCTCAGAAAGTCTTGCTAAATTAAACAATCAGTTGCTAATAATGGCACTGACTTGATAATATATCTTTTTATTTATTTTTTCTCCTATTTTCACTTCCCTTATCCCTTAATCATACTTCCTGGAATTGCATTCAAATAAATTACTCACTCATTGGCATTTTCTTTGATTCTGATTTGAAGGAAACCCAGGCCAAGACAGAACTAAAGAGTCTACTATACCTGTCTAGTGACAATGCATGAGGAAGAGGAAACTGACAGGACATAGTGCAGCTCCTAACACTTGGTCTTGCCGCTTTCACCCGATGTTACATACTGCTGTGCAACTGTTTTGTTTTCGTTTCTGGGGACTCTGCTACTGACTTTTGATGTTGGTTTTGAGTTTTGAGGTAATTTCTGAGCTTGTTGAAAGTTCTTTGCCTTACAATTAAAGCTTTCTACTTTCCCCTTTTGGCTATGGGGCAATCTCCTACAGTAACTGCTTTCATTAATTAAAAAGAGTAGAATACCTGCACAGGGGGTAAGAATGGTTCTTAAGAATGTGTGAATTTTGAGTGAATGGAGACTAATAAAGTAATAAATCTCACATTTCTAAACACTATGTGTCGGGTACTGTGCTAAGTTTAATCTTAACATCCCCATCATGAAATAGATACTAGTGTTAGTCTCATTTTACCTTTAAAAACCAGACTCCAACTCAACTGATACCAACTCTTCAAAGCTGGTCTTCTTAACTATTATGTCATATGGTCTTATGATATTCTTTCTGTGAATGAATTAAAGTTCTAGTTATAAAATTCATGAAATGTTTGAATAAATTTTCATAAAAAGCCAATACCCTGTCTGAAATTCTGTCCCTCTTGAAATGAAAACTGAGACTAATATAAACAATAACAGAGTTAAGTTTTTGATACAGAAAAACTGGTTTCAGAATACAATGCTATTTTTGATGAAATCTTGGAACATAACAAAGCTTAACAAAAAATGGACTTGACTCCCTTGGTGGTACACTCAGAGTTTAAAAATCTCAGAGTTGCTCCTGATTCTGCACAGACAGAATCTGGAGATACTAATTTTTTGTCATTTGGCTTCTAGATGTCCTTGGAGTGTGCACCCCTGTGGAATCCAGTTCATCTCCAATCTGTCAGAAAGCATCAGAGGTGGTTTTGAGTCCTTATGTCCTAAGCCTGTGAACAAAATGTGTGAGTACACTGAAATAATGAGGTCAATTTTACTGTTGTCAAGGGTCTTCTAAAATGATTTTATAATGGTTGTATTTGAATGAATTTACCCTGTAGTTTCAGGTTGAGGAGGGAGGAGCAATGTTTGGTTAAGTTTAGAAAATATCTTTATTGGAATTGTCTTATGTGTACAGGTTCATTCTTTGCCCTAGAAAGGCTTTGATGGACGTGAATGAATTAAATCTGAGAGATTTAACTCAGTAAGAAGCAAAGATAATTTTTCAATATAGTTATCAGATAGCTTAAAAATTACCAAATGATAGACCATACATATATTTATTCACAAATGAAATTTTCCCAGTGCAGTCTAGCATCCTTTTCATTTAGGTTTTAAGAAGATAATATATTAAGGGTCCCTTCTCTGCCCCTGAGGCAGGTTACTATCATCTCAAGAGAAACCCAAAACTTTGAAGGATTCACTAGTTAAGCTAGTGGTTACAACCACAATTTAAAACTTTTAATGACTCAGGAAATTAATTTTGGAACTGTTGTATATATCTGTGCTATATGAACATTGTTCAAATGATTATTTTTATTTTCGAGGTAAGTTAGTTTGGGGAGACAAAATGATTATTCCTGTTGGAGAGAATATTAGGTTTTATGTTTTTTTATTTCTAGAGATTCAGATGATGACTTCAGATGTAGGTTTGTGAATTTTGAGACAGTTGAACCAGTTGAGTTTTCATTGCCTTGAGATGAGCATTTGTTTTGTTTGTTGGAAACTGGAGGGGGCTGAATAATAAGCTAGTCAAATTTATTTAATTTGGGTAAATAGTACAATTTGACTAATTCCATGTAAACTTAAAAAGATTATGTTTGAAAATAAGGGGTCGCTTCTTGTTTTTACTGAGTAAATTTATTTCACTTCTTAGCTGGACACTGAGCCTATTGTGCATTCCTGGCCTACTATGTAATTTTTTGTCTTTCTCCTCCTTTGATTTACCCAAAGCAGAAGACCAGTTTCCCACAACAGCCAGGCTTCTTGATGAATTTGAGTTCATGAGCTAGTATGTCTGAAGGCCTTTGGGAAGATTTGAGTTGAGGCTAGATTGAGGTGAAGAAGAAAGAGTTTTGTTTTATACTTGTAGACTCTTCCTGTAGGAATGAAAATGTAATCAAGTACTCTTAGGTAAAGAACAATCACTAAATAGCTAAGCTGAGGAAGTTTCCCATGAAATCTTGTTCAATTTATATGGCTTATATTTTATTACACATACCAGTTAGAGATTGTTGCGGGGAATAGGTAGCCATTCAAATTAGCCCAAGTTGAAGTTTTATTATAAGATTTCTAGGGCATCTCACGGGGCCTAGCAGTTACAGCAAGAATTTTAATTTCTAGCCAGTTTTAATTTTAGGAGAAAGGTTAAACATGATAGCTCATTCTCCTATTTTGCTCCACAATTTTTAAGAGAGAGGCACATTTATTTCAGTAATTAGAATCAGGTACAAATGACACCTTTAACAGGCAACAATCCTTTCTCCATACTCTAGCTATCACTGAAGAGGTATGTCAGTGTATTTCAGGAGCTTTCAAATAAATCAATTAGCAAAACTTTGTTAGTGGAATTGATTTAAAATTTTTATTTTCTTAGCGTTTCCTGCAACCATGCTTTAAATATTTAAAAGTGATGGAATTTTCTTTCAGATCAGTCATTGAACACATTAAGTCACTTTTTTCAATCTCCAAAATCTTCTCACTTTGATAATTTGTGTGTTTATTCCTCAGCCATCACCCTTTTCCATTTTAATACATCAGATATATTGAGTTTACTTTCTGTAAGCATTCCCTGTTTTGATAGGCACATCTGTGTTAAGTGAATCAGTTTCCTTGTCAGTCCTTTCAGACATTATTTTTTCTTGCAGAAATCCATCCTAGAGCCCTCACCATTATCCTGGGACATTCTTTTTATTTTTTCCTGGCTCCTTCTTTTCTGATTCTCTTTCTTGGTTTACTGCCAACTTTTCAATGAAGTTCATTTTCCAGAAGATTCCTGAAGAGAATACATAGGAGGTAAATGTTTGTGGCCTTGAATATACTAGAATTTCTTATTCTATAAATATACTTGATTTCTACTTATATTCTTTAAGTACATTGGCTAGATACTGAATTTTAGATTGGAAATAATTTCCCCTCTAAACATTCAAGTCCTCCTATCTTTTAGTTTTCCTATTTCTGTCCAGAAACCTGACCCCATCCAGATTCCGTAGTCTATGTTTCGGTTTCTCTCTTTCATGCTAGAAGATTTCTCCATATGTTAGGTTATCCTTGGCTATCTCCTATATTTGAGAATAAGGGGCCTCATAATTACTTGGAAAACCATTATTACAGGGATGTTTTAATTGGTGAGGTTTATTACAGTAAGGTGGCAACATGGCTTTTTAATTGAGAGACCCTAAATCTCATACATGTACATGTTTTCTCTGGGCCTTTCAGTTTCTCTAAAGAAGACTTCTCCAATTTCATGCTTGGAGGGTAAAAACCTAGAGGTCTATGTTCTGGGAAGTAAACCAGAAAATGACTTTCAGGTCTTACCATTCAGTACAGGGATTTGCCTTTCATCCTCTGTTACTCAACAGAATATGTCTTCTGCTGTACAAACTTCTACAGAGTGCAAACTTTAGATCTTCTGTTGGGGTCAGGGAGAGGATCTACCATCTAATTTTTTTTAAAGTGAACTTTCAACTAATTCTCTTATATTACTAATATATCCTTTCCTCATTGTATTAACATCTCACCTTCAGAGATACCTGGTATTTTCATATCCTAAGACTTTCTGGGCTTTTGAGGTAAAATTGGCAGCTTCCTATTGGCTTCTTTCAATTCAGGTTGAGGTTTCAGCTTTATCTGGTTTGCTAAGCAGTTACCATTCATCCACCTATCTTCCAACATTTCAGAAATGTTTTTGATATTGCTTATATAGTATCTTCTCTCCTTTTCTTTTCATCCTTATGGATTTATAAGTTTAAAATTCACTCACTGTCAGTTTAATGTGCTTTTGCAAGGGTGAGGAGTAAATAAATATGTGCATCCACTGTCATGCGTAATCAGAAGTTCATGAAATATCTTAAAGCAGTATATGCAAAAGATAGTGATACCTCCATGGTGTGACATTAATACTATGTAGAATATTATCAATTTATCATTACAATATCTGCAAGTAAAAGAGGGCATAAATACTCTAAAAGCATAAAGGCCTGCCTTTCCTAGCTCTCATGCTGTTTTCTCAGTAGAAGAGCTAATTCACCTGAAACCTTTACAGAGCCTCCTGCCTAAGTTTTCCAGTTGTACTTCACAGATCCTTCTGTTGTAATACTTGCTACATTTTCCTCTATCTGTTTATTTATCTTTTTCTCACTAAGCTTCAGTTTCTTGATAGCAAATATTAAACCTTATTCATCTTTGTACTCCCTGGGCTTAGCACAGTGCTTAGCATGTAGTAGGTACTCCATACATGTTTACTGAAAAATGATGAATAAATATATTAATAATTTACCTGCATCTCCAAGGAACTCTTAACATCTCATATCTAAAGTAATTACTCTCCAGTTTTTTCCTCTTCTCTGCTTCCTATCTCTCCCATTCCTAACAAGCAAAATATACTTTTACTCATTACTTGAACTAAGTATAGCTATATTTCATATATTTCTATTGCTTACTTAATTTTTACAATTTAACTATTGTAAAAGGCTATTTAATCATTTGAGGTGTTTTACTTTCAAAAAAATTTTCTCCAGAATGAAGCAACATAGTTTTTTATTTGTTGGTCATTTACAGACATTTATCCAAATATTTTTGCCACTTGGGATAATGATGGATGGTATAAGGTGGTGGCCAGGCTTAGACACAATTGTTAATTTAATTCAAGGGTTATTTACTGCTCATGTGTTATCTCCAGGAAATTTTACTTAACACTGTTTGGAAATCAAAATGAATAAGAAAAAAAAATCCTGCCATTAAGAAGCTTACATTAGTATATATATATATATGATGGACTATAACTCAGCCATAAAAAAGAATGAAATAATCTCATTTGCAGCAACATGGATGGACATAGAGATTATCATACTAAGTAAGTCAGACAGAGAAAGACAAATATCATATGATATCACTTACATGTGGAATCTAAAAAATGATACAAATTAACTTATTTACAAAACAGAAATAGACTCACATAGAATATAAACTTATGGTTACTAAAGGGGAAAGGGGGGGAGGGATGAATTGGGAATTTAGGATTAACAGATATACACTACTATATATAAAATAGACAACAAGGACCTACTGTATAGCACAGGGAACTATTTTCAATATCTTGTAATAATATATAATGGAAAAGAATCTGAAGAAGAATATATATGTATATATGTATATCTGAATCACTTTGCTGTATACTTGAAACACTATAAATCAACTATACTTCAATAAAAATCTTATAATAAGTGAAAAAATATAGAATGATGTCCTTTAAAAAGGTAAAAAATAGTGAATGCTATGAAATTCAAAATATGCAGAGCCCACAAATATACGGAATTATGAAGGGTGTTTTTTGGGGAAGTAGCTTTTAAAATGTTCTTTAAAGAATGGCAGAAGTGATAGAATCAAATGGAAAGGGATGAGAAAGTAGAGTAAGAGGCAGAGAAAACAATAACTAGATGTGTTTGGAAATAGGAAGTAAGCAGTTTATTTGGCTAGAGAGTAGAGTAGAGGATACATAAGGATATATGGAAGGAAGAACTAGAAAATGGAGGATGAGCCATTTTGCAGAGGACTTTCAATGTCAGGCTAAGGTATTTTACTCAGTGGAGTAGCCAATGGGGAGACACTGAAGGTTTTAAGCTAGGGAATAGAATTATTTGAATTATGATATAAAAATATTAGTGAGGCAGATGTAATATCAGAAGAGAAGTGGGAAAAGGAGAGACCCATCTCCAGGGTATTCTTGTAGGCTGGGAAGAAAAAATGAGCTTCTGAAAAAAGAATAAGAATAGAACACAATTTTTATATGTTAATTACTATTTATGTTAATATTCAGTTGTTTACTTATCCATTTTCTGTCCCCTCCCACTAGAATGTAACATCCTTAAGAACAAGAATCTTGTCTGTTCCCTCGAGCCCTGATCACCAATGTCTGAGGCAGTGCCTGCAATATCGTAGTTGCTCAGGAAATGCTTCTTGAAGGAATTAAAGAGACATACAAAGAAAAAAGAGAAAAAATAATCCAATAGGTCAGTCTCAGGTGCATGAATTAAGTGAAATAAATTTAAATAGGCCAGTAATCCCAATTAATGAAAATAGAGTGAACTCTGCAATTAAAAGACAAAAATGGTCAAATCCGATTTTAAAAATCCCAGTTGTATGCTATCTAAAGATTCATACTTAAAACGTAAAGACACAGCAAAGATTAAAGTAAAAGTATTTATCCCAGATAAATACTAACCAAAAGAAATCTGCTATAACTATATCATTTTTATACAAAGTATATGTAAATTAATATAAAGTTAAGTGGAATATTAAAATGTATATGTTTATATATTTAGAAATTATATATAACTAATATTATTTTAAAAATATAAAGCATAAATGGACAGAATTACATGGAAGGTTGACAAACCCACAATCCAAAAAGATTTTAACATACTTCTATAAGTAACTGACACAAGCTTCATCTAATGGGTCTCTATAGTACTTACATAGAAGTTTCTTTTTAAGCACTAATGGAATATTTAGACTGAGTGGGAAAAATCATATAATTACACACTGGAAAAATAGCATTAAGCTAAAGAACAAAGAGCAAAGATGGAAAAGAAAATTGCTGACACACAGAGAGCATGAGGGATGAGAATGGACACTGAGGATGAGAATGGGGAGAGACAGATGTATAGGGGCCTGGCTGAGGAGAGACTGCATGGGATGGAAGGTTTCAAGTTGGGGAGTTAGCACAATCAGACTGTTAGGAAGATCATTTTGATGAGAATGTAGAGGAGTGGAGAGTGGAATGTAGAATGAGGAGTGAGTAGGAGAGCTAGGATAAAGGAGACTAGATGGGAGACCATTACAGCAGTGCAGGCATAAGACAATGAGGTCCTGAATTAAGGCAGTATCAGCAGAAATTGAGGGGAAGATGCAGCTTTGGTCAATGTTATGGAAATATAATTGTCAGTACAAGTGACTTACTGAGGGGGAAAAAAATATTGGGTTGGCCAAAAAGTTCGTTTGGGTTTTTCCATAAGATGTTATGGAAAAACCCAAACGAACTTTTTGGCCAACCCAATATCACTATGGCTCCAAGTTTCTGAGATGGGTGGACGGTAGCATTAACAAAGACAGGATTTATAACAGGAGGACAGGTTTAAAGGGGATATTCTTGTGATACTTGAGGTTTAGAATACATTTTTTTTTAGAATACATTTTTATTTAAAATTAATTTTGTAATTTTGAAGTGCCTGTGGAAGTACAACCATGGAAAATTTCATACTCTCCTATTGAGTTTTTTCCTCATGTAACCAGGTAATATGACATCTCTGAATTATGAGTGTAAAGATCACTTGAGACACCTTTGTCTGGAATTGACAGACCTGAGCTTAAGTCCTGGCTTTGCCATTGTTGTGTGACCTTGTTTGTATCTTATGTGCTAGGTGTGTGATTCCGTCTTTCAGTTAACTAACTGCTTAGATAACTTTCTGGATGGGGTAGATTTCTCAATCTGTACCTTAAAACCATCATCTCTAAAAGACCATCCCATTTTAGCTGTCCTCAAATATGCATGATCTGAACTAGCGAATATATTACCTATATTGGATTCAGTGCAGTTCCATCAGTATTTGACAGACTGAATGACATGTTTCAAAATTTCTGCTTCATATTTTGTTCTTTTCCTATTTCTAAGAACTAATTTTTGAAAAGTCAAAAACTTGACAATAATCATAGTGTTGATAATGATGATGATGATAAAAGCTTCTTGTAGCTTAAGTTAAGCATTTTAAATGTAATTCTTACAATGACATCATTTTGCCATATTTTATATTTGACAAATTGAAGGTCTGAGAACTTAAGTAAGTTTTTAGAGGTCACATAGCAAATAAAAGGTGAGGCTGGAATATAATTCCACATCCCTGATTTCAATGTTTGCATTCCTAATAATTATGTAAAGTGCTATGGGACCTTTGACTTGGATTTGATTAATCAAAAAATGTTATTTATAAAGTATCTTCCTGTATTGAGAATATGTCTGCTGCCTTAGGTTTCTCAGACAACATAGTGTATTTCTTATAAATCGTGCAATAATTTTGGAGCTCATGGAGAGAAAGGTGTTGTGTCTATTGTAGGAGATAAAAATGGTCAGCACAAATTTGTTTACAATATTTATCCTCTTTCATAAATATGTTTTCTTTGTCTTTTCATCAACACAGTCCTTAAAAAGATTTAGTAATTATGGCTTTTTATAGTTTTCCTTTTATTTATTATTTTTAAAGTGGTAAACTGTGGCATTATAGTATGCCTTGTAAGTTTCTCACTAGGAGATAGAACAAATTATATGTTAATTCTCAGAACTGAAACAAACTGACTTCAGTGATGACTGTTTTAAAGTGTTCAATCACATATTGTCCTTAGAAAAGGTCAACAATGACTATATATTTTCTAAGGTGCTTGAAGAATTTGATGACTTATAATTACCACTAAATGATAGGTTATCTAATAATGACCTTAGTGGATGTCATAGCTGTGTTGGGCTCTGTGCCAAACGAGGATTGGCTTCTGAGAATCAATTGCACATTGTTGATTTTGTTAAATTAAAAATCATCTACAAATTGTCCTCAGCCCTTGCCATGTTCTGGGAAAGGCTCCAAAAGTTCTGTCAGATCATATGGTGTATTTTTGCTTAATATTAATATTAGTAGCAACAATAATAAGAGTTTACACTAGCTATGTACCATGTGCCAGGAATTGTGCTAAGTGGTTTGCGTGTTCTACTTAGTCCGCAAACAGCATTTGGTGCTAGATACAGTTATCCCTATTTTACAAATGAGGACCATGAGGCTCAGAGAAGTTAAATAACTTGCCCAAGGTCACCCAGACAATATATACCAGAGCCGAGATTTGATCACATATTCTGCTAAAATGTGTTCAAAGACTCTGTGAGTGGAATTTGCACAGTTTCAGAGAGCATTGGTGGCACACTGAATGCCCATTTGTTTCTGTGGCCTGACCTGACACCTGAGTCATCATTCATGACAGCTTGATGCATACTTTCTGATTCCAAGTGTCAGCTGAGAGTGGCTGATGCAGTGGTCCCATAGCACTCACATTTGTTGGAAAATTCCATGTTGATCTTTATATATATATATATATATATATATATACACACATATATATGTATACATATATATATGTGTGTGTGTGTGTATATATATATACACACACACACACACATATATATATATACATATATATATACATATATATATATATATATATATATATATATATATAAAACAGTTGCTTAAGCTTCTGAAGTTGGCTTTTTTGGTCATGGTACATAATTTGAGTGCTGGGGAGTCAGCATGCCTGAGGTGTGAAGATGATGATGTACTTCCTGTAGGCATGAAGGCACTCAGACACAAAGCATGGGCGACAGAAACAACTGTCATTTGTTGTTCTTCCTACTCAGGCTTTTAAAAAAGAATCTAAGGTCAGTTAACTGGGAAGCTTAGCCTCTCTTAGCTGTCTTTCTTTGCATAGGCTTTTATTTAGCCTTTTAAATCATTTTTCTCTTCTCTCCCTCCCCACCCCCTATCCGTTTTGAACACGTTCTTGGATTTCTCATGCTGGGCCTAAGGAGCAGACTGCTTATATTCAGGAATGATTTGGAGGGGATAAAGTGTGCAAGATTTTGAATTCTTGCCATAAGTCCCTGGCAGACAGCCAGGCAGCCTCAGAGGAATAAGGCTAATGAAGGGAGGGTAAAGCAGATCCGAGAGTGCGGCTGGTAATGCAGTATTCATTTAATTGGGAGCAGGTACCGGTGCAAACTTCTCCATTTTAATTGGAAAAAGGGAAGGGGATTGTTAAGGAAGAAGGAAAAAAAGAATGCATAAAGTTTTCAAGCCAAGGAGCCAAAGGCAGCCCTGTCTATGCCAGAGAAAGAACTCAATTTAGGGCAATTTGCTCTGCAAGCTGGGCTGCAGCCTCCTCTGGGAATAGGGATGAGGAAGAAAATGAAACCAAAAGAGAACTTGATAAAATCACCTAGCACAGACATTCTCAGTAGAATAGGTTTTACTGAGTTAAATCTGCCCCAATCAATATGATTCTTTTCATATAAGTTACAAATAAAAAGCCACAAGATTACAATAAAAATCGAGACTCGAGTGCTGCTGATGTTGCACCTGGGAGTCTTAAGAACTTATTATGAAATATATGTTTTCGCAACTCTCATGTTTGTTTTTCTTTTCACCCTGGTCATGCGAATCAACTCTTTGCTTTCCCTTCCCATCTATCCAGTTTAATATATTGTTTTAAAAAACATTGGAGGCAACTCTCTCTGCTTAATTTCTCTTGCACTGGAGGTTGGGGTTTGGTGGTTTCGTTTTGTCTTGAAATGTGTTGAATTGAACATGGGGCTGATTTCTCATGCTAATGATAAACAAAGAGATTTCTTCCCATTGTACATTTTTATGACATAAGGATTTGTAACGTTAATATATTAGTAAAACAATAAAAGAGAGGTCAGTCTTCATATAAGAGGAAACAATGCTTTTTGATGCATACGAGACTATTAAAATAAAACACTCTGTAAATTTATGTTTAATAACTATCAGTTCTTAATAATCTTTGACTGTGTTGTATAAATAGTAGTTTTAGGCAGCTGATGGTTTTAATGTGATGACTTTAATTTTGATCCTTAGTGAATAAGGAGGCGAAAGACCAAACAAAACATTTTGGTCTTTCTGCTAGTGCGGTTGACTAATCAATGAAGAACTTGGAGAGAAGAGTCTCTATTTTAGTACATAAAAGTACATTTTAAAGATAAATATAAAGAGCTTATTTAGAGCTTAAGTTTGCTGGCGGTTTTTTGTTATTAAATTTCTTTAAGGTGATTCACAGTAGGGAATAAAAAGAAGATCATGGTGCCTCGTTTAGATTCCACCTTATATGTAGTCAGACATATATTTAGTGTTGGCAAACCTGATGAAAGAAGAGGTGACTATGAACATTTTATCTCTGATAATTTTGCTTGTTCATTGGAAAATTTTTTACTGTCAAATTCTAGCAGACTGTGGCCTGCTTATTTGACTTTAGCTCAATTACTAGAAATTTAATATTAGAAATGATTTTCTGGACAGAGGAAATAGGGTAACATCTCAAAATGTGGTGCAGTTGTCACCTCAAATATTCCATCGTGTTTTTCTCTCAATACTATACTGAATAAATGAATTCAACCTATGTACCAAAAATATTTATATAGGACCTCTCAGTCCTAAGCACTGTGGAAGATACAAAGATAAAAATAACACAGACCCTGACATCAAGAAACTTATTTTCTAAATGGAAAGGGCAGACTAAAATAAAATACAAAAAGGTTAAATACAAAATCATACAACAGAAGAAAAGATGTTCCCAAACAACAGATAATTAATGAAGTCTCAATCAAAATTTTTTTCAGTTTGCAATGTATGATATTTGGCACAATTTGTGCCATATTTTTGAAGAAGCAGTAGATCCAGGTGGTTTGTGGAAGTCTGTGGTGGGTTTATAGGACTGATGGTAGTTGACCTGGTTTGTACTTAGAAGAGCCAGAGAGGGAGTGAGAGGCTATACCAAGTTTATGAAATGATATACTTTGATTAAAGGTAAGGGGCTGGAAGGAAGGAGAGAGTAGCAAACATATTTGGGGAACACACTGATTGTAACAAAGATTCTTAGAGAAAGTTAATGGGAATTAGTTGAAGCCACATTTTTTATGGTTGTGATTAGAATGCTTTCTTTACCTTGTAGTACAGAAATGTCTAAAGATTTTTATTTTTTTAAGATAAAAGGATTCTTTGGGAAAGACTGATCCAGTGGCAGCATGTGGTAAAATTAATGGGACGGGGGCCTCACATGTGCTCACAATCCCATTTTTTTCCCCACATGACCTAATATTCTTTCTGTTCCGTGTTATTCTCCATTCACAGTCTCCACCCACAATGCTGCTTCACAGAGCTGCACCTGCTGATTGGGCTGGCAGTGGCCCTCCTATCTTCCCTGGGTATGGTTGCCCACAAAGCTGCCGGCTCTTAGAGTGCCATAGAAGTGCAGAGTGTGGGGGAAACACCAAAGAGAAAGGCTTTTTCCCCAACTCAGAAGTCCACTTGTGTCAATAGTTACACGAAGACTCTCATGAAGACATTGCAGCATCTTCTGTCTTTTAAGCCCTCTGAGAATCACAGTAAATCTCATAAGACAGTTCTATCACCTCCTCACCGTTAGCTCTGGAACCACAGATACTCATACCTGGATGGGTCAGTCAGGGAGTAGATGCCATCTTCTTCATTATTCTTGTCTCCCCTGACTTGATAGCTTCAGGCTCCAAATACAATTTTCTCTTCTTTCTCAATTATAAAACAAACGTCCACACAGATCAATGGTTACAAACAGGGACTGGTATGTACTTGATATGAGTAGGTGGGTGAAGGAGTCTCCTCTACAGCTCAGCCACTCAAGATACTCTGTTTGGTTCTATAGTCTACTATTTATGTGGTATGTTTTAGCCTCTAAAAAAATAATGAATTAGAGGATTTGCCTTCTCATGCCCACTGTTCTTTTTCTATACCTTTTCCCACTGGAACATATTTAAAAGAGAAGCAAATGATTACAATATTTTTGAAGGTGGAAGAGGCTTTTCAGCTGCTGCTCTTTTCTGTAGGATAATCCACTATTAGCACCTTTTTGTTATATTTAGGGTAAAGAGACTGGGGATCTTTCTGCCATGACATTTCTCAAAATATGCTACCTCAAAATAGATTACCACCTGTTTCATTCATGTATAAAATGACTCTATTCTGACAACTTGGGCATATTTATGTAAAAAAGGGGAACCACAAGAGGTAAATTTATAAGAGGTAAAATTACTTTCAGGTATATTTATATATTTGGAATGATAACAATATTTTATAATGTTTTAATTTCAATAGTACCAGTGTCACAGCTGAATAGCTATTGGAAAAATGCATTAATTAAAAACCTGTTTGTGGATCAATTATAGATGAGAATTTCTTATTAGCTTACATATGGCCTTGTGCCATTTTGAGAGCTGTCATTTTATACAAATTTTAATTGAAGATGTATCTCTACTAGGGAGTACACACTCATGAAATTCAATGTATCCTCTCTTGCAAATAGCACTGATGCCTATATTAATATAGAAAGAAACAAGTTCAAGTGTCAAAAACATGTTACACCATTGATTGTATTAGACAATACCAGATTCAGATTCAACTACCATTTATGGAACCCCTGTTTGGCCAGACATTATGCTATTATATGGTATCTATTATTTAACTTATACTTCTTCAGAACCAGGAATGAACTAGATGTTCATATTTACATTTTACAGGTAAGAAATAGGAAGTCTGTGTAAGTTAGATGGTGACTCCATGTCTAGTGAGTAATAGGAGTGGGACTTGAAGCCAGGGTTCCCTGATGCCAATGTGCAAGTTAATTAGGATTTTTCTATCATTAAATTTATGACCCCAGCCCAACTTCTCTTTACTCCAAAATATACAATACACTTCTGGAATTAACAGAAGAGTGAACGTTCTTGTGAATTATTACACATATTTGGTCGATGAGGAAAACTGAGAAAATTGTATTCCTACTTATGATAGGAATATTTCTTTAAAATAGGAGGAGCAATGTGCTGAACAAATGGCACATGCTTCCTTTTTCATTATTGTTTAGGTGCTAAGAGACTTAAATGTATTATGATGCCTTCGATAGTCGATAGTCTTAGTTTTGTACAGCTTAAGATAATTTCTGAATTATTCCATTAATACTTTGTTAGTTTATTGATACTGCTTTTAAAAAAATTTCCCAAGTTTTTATTTTGAAAAATTTGAAGCCCATGGATAAACTAAAAAAATACTATAATGAGCACTCATGTGCTCTTTATCTAGATTCACTAATTGTTAACCAGTTTACCATATTTGCCATTTCTCTCTCTGTCTCTTTCTCAGATATATGGATATACATTTGCTGAATCATTCAAAAATTAGTTGCAGATATCATGATAATTCACCCCTAAATACTTCAACATATATCTCCTCAAAACAAGGGCATTTTTCTTCATTATCTTAAGGCTGTTCTTAGATTCAAAATAATATAAAATTGATGTGAGACTATTACCTGATATTGGCCCATATTAAAAATTTCCCAATTATCCAATTAATATCCCTTACAGTTGCTTTATTTTTCAACTCATGATTTAGTCAAGGATCATTCAATACACTTAGTTGTCTTGTCTTAATTTCTTTTAATCTAAAACAGTCCCTTTCTTATTTTTCATTGCTCTGAGGCTTTTGAAAAGTTCAGACTAGTTGTTTTGTATAATATCTTATACAAGATATTATACTACTGCTATTTTATTGGAGTCAAGTTAAACATTTTGTCAAGAATACTACACAGGTGATCTTGTGTCCTCAGTGTATTACATCGGGAGACACATAATGTTGACTTGTTCCATTATTGGTGATAACTAACTTTAATTATTTGGTTAAGGTGACATCTCTGAGATTCTTCCATTGTAAAGGTATTCTTTTCTCTTGCAATTAATAGATAACTGTGGGTGATACTTTAAGATTGTATGAATATCCTGTACTCAACAAAATTTCATTCAATATTTTTAGTATTCATGATGATCTTTGCTTGAATCACTTATTACATTAGTGCTTGCAAAATGATGATTTTCTATTTATATAATTCATTTTACATTTATTAATAGACCTCATTTAAGGAAGAACTTTCTCCTCCTTCCCACCTCTTTTGTTTTACATCCTTGCTTTCTAGCTCCGCAAGATACTGCAAGCTTGCTTTAAACTCTCCATGTCCCAAACCTGGAAACAACCATCTCTCCAAGGATCCCTGGTTCCTTTTAGTAGGGAATTGTATTTAGAAACCAAGATTGGGGATTGTGGTGTGCATATTTTTTCTATGTGCTTTCAGGGGATACACTAGAAAAAAAAATATATGTGTGTACATATGTGTATATGTATATGTATATATCTTAGTCTGATAGCTACATTGCAGGCTTCTTCACACTTCCCCTAGTCCATGTTTGAATCTTACTTTTCCCACAGTGAGAATCCTGACTCCCAAGAACATTGATATATTGCATTTACTCATTTAGTGTATCCTACAGTATCCACAAAATATTTTCAGAATTATTACACTAATACCAGTACCAACAGCAACCTTGCTAAGCAAACTTAAAGTTTTTTTTTTAATTATTTTCTTTTTGTCTTTAAAATGTATTCTACTAGAGGTTTATAGTCATAATACTGTGTTCAAGAGTTACTTAAATTATTTGTGTGTGTGTGCATGCACACATACATGTTATAAATCTGATATACAGTTAAATTAATTTGTTTTTAGTTGTATTAAATGTTAGTGTTTTTGTATTTTTGATTAAATTTAATTTTTGATTATGTAAAGAATTTATATGGCTATACATTAAATATTGTAGATATAAATAATACATAGTATATTGAATACTTAAATAAATATATAATATATATACTAATTAAATACTATATATGTATATATAGTATGTGTATTTATTAAAGTATACAAATTTAAAGCATATATTTATTAATATATATCAATATATTTTAAAAATTAGATTTAATAAATACAAATTATATTAATATATTATTTAATTATATATAATATATAATAATATACACTATGTATTTATATAAAGTAATTAAATACTATATATATATGCTATTTTTTTTCTGTGAAGTATATATTATCTGTAGCTCATTTTTTAGTATCTTTTTGGAATATCCTTTATCTATATAAATGTTGCAAATATTTTCCTACATTTTGTCATTTTCTTTTGATTTTGTTAACGGGTTTTTTTCCCGTGTAAAGGTTATTTTAAAATATTTTATGTAATTGAATTTATCTTGTAATGTATCTGGATTATCTCACACATTCTGGGACCCAGGACAGAATGAATAATTTGAAAGGAGCCTGGGTCAGACCCATCTACTTATCTTGGAGAGCCTCTCAGAGAGGCAGGGGGCAGCTGGAGCTCACCCTGGGGACACAGACACTGTTGGCAGCCATTTCTGGCAGCTAATTCTACTCAGAGGGGCACTGGTGCTGGCATGCATTTCGATCCTCCCTCTAGCATATGAGTGCAAGGACCTGGCCCTGCCCACCAGTCTGTCAGCACCAGTACTGGGACACCTCAGGCCAAGCAACTAACTAGGCAGGGACAGAGCCCCATCCACTAGCAGGTTGGCTGCCTTAAGACCTCCCTTGACCTCCCTGAGCCCACAGCCACCCTAGGGCCTGGTCCTGCACACCAGAGGGTTCAAAACTTGGCCCTACAAACCAGTGTGCTGGCACAAGGCCCAGGACCCAAAGAGCACTATAGACAGAGACCTCAGGAACAAGCTCCATGCATCAGTGGGCTGGCACTAGCCTTGGGACCAGCCTCACCAATCAGTGGGGCACGCATCAGTCCCAGGACTCATGGCCCCAGCCCTACCCAACACCAAGCCAACACACCAATTCCAGAATCCCTAGGACTCTGCAGCCAGAGACCCTGGGACCCAGCTTTGACTGGCAACAAGCTGGTGCTAGCCCTGGAACCCACTGGGCCTAGGCCCTGCCCACCAATGGGGTGATATTAGCTCCAGGAACCCTGGGCCCAGGAGCTAGAAACCCCAGAACCCAGTTCCACTTACCAGCACTAGCCCCAGAACCTGGCCTCACCTAGCAGTGGGCAGGCACCAGCCCTGAGATCACCTGAGCCCTAACCCCACCCACCAAAATTAGATACTAGCTCCAGGAACTGCACCTTGCCATGTCAGGACCTAGCCCACTCACCAGAAGACTGGCACCAACCCTGGAACTCATTGGTCCCCAGATCTGCCTACTAGCAGGCCAACACCAGCTCTGGGACACCTTGGGCCCCTCAGCCAGCCACCCCAGATCTGATCCCACCCATCACCAGGACAAAACCAGCTTTGGGACACCACAGACCTCACCACAGTCAGCTGTGTCAGGAACTGGCCCCGCCCACTAGATCCAGGACCCCTGGCCCCACAACTACACGCCCCAGAACCCAGCTCCACCCACCAGTGGGTCAGCACTAGCCCCAGAACCCTTCATTGCTTAGTAGCCAACCAACTTGTGAGCTGGCCCCATCCACCAGCATCTATCTGGCAGCTTCCACATAAGGCAGGGCTTGGCAACAAATTGGACTGTGTCCAGTCATGCCTATCAGGTACCCATAGTAGTCAACCCACCACAACAGAGAGATGCACACAGCCACATAGAGGGCACTGCTAAAGCATATAGCTCTGGTGACCAGAGATGAGTGTGCTGCTGGGATGCACAGGGTGTTTCCTAAAGTCCCTTTCTCCAATGTTGGCAAATGTAATCAACCTACCAAATATGTGGAAATGAAAACAGCAAATTAAGCAAAGTGAAGCAAGAGAGGAATATGTTCCAAACAAAGGAAGATAAGATAAAACCCCAGAAGAAGAACTAAATGAAGTAGAGATAAGTAATCTACCCAATAAAGAGTTCAAGGTAATAATCATAGAGATCTAAAGAGTTCTAAATGATCAAAGAGTTCTAAAAACTTGAGAGAAGATTGGATGAACAGAGTGAGAAGGTAAATGTTTTTAACAAAAAAAGAAAATATAAATACAACCAGAGATGAAGAATACAGTAACTGAAATAAAAAAAAAAAATACACTAGAAGGAATCAACAGTAGATTAGATGATACAGAGGAACAAATCAGCAAACTGAAGGACAAAATCGTGGAAATCACTGAATGTGAACAGAAAAAAGTAAAAAAAAAAAAAAAAAAAGAAATAAGGACAATGTCAAGTGTACTAACATTCACATTATAGGGGTCCCAGAAGGAGAAAAGAGAGAATGCGGCAGAGAACACATTTGAAGATATAACAGCTGAAAACTTCCCTAACTTAGGACAGGAAACAGACATCCAGGTCCAGGAAGCACAGAGAATCCCAAACTATCAATCCAACAAGTACCATACCAAGACACATTGTAATTAAAGTGGCAAAAATTAAAGGTAAAGAGAGAATATTAAAAGCAGCGAGGGGAAAGCAACAAGTTACATGCAAGTGAACTCCCATAAGACTATCAGCTGATTTTTCAGCAGAAACTCTGCTGTCCAGAAGGGAATGGCACAATATATTAAAAGTGATGAAAGGGAAAAACCTACAACAAAGAATACTCTACCTGGCAAGGCTCTCATTCAGATTTAATGGAGAGATCAAAAGTTTTACAGACAAGCAAAAGTTAAAAGAGTTCAGCACCCCTAAACCAGCTTTACAATAAATGTTAAAGGGACTTCTCTAAGTAAAAAGGAAAGGCCAAATCTAGAAATACGAAAATTACAAAAGGAAAATTTTCATTGATAAAGGCAAATACATAGTAAAGGTAGTAAATGAACCATGTATAAAGCCAGTAGGAAGGTTAAAGACTAAAGTAGTAAAATCATCTATATCCACAATAAGCAGTTAAGGGATACACAAAGAGATGTAAAACATGATGTCAAAAACAGTAAATGTGGTGAGTGTAAAAATTCAGGGTTGTTAAAATGCGTTTGAACTTAAGAGATCAGCAACTTAAAATAATCATATATATATAAACCTCATGGTAATCACAAATCAAAAATTTATAATAGATACACATACAAAAAAGAGAAAGGAATCCAAACATAATACTAAAGGTAGTCTTCAAATCACAAGGGAAGAGAGCAAAAGAATAAGACAGGAACAGAAAAGAACTACAAAAATAACCAGAAAACAATTAACAAAATAGCAATAAGTACATACCTATAAATAATTACTTTAAATGTAAATGGACTAGAGCTTCCCTGGTGGCGCAGTGGTTGAGAGTCCGCCTGCCGATGCAGGGGACACGGGTTCGTGCCCCGGTCCGGGAAGATCCCACATGCCGCGGAGCGGCTAGGCCCGTGAGCCATGGCTGCTGAGCCTGCGCATCCGGAGCCTGTGCTCTGCAACGGGAGAGGCCACAACAGTGAGAGGCCCACGTACCGCAAAAAAAAAAAAAAAAAAGTAAATGGACTAAATGCTTCAATCAAAAGACATAGACTGGCTTAATGGATATAAAAATAAGACCTATATATGTATATTCTGCCTGCAAGAGACTTCATAACCTATATGGGAAAAAGAATCTGAAAAAGAATAGATATATGTATAACTGAATCACTTTGCTGTACATCTGAAACTTACACAACATTGTAAATCAACTGTACTCCAACATAAAATAAAAATTAATAATAAATAAATAAATAGAAGTTTTAAAAAAAGGGAGACTCACTTTAGATCTAAAGACACGCAGACTGAGAAGACGGTAAAAGGTATTCCGTGCAACTGGAAATCAAAAGAAAGCTAGAGTCACAATTCTTATATCAGACAAAACATTTTAAAACAGACTAACAAGAGACAAAGAAGGACATTACATTAATGATCAAAGGATCAGTTGAAAAATATATAACAGTTGTAAATATGTATGCACCTAACACAGGAGCACCTAAATATGTGAAGCAAACATTAACAGAGATAAAGGGAGAAACTGACAGTAACACAATAATAGTAGCAGACTTTAACACCCCACTTACATCAATGGACAGACAGATCAGCCAGCCAGAAAATCAATAGGGAAACACTGGCCCTAAATTACACTTTAGACCAGATGAAATTAACAGAAATACATGGAATATTCCATCTAAAAGCAGCAGAATACACATTTTTTTCACATTGTCCAGGATAGATCACAAAAAAGGCCACAAAATAAGTCTCAGTAAATTTAAGAGGATTGAAGTCATAGCAAATATCTTTTCTGACCACAATTGTGTGAGCCTAGAAATCAACTGCAAGAAAAAAACCTGCAAAAACTCACAAACACGTGGAGGCTAAACAATATACTATTAAACAACCAATGGATCACTGAAGAAATCAAGAAGAAATTTTAAAAAAACCCTGAAGACAAGTGAAAACATTATAGTTTCTTATCTGATTTAATTAATACCTCAAACACAAGGTTATAACTGGAGATAGTGAAATTTTTTGTCTTGTTCCTGAATGTAGATAGAGGAAATATCTTTAGTGTTTCCTATTGATTCAATTATGTTAGATATTGGTTTAAGTATATATATCTCTATCCATCTGGTAAATATCAATTTGGTAAATTGTGTTTTCCTGGGGAATTACCCACTTCATCTAGATTTTCAAGTTTATTTGCATAGAGTTGTGCAAAGCAGCAACTTACGATTTTTTAGTTTACTCTATTTCAATGGTTGTTTTCTCCTCTGTAGTTTATTATTTTGTGTATACATGCTTCCTTGCTTCTATGAGTAGATTAGCTAGTGATTTCTCTATTGTTCAAGTTTTATTACAAATACAAACATTTCTACAATTATTTTGTTAATTTTAACATCTGCTTTTATTATTTTGTTCCTTTTACTTTATTTACTTTACTTTTTGCGCTTTTCTAGCTATTTGAATTAGAAATTTATCTTACATATTTTATCTGAATAGCAATTTCATTTAATTCCATAAATTCTGATGTGTAGTATCTAAAATATCATTTTATAAAATTCTCCTTTCACTCAAAAATTAATAGAGTTCTAAAATTCAAGTTCAAATGGAATTTTTAATTATTTTTATGGTTTTTAAATTTATGGCATTGTGATCAAATTTGCAACATTTCCTCCTTATAGAACTTATTGAGACTCCTGTAATGGTCTAATATATGTTCAATTTTCACGAATGTTCCATGTATGCTTTAGAGTAATATAAGTATTTATATTTTGAGGTGTAAATTGAGTATGTATCTATCTACCATCTTGATTGTGCTGGTTAGCTTTTTAATTTTCTTATTTTTTTCTACACTTATATGATAGGGAATGGGGGTTAAAATTGTTTTTTAAAATAATGTGTTCCTTTATATTCCTACTAGCATCATATGTAGTTCTGCTTTCTGAAGTTGGTCAATGTGTTGTTTGTTGCATAGAAATTTATAATATATCCTAATCGTAAATTTTGATCTTTACAAAGTTGTCATTAAAAAAATCTCATTTAATACTTTCTGGTCTAGTTTGTGCATAGTTTGTTATCAGTGTCTCAACCACTGCTTTCTATTTTTTCCAATTGGCTGGTATACTCTTTTCCATCCCTTTATTTTTAGCTACTGTGAATCACTTTGTTTTAGATATGTCTCTTGTAAACAGATTAAAGTTGAGTTTTATTTTGTAATTTTGTTATCCAACCTGGAAATCTTTTTTTGAAAATAGATGTATTAAGATCATTCACACTTACTGATATGATATCATTTACCTTAAGTGTCAATTTTTGTTACATATGTAGTTAAGAAAAAGAATGATTTATATTATATTTATTTCATATCTGTATTATATATATTTTGCCTCCTACCTTGATTTTTTTCAGCTTTAAATGCCACATTCTTTTACTCCCTCCTATTTTGCATTTAGTGATTAAAAGTTCATATGTTTTCCCTTTTCCTTCTCTCATTTGTTTAGTTATGCATTTATGTTTGAACACAGAGCATTTACATTCTTATATATTTGTCCACAGGTTTTGCTTTATTTTGTTTTTAATCTTAGATCTGCAATTAAATATATTCAATTCTTATTATCAGTTATTCTGTGAGACTTTTGAAGATATCCTCACGTTGGTTGAGGATATCTCCTCTAGTAGATTCCTGAATTTGGGCTTCTGGGCAGAGTATCCCCTGAGATCTTGGATGCTTAAAATTGTTTATATATAGACTTTATATTTGAAGGATACCTTCTTGGATATGTAAATCTACAGCTCATACTTTAGTCCTCCAAGTTTCTTGAAAATATTGCTTTGCTGTTTGTTGTCTTGCTTTGTATTTTGCTGTGAGAATTTTTATTCCAAATTTATGTTCTTTGCTTGATTTTTTTTTTGTCTAAAGATGTAGAAGAATTGTGTTTTTTAACCTTTAAATTCTTTTAGTTTATTAGTAGATGTAGTTATCCTTCTGGGCCAATTTTCCTAAGTATATGATAGGCCCTTTCAATATACAGGTTCATGTCTTCTTTTATTTCTGGAAACTTTTATTAGATTATAGTTTTAAATACTAGTGTAATTCTTTTGGTTGTTTTTTTCTTCATGAACTCCAACTATATGTGTATTGCATATTTTCTTCCCATTTACTATATCTCACTTGCTTAACCTTTTTAACTCTTCATTTCATTTTTATTCTCTTGGTTATTTTTACTCCTTTCCTAAATAGCCCTTATTACTTTTTTTTTTTTTAACTTTAGTCATGTTTTAATTTAACCTTTACTTGTGTCTTTTTCTTCTGTTCTTTCCTGAGGTTGCTTAACTCTTATTTCACATCTTTATTTTTTTCACATTTCTAAGTCTTAAAATTTCTGATTTTATGAAGGTTATTTTTAATATCTGAAAATGCTTTTAAAGCTTTTGTTTCTGATCAGAGTGTTGGGTTGTACTTTTTCTCTGCTTCATGATTGTTTTGGGGAGAAATTTAATAAGCTAAAATGTTTTTATTCTCATTTTCTAGTTTGCTTTTGTAATTGATGGATGCTTCTGTCATTTACTATTGATTTTTAAAATTCTTATGCTTCACTTTTTCAGTAATAACATGTGCATTTAAACATGGGTAGTGAATGTGAGTAGCTTGCTAGATTTATTGGCTCATGTGTGCTCTCTTCTGTTAATATAATGTAGTATAATTTATTTAATAGATTGTAGTTTCAGGGAAGCTGTATGTCTTTGATTTTGCAGTTTTCTTTTATTTCTTTTGTAGAAGTTAGACTCTTAATTTCTACCACTTGTTTCTCTCTTTCTGTCACCACCAAACCTCTAAGCAACACCTTCCCTTCTCATGAGTAGCATCTGTGATCATATGCATTTTCAAGCCACTTACTTTTGACTCTCCAACAGCCAGTCCTCAGATCTACCTACTGGCAGACCTATTGTCAATATTTGCTTATTCATGTAAGATTCTTTTTCTGGAGATGAGTTGACCTCAGGTGCACCAAGATAGACACCCTGCTTCCCTCCCAACTTCCATGAAATCTCCAAGAAACCCCTACACAGGTATGAGCTTCACTCTTAGTTCTGCTTGTCTCATGTCTTCCTTTTAACATGTTATGTGAAGACTTTTAATTCTCTTCCAGCTATACTGTAGCATGGATTATTAATGGATATAATTACTCTCCTTGCTGATCTGTCTGTCTCTCTCGGATGAATGGAGAGCTTCAGGTTTAGGTGTCTGTCTTTTCCTATAGAAACCCAGAAACCTCTCCTCTGATATTTTTAAAGTAGATTAAAATTTAGAAATAAAATGTAAATTTTAGATGTGGGAAATTTGTTTTATTGGTATCATATTGACTGTGGAAGCTAGCATTCTGCATTACAAAAGCCATAAGTCAATTGATCTGAAAATACTACCAGTTCATAAACTAAAAGTTTTTTCCAGGTCATGCATTATTTAAGTTTTTTTTTTTTCTTTTAACTCTTTATTCCTAGTTGTTTATTACTCATAGTCTTGCAAAGCAGTATTTTATTATGTGTGTCCTGGAGAGAAACTACTTGAGTTTACAGCCTGATTCCACCACTTGCAAGCTATATGATTGCAAAATTTACTTAATTCCTCTATGTTCTGGTTTCCTTCTGGATAAATTGGGGATAACAGTAGTGTTTATGCATGGGATTATTAATACATGCAACTTAAAACACTTGGCATATAATGTTTCATTATTCTGAAACAGTTTTTTTTTTTTTTTTTTTTGGTTAATAGGTCAAAGGACATAAGAATTAATCTCCAAACAATATATTTCTTGGGAAAATGTGACAATATATTTCTTGGGAAAATGTGACAAAAAAAAATTACTGATTTTATTAGTTTTTGAAGAGCAAGTGATCTCTACTATATACAGATAAGTTAGCAACAAGAGTTACTGTTCTGGAGTTATTAGTACAGAATATGTGAGTTCTTTCACAATTCTGATTCTTTCAATAACAGATCTTATTAAACATTCAGCTTTTGGAGTTAAGTGAAATATATATATATAATTTTATTATTAGTTATATTAAAATTATTCAACATGTAAGTACTTCCATTTTTAATTGGGTATATTTTTCTTTTCTTACCATCATCAATGCAAATAACTAGACAAGCCTTCATAACTTTAGAGTATTTTGTGTGTTGGGAGAGTTTGGTTAGGTGTTTCTCTGATTTTTTTAAACAACTTCAAATAGTAGATTATTCTAAAAGCAACTTATTGTGATGTTATGATCATGTGAACACATGTTTTCTTTGAAATGGAACATTTAAAATCTGAATCTGAATAAAAGGAATCTCAGTCCTTTAAATCATGGCTGATAACTGTGGATACTGTTGATGCCCTACTAGATCTCTTCCAACCCTTTTACTAGGTCTGTTTGCATTTGCTTCTTCTAGTGTCAGAGGGGCCTACCTATCTAGGGTTACTTTAATTTATTCTTTCAGCCTAGCTATCACCTAACTTCGGGATAGTATGAGTTTGAACCATAGACCCTTATGTGAACAGACCTAAGACTACACATTCCCAGGGAGATTATTTATTTTTTTACTCTAGAACTCTGTTTCCTTGGATCAGTTTTTCCCCAAAGTTAGTACTGTTTGAATTTAAGTTCACTCTTTTGTGATTTCAGTTTATTCTTTATTTTTCTTTGTATCTAAGGATTTTCTCTAATTATTTATGAGCTTATTAACATATTGTAGAGTGTGTTTGTTGTAATATGTTCAGCATGTGAGTGTTCTGTAGTAATTGAGTTTTACAGAATATTATTGAAGTATTACTCTTTCAGGTTTTTAATTCTAATTTTTCATTTCTTGGTCTTTTGGAGTGTGTCCTCAAGAATGTTTTTTAGTAGTACATAGATTTTTTCTTATTCTGAGAGTAGTTGTCAGATGCTTTGACACATAAAATATAAGTTGGTGCGAGACTGAATTGTTGGATTACTACATTTTCATCTTAAAAATCTGCTATTGTTCCCAGTTCCTTCTGGCACCTAATGTTATAAAGGAGAAGTCTGAGGCCAGCTTGATTGTTTGTTCCATTGTAGTTAGTTCTTTGCTGTTTTTGTCTGATGTCTTACAAGGTTTTTAACATTATTATAATCAAAACTTATTATGAAAATGTGCATTGGTCATTATCACCCTAAACTCTGTTCTAAGAAACACATTTTTGGGGAAAGGTCTTATTAGGACATCATGAGAAATAAAAAGGGTTCTTTTATTTAATTCATTGGGAAATTCTTCTTTCAGCTCAAAAGGTGTGTGCTTTGGTAGAGTAACAACATATTTCCCAGTTTTCTTTTTATATAGTGCCTGGGTCCCTGAGTCAGGAGAGTCACAAAAGAAAAAAAAAGAATTTCACATTTTTTTTCCCCACTTAGTACCAGTTCATAAAGTGTAGCTTCGGCATTCTTTAATGTGGTCTTAGTGTCAGCTTTCATTTTAGTTTGTTTTTAGCTTATTTTTTCTATGTTAACATGTGTGTTTTAATCATACTTTAGCGAGGCTGCTTTAGGAGCTGCTGGTCAGAAAAAAATTTGAATCATAGTCCATTTTCATTTTAATTATAAGCAACTTGTTATTAAGATGATGTTTCAATTTTCAATTGTATAAGACAGCTATCTGCGTATACACTACATAATAACTAAATATTTTAAACTCATGTGTCCTTGTCACAATTTGCGCTTACTATCTTCATCACTGACCTTTTCTAAATTATTCATTTTGTCATTTTAATTTAAAAATATGGTGTTCCACCAATCAGAATCCTGATTGAATAAAAGCATTTTTATATTATAAAAAAAATCTGAAATGGTCAGAACTAGGATGACAATTCTAATTGTAAATTTTTCACTATTTTTTGGTCAGTGTTGTGTGCCTATTTTTAATGGAATAATTGGTAGAGACATATCTGTTTGTAATATGCGGTTGAACAGTGCCATACATTGAAATTTAGTATGATACCCATAAAAAACTTTTTAAATTTTATTTGCTCTTAAAAGTAGATACTAATAAAGTATCAAGTTAATTATGCATTAAAAATTAATCAAAGGCCAAAATTTCCCCTTAAACAATAAACTTTCATTTCAACATCTATTAACAGAATATTTTAATTAATGAAGTAATATGAATATGTTATATTATATACACATTTAAATGAAAATTAGCAGTTGAAAACCCTAACACTATCTAGCTTTGGTGATGTACTCTGAAATATGACATTCTTAAGAGTTTTCAAACACCAGATTTATCTTTAATGTATTATTCTAAATAATACAGTACAATCTCTAGTAAAAATCTGATTGTGGGTGTCAGGCTTTGATTGCCTAATACGATGTATTCAAGAAAAGCAACCGGGAAATGAAATGGGTTATTTCCCTCTACTCCTTTGCAGTCCATTTGGTTTCCTGTAATTGGGACCAAATTTTCCATCTGCCTTGGTCCTCTGTTAATGATTTCAGAACACTTAGAGCTAAAACCATTCACATTTACCCCTTTAAGTTTCTGCTACTATAACCCTTGAGTAAATGTCAGGTTTTTGTTTTCATTGTTTTACCTTTTTTTTCCTATTTACATTTTTGACAGCCTTCCCTCTCAACTGAATACTGTTATCACTTCTTTATTTTAATCCTCTCCCAAGCTGCCTATATTATCACCCCTGTGTTTCAGAACTCGGATTCCTACCCTTTAATCCACTAATTGGCTTTTTACCCCAGCTTGCCTTGCCTCTTCTTTGTGCATCTGACCCTTCTTTCTACTGCACAACCTGCCCACCAGGCTCGCGGTCCTGTCAGATCTTCTTACATTGTGTCCTCTTTCTTCACCCAGAGGACTTTATTAATATTTTTCCCTCTACTCTCTTAAAAGTTTCTGTGGATATAACATCTATTATAATATTTTTCTAGAATAAATAGCACATTTTCCAATTTTCAAATAAGTTTTTTTTAAACATGTTTATTTTGTGAAGTCAGTATCTTTTGATTATTGATTGGTTTCAACAGCTGGGAAAAATGTATGTAATTAACAAACATTTATTTCATCCTATTCATTTCCATTTATATTTTCCCTGTGGTGAGAAAAAAATATATGCTTATTATTCTTTCAATGAATGCTTTTCTCTTTAAATATGAATGTAGTCAAAATATTGTTGTAGGGCATTAAAATTCATACTTTACTTTTTTGTGAGTTTGAACATGTGGCAAAATAAAAATGTATGAAAATGAGCCTAGACAGTATTCTTTATAAAGTTTACATAGATACAATGAGTAGTGAATTAGTCAAGTTGTTCTATTTGTAATATATTCTTAATATTTTCTATGCAATGGGAGTGTATCCATGAATAGGAAAAATTATAGCAGAATATGTTAGGATATACACAGGCTATTAAATTCAACCGCAACTAAAAATCTCAAATGAATCAAAAAGTTTGAAATCTGTATTATTATTTATGGAATCTTTTAAAGTATATTTTCTTTTCCTTCTCCATGGTCTTGCTTTTTGTCACATGCACAGTTTGAAATAGGCCTGAATTTCTGTTATAAACTTACAATTCAGACTGGCTAATTTTATTGTCAGTAATTTTCAAATATTTGACTTGGTAGAAAACATGTCATCAAGCAGTTAACTAGGAACAATCATAGTAGGGATTCAAGACTAACAATTTCCAAGGATTATGAATTTTATCTACATAATAGTAAAATTCTGGCCAAGGAGAATAAAAGCATGGAGTGTACGATCAAAGGTGAAGGAGAAAGTGTCAGGATCAAGACTAATTATCATACAGCAGTCCAGGGAGTCTGTGGATAAATCAACATACAAGAAGATAAAACAAGACCCCACCAAGTGCATTTCATGTGTTTCTGTTCTATGAATTAGGTTTTTAGGGTGACTGTATCAAGCTGACCTGGAGAAGTCAAATTAGCACTGATTTATAGAAAGAACGTTCAATAAGGAATTTTTTATAGGTCCTACATTAGAATTACCTAAATGAAAATATAATTTACCAGGAGATTTAAGGAAAAGTAAATACAAGGAAATAGACCAGACTCTGTAGAATGTCACTGTTAGAAATACTTTTTCTCTACTAAAGATACTTAAAAGTTCTAGTCTGACTGAAACTGTAGATTAGTAACCACTGCATAAATAAATTATATGTAATTATTCTATAATTTTATCTATATAAATTCCCTAAGGTAAGGTATTTTAAAAGTAGAGTCTAAACATTGACTGTGAACTTGTTCTTTAAATATATTTATGAAGACTTTTGCTTCATATTTGAAACATTTTTCTCTCCTGTTTTTATCTACATATTTTGAATGGAAACTCTGCAAGGTCAGGGAAATCTTCTTTGGCCACAGAAAGATCTAATTAGAGTTCAATAGCCTGTGTTCTTTGAGTGAAGTCTTGTTATGCATAGAAATAGAATTTTAAATGATTTACCAATAAAGTAAAAGGAGTGGACCTGGAAATTACTGCTTGGTCTCTGGATCTCTGAGTGTTCTCCAATGTGACCAATTATTGCTATCCAATATGATAGTCTTACATGATTGTTGAGCACTGAAATGTGGTTTGTCCAAAGTGAGATGTGCTTTAAGTAAAATATACACTGAATTTTGAAGATGTAGTATAAAAAGGATGAAAAGTACCTTATAAATCACTGTTTTATGATCACTTTTTATATCAATTACACCTTGAAATAATATTTGAGATATAGTAGATTAAATAAAATAATAATTAAAATTAATATCACCTTTTTTTAAACTTGTTTTCATGTGGCTACTAGAGAATTTAAAATGACATATCTGGCTTGCATTATATGTCTATTGGAAAGTATGGTTCCAAATGGTGCCAGACTTTTAGAAAATCATTTAAGTTCAGTGTATTCTGGCTATCTTGCATAGAACAAACATTAATTTCAGCTTTACTGTATCATCCTAACCTATATAATGGCATATGCTCTGATTCATGTGTCTATACATTTTCTTCTAAGGAATATTTTCTTAGATTTTAAAAAAGAACACAGAAGAGATCTAAAAGAAAGCTAGTTAATATTATTTGTACCAAAATATTGGTATTCTGAAGGTTGATTTTAGTCATTCCTTTTAAGCCATTCCCACATCAATTCATTCTGGAACTGTGAACAGTTAGAGAAATGAATATTCTTATAGCTCCCATCTCTTTTTTTTTTCCTTACCTTCTGAAGGTGAATGATAAATACAGTGGTCAAAAAGATTTAGCTAAAGGGAAGACAGGAGGTGATCATCTGCAGGGTCATATACTGGATTTGCAACTGTGGATTATGAGGCCAGGGTGCTTGGGTAATGTAAATAAACTTCTTTGGAAACATCATTGGAAATAGAGATAACTTCTTAAAGTCACAGAAGAGGGATCGAAGTTCCATTGCCTCTCTCCTCAGAATGATTCATCTACCTTACTTTCTTATTGAAAAGATACCATTGGTGTTCATATTTTCATTATAAACCATCCTCTTTTGCATTGCTTCTAAAACAATTTGTACTTTCCCTTTGATTTTTTTTTCAATTGATTCCAGGAATAGTGAGAAATGAACTTTTAATTTCTAAGTCTGTAAGATTTTTAACTTATATTTCTCTCCACCATTATTTGAAAAATAAGATATCAAATATATCCCCCAACAGAAATGCATTATTTTCTTCTTTGGTGTGCATTTCAAACTGATTTTATTATGGCTGTTTAAGGAATGGGATCTGTATCATCCTCTCCAGCACTGAGTGAGGTTTTATAAATTTGTGTTTGGTCAAAAGAGGGTTAAGAAACAGTAGCTGCTCTAATATATCCACAACTCTTTTGGTCTTTTTAATCTTTGAGTTTCTTTTACAAACAGGTACTTTTCTTCTATGTGATATGCAAATCTCCCAGCTCCTAAGAGCAACTGGATAGGGATGTGTGTTTCATCTTAAAACAAAGACCAAGAAAAAATAATAATATGATAAAGTTATTCAAAGGATTTCAGAAACAGGTGTTCTAAGTCTACACTAATTGGATTTCAGTTAATTATTCCCTTTACTTTAGGGAATATAAGTAAGAAATATAAAAAAAGTACCTGAAAAAACTCTGACATGCTAATTGCTCTAATATTATTTAACCTACGCAAAAAAAAAAAAAAGCCACTTTAATGTGACTGAAGTCTTAATTACCTTTTTAATTTCTAGATTTGAAGATAAAATTTATAGGTATTTCCATATACTACACATTTCAGGGCACTATGGCATGCTCTAGTTTTTCATCTACTGTATATGTAATTTTAACTTTCCTTTGCTAATGCACAGAAAATATATTTTACAATTTAAAGATTGGATTTCCCACTAACCTCAAGGAGACCAAAGTAAGTCTCTCTTCCACTTTGGGTCAAGAAGTCTACTTCTGTTTGATTTAGACAAATTGTCCATTCTCCCCTAATCTCATTTTCTTTCTTTGTAAACAGAAGAGAAATTGTTATATAATACTGTGACCATTAACATTTCTTAAATGCGTGAGTTGAACAAGGGTACTAAAGGAATGAATTCTTGTTTTTGAAATAGGAGATAAGTTCAGAATGTAAACTCCACAAGGCCTTGGGTCTCCGTGTTGTTGTTTACTGCTGTTTTCCCAGAGAATGGGAATACGCCTCGTGCATAGCTAATATGCAATAAGTATTTTCTGGATGAATGAATGAATGAATGAATGAGACACACTGAAGGAAGTCAGCAATGGATTACTAGAATAGGTTTTCCAGGTATCTGAAAGTAGATATTTGGTAGAGTAGATATGGATAGAAGGGGAATGAACAAACTGTGTATACTGAATTCTAGTTTGTCTTTTAAATTATAAAGCAAAATTAGAATTAGAGCCTCATAGCAAAGAAATCCACCATTAACTTGATTAATTAAGGTAGAGTATTCAGTGTTTAAGTTCAGTAACAACTCTCAATAGATATTTAAGAGTGATGCATTCGTTTTGTTTCTTTACAAATAAGTATGTTCATGGAGCATACTAGATGCTTAATAAACATTTGTTGAATGGATGGATATTTATCATACAATTTATCATATTTCCCAATAAAAGTGGGACCCATATTCTAGGCACTTTTTTCATTTGGTATAGCACAGTGCCTGTTTCGTAGTCAATTCTCACACATTTAGTCAATTTAGTCAATTCTCACACATTTTACCATTGCACTCTGTTATATTTTAACTATATCTGCATTGATTTAAATCACCAATTTAAAATTCTGAGTTTAGTTCCAATTATGACACTCTTTTTCCAAAGGTCTGAACTCTGAGGACTGCCATGCTAGCCAGTTTTAGTAAGATATCAGGGGCACGATAAGCACAGTAACCCCAACATATTATGCTGTTAGGAAGTGTATGAAAAATATTTTATACTTCCCTGACTTTCTGCTTTGTGCCTTCAATAAAATATTTTTAATAAATTAATATTTGCACATGGTGAAAATAATTCAAATGGTTCAGAAGAATCTAAATAAATAGTAAAAGTCAACTTCCCTAGGCCTTCAACTTTCAGAAACAAGCATTCTTAATTTCCATTTTAAAATTATTTTGGTGGTTGCCATTATATTTTAAAATATTATTCATAAATTTCTTGGTTTATCATATTTTGTTCGTATTTTTTGAATCCTTACTAGAAATAAAGAATTTAGCACACTAGTTCTCTCCTCCCCTTCTGCTTTTAATAACAAAGTTTTTATATATAGTTATCATTTTCACATTGCCAAAGTTTGATCTCTAACTATATATAATTAAATCTTCCAACCTTGACTATAGCTTGAATCTAAATATGATCCTCAATTTAAATGACATTTATAGTTTTATGCTCATAAAACCGTTATTCAATGTTAAATCAAATATTGGGCCTAGACCCATAGAGAAGAAAATGTCTACAAAGGGTCAAGGGCATTCATTACACTTTTAAGTTATTTAAAATTTTCTTCACTACTTCACTAGTTATAGTTAACTGCAACTTTTTCATATACCTCTTGTCACCAGCCTTTCTAGCCTTCTCCTTTTTGTTTTGCTAGAAAACACCCTTAAAAATGTTTTATTATAGGAGATATATTTTCTTGTTCATACTGATCCAAAATTATTTTATTTTGCTTTGACAATTAATTGAGAGATTGGACATAGAGTTATAGGATCAAAATAATTTTCTGTCAGAACTTTGAAGGCATTAATCTACTGTCTTCTAATGCAAATTGTGGTTATAAGATTTTTGATATCATTTTGAATCTCACTGCTTATTAAATATTTTTTTCCTCTCTGAAAGAATTTAGGTGTTTTTTCTTTCACCTTTGGAATATTGAAATTTAACCAGAATCTACCAAAGTGCGTACTCCCCACTCCTGCCACTCTACTTGACACACATTGAGTACTTTAATTCTGAAGACTTGTTTCTTTTTTAGGTTTGTAAACTTTATTTTTTGTCTCTTTGACTTTTCCTGCCTCCCATTGTCTCTGCCCTCTATTCAGAAATTCCTTTTTTTTTTTTCTTCTAATAGATACCACTTTGTTGTTTGCCCTCTGTTATGGAAGATTTCCCTCTTTTTTCAGACTGTTGTTTGCCGACCCTTAGGATACATATCATGTAATACACAGTATGTTCTGTGGAATTACCACTGGGCTTGGAGTTAGGGGCATAGGTTTTACTATTCCTTGCACACATGATCTGGAGTAAATAATTTAACCTCTTTAGGCCTCTTTTTTTCTCAATACATAAAGGAAATAGAATAAATTATTATTTAAGTTTATATAGCTCTAAAATTGTATTCTGAAAATTAATAGAAGCATTTCAATGTGAAAATCTTAATTTTCAGTGTAAAATGCTATATAATGCATTGTAGTTTATTTTATTTTTGAGAGAGAGGACTAGGTTTGGTTTCAGCATATATATTTAAAATAAACTTTAACATTACATTTGTTTTTTTAATCAGAAATAGTACTGTACTGCTACATGTGAAACTCTGCAATAAGTAATGAAACATGTTTAATGGGTCTTCTATTCTTTGAAAAATAAATTAGGAACACTTTGCTTCAGGTTTCTTTAATTAACTGAAATAAAGTTTGAAACAAGATGCTTCTGGAGACTGTAAAATATTTATCACTAAATATAAAAAAATATAAACTTCAAAGGAAGCAGTAGTCCCAGTTACAACGGTAGTTACAAATTTCTTATTTGGTTCATAAATACAGCTTATTTTTTAATGATTATTTAAATCTGAATTTTAGCTCTTCTTTATCAACATATGAATAATGTAATGTACACACCTACCATTTTTCTGGAACATTTTAGAACATAAGAAAATAAACATCTTTATTTTGAAATTTGAAGGCAAATCTTGATTTTTTTATTGAAGTAGTACAATTATTTTGTTCCAAATATTTTTCGCATGCTTACTTAATTCTGTAATAGTGTATTTGCAAGAGTCATCTATATAACCTTTCATTCTTTGTTCATTTATTCATTCATTCATCCAGTCAATCATTCATTCAAGACATAGTTGTTAGCCATACTGATGAGAACAGTGTTAAGATGTTGCCACCAGTCTCTGGGAATGGAGGCTAGATAAGAATAAAGATAAGTCAACAAGCAATTGCAGTCAATCTGTTTTACAGAATGCTGTGATGCAGAGGTTGGTGAAGGATGCTTTAAGAGCAATTGTGAGGAGAAAGTAATTCTGGTGAGGCAACACTAGGCTGAGATATAAAGAATGAAGAGGAAGGAGCTAGTTGAGCATGAGTGGGATGGAGTGATGGGCACATGAAAACCAAATAAAATGGGCAAATATGACACAAGTTTTAGGATTTGCCTCAGTGGACAGATGGATGTTTTTAGACTCAAGCCCAGAGATTTGGAAATGTTACCACAATGTGGTTTCATGGAAAGAGTATGTGCTTTGGAGGAAGGCAGATCTAATTTGAAACCTTTTTTCACTTTGGCTATGTGACTTGAGCATATTATATAACCTCCTTGATTCTCAATTTCCTCATTTGCAAAATGGAAGAAATAATATCTACTTTAAAGGAATGTGAGAATTAAATGAGGTAGCCAAACAGAGAAAATGCCTGCCATGGAGTTCATGTTCAATAAAAGTTAGTTGTTTATTCTTCCTTTCCTGTGAGTAGGGAAAATTGAAATGGTGTGTGAAAAAAAAAAAGTCATGGGCTACGGAGTACCCCAAGACTGTTAATGCAAGAAAGTTTACAATTAGTCTCCCTTTTTCCCTCTCTTCCTTCTTCTTTGTTTCTCCCTCCTTTTTCCCTTCCTTACTGCCTTAATTATATTTTCTGTATGAGAAGCAATTTCTTATTCCTAAGCTTTCACTAGAAGGAGTTGAAGGACACTTTCAGGTTGTGTTTCCACATCTCTCAATGGAAAATGGAATGCCATAATTCTGAGTTCTGATTTAAGGACAAGTACAGGAGGGCCTTTAAGCAGGTTATGGATCTACTACACTTGATTATCCAAGTGTAGTACATTTCAAATAGATTTGGAACCCTTGGTTGTGAGGTGCTACCAGCAACATCTGCAAAGGACAGAAGCATGACCTTGGGAAAAGAGCTCCACTGCCTGGCTGCTATGTCCTTGCCATGGGACAGGCCCTAGCAAAATTGAAGAGAATGGCATTTTGGATTCCTCTGGGAGATATTGGAAGTGTCTCTTGCATAGCATTTAAATAGTAGCAAATAGTATTTAACTACCATTGTATGCTCTGCTGATTATTAAGCTATTGTCTTGCAGCATTTAACCCACTCTTCCATCTTCAGCTTCATATGCATTCTTTTAAAACTCTTTTGTAAATAATTAGATTAAGGGATATTATAATGATTTGAAAGTACAATTCTGACAACATAATGTATCTGTTAAAAACCTCTGAACATCCATATCTGAATCATTCTAAATATCCAAACTAAATTTTCACACTGGAGACCTTTAGCTTCTATGCAATATGCAGTATTGCATATATGTATAAATTTTTTAAACTAGAACTTCAAAACCTGATTTTATTTCCAAATCAGAGATCTCCAACATGAAATTATAAATTGTATTGCATTCAGTATGTTTAACCTTTCAGTTTTATATTTATAATGTTATAATTAATTTCTAATTGATGCATAAATTTATTTTTATAAAGTGAGAATTATAAACATTAACTTTACTAATCATTGTATTCTTTTGTCAGTTTTCTTTGCAAGTTTCTTTAGCTTGCTTATAACTTCCTATTTTTTTAAAAAAATTCGTCAGTATATTGTTATCCCTAAATCTCCTAAGTATTTTAACTACAAATCTTTTTATGCTCTGATGCTTTACAAGCATATTTTGCTTAAGACAAAAGCTACAAGATATGAATTGGGGTTCATTATTTTTGGTCTTCCTGATTAGGAAAATAGTGACAAGTGAAAGAAAACTTTTGTATTCTGTGAAATTAAAAAGCACTTCATTTTGTTGAAAAAGCAAATTATAGTAGCTTTAATGGTACATGACAATATATTTAATTTCCTGGAGGTATTTCCAGGATTCTTCTTAACCCTTTCTTCAAAACAGTCATATTTATTATTTCAGTGAAAGAAAGCAATCACATAGAGGCAAGAGCTCTTGCTCAAAAAATTTGTGTATTTTATACATTCTACTTGTGAAATATAGTAGGGGAAATATTTACAAGCACCATAAGATAGGAAGCTGAAACTGAAATCATTTCTAAATGAAAATTATTTGACAGTTCATCAGTATTTAATGCTAACATTGGGTGATGCAGGCATGAAGAATTTAGCAGCTATTTATCATAACCCTGTGTGTGTTTGGTTCTCTGATATACTTTCCTGGAATAGAATGGAGTTTTAAGGGCGACATGAGCCACAGCTTCAGTTTGAGATATTAAGTAAATGGGGATGCCAAAGAGGATTTGTTTTTGTTGTTTGGTGTGTGTGTGTGCGTGCATGTGTGTTGTTGTTGTTTATCACATTCCTGTTGAAAGCAGCCTGCCACGCCTCGCGCCGGTTAGTTTTTAATCCATGCTCCCACAAGCCATGGCTGGGCTTTTGCACCAGATGCAGGTGTCCCCTTGTGCTGTCAGCCAGGAATGATTAATGAGGATTTGCCCCTACTGAAAGCAGTCTTTGGAGCATTGTTCAGGGCATCTGTGGAACTGTCGGGGGAGACAAGGACACAAGTGAACAACCAATTATTTGGCCATCACTGAGGCAGCATGAAAAAGACATCAAATTGGACAGAAAAGCAATGCTTTTGTTTGGGGATCAAATATTATTTTTTAGGTGTTAATATAGGAATTTTACCTCATTTTAAACAATTTTGGTGAGATCTAGACTTTTAACCAGAAGTAGTTTTTCTTTTTCCTTTAAAGCTAATCCAATTCTTTGAAAGTAGTATAAAAGAAATAAAACATCAACAGATTGATTCCTAAGTGGTTGCCTATTGTATAAAGATATATCGTTTTGCTCGGCTAACACAGAAAACAAGGACTAAGTATCCAGTGGGTAGGAGGGCCCTCCACACAGAATTCTTAATTGCTGCTCACAGTTGACAGGAATTGGGGGTTTTACAAGTGGTCAGAACAGCAAAGACATTGCACTAGAATACTGAAGCAGAAAAAGGAAAAAAAAAACCAAAAAACAACAACAACAAAAGTGTGAAACATTTCAAAGTCATTGTACAGCATTTGTGCATTCCCTTCTTTTTCCAGTATGAGATATACACTTACTTAAGAGAAAAGATATTCAGACTGCTACATTCTTGTGCTAGGTCTGGGACTTAAATAAAAAAATTTTTTAAGGCTAAAAAGGGTTATATATTTTGAGCACAATTCAAATGCGGATTAAGAAGTCCTTTCTTTCAGTAAAGTAGTTTCTTTTATGCTCTGTCCTTTCAGGACTGTTGTCTTTAGGGTATTAAGAATTAAAAGCTAAGCCCTGAAACCACTAAAACCTTCAAGGAGCCGATAATGATGTTTTAATATATAAAAAGTAATGATCAGTAACAACTGGAATAAATGTGGCCCAGATAACAACAAAAATACCTACTTAACATTTTTTTGCAGGTTAATACTTTTGTATTGTCTTTTTTTTTTTTTTTAATAAAAGGGACTGACTTCAGTTACAGAGTAATTAGAAATCACATCAAGATTAAAACATGGGCCAACTAAGTATATACAGAACAAATGTCTGAGTAGAGACTGCTTTTACAAGTGATTTCTGGGAAAACGCATTACTTTGTTGTTTAAAAATTTTTCTCCTGTACCTGCAGTGATCAAGCTGCTTACTGATTTATATTCATTTGGCCAATTCTAGAATTATATAACTTTTCTACACTTCTCAAGACAATCAGACTCTCCCTTATCTTACTGTTCAAATATAAAAGACAAGGAATACATACTATTGCTCATATTCAAAAATTTGCCCATTTAGATAGATGCATTTCTATTTGAAAGTGGGCAAATGGGCTATGCCCAAATCATGAAAACCATTTAAGGTTATTATGACTAGCAGCTTTGACTTAAAGTAGGCTGAATAGATAAATCCAAACCTAAGGGACACTAATACTGCCTCCTTTCATTATCATGAAAACAGCAGTTTCAAACTGTCTCCGATTTACTACTCATATTAAAATTGGCTTAGTCAGAAAGATAGTGTAACTCAATTATTTTTTATTAATAACCTTATTTTCAAATTTGTTAGCAGATTCCCTGGACTTGTGAGTATGCTTGGGTCTGTTGGCAAGTGATACAATTTCTACAAACGGAGTATTTTTATATAATTTTTAATATGTAAATTCTGCTCCGAGTTTTGAACCTTTTGAAATCATTTTGTTAGAAGAATTGACTGTCAGTATATAGACAGTCTTAGAGATTTATTGTCTCATCTATTCCCTATATTTTTTCTTTAGCAACTCTTGTTGACAGTTTTTAGTGCTATCTTGTCACGTATCATTTAGTCATTAAAATAATTTTAAATGACTTTGAGCCTAAATAGATTCCCAGGGAAGACTACTCATTGCACTTCTATTGTTTGTGAGCCACTGATGATGGTCTTTCAGTATGGGTCTCCAAGCATTTGGTCATTAAGAATAACATGTTGTCCCCTTAGACTGTTTAGGATAAGTATAATTATGGGCAAAGCAAATGCTAATGTTGTGTTGTGTCCTACATGTTACTTCTCTTTACCTTCAGTATCTAATCTTCGGTTGGTGTGCCATTATTTTTTTTCTACATGTCATACTCAGTTTCTCTAGCAGTTCTCAATTTTATAAGAGTTTGCAAATTGTTCTTTGACTATTTTCCCGAGTTCCCTTTTGGGTATTGATGTTAAGCTATCATGGGTCAAGCTTTCTTGGATTTTATTTTCATGCTTAAAATAAATAATTACAATTGCCAACATAGGCATTTGGTTATAAGAATCTCAGCTTGGAAGATTCAAGAATTTTTTTAAAAGGAATTCTGAGCAAATTTCTAATTTTAACTCTCAATAGAGATTTGGAAATGTGAGTTTGCAATATTTGTTTAGGCCAGAAGAATCATTTAGAAAACAGTGTTATCAATATTTTCCTCTCAGATGAGAAGCATTTAGGGTTGCCAGGTAAGATACATGAAGCCCAGTTAAATCTGAATTTCAGATAAGTAATGAAATATTTTTAGTATAAGTATATCCCAAATATTGCATTTAGGATATGCTTATACTAAAAATTAATTCATTGTTTATCTGAAATTCAGATTTAAATGTGTCCTTTATTTTATTTTGTTTGCGGTACGCGGGCCTCTCACTGTTGTGGCCTTTCCCGTTGCGGAGCACAGGCTCCGGATGTGCAGACTCAGCGGCCATGGCTCACGGGCCCAGCTGCTCTGCGGCATGTGGGATCTTCCCGGACTGGGGCACAAACCCGTGTCCCCTGCATCGGCAGGCGGACTCTCAACCACTGCGCCACCAGGGAAGCCCCTCCTTTATTTTTATATTTGCAAAATCCGGCAACCCTTGGTAAAGTCAAAATGTTAAGAAGTGTGTGTCTATAACCTATTTAACAATCTGGAGATCTGGTCTTTTGGGTTCTGCCCTAGCATTTCACATAAAAATGAACCAAGTTTTTTCATCTTCACACTGATAGTAAGCCTCCAACTACTTTACTGAAATGTTGTGAAGATAATTTTAACTTAAACAAATTTACCTTAAACATCTAGAATTTTTTGACAGCAAGTCATATATAAATAAAAAGTAGTGTAATGATACCCTAAAGACCAATTAAAGGTCTTTTGAGACTAGTGAACTCAACCTACTTGAGTTGAGAGAAACACGGACCTGCCATCTACAAGAGTATGAAATGATTTCCATCGTTTATAATGAATTGCATGAGAAAGGAAAAAAGTTTGCTCCTGACAGAAAATTGAACTTCCTTAGAGACAGCAAAAGTTGAAAGGAAGTTCTGAAGTTCATTAAAGTTAGGGGGAGAAAGGGGACAGGGAATTGAATGAAAACTGCCTAATTCAAATTTTGTATGCAAAACTCAAATTAGGTAAGAAATTTTTGACTTCAACCCTTACAACTGATGTCAGAGGAGTTGTCAGAGTCTGGGTGCCTAGCTTTGCCTTAATTGCTTTGTTTAAAAGACATAACTTTAAAACAATGTTTGATGATATAATTGTTTAACTGTTGGGCTCTCACACATGCACCATTTTTTAAATGAAAAAGAGAATGTGAAATTTAGTCTCAAATTTTTTTTTTCAAAAATTTCCAGTAGCAAATATAGGTTTATTTGTACCTTTGCCTAACAGTCTCATGGTTATTGTACTAAGCGTTTAAGCTATAATATGCAATTGAGAGTATGCTAGTAGCTGGAATGAGGATTATTTTATTTTAAGGCATAAACAAGGAACTGATTTATTGAGCATATTTTAATATACACCACTGGATAATTCTTTATTATTTTTAAACATAAATCTGCATGGAGCAAACAAACAGCAAAATTTGTTACTTTGTATGTAATAGGCAATCTAATTTATAGCCCTCCAAGAAATAGAAATATTAGAATAATATCCTTGGTCTCCAAGTTTTATTTTGCTTTTATTCCTGCATGTGGTAGATACAAGAAGAATAACTTTAAAAGCACTTTGAACCCATTCTCACTTAAGGTTAATTGGCATACCTTTATTCAGGTGTTAGTACAAGTATAAAATGAGACATTTTACAAAATTAATCACCATGTATTTATCGATTTCCTATATTATATGTGAGGTATTATAATAGATGCTATATAATAGGATATTAAGATATGTTAGGCTATGTGTGTATATAAATAAATATGGATGTGTATATATATATATATATATATATATGTGCATACACTGCCTAACACAGGCTGATCTCTCTCTCTCTCTCTCTCTCTCTCTCTCTCTCTCTCTCTCCATCCAATAAGTACAAAGAAGATACCAGTGAGCACAAGGACACCAAAATTGATTGCCTTCATGAAGAAAATTGTACCCATCAGAGGAAAAATCCCTTGTCTTCCTGACAGTTCACACTCATATGCATTCTCCTTCTTATTCTCTCCCCACTTCCTTTACTGTTGAACAAATATGATCTCTCCTTTCTGGGCCAATTCCCTGACCAGAATCTTGGATTCCTTCTCTTCCTGACTTCTCAGGTCTCTTGCTATAGTGATTATCCCTTCTGTTTCCTGTACCTTCACCCTTTCTCTATCAACTACTTGCCATGGGTACTCAAATATACTCACATCTCTGCTATCTTAAAAAGAAGAATTTGTTCCTAAACTCAGACTCCCCCCTCCAACTATTGCCCTGCCTCTTCCTATTAAGGGTCACAGTTTTTGAAAAAATTGTGTATTTTTCACTTTGTACTTACTCCTCAGTTTATTTCTGTCTTCAAAACTCCAATGGGAAACTGAGTTCAATCAGATCACGAAGAACTTCTTTGGGACTAATTGCGGTGGATATTTTCAACTTTATATTAGTTGGCCTGTGGATGGATTTAGACTTAGTTTACCTTGGCTTTGGAAACACACACCCTATTCCCTTTCTCAGATTATTTTATTTTATCCAGTCTTTAAATGTTGACATTTCTTAGGATTCTGACTTGGAGACTATTCTTACTACACGTTCTTCCTGGAAATCCTCACCTACTCCTGAGTATTGAAGACCATCTTTAGACTGAGGACTTATATCAGTTTCTCTAGCTCAGACCTCTCTGCTGAGCTCCATCCCTAGAGACTGAATATTCTTCTAAATATCTTCACTTGATTATCTTTCAGACATCTCAAACTCACCATGTGTAATACATAAGTACTCGAACAGCTTTTTGAACTAACTCTTAGCCCACAGCCTTGGCATCTTCCATTCTACTCTGCACACATTAGCCTCAGTAATCAAATGTAAATCAGGCCATATTCACTTCTTTGATCTGCCCCACACAAAATCTACCACTGACTTCTGAATCCTAAGAGTAAAGTCCAAGCTCTTTATGTTTTTCAGACCCTTTAAGATTTGATGCCCATTCTTTGTAGGCTTTATCTTTTGCTTTATTTCCTTCACACCCTATGCTACACCTATACTAATTTTTTTTTTTCTGTTCCTCAAGAGCACTCTACTATTTATCCAGTTGGTTGTCATACTCGCTTAGAACACCCCTTCTTCCTTTTTACCTTGATCATCCTTTATAACTCATTTCAATTGAGATATTCCTTCCTCTTTAAAGCTTTTCCTGACTCCCGCCCTGCCCGCCACAAGACTGGACTGGACACCCTAGTTCTGTGCTCCCATAGCTGATTATATTTTCTCATCGCAGTTCTTGAAGATACTCTGCTATGAAAATTTTCTCACTTGTCTGTATTTCCAACGTAATATAAGTCGGGGGCACAACTTCTGAAGCACTGGGTATCCAACTGAAATTTTCCCCGAGACCAAAAATAATTTAAAATTCAGTGTAGTTAAGATTACATAATAGTTCTCTGAATTTACTCGATTAGGTCATTCATTCATGCATTTATTCATAAAAATATTTATTTAGAAGAGTATAGAGGTGATTAAGAGGGCAGACTAAAGGGCTAGGCTAGATTGATTGGGTTCAAATCCCAGCCCTACCTGTGTGATTAATCGTCAGGTTGCTTAAGCTCAGTTATGCCTCGGTTCCTTATCCACAAATTAAGAATAATAATAATAGGACGTACCTTTTAGGAATATTGTATAATGTTAGTTATTAAATGTAAAGTGCTTAGGATAGTACCTGGCTCACAGTGAGCACTATGCAACTATTATTGAGCTCTGCTAGGTCAAGTGTATATAGTGGTCAAAAACACATAGCATCTGTCATGAAACTTACAGCTAGTGTGGGAGAGAAGAATTTAAGGAAAAAAAGACTAGTTACCTCCTTTTCTGGGAGACTAACATGTTTCTTACCCTCACCCTACCCCCAGTCCATGATATCTGGGGTCTTTTCAAGTACTAAAGTAGAATTTTATAGTTCCACTAGGAATTATTTTGATACACACAATTCATTTAACTTCAGGGTTCTTAGTTTTCACAAATTGCCTCACAGCCACTTCATAGACTCTCTGTGGGATGACGGCCCACTTTAGGGATGTACCTTTCACTTGATCTTTTCCCTGGAAGCAACAGTTAGGCTACTGAGTTTGTCTTCAGCCCAGAGCCACCACCAATCTATCTTGCACCTTTCTGCAAATTATAAAAAAATACTCTCTCTCTAGCTGGAAGAATTAGAAAAAAAGTTGCCATTCTGAGTAAGGACCAGCAGCCTCCTAGCATACAAATTGAGGAGCATATTAAGAAAAAAATGTTCTCAAGAGGAATACAAGGCAGCTACAAGGAGCAAGAGTGTGAGAAGAGTGAGCAGGATTTCATTCCTATTGTACCCTTTTAACAGGATGCTATTGCTCAGGGCACAAAATTCCTATCAAATGCAGCAGTCCTGCTTCACACTGTGGGCCTGTTTGCTTCCTGGGCTTCAAGTCACCTAAATTTCTCCTTGTCTGCCCGGGTCAACTCCATCAGCAGCTCATCATGCATTGAGTTTCTCAGATTCCTCCAATACCTTTCTATGTCTCATTTTTTAGGAGCTCTGCCCTGTGCTTTCTAAAGTGACAGCCTTGGTCCATTTTACTCTTCAGAGTGGCATAGTTATATATTGAAAAGAAGTCTCAAGATCATTTTACATTAGCCTGAGAAAGTAAGTAACTGTACTGTTAAGCATTTAAGACAGAAAAGCATTTTAGTGGTTTGTATTGTTGATAGCATCCAGGATGAAGTTTAGAGCTAGAAGTCTCAGCTGAAGTTTCCAGATTTCTCTGGTGAGCCTTCCTTGAACCTCTCATGCTGAGTAAAGGAAGATGAACTTGGCATATCAATATTGATGGGTAAACACCTGAAAATAATAGGAAATAGAATTAATACAGATATATTCTATATGTTGAGGATGTTATTTGGAAAATAACAGTAAATAGTCCTTTAAAATCTATTTATTTACAATGTATAAAGTACTTTTATATACTTTATCTTCCTTAATGTTCAAAATAATCCTGTGGGAGCGGCAAGTCAAGCATTATTATTGTATAATGCACAGATACTTTTAAAACATCTACATTGGTCCATTAAATAGAAAATATGAGATTTGGCCTGTCCAAACATTGAATCTCTAGGTAGGGGGACATTAATTCTAACAGAATTTTAATAATTTATTTGTTTTTATTCACCATAAATTACTTTCCTAAAATCTGAATACATGTCCAAAAGACAAGAACAATTTACATTTGGGTACCCCCCAAAAGAGATAAATTTAAAGCAAAAATAATCATGATAGGATAGTATTGCACTTCAAAGCAGTAATACCGTCCCTGTCTTGTCTAGTTATGAATCAGAGCTAATGAGGGATTTGAGTACAGAACTAACACTCAGACTTTAAATGGATGCTCTGTCATTTTGTTAGCAGCAGCTACTAATGATTTAAGGGTTTCTATTTTGCTGAAAAATGGGATCTGTCCTTTTGGCTTTGAATGAGCATTAGTACCTTACAGGAGATTAGACATTACTATAAGAGGTAATTGCAGCTAATGGCTACATAAGAATTTTCATTGTATACTTTTTTTGGGGAAAATTTCTTAGTGATGATTCAATTCATGCCAAAAGTTGGCAGGGACTCTCAACCAGGTAGGTATTTATACAAGTTTTAAAACAACATTACACTAGAATAGTTCAAACCATGCTGTCTTTTCAAGTGCAAAGTGTTTATGTACAGAAAGTGAACATAAAACATTGCTTAGGTTATTCAGTGTTCCAGGGACTCTAAATGTTATGAAAAGTGTTCAGAATGTTCTTTTAGCTTTCATATTTCATTATGAAATGTAAGAAAATATTACCCCAAATGTTGGTAGTTGAGGATTCCTAGCGTATAGGGTGACAGTCACACAATTCTGAAAATCATCAGAAATTCTTTTCTGTCTAACTGTGAACACTAACATTCCTCATTATGCTGTTGCCAGAATCATAAATTCTTTGAACCAGAATCAAACAAATTTTAGAAAAAAAAAGTATAAATTATGGACAAGCTGAGTAAGTGTGTCCTATTATTCTTATAGGGTTATATTTATAGCTAACTTTCCCTTAGAGCTTTAGCCCGTGTGTAAGACATTTATCTAAAGAATCTTCTGAGCTCCCTTGAAATTTTAGTTAAGGAGTATTGTTGGTGACCTTGGAAAATCTGAGCTCTAAACTCTGAAACAGGTCACACTGTCTCTGAGTCAGAGGCTCAGAAGAACAGTGACTGCCGAGAGGCGGGCCAGGCATTTTCTTCCTCCTCACTGCCTCTTAACCTCGTGTCCTCCAGGAGGAGTTCTGAGACCATTGATAGTCATCATAGCTCATGGGTCCAAACCTTCCTACTGCAAGGAATTCTCATTATTTCAAGGGCTTTTTAATCAGTAAACAGTAGAAGACAATTACTGTATAGATCGGTTTAATTAGTTTATTTGATGCCCAGAGCATGTAAATTTGCAACCAGGTTGTTTCTGCTAGCTATAGAATCATAAATTAATGGCAATGTTCTGGACGGGCAAGATGATGCTCTGTGCATGCTAACCTCTTAGAACGATTCTAGTGGGTTAAGAAGAGGATTGGCATCCAAGAGCCTTTTAATAAAACAATTTTCTCACATCTTGGCATATTTTGGGTCATCAACAACCATAACTTATTTTCCTCCCTTTTTTTACTTGCACATTTCTAGTTTTCCATTAAATAACCTCACTTGAAAATATTGAGAAAAAGAGCTACCTAAAATCTGTATATTTATACATTGAATAAAAATTCATTTATTCTCTATGCTGTCTTTATAACCTACAAAACAATGTATGTCAAATGAAAAATAATTTCTGAGGACCAGAGGACCTTGAACTCAAAAAGAAGATGTTTCCATATTTTAAGTAGGCATATTTAATGGCTTTAAATTATGTTTCCAACTTGTTGATCTAGTATGACACTTCACTTTTCTAGTCACCCCCACTTTTTACTTGCTCCCTCTGTCTTGAAGCAAAAATAACACACATTTTCTCCTTCAGAAAATGCAGTTCTTCCAAAAATGCAAATTAGTTTGGGATAAAACAAACAGAAAAGAAACAAGAGGAAACAAAGAAAGAGAATCTTTAAAGCTTTTGACTGGTTGCTTGAGCATTGTTCAACAAGTAGACATAATCACTTTATTCCCACCATGAATTTTAGAAGTTGTGACAAGAGCCATCCACATTCTTTTGTGTGTGACTAGTGGCACATTTGTGAGATGACCAGCAGGGGTTGGGGCTATGACTGGGAGCAGTTTTCTTTTTGTGAAGTTAATGGGCACATATGGGGATTGAACAAGCTTTAACATTCTTTTGGGCTCCTCCCTCTTCCCTGGCCATGGATTTGAAAGATTGCCATTGAGACTACAATCAGTAATCTTTTCTTTAGGGCTTCTTTCTTTTATATAATGCACTGTCATTTTTTTTTTAATTTTAAAAAAATTTTTTTGTATTTTGAATTTTATTTATTTTTTATACAGCAGGTTCTTATTACTTATCTAGTTTATACATATTAGTGTATGTATGTCAATCCCAATCTCCCAGTTCCCCCCCCCCCCCCAACTTTCCCTCCTTGGTGCACTGCCATTTTTAGAAGACACCAGGCATGAGTTAAATTTGGTTAGAAGTGAGGTTAGACCATGAGGTCTTTGCTGATTTTTTGAAATTTTCTATTTTTCTCCTTATACCCCACACCACCTCTAACTTTTTCCTAATCATGTATGGTGCCCTCAATGATCTGGTTGATGATCTCAATGATCTGAATGATCTAATATGAGAACAGTTTGTATGGGACCATAATTTGTTTACAGTAGACAATAAATTAACTCAGTTCTGCAGCTTCTGATACTGGGAAGAAAGCCATACTGGAATTCCAAATGACTGATGGTAAATATCTCTGAATAGCCTGTTTCCATTGAATCTGCTCGCTCTTTTTGACTTAGTTTCAACTATGAACGAAGAGCTTCTACTTAGTCTAATAGTCTTCATCATTTAGAACAATAAATAATAGTGTAGAAGCAATTTCAATTTTCTTAATTTTTTTCACACTGTTAATAGAGGTTTCTAAGTTGTACCATTTAGCTCCAAATTTGAACAAAGCAGGTGTCTCTTTTTTTTTAAATGATGACACCTGTGTAGAGTCTAATGCTTGGCATGCATTCACTTTCACTCTCTTGATTCCAGGGTTTGCAGAAGCCACATTTAGACCTTCTTTTGAATTAAGAGTGAAGGAAGGGCTTCCCTGGTGGCGCAGTGGTTGAGAGTCCGCCTGCCGATTCAGGGGTCACAGATTCGTGCCCCGGTCCGGGAAGATCCCACATGCCGGGGAGCGGCTGGGCCCGTGAGCCACGGCCGCTGAGCCTGTGCGTCCGGAGCCTGTGCTCCGCAACAGGAGAGGCCACAACAGTGAGAGGCCCGCGTACCGCAAAAAAAAAAAAAAAAAAAAAAGAGTGAAGGAAAAGCTGCACTTGGTTAATATTTAAGGTGATCGAACTTAGCTGAAGTTACCTCACATGGGAAACAAACTGTCTACCTAAACTTGTTGTAAAACATGACACGCATCTTCTTTTGCTGATTGGTTTGCAAATGGTCTATGTTGTCAATGTCAGAAGACCTGCCCCACCCTTCCCCTT